>NC_135037.1:0-625000 GCF_051020975.1 Osmia lignaria lignaria | reverse complement strand
TAAATCCTGAAGAGTGCCCCGGATCACCTGTTATCTCCGCCTCGTGTGGCGTGCATCGTACTGCAAAATTTTCTTAAACGTCGATCTTGCAGAAAATGTCGCGTTTTCGAGCCATCCTTGGCACTCGGCGTTGGGAGGGATGAAAATTTTCTCTTCCTCCGTCGACGAGAAAACGAGATTGGCTTGCATCCAGGTGTCTTCTAGCTAGCGAAACCCTCCTCACGTTAATTCAAGGTTGGCATTGTGGCTAATCGCGTTGCACACGTACAGTTCCGCCAAATTTCGTTATTTGTCCAAATGGACTGCGGATCTTTTATGCGAATACTTTTTCTTTAAAAAGGTTAAACACAGCGATAGAAACTTTAACAATAATTTTTAAAGGAGCAGTGTAAAATTTAGAAGAAAAAAAAAAGAAAATATGAAATACAAAATTAAATTAAATTTGGAACTCTCTCCATAGTTGGTCCCACCGGCCGAGGGATGGGGGTTCGATTCCCTCGTTAATTAACAATCCTACAGAAAATTGCTAGTGTGGAACTAATTTAAAGGTAATATCGTAGCACATGCGAGAGTTCGACACGCGAACAAATGGAAGAGCAGTAACTTTCGATCGATTGTTCCCCAGAGAGCAATCTTGCTTTTGAGACAACGAGCCACCTTCGGTTAATTGAAATCGTTCGTATCCTAGTATAACGACTCGGTCTAACGTTAATTGTGCCTCGTATTATACAAAAGGAAATTATTATAATATCTAACACAAAAAAAATGACGCTTTTGTTATGTGAAAAGGAAAGTTTACGAAATATCAAAATATCAAACACTAAAAATAGACAATTAAATCCAATGTAAGGACACTATACGAACACGCAACGCATCCAATCTGTAAGTTACGCAGAGGAGGGAAGGTTTGCAGAGCGTGGGGTTGCACAGGTGGTCGCAAACGATCAGGAACAGCCTAATTATCCGCGCAGGCACGAACCGTACGGCTAATTAAACCAAGGAATCGTCGAACACCAAGTTACATCCAGACGATTGGCTTTACGAATCATCCGGTTCGTTGTTCGAATTATAATAATTCCCGAGGAAAAAGCTTCGAGACCAAAGTAAACCGTCAGATTACAGATTATCCTCGTAACGCGATTTTTTTCATTCGTCTCTGATCCCCTCGAGCTTCCTCCGGTCGGATTTTCTGTCTCCTCTCTCTTCGTGGACGAATTAACGCGAACACCGACATCGTTCAACGGAATGGAACGTGAAATTATTGAATTTTCCACGAAACGTTTTATCATTGCGTATCTTAAATTTTCTAGCTAACAGAAACCATCCCTTTTCATTTATAAATGGACTCGAATTAAAGAAATTGATTGAACAGGACATTTTCCGATATTGATGTTTAGAAATTAGTCGAATCTAATTAACAGACTCTTTGGATTCGACTAACGTAGGCGGCGATGATTAACCTTTCACGCTTCGAACCTACCTTTTCACCGAGTCTTTGCAAGCCGATGTTGACCGTATTTTTCTTGCGACCTTTACAGCGAAATAATCGACAAACGTTTGATTAGAACGCAAGGAATTAATTATTTCATGGTAGAATAAAACAGAGACCTTCAAAGCCGAATTCAATTTTCTCGCTTTTCTTTTACTCAGCGGGAAAGTTGAGGCAGACGGAATGCAAAAATGGCGAAGGATGGCGAGATCGCGGCGTGCATATGTCAGATTTATAGTAGCCATAAACGAGGTTGGCCCGACGTGTCGCGAAACTTTTGTATGTAGGTATGTACTTCTATTTCACGACCAAGTTCCGCGCTGTCCTCACGCGTGTACATACATACGTGGCGAACCGTTCACTTTCCAGTAGGGCGAAGACATAAACCAAGAATATACGATCGTACCCTGCGCCTCGACCTATGCTAATTTTCCCTTAAGAATTATACTACAACATTGGATCCCATTTATGTATTTCTTTTATATACCGCGTGTCTTTTCGAAGATGGAAGATTCGTCCGAAGAGTCAGAGGCGCACGGTACTTAAGGGGGGGAACCTCATGTAAAATGAAATTTTTCAGCATTATTTTTTTTTTTTTTTTTTTTTTCTCGCTTATATCGATAGGAAATTTCCTCGGGAATGTGATAAAAAAAAGTTAGAAAGTGATCAGAGATGTTCTTGTATGTTATTTTCAAAATAAAGTGAACGGTTGTATTGGGCGAAAACTCCTAAAAAATTTGACTTTAACAGTGCTGAGATAGAAAGTGAAGAAGAAAAAACGGCTGAATTACAACTTTTTGAGGAAGAGGAAGATCTGTTGAGGAAGACCTGGAATCGCAGATTAACAAAGAACCTCGGCAAGTTAAAATGAATTACGATTTTTTCACGATTTTTCTGTTACTCAAGTTTTCACGCATTTTTCTCGAAACGCAAAACTTCGCATGCCGTGCAACGTAGCTGAAAAACTAATTACTCGATCTTTATGAAACTTGGCATATATATAAACAATTGGCCTTAGCATGACAAGCTCCGATTTCTTTATTTTTTATTTAAAATACTGTTATTAAAAATTTTTCATAACCGAAACTCCGGGTTTTCTTTTTCAAAACTTTGCCATTTTTGCAATTTTGAAAATTTTAATAAAAGAAAAATGTCATGCTGAGCGTTTTTGCATAAAGTAGCTATTCCATTTTAATTTTTTTGTTCCAGATCATTTTTGTGCATTGTACGCTGCACGGCGAATTTACAGGATGCCATTTTCAAGCCGCCATTGCACCATCGTTATTAAGAATTAAAATTTATAAAAAATATTTCTGTTTACATTATAACGTTAATAAATGACACTTCAAATTTTTAATCAATCTGCGCATTACATTTTCCAAAAAAAATTCTTGAAAAACAGACCATTTACATGAGGTTCCCCCCTTGAAAGATTTCTCTCGGTTGCTCCTCCTACTATGTATTCTTGTATATGTATACCAAGAATTCTCGCACTATGTTTCCTTATTTTCGTACCATTTTCTCCCTTGTTGCCTCTTTGTCTTCTTGCTTCGTTCTTAATCGTATTTTTATACTTTCTCTTGAATCGTATTTTCTTTTGATCATGTTGTCGTTCCTATAACAATGTTTCCCTTCCTTAAGTTCCTTTATCTTTTGTATCTGTACTTGTATTTTCTTCTGTGAGCCCTTGTTTTCGCGCTTCATCTCCGGGAAAAGTCTTGTATTTTTTTTCTGGTACATATTTCTTATATCCGGTATGAACAAAATAATATAGTTTAAACGAAAATGATTTCGTTACGCTGACCATTTTCGAGGTGTGTCTTAAATGTCTCGCCGTTCAAATAATCCCGTTTAATCCATCGCGTCTTATCTTTTATTAGCCAGTGAACACGTCACGACGCGTGTAACGTGTCGACAGATATTTGCAGAATCGTGATAACAATAACACAGAGCCCGTTTGATCACCGATTGCCCGACCGTTCTCCAGGCGAATTGTAAACCCAAGATATTTGAAATTGTATAGGAAACAGTAGCGAAGAATTGAATTCGTCATCGATAAACATCGGGATCTTCCAGCAAGTAGAAGAGAAATGATAGAAAAGAAATAAAAGGTTTCCGTAACTGGAATCAAAGGTAAGAAATAAAAATGCGAAGAGAATTCCCCGGTTACCAATCGAGACAACACCGTGTTTATTCACTTTCTCGCTTTATTGGATTCCAATATTACCCACTTCTTAGTCTCCATTTATTATTTTCATCGTTAGCTGCGCGACATGATGACATTGCCGGTCGATGAAGAACTTCCACGTGCCCTTTATACCGCTCCGATGAATATATTTCCACGAGCTGTATAAGACTTCCCTTTACGGTCACGGTTAAACGAACGGCCCTTTAATAGGCTCATGTAAATTTACGCTTAATTTTATGCCCGATAATAAGCATGGAAAATTTGTTCATTGATATTAGAAACGATGTCATTACTGATAGCTTTATTTCGAGCTGCCTCGATCTTCCATCGAGTATCGAATATTTAGGTTAGTCAACGTGTCATGAATCATCAGTAAGCTTGTCGAAAAACGCCTACTTTGATCACTACTACATAAACGGTGGACTTTTTCTTTTATATTAGTCATTTGTGGAAAAAGAGAATGCTTACCGATATTTTGATGCTGTAATTTCCTGCATATCCGCGCCTCACGTTCGAGCTTCTGAAAGTCTGAAACAGAAAACAAATACATGTGCTAAAACGATTCGGATAAACGGACAGGGATATAATAGAAACTAACATGGCGTTTGTAGAGCCATCGGTGGGCCGATCGTAAAACAATGAATCAAAGGAATACCACGTGCAGTAAAAGCATTCCGAATCGGATTCAAGCCAGCTTTATCGCGAAAGTTTCACGGTAACGACAACCGATGCTGGGTATAGTCATTACCGCGAAATCGAATCTCTCAACGAGCTCCCTTGACGAGTTTCCTCGTGGGTAATTCACCAAGGGCTACGATAAAATTGGATTTATCGATGACCGAGTCATTTCGAGCACGATTTCCTGTTTCTTTCTATCCCCGTGCGATTCGACGATACTCCGTTGAGAATCAAGCATCTTATCGAATAAATATTCTTTGTACTGATCTTGTATTCTTTCAAGAAAAAATGTTTGGATTATAATTGACAAATTAGCGTGAGGATCTTTACAAGCTCTCCTGTATGTACCAAGAATCTGTCCGGAAGGTCGGCGACGCACGGCACTTAAACAACTCTAGTCCCTCTGTTTCGAGAGGAACTTAGATGTTTAATTGTCAGTACTATATGATAAATAAAATTTGGACTTGGAAAATTTTTTCTAAATCTTCGGAGTATTCCTAGAATCATGTTCCCCTATATGTAGATACCAAGAATCGGTCCGAAAGATCGGCGACGAACGGGTTTTATGGTTTGGACTTAAAAAGTCATTATTATTCATTTTTGTTTCGCCTAATTAGCAAAATATGGACTTAGAACTTCGTCTGCTATCCTTCTCTATAGGTACCAAGGGTCGTTGCCCTATGTTTCCCTATAGGTACCAAGGATCTCTCGAAAAAGTCTTATCAAAACACGGAGCGTGCGTTTTACCGCCTATAATTAAATCTCCAACGATAGCGGCGCTCGACGGTGTTCGTTCACGTTAAGCAAGCAGAATTAACGAGCACCTACGACGCGAGAAGGGTGCGCTAAGAACACTGGAGATACACGAGGAGAAGCAAATTGGAGAACAGACCACTTGACGAAAAAAAGAAAAAAAAAAAAAAAAGAAAAAAAAAACTGGGTTATTTCGACGACGTCGTTTCCCTCCTCGCGAACGATCCAAATTGCACCGTTCCTCGAAAAACAACGCGACGCGGATTTAGAAATCATCCAGTGGCAGGTGAATCGCGAAATCTCATTAAATTAATTTTTTTATTCCTTCCTTTGTGAGCTAAATATAATTCGCTCGATACGAAATAATTATCAACACTTGAGAGGTAAAAAATTAATTACGATTCTGATAGAAATATCAGTTTTCTATTATGTGAAGGGTATAATAAAGACTATAGTTAATTCACGACACAATAGCTCCTATATTTGAAAATCGATATGCTATCGAATATCGACTCCTACATATCTTACATCTAAACAATCGATAGCTTCGAGTCGTTTGTCTTAACGCTAAACACCTCTGTTCCCAAGTACAAGGTGGCCACTGTTAGAACCAGGTCAAAATGTAGGTACTTACACCTTCACCTTTTCAACTTGCCACACGCTCAATTCCCATTTGTCGTCAATCAAACAGACATACAAAACTTTTGTTCATTAATTTTCTAGTAAAAGTTGATTTCGAAATACATCAAATAAAAGTTCTAGGTCCCAAGGGTATGCTATTCCACCAAATTTCTTCGAATTTTAGAAATTGCTATCTGCATAATCTCCAATGCCACATAGTTCCTTCAACAGAATTCCAAATTCTCCAGAGCCTCTGCACACAATTCGAAATTGTACAAAGTTCTTAGTCAAATTTGCTCGGCAAACGTATTCAAATTCCATTTCTGTTCTTCCTTGTACCCCTTTTCTCCTGTCCCTCGGGGAACGCAGCTGCACAAGGATGCGTAACGGCGCGGTGCGTCTCCTCGCTTTTCCAGCGAATCTTGTCGGTTTTCCAGCGTCGGTTCTGCAGTAAGTACAGCGCCGTCTGCAGTTAAGATTAGGCGAAACAGGATGAACGGTTAACGAGCCACCCTTGTTTGCACTAAATTCGTTAGGGGGTGCACCGTACCGAAGGCAACGAAACCACGTGTATACACGATACAAGAGAAGATTTCTGAGTACGCCGAAGTGTAAAGTTTTGTAGGAGCTAAAAAGTACGCGAAGTAATGCGTCCTGCTTAATGTTACGTGAAAAATTCTTCTTCTTTATTATCCTTGTCATGAATAAAAAGCTATTGTAACTCAGAAAACCTTTGAAAAAGGAGGATTTTTTTAAAAGCACCATTAGGCTACTTAATATGTTACCAGTCATTTTGTGTTAAAAATACTGACGGTGCGTTTATGTAGTCATTTTTATTAAACTTTAAGCTTTAATTTGATGTATCGCAAGTACTATTTTGCGATACTTTTATGTCATCGAATCATATCAAACTTCCTATGCTTCGAAATCGGCTACTGTTTGTTTGTATCTCGAACCAGCCATTTTGTGTTAATAACACTAACGGTGGGTTTATGTAACAATTTTCATAATACTTTAAGCTTTAATTTAATGTATCATAAATGCTATTTCGCGACACTTTTATTTGATAAAATCATATCAGACTTCTCATGTTTCAAAAAAAGGAACAAAAAGAAGAGAGTAGTATACTCGAATTACCTGTCAATAGATCCTGAAATTCTGTGACTCCAGACCTTAACTTTCAGACCTTAAAACAGAATCCATAGTTCCGAAGATGGATAAAAAGGGTGAATCGAATGACTGAAATTCCCGTCCCTCGTTATTTTGTATCACGTCCAGGGGGAAGGCAAAGCCGATACAGAGAGGATAAAAATAAGTCGAACAGAATCTTGGTTGTTTGCGAGAAGTGCGTTGAAACGTTGACAGACACGCTGGCGGTCGGCTTGAGCCGACTGGGATAAATCGCTCGCGTTACAAGGCCGATCCACGCTGCTTGCTTTGCGTTCGATGGAGCACGAATGTCATGAAAGTCGGCAAAAACTCTTTCACCCTTCGACGATGCTTTCCCAGTGACGTTGGAACGTGGACCAGTGATTAGCGTGCAGCCCTTGTTCGGTCGAGCGTGATAAGAACGTATCGCGTGAACATGCATATTGCATTTTCCATGAAAAGGGATGCTGCGTTCATTCTCGGTTTCTTTCAAGTGAAAAGCGTGAATTTGACGATGAAAATTCTCTTTGGATAGCAACAGGCTCCGTGAAAAGGTTCGCACTGAGTTTTCTGATGAATTAATTAATATCTCTTGCCCTCTTTACAGAATCAAAAAACGCAAGGGTGGAAAATTTCATGGTAATCATCGGTCATTCGCCTGTGTAAAAAGGCTCCCGATGGCGCAAGAAACGCAAAAGGGAATTACTTGGGACAACGAGCCCTCTCTGCTCGATAAACATCGCAACAGAGAAAAAAGAAGCGAACAGCGAGAAAAGTAGGAACGTGTGAACGTTCCCAGCATCCGTACGGTCCCCTTTCAATTGCCGTGTGGGGAATTAGAATTTCAAATAGCGCCACCACCGACGAAACTACTATGCAGAAAACGTTCGATTAATTATTCGTCGAATTGGAAGCACCGCACACCAGAACTGATCAACTGAAATTTTCGATAAACTTGCCAGAGTCGCGAACGTGAAATGGTCACTTCGAGAGTAACAGTTTCACCCTTTTACAATTTCGATCATTAACATTGCAAATATTATATTTTTAATAATATTAAAAAGAAGGAAATTTTTCTTAGACTTTCTTTGAGCTCTGCTTAAACTCGAAATATAAACAAATCTCCTCTACAGTTGTCATAATTAAAAAATAATAATAATAATGAACATCGCGCTCTATTCATATTTTTTTACTAATTTAAATTTATCTGATACGAATTAGCTTTCTGCCACATATTTGATCATTTTGTCCCGGTATCCCAACTATGTTATTTCACTTATTTGACAGAACAGTGGAGTATTTGGAAAGTTGGCCCATGCTCGGCCCGTCCGTCGATGTATAAATGGAGCTTTATTCGATTCAGAAACGTGCGGTTGAACGGCGCGGCGCGGCGGCCGTGGCGGTAGGTCAAGAGGTTACTGGAGCAAGGTCGAAGCGGATGGAAGAGGGTGCAAGCGTGGCATCCCTCTCTTGGCCGCGAGGGAGAGACACTGGAGAGGCCAGTGAAGAGGGATATAGCAGAGGGCTCATCTTCCCTGCCTACGGCAACCTTTTTTTTCCTCCTCGTTACCTTTTGCCTCTGCAGAGAAACTGGAACTGGCTGCCAAAGATAGAAGCGGTTTCACGGTGCACGCCCACCACCCCTCGACAATTAATTCCCGTGAAGCAACTGTATGCAACCTTTCTTTTTCTAATACCTTCTTCGATCCTTTCTAATGCGTCAGTGTTACAACTTTTTCTTTTTTTGTAAATTGGATAATTTAAGGGCTGGGTTGGTCGTATCCGGTGTTACGGAGAGACTCATAGAAGAGGGATATCTTATAATTGAAACGGTGATTCACGTTTTCGGCACGGGAATAATATTTCCTATAGACTGTGCCAACCAAAACACTCACGAGATTCTGTTTTTTTCACACTTTCTCTCGGATATTATTAAAAGCGTACGAGAAATGGGAATTCTGTGACTAAGAAGGTTGTTAAAATCGAATTGTATAATTGAGTTTCACTCAGTTTTGATCGTGAAAAAGGGAGAAATATTGGAAAGCTTTGATTGTTAAAATTACACAAGAAATTGAAAATGTTCTTCTGGGAAAGACTTTACGGAAATAAAAATTCAGAAGCGACGTACATTCCCCGACACGGTGTTTGTAAGTACTTTTGTTCCAAATGAGAAGTTCTATTTTTCTTAGGAGTTTAGGTGGTCGAAAAAAATTTGATTACAAGATCAAACGAAGCTCGGTCGGTTCGAGGAGCGTAGCGACTTTTTGCTCTTTCTGGGATTTTTCACATCCGCAAACGAATTCTTGACCCCGGATTCTGAACGCAACCCTCGAAAATTCCTCTTGACGTCCGGATTCTAAATATCGATCGAGAGTCTCCAAGGGAAAGAATTTCGAAGTTTTCATCGAAAGTCAACTTGTTGATGTTGACTATTGGTGAAACAGAGATGTTTCGCATGTCGAAATTGATCCTTTACCTTTCAGCAGCACGTCAGAACCAATTTCTGAATTATCAATAGGAATTTTCAATAATTTTACGCAATACTCTAGCTAGATAGAACATCCACTTCATAATTATTAAAAAGTGACTGGTTACATTTCAATCTTTCATAATTCAACAAATTAGTAGAATTATACTAAATTAGTCATATGTAACTGAGAAATAAAGAATATAAAATATGTGTGTCGACAAATTATATCTTCCTTTCCGTACTTCCACGTTTCTATTTTCCTCCACCCGGACATTTTTTATTTTCTTTTCTTTTTTCACAACGCATTCCTTGGAATTCTCCGAGTTGTCTCGCCAGTAGACAACGTCAACGATAAATCTATCTTTAGCCAGACAATTTTCAAATTCAACATTCTATACTTCAAAAACAAAATCATGTATACCGAAACAGTCTTCTTAAATATTATTAATTACAAATAATTAAAAAAAAAAAAAGATGTTATCTATGAATATGACGACAATTATATGTTTTGCAATGTTTTATGCTCATTGTTGCCGATCGATATTTTGATAAGATTTCCTGATTCCGAATGAATCGACTATGTTAATAAACAATTTTTTTTTTTTGAAACAAATTTTATTTAAAAAATTCACAACACATTCTGGACCATTTCTAATACGGCATTGGCACACTGTTGATCACGATGGAATGTTGGCAGTTTGACAACGGCGTTGCTCGTTGTTTTTAGACGCTAAGTCTTTGGTAATATAGTACACAGTTCTTTCCACGATTCCGTATCTAATCGCGAAAAGTAACCGAACAATGCCTTGCAATTAAAATAAAAACATCCCAAAGAAGGAATTGTAATTATCATTTTCACTTATTACAATCTGTCATACGCGATCAATCTTCTTCTTTAGCAATTCAATGGAAAGCTATTATTTCTTTAAAAAAAAAAAAATTAATTGAAATGAAATATTGTTTGACTAGAAAGCTGTCTCAAGTAGCCTCGTTTACATAGTGCATTAATGAACAACCATCGAACGCGACTGCTAGTTTCGCATCAAGGATTTTTGCATGAAACTAACGAAACCCATTTTCATAGTAACGTAGCCTCATCAAAGCCCTGCTGCACACTCGTTTCAGTTAATAACGCTAAGTATTTTAAGAGCCTCGTTTACTAATACTTTGATAGCCGGTTCGGTGTATTCGTAATTTTCATGTTTAACTTATTTCTATCTATAATTTGACTTACCTCTGGCCGTGAGCTTTTTCGTGTTTATAATTTTTGCCGCAAACTCGTGACCGGTGCTCTTCTGAACGCATCGTCGCACTACCGAGAAGGCACCTCTGAAAAAGAAAAGAAAGACGACTGGTTAATTCGAATTCAGCGACGGAAATCTCGTTAGAAACACGATAAAACTGTTTAACCGAAACTCATCAAACCGAGAGCTAGTCTGTTAACGATCATGGTGAAACTTTCTCGATTACCTAATCCTGATAACAGACAGGGCGCAATGAAAATTAGGGAATATCGGAAATTCGAATATCTAAAGATGAGAGATTGCCGAAGAGATTGATTGTTCAGAGGAAACTCGGGATCTGAGTGAATCGAAGGTTGGATAAATTAAAAGGGAACTCTTGATAAGTTCCTAAAGCATTGATTAGCATTAAAACATTCTAATTAATACCATCAATATTAAAAATTAAAAGCTTTATATTAAAACAGATTTGTTGTTTCAACAAAAATTAAAAATTATTAAATAGTTGACCTAAAGAAGAAGAAAATAATGAAAATTTGGATATCAAACGTAAAATCTGTAATGTATTAATTGTGTAAAATAAAAGGAAAATTGGATATTAAAAAAAAATTGTGGCTAAATTCGAATAGAGAATGAAGAAAGAACAGGATGAAGCAATTCGAGGCCTTCACTTAAAAGAGGCAACTGTTTTGTCTTTGGACAGTGCCCATGGTCTTCGAATAATCGGATGACGAAAAGAAAAGAAGCTAGCGTCGGTGAACGATGACCTAGATCTCTTCTATTGTAATTAGAGAACGAAAAGAAAGCAGAAATTGGACCTTCAGTCTCGTGATTATTCTTCGAATGTTATTTGCTCCCGTGCCGTCGATTCTTCACGATGATCAGGCTAACGATTACATTTATGGATCGTTTAACAAATTATTGTCTTTATTCATTCTTTCACGTAAAATTGATCATTGAAATACGATCACAATTTTATTTTATTTTATTTTATTTTTTTGTTGTAGTTAAAATTCAATATTTTCATAAAGAATAGGGGAAGCAAAATGAAATATAACAGTATTGTGCATAATTTTAAAAGGAACATCAGTAATTCATTCAAGTTTTCCTTTGACCTTTTGAAAATGAAATTTCAAGCCACCTGACGCTCTATGTGGCTTTGGCTCTGTCAAGTAGTATAGTCCGTTGTGGTCGGACCATCTTCCGCGTGAAGTGGAAGCTACCGATCAATGGCACCAATGGTATCCATAAACGGATACGCCATGCAATTTTTTCATCAAAATCCAAAGGGTAACTAATATTTTATTTAACCGTATGAAAAGCCATAATTGAAAGAGAAGGATTACGAGCTTTTTGCCAGCATCAATTCCCATTTCTAAAACGTTCCAAACTTCAATGACTGTTTCATTCTCGAAACGGATCAGTGATCACCCACCAGACCTCTCCAAAAGCAACTCTATACTCTTCAACTATAAATTGGCTGAATAAAAAAGGAGTAAAAACACGGGAGCAAGCGAGTGACTATAAGACAAAAGGTCAAGCCGGTCGCAGCATGATCGTTTTGCAGAGGCTAGTCGCGTATCCTTCCTTCCTTTAAAGTAGTTCAAGGCAGAGCGCATCAGCGCAAACGCAACGTTAATGTTTCATCCTGCTACGGCGTCGGCGTCGTTGCAATCACCAGGAGCAGGAGCAGGAGCAGCAGCAGCAGCAGCAGCAGCAGCGCCGCGACGCGACGCGCGACGCTTGGCTGCTGCGCTGCCTACCACGCCAGTCGGTCTGCGATGAAAAAGGGCGAGGCGGTCGCTTACTTAGTCTCCACAGAAACCGATTATTATCAGAAACATTCATAAATTGATCTGAACATTTAATTACCTTCTCTATCAAATAAATATAACACTACTGAGACACAACATAATATAAAAAACTCGAATGAATAATCCAAGATGATCATTCAGATTACACCTAAACCTAAACAAAGACCAGTTTCATCAGTTAATACACTCGTGAAGGGTTCGATTATACTCAAAAACACCTTTCAAGTTCTCCAAAGCCCTTATAAATGGTTTAGATTCATGTCTACTTCCAAGTATCACCTCTTTGCTGAAATACTCATGAATTGTTCAAAGCTACTCCCAGTATACTTGGCTCCCGTGTCTAGTTAAGAGGCAAAGGAGAAAGGCGTAAAGAGATAGAAGGGAAAAATATCGTCAGAGGAGAGCACTGACGCAGAAACGATGGTCGAGCGACGACAGTGTTGGCCTTGAATCGAGCCAGTTGCTCGACGACGTGCAACTAGGGCGTGCAAGAGCGACGATGATCCTTCAAAGTGAAGTTTCCTGCCACCCAACCACCACATTGCGCCTTTGCAGCTGCACCACTACCACGACACGTCGATACCTTTAAATACTCGCTCGACTTTCCTATATACAACCGTGTTCCCGTACGGTACGGATCCTCCATACCTAATAAGCACGGAAAATGGCTATAAACGCGTCCCAATGCAACCCGTTTTATCGTTCATCGATTCTCTTCGAGCCAACTCATGGAACTGCGAATGAAGATCGCGTCCACGTATGGATGTTTCTGTTTTATGTGGTTAGAGTCCTTGGGTCCGTGAAAGTAACTGAATACACGGGAAGTTTGCGAGTTGCTTTTGTAAAGGAGATAGCCCGTCCCAAGGATTCTTGTTATAATTATAAAATCTTTAATTACCTAAGAGAAGTCTACATCGCACCTGAGTTACTCTTATGTTAAAGTAGATATTAACCTCCTTCGGGTTACATCTGAAAAAGTAACCAATCCAGTTACTACGAGAACCTAGAATTAGAAATCTCTACTTCAAGGTACCTTTTAAAAACTTGACCTTGCAAAGATATCAAAGTACCTCCTCGTATCTTTCCCAATAACCATGTCCCTATGAACATCCTGGAACTAGCTAAAAACTTCTGGTCTCCGGTTGTCCTATTCCAAGGTAGGAAAGTTTTAATAACGCGAGAAACTTTCGACATTAGCCAAGCTCATGAAAGCACAGAAAGAAGCATCCTTGATGTTGTCTAGCTTGCCTGTTCGTTCGTCTAGTTACCTTCTGGGGATCCTTATGCTATTCTTATCCGCCAACTTTCTAGGGTTTTCTCGTCGGTTCGTTTACGATTGACCGTCCCGCTGATCCCTGCTGACTCGGACGAAACTTTTAATAACAGGAGGAGAGATCGGCGTGCCGATCGTCAACCGGAAATCTACTATATAACTAGACGTCTTATAAATAAGTTGCGCGCGCACATCCTACAGAATCCTAACCCGTGGGATTCTGGCGTCGGATCAACGTCGTCACGTGACAAACCGTAAAACGTATTCCTGCATTTTGTATCGAGCTAACTGGTCGCCCTACTTTTCACCGACCAACGATCGCATGCATGCGTACACGCCATTAGGTTAACACGATACGTCGGAAATGAAATGGGAGAGCCTAAGTGACTCTACACCCCCGATACTCGGATTCTACTGTTTCGAGAAATTCGAAAGGAAACGGGACACTGATTGCTAGTGTCTCTATATTCCTATCGTAAGAGATCCTATGGAGCTTCTAGGACGCGGACAGCATCTAGGATTTCTAGGATGACGACGATAATGAGTACCAGATCAATTTTCAATTTTGCTTATCACAGATAACTTGCCATGAAAATGAATTCTAATGTTCCTAAATGATTCCGAGAAATTCTAAATGGTTCCTAAATGATTTCACTAAAAGACTCGAACGACGGCCTAAAAAATCATTAAATGCATCAGTTTTCTCGATAACAAAAAGAATTAGCCCTTTGCAAAGGTAAAAAGCGGAACTATAGTTAAGCATCGATCTCGGTTCGCTCGTAGGATGATTTCCCTAGGGACTCCTCGTTACCGTGTTCCCCAACAAGCCGTTACGATATCACGATCGCCTCCGTTAGAAAAGCTAGAAATTCGGTTACCCTCACTTTTCATGTGACCACCTGATACGTCTTATCCAAGCGACTTTGCGAATCAATAACAAAGGTGCAAACCCCGTAAGTTATTTTAATGAACCGTTTCCATTTAACGCGACATTCGCGATCGTTAGATTGTCGCGTATCCCTTTTACACTGACCTCAAGACATTTTCAGCCTGGCGTCCGAACAAAGCTAGCTCCTTTCCTCTCTCTCTCTTTCTTGTTTGTTTTGTTGTTTTTTCGTTTCGTCGTCGCTTGAAAGCTTTTTTTCGCCTTTCTGTCGTTGACGCACGCGTGTGTATCGTTGTGTCGCGCTATTCCGTGTCAACTGTCTGCCGAGCAGCCGGTGGAACAATGGAGCGGCGAGCCGAGACTGGCTGCAATAGTTCTGTCGACGTTTCGCATTCATCCGCGACCACGATGCAAAAAGAATAGCTGCCATGGCGGGAAATAAAAAAAACAAGGAAAGAAAGAAACAGGGGGTAGAAAGGAAAGAAATGAATCGTTGGTACGGCTTTGACGTCTAACAGAAACACCCTACCCACCGATACGTTACCAATGTCGTCGAACCATATCCTAAAATAAATCCTGAAACGATCTCACTTCCTGAATCGACTTAACGCTCGAATCCGCTTTTCATTTTTCCACCGAGAACGGAATTTGAAAGTTTCCAATTAGAGGATTTACAAGTTCGTCCCGTAAACCGTCCGCGACCCGAAATTACTATACTCTACGAATCCATAAATTCTCCTAGGTTACGTAAACCTTGGTTTAACTATTAACTATTCTAACTGCAATCAAGAAAGCCGCGACCCAAAATTCTAATCACCTCAAGATTTATGGTAATTTCTGATACTGACCATGTAAAGCTTTGGGTCAGAGACATATCGATCGAGTGTAAAAGTACCTAAAGAAATATAGTTAAAGGTACCGTTGCCATTAAAAACAAAAAGAAGAGGGGAAGCTTATAATCTACGTGCATCCAACCCTACTTTTCCCTACCATGACGTACAGTTTCCGTTTAAACGCGGAAGATTCGTTCACGTCCGGTTGTGTTGCGCGCCGTTTTTCGTCATCTATAAAGCTTATATACATGTATGGGGGACATACAGGGGATGATGATGATGATGATGGTGAATACGAAGGGAAGGTGGGTGAGTAGGCCTTGGTGAGAGGAGGGTATTGGGGCGAGGGTTGGCCGCTTTAGTCGGCCGGGGGTGGCTTTAACCGGTCGATACGTCGTTCCACGGCAAACTCTCTCCGTGTTGCCTCTCGGCAGCAAGGGGTGTGAGACGATCGTGACACAGCCCTGATGATCCTGCTACATACTGGTCAGGCTTGTAATCTCCAAAGAATGCTAACAAGAACTGCACCTATACCTTTGTTTATTTTTTACTAAATTAGGGGTTGGAATTCAGACGAGTAAAAATGTAAAATGTTATCAGCTGATGGTTCAATTTGATGTGATAAAGTAATACGACAAAAATTAAATAAATTACAATTATTTAAATGTTCCCTAATATTCCAAAGATTGATCCTGTCTCTGTGCGGTATTTGATAAAAGAGATTGATAATTGGATAAGTAGGATACGGTTTAATAACTGTGTACGCAGTCAAGTAACCTACAACTGTCAGAGACGCATGGCTTCCCTACAGTCAAAGTCCACGGAACAATACCAATCCCGAGCTTCCGGTTAGCCAATCTACTGGAAACTGGAATAACGCGAACGCGACACGTGTCGATATACCATTCGTCTGGATGCCTTTTCAAACCGGCCAGTTTATTTCCAGTGCACAAACGAATTATAACCTCGTGACCGTCCATTTGTAGAGAGTTAATCTCCTATGTATGTGTACAAGTAATTCCCTGCCAGTTGATTTTTCCTTCCCGATGGATCAGGCTTGATCAGAAACGAAATGAAAAATCCTTTGATCCATCGGGACCGTGTTAAAATTCCCTCGCTCTATACCACTTTCAAATGATAAAATAATCAAAGATTGAGAAGAGGGTGCGAGCAACCCGCTTCGCTTCTCCTCTTGATCGATTCGGCCGGCTTCAGAGGCCGCTTGGTAGATATAACTTGGATTTCCCAATAATAGGAGGTAACTGGGTAATGGTGCCCAAAGCGGCACGGTATTACTCTACATATACACCGTCTAAATTATGCCTTAGCCGGGGCTATTTAAGCACGAAACGATAGAAGTAGGCGAACTGGATTTTCGAGCGCGTAATTTATGCGCCCTTAAGCGAGAAATCGTGTCCGTTCGAATCGATCATTGAAATTTTCAATGAGAACGGAACAATGAGGATGGAACAATAATCGATGAATTGCATTGAAAAATTCCTTCTACTTTTAAATCGTGCAAATGAGAAGTTCCTTTTTTTTTTGTTCCGGATCTATTTAAAAAATTTATCTCGTGAAAGATTCTTTGTATTATATTTTTTGGTATATCGGGGATACTTTTTTTCTAATTAAAAAATTTAATTAAGCTCTGTAATTAATTATTTATGCAAAATATTTTTAAAAAAAATGTATATCTTTCAAATTCTTATTCTCTGTGTTTACACACCGGAAACCCGTTCACCCTGGAGGATCAGCAGTAACTTTACGATCCAAGGGGATACAATATCAGAATGACAAAGCGATCGTGCTCCAAGAGACTATGCCATCAACTGTCGATTGTCCTCCGAATCGATAACCATTCGACAAAGTATCCAGCGTTCGATCATAAATCGCGAGATTCAGTCTATAAATCTACTCTCTTATTAAAATGACTCTTCTTACAATACTCGTCTTAGATAGTCGATGCACAAGCATCGTCAGCCGATCTAACGAATCGATGTATGTCGCAGTATGTATTTCGCGATGTCTCGTGGAAAGGGAGCCCTACAGATCGACACTGCGCGCGTACATTACGCGATAAGCATCAGGAACAAAGCGTATTTCGTGTCAACCTACTTTCAAGTCCCTCGATAGGACTTGGACCCTCCCTTCCTTCCACCGATCATCGATCTCTCGGCAAGAAATTCTCTCGGTTTTACGGCTAGTCAGATCCACGAGGAAAGTGGACAGATATCGACATCCGGTGAACGTGAAAAAATGTCAACTTCCTAAAGAGGTGAAACGAAGTCACGTATTTATCGGAGACACGTAAGATACGTAAGAGTATGTACACAGCGGGAACGAAATGAAAACTGGCGATGCGGTATTGATTTTGAGAATCGAGCAAGTGTGCCAAATACGAAATTTTATTTACAATATTTTTTTATTTATTTATTTATTTATTTATTTATTTATTTATTTATAGCTGCGAGGAAAGATTTCTAAGTTTATTTCTCGTTTCTTCGATTCGGCAGAAAATCGGAAGCGAAAAACCAGTGTGTCTCGAATTGTAGAGCAGCTCGATGATCGAGCAGCGTTCTAGTTCGATCGGTTTAACTCAATTATTTACTAATAACGTAATTATACTGTACAAGGGATAGCCAATATTGGCATTGAATGGAAGTTGCGCGCCTTCGAAACGCTGATCAGTCGATCCTGATCGAGATTGATGTTTAAGAAAGTTTTCAAGTTTTCTGCTCTTCTAACTTTCGTGCTTTTGTAATAAAAGAAAGTTTGTTTTATTATCAAGATCTCCTTTAGACGTCCTTTAATTGATTATATTCACATCTTTACGTTATTTAGTTTATATATAATTGCAAGTACAAATAATAAGTGAAAATATTTTAAGTTATAGAAATTATAAAGCTGTTTTGCTAATTTATTTATTTTCCATTGAAAAATATGTGTACGTTCAACGGTGATTGTTAAAATGCTCGATTACAACGCCCTGTCGGAATCAACAATCGCTTTGCATAATTTTCCAGGGAACGATAAAGTTACCCTTTCGTCACGATGAAGTACAATTGAAACGGCTGTTCCAAGCAAACTCGACTGTCGACAGAGTTTCATAATTAAAGTATACCAGGACTCGCAACTTTCAACAGGCTCGAAATCGCTATAAGATAATCATTCGTCTCGCAAGTTCAAGCGGAAATTGTGCGAAAAGCGTGAAACTTTATTTTCATTCATACGTTCCTCTCGAAGCTGGCATCCTTATTATCGAACGATCGTTAACGTTATTACGAACCGATATATTCGCCGATCATACTTATCAAAACTTGTAACGATAAATAAATCTTTGTTTAACAAATTTTCCATTAACTCTTCGAATTTCTCTTCCGAGTTTGTCTCGAAATCGATTTAACATAAAAATATTATTAAATAAAATAAAATTTTATATATTTTTAATCTAACAAGTTAATTAGGTACTTATTGTTAGTTTATCAACTAATTAGCTGGAAATTCTAAATGAAAACCATGCAAAATCTGTTTAAACTAGCAATGACTCAGATCGGTTATCTTATCACTGAGATTAGATTCCTGCTTGTTAACTAGACCAACAACAATAATGAGATCAATTCGCGAGAGTAACATTCGTCTAAAACATATCTCTTCAATTCCAGAAGGAAAAGAATGATGAAATTTCCAAGAATATATCTCGTGACAATGCCTTTTCAATCTGACAGCCGTTGAATGAAATGTTGGCCCTAGCAACCCCTATGAAATTCAGCCTTTTGTCTGCGGACCCCTTAATCACTACGACAAAGAGACTGTTCAGATTCTGCTGCTAGCCAGAATGCATTTTTTCCCCTCGGTGGGTCACTTTTCTGGGAGAAAACTCGACCTGCCTTTTGAAACGTCTGATGCAAGCCACATGAATACGGAAATGGATTGAACGATGCAATTGGTGTAAAAAATTAATCGCTAAATTTGATCAAGATTAAAAATTATAATACTGAACACTCTGAGGGTTACCAATGTTGATCCTGAACATAAATTTAATATAATAAAATATTTAAAACACAAAAGAAATTCATGAAAATTCCAAGTGAAAAGTTCTAAGCCTAATTTGAAAAATAATAATAGAAAATTCAAACTGGAAAGTGTATTGCACTAATATAATATTACTATGCTCCAGAGATCAATAAAAAGTCATAAAAATAAATGATTGCAATAGAATGCAAGTGTCTCCGAGAGTAGCATCTCGTGTAACGATAGTGATCTCTCGTTACATTCAATTTTGTCTGAGGAAAAGGATTAAGGAACGAGGAGAATTTCAGTCGACGCTTCCTACAGTAAAATTCTCATTTCCGGGTAAACAAGAATCAAGTGAACCAAAGAAAGGCGAGAACAAACAACGCTATTCTCGATGGAGCACGAGAAACGACGTTCATCAGAGGTACGAATAAAATTTTCACGTTACCCTATAACCACCCATACCCCTTTCTCACCCCTTCGTTTTTCGTGCACATTTCCCCGGAGCATCAAAGCCGACATTTAATGAAACGTCAGCAACACCGACCCGTTCGCATTCACCTCTTTCTCCTTGGATCGTTTGTTTGCTCGCATTAACTGGTATCAACTGCTATGGTTATTAATTGGGGACACAATGACCCGACTGATACGTTAACATCGTATCTAAAGTTTCCAATAAAAAACAATATAAAACAATGTTATTTTTATTAATTCTCGGATGACGAAATTCGGTCTTCGCTGACCTAATGAGTTTAAATTTAATTTGAACTCTTAAAGGCTAACACTGAACACTAATAGACAACCCCTGAGGATTAAAACAAAATTCCTGGAGGGATAAGTTTCACTCATAATGACCTTTAAAGGTTAAATATGTTTTCAATTTCATTTTTTCAATTTTATATTATTTTTTCAGATATTATTATTAGGTAAGTACAATATATTAGCAATGTGTATTTTGGGGATTTTGGTTAAAAAAAAAAGGTAAATATTTAGAATAAGGGAGCCACCTCCGATTTCGATGACCTTCAAATATGTTGTCAAGGTCGTTATTCTGAACAACTTTTTCCTATACATATAATAGTCGGACTCTTTTGGTTTGCGAGATATTTGAAAAAATAACGTGCTTTACTATCAATATTTCCAAGAGTGAATAAGTCGCAACTAGGATCTTATCTATTGTTTTGGGGGGCTCTGCCCCCCAAACCCCCCCGCCCCCACAACGACAATAACCCCAAACCCCTTTGGGATGGACTTTTTTAGGTACTTCGAAAACACATGTGGGGATTAATGAACGGATAGTACATGTAGGTATAAGCTTAATACAGTCAAATACTAAATAGAGCACATATTAGTCATTTATTCGTTTAGACTTTCATTCAAGGGATACATAATTCCCATTATTTTGAAAAACGCATCCAATCTTTCAGAAAAATCGAACTTTTTTTTAAATATGAATTCTGCTAAGTAATAATTAAAATGACATTCTTTGCGACCGTACAAAGGAATATTTCCTCGAATTTCTCTCCACAGTCTTTCAATGTTTTGTGTATGTACCCCTGTTTCTGGATCAACAAAATTTGCCGAGTGGTTTACAGTGTAATGTTTATACACATCTTTATTTATTTCTGCATACGCCTTCCAACAGTCGCTATAAATTATTGTACCCGGAGCAATGTTCTTCAAAATTAGAGGTAACAGTACCTCCGATTTGCGAGACGCTATTGGAACAACAAAAAACTTCTTTGAGTGTCGTTCAATAGCACCGAAAATCCACTGTCCTTGTATGACTCGTCCTCGATTGTATTTTCGGCGACCAAATTTTGCCTCGTCAATCTCCACGACTATTCCATCCCCACCAATTTGATTTTCGTCTTTTATCAACCATTCATACATAAGCTGAGAAATTATTAATAAAGTAAGTTCATAAACCAGTGTTAATAATAATAGGTATTTAATTAATTACCTCTCGACAGAAATTAGTCCAGTCAACTGCTGTAGAAGATGAAATATTAAGTTCTACTTCGAGAAATCTTTGCCTAGGAGTATTCATCATTAAAATATAGCAAATTAATCGACAAGCTACACCAATATTTAAATTTGCTTTTGAGAACCAGGTCCTATGTAATGCACTGATTTTAAAATTGCATGTTAATCGTTTTCTTTTACGATTCGTGATTTGTTTATAATAATGATTAGTACAATGAAAACATAATGACTCTAAACACTTTAATTCTAAAATACTTCCACACTGTGGACATTTTATTGTTTGACGAATAACATTTTTAGAATACAAATAATTCAATAATTCGTCGCGATTTGTGGTTAAAGCTAGAAACTCGTAGAATTTCATTTTAAAAAATTGATATTTATATAACTGTACGTTATAATGATTAGTCGTACACTGTTCATGAAATACAAGAAATGTCAAGTTCATTGATAACTTTGGACATTGAGTCAATGACAAGATATATGTATATATACACACAAGGCACTCTATTGAACACAAAATGCTGTCGAAAATTTATCTAGCCTTAAGATAACTGTTTTCTCAAATATCTCGCAAACCAAAAGAGTCCGACTATTATATGTATAGGAAAAAGTTGTTCAGAATAACGACCTTGACAACATATTTGAAGGTCATCGAAATCGGAAGTGGCTCCCTTATTCTAAATATTTACCAAAAAAATAAATAAATAAATAAATAAAATGAGACAATTGATGATCTAAAAATGACTAATTTGAATACAGTTTAACCTTCAACCCTTAAAAGGCTACAAATCGTTCACTGATCGATGCACTGTAAGCATCATGTTAACACGATGTCTACGATTGGATATTCCGAGCGCTGAGTTTGTGAAATTTAATTGGCCGGTGTTCGATTCTTTGACCGGAAATTGTTCAATTGTTTCCAATTGAAAAAGAACGATGTGCGTGCACAACAATGTCGCTCGTACCCACGATTCACTCGTCAACAGTATTTAACACCGAAAGGCGTGATTCTCATAAAGAACATCAATTAACACAAACAATTCTGATAAAGGGGAGCGCTCAATTAATTTTTAACAAATTATCTCTTTGGAAATCTGTTTACATTTATAAACTGTCCATTCAAAAACACAAACATCAAATGTTATGTAAATTTTCTTTATAACTCAACTTCAACAAGGGTTGTTTTCACCCTTTTAAGGTTGATAAGTAATATATCATATATTTGTTAAATTCTGTTAAAATCAGGTGGTGAAATAGTAACTAGAGCTCGAAAACACGTGAATAAAGTGTAAACGAAGCTGAAACACAATCGCGGAAGAAAGAAATTTCGGTTTCACAAAGGAACAAGGGGAGGAACAGTAAATTCTACGAAGCTCAACTGCTTCTCTTCAAATCGTAACACAATACGAGGAAACAACTTTGAATCGTAGAAAGAAGAATCCTGGTGGTACAATTCTCGTCGTTATTGCCGGGAAGACACGATCCAGACAGCGTTGTATGTATCGATTAACGATTAGCCAACCAACGGTCAACCATTATTTCAGCAACGCGGTATTTCTGACTCCCATTTCAGAGCTGGAGAAAAGAACACAGGATACGTGAACGAAACACGAGAATTATGACTCGATACATAATGAGTCGCGTACGTCGAGTAACAGACCTTCTCACTTCTCCTATATGTATTATACATATGTATATGGGGGTGTTGAGATTATTTTTAGACCGGGTACGCTCTTCTTCTTGTCACTCAATTCGAAAGCGAGATTATATTCAGCACAGCGGCCATTATCTGTGTTATTAGCGAATATTGTATCATCATAGATATTTTATTAATTTCTTTGGATAAAGTAAATTAATATCCTTCATTAAATAAAAATATATATCGACTTATTAATCGTACGTAGTAACTTTCTCTGTGTGCTTCTAAGAAGTTTGATCATGGAGATTATTATTGAAAATTGTATCGTCATAGATTTTTTATTCATTTTTTGAATAAGATAAATTAATGTCCTCTATAAAATAAAAATATGCAGTGACTTATTAATCGTACGTGGTAACTTTCTCGGTGCTTCTAAGTAAGAAGTTTGATCATGAAGATTCGCATAAATCAAGGAAGTTTGAAAATTCACTTGTTCTAGAAACGAGTAATGCATTTTCTACTTTCGCTGAGCTTTAATCCGCGATATAACACGAAAATCGCTATTCTCGAAGACGTTTTTACGCGTGCGATAAAACCTGCTTAATCCTAGTTCCGTTTCACCCGAACAACCACTTCCTTTAATTATTCCGGGCTAACGAGATCTTCCCAACAGAAAGTTACTTACACATAAATACCGGCTCTTTTGTATTACATATAAACATTAACGAAGCGTTAGTGTAGTCATTTTTAACGAACCTTAATTAAACTAACTAATATTCCATATATTAAAGGGTTAGAAAGAGTATTAGTATTACACTCTACCAGAGAGTTTATCATAACGAAAGGGTTCAATTATAATAGAGGATAAGAATTAATTCAAATCCTTAAACGAACTAATCACCTTTTTACCCCAATTATCATATGCTTCTCTAATAATCTTAGACGGTACTTGTTAGATATACGAGGGTAATATCGCGGCCACGCGGTTATGACTGTGACATTTCTCTCTGTAGGTTGTAGCGAAATTCTGGCGCCGTCAATTATTTATAGTCGGTCTAAACATACACGGTGCTGTTCGCGTGAGCACCGCGGTCATCGTTGAATTAGAAACTGTCCCTATACGCCTAACCGGACCGACAGAACACGGAACTATAAAACTCTAACCGTCAGATTATTTTCGTGCGATCTTCCCTTACCCTCGAGTCCTCGTTCTGCTCGATCTGTCGACGCTCGAATTAGTTAAACTCCTTTCGGCTCGGGCTCGCACAAATCAGGTATCATTGATATCAAAAGGGAATTAGAAAAATGAAATCGATATTTCTAATTGAATTTTCAGATACTTAAAGAATGCAGGAGATTTTGTTGGATTGAAATTTGAAGAGCGAACCTTTCCTTATTAAGTCTTCGCTGTGGAAATATGTAGGTCGATCGATCGGGGTATGATTACTTCCCATGGGAATGTAATTCCTTTGAGAGGAGACAGAATCAGCTAAGAAGTCCATCAAGGCGCACCGCTCAAATCTTAAATAACATTTATAAGTAAGCGGAAATTGAGCAAGGACCGAATTATGGGAGGTAAAATGTGGCGAGTTCGTTGTTACCTGAAGCATCGATGTCAAACAACTGCGTTATCCATTACCTACTATCCTGAGTTGTCCACGTTAACTGTTTGCCGTGGACCTATCGTACTTACAGCAGATACCCAGCGAGAATTTAAGCCCGAAATTAAACCGAGACTGAGAGCCAGTTACAAGCTTGTTCAAGACACGGCTTGTTCCACCTTCCACCATTGTTCAGTGATTTACCATTCTAAGCGGCACTGAAAAATTCGTTTGCGAATTGAAAAATATAGGATCTAATACGATTTCCATTAGAACATACAATCTCTAAGGTACTTGATTCAGTACCTAGGGAGTATTATCCTTTCTAACGCAATACATTTTTTCATTTTCATATACATATTTCTCTTTTTCTTGTCTTGCTGACGCTTCGTAAACATTGCAATTTATTTCACCAGGGCTGACCTAAATCTGTTGCATTATTTGTTTGTATGATGCCAGAGCTATTACATCCTCGACTCACTTTCAGAAACTATCACAGACTGACCAAAGTTTATCCTACATAAAACCATTTATATATTGTATACATATAGGTACACACACACACACGAGGACAAATTAATTAGTAATATTCTCATCAATGGAGTTAATTACATTAACAATACAATGGCTTGGAACATTCGTACACGTTACGATTCGAATAGCCCTGACGACCCTAATATAGACGCGCGCGGCTTGGAAACAGGGCTGTTCCAGCGTCGCGAACAACCCGATAGAAAGATTAAAAGAAGCGGCAGCTTCGATATAAACGCGCGTCCGCGGCACACCACCGCTTAAAATAAGTCTGCCTTCGATCTGAACGCCCAAAAATAATATCCGCGAGGCAGAAGCTACAGAGACGGGAAAAGACATACGGGTTTGAGCTATGCTTCGTTTCTTCCGATCTTACGCTCATCAATTAACCCTTCCTCCTCACTGACGATAATTAATGATAAAGATGTATAGTTACCAATCGTATAGTTATCAATTTCACAATAGGATAAGGTGGACTAATAATTGTTCATCAAACCAGTCAAAATGACTGGTTTTCAGTTTCTCATTTTAATTTATAAATTTTATCGAGATAATTTTGTTGAAATGTATATTAACTCCTATGTTTCATAGAAATTATGTTTCATCCTTTATCTATTTACTTTTCTACATGATTTTCAACCGATGAGAAACAAGTATGCATTAAACGTCGGTAGTTCTAGTGTAATATGACTTGTTTCAAGTTTCTTATTTTAAATTCAAAAAAATTTATAAAAGTATTTTTGTTAAAACATACGTTTTTTATGTTTCATGCTTTATTTTATTTTCAATTTAAGAGTAAATGTACATTGATCGCCAGTAGTTCTAGTATTAATATCCAAAATGACCCATATTAGAATTGCAACGAAATTCCAAAACTGACTCTTAACTGTTCCCTGCAGTCTTTGAACACCCCATGCAATCAGATAACAGATGACACTAACTGTCCGGCTAGTCTTCAATTAGACTGAGCCTTGTAATTTATCACATTGATAACAGTTTTCCCTTAGAAACTAAAGATATAAAAGTCTTAGATAAAAGTAAATTTTTGTTAGCAGTTTAGTAAAATCGATCGTCGATCAATATCCGTTTCAAGCGCGTTTTCACATTTCACATTTCACATTTCGACTTGTACCTTTCAATAATTCACATCCCCCCGAGGATATACTTACGTAGATATATGTACGTGCGCGTGTAATGCGCGTGCAATTTTAATTTCTACCCGAGAGAAATTGCCGTGTTATCGATTAAACTTCAAGTCCTCGGCTCGATCGCAGCTGAGACCCCTGTTCACCGGGATTAGAAAATTCGAAGAAGGTGGCGGAGGCGCGGGATTCTCGCCAAGCGAAAAACGGCGTGAAACGGTGAACTTTTAAGGCCTCGGGGGATTTACCCGGAGAAAAGACGTTCTAAATATCGTGCCTTACATCGTCCTCGTCGATTATCGTCGCGAATTTGAAGAAACGCCATCGGAA
Source organism: Osmia lignaria lignaria (assembly GCF_051020975.1). NCBI lineage: Eukaryota > Metazoa > Arthropoda > Insecta > Hymenoptera > Megachilidae > Osmia > Osmia lignaria. The sequence continues at coordinate 598,359 of NC_135037.1, read as the reverse complement.
ATAGACCTGGATATAATTCCCCACGCGTAACAATCTTTCATCGGCGAAAGAGATCTGAATTCGTCTATTATAGAAGATCTATATTTATAGACAGCATAATAGCTTCCTAGAAGTAAAGTTCCTACCGATGCGATGTCTCATTAGGACGAGGGAAACGGCCGTTGCGAGGTCAGCAGACGATGAAATTCCTGAACCGCGTGTTGCATAGTTCTGAACGTCTATTTTCGTCCTGTACAGCTTACTATTATTAGCTGCTGCTACGAGAAGGGCGAAAGATAAAGAGGCAGAGATCTCTAGTAAATAGATGGATCCGTTTTCCAACTGTCCCGTAACCACGTGTCTGAATTTGTCCATCCGTGTCGCGAAAATGCCCTCTTAAGAATACAACGAAAGAGCGAATCCGCGCTCGTGTCCAGATCGAATATCATCAGCCTCTGGCTGTATACATATTTCGAGTTCAACTCGGAAGACAGACACCACCGCGTTCAATCCCCTAAAAATAGTATGGGACGAGGAACGTTCGTGGATTCACGGGGCACTATTGTGACAGGAAACTCGGAGAAAATGAAACTGATCGAATCGACGCTGATTCCGTCATTATTAATCTGAAAAATTAATCCCTCATCTCTCCGATATTTGAAATCGCTGACATGAGATAATTTCACTCAACTCAAATTTAATACTTTATTTCTTTATTTATAATATTTAATAAAATTGTAAATTTTTAACACTTTAACGATATGAAAATATGAATTTCATATGAATGAATGTTCGAATAGGATTCCACGCGAGTCGCGAACCCTATCGTTATCAATTTCATTTCGTGCCATTTTTCTCGCAACGATTATGCAAATATGATTTCCGCGAAGCTCACGAATCAAGGAGCAACGAATTCATCGGCTAAATTCTGCTGTTTGATATTCAGTCCTTGCGTAACACATCACGAGGATGAATTTGAATTTTGACGCCGACTGGCACGCTCGACTAAAACTGTCTCGTGTTTTCAGCTTACGAAGCGAATCGACTGTTCAAAAACCCTGCATCGGAAAAAAAAAAAAAAAAAATACTACGGTAAACAATAAAGTAAACTCTTATCCAGCGCGTTGCAAAACTTCATTCCCTTGGTTGAGGCAAGAAAATTCACGCAAGATTATCGCAACGGAAAGAAAAAAGAGTGCGGGAACGATAACGAGCGACTAAATTATCATAGTTAAAAAAGAAAAAAAAAAAAAAAAGGAGAGAGAGAGAGAGAGAGAGAGAGAGAAAAAAATGCAGAACACATGGGAAGGTTTTCTCTGCAGAGAACACGTAGCTACGTGTAGTGCTCGCAATCGATGCTTTCTTATCTTACGCAACCACGTTTAATAATACGTATCCAGCGTAAAAGCACGCGACAATTCCACGGTACGGGTCGCATGTATAAGTAAGCGTATCCACGGACACGAAGAGCGACCGGGTTATCGATCGTAGACCGCCTCCTCCTCGGGAATGTCTCCAGGGAGGACCCTGACGTCGCCGCAGGACACGTGAGTTAACCTCGTACACCACCGAGCGAATCCGAATCCAGACGAAATCCACCGAACGCCTAGATGCTAAGGGTATCCATTTAACCTAGCGCTAACTGAAATTTTTCTAACTAATAAACCGTCGAAACTGTGACACCTGTGTCTCAGGGATTTCGGGGATCAGGAATGTTTTCGACGTGAAATTCACCCTCCCCTAAAAAATATATCCTTCACCTACAGTATTCTGAAATTTATTATTAATTTCGAGTACTTCTTGTATTTTGTACAGTGATTACACATCGACATGAATGTGACCATCGTGAAGAAATAAATGTCCCTAAGGTATTATTCCCAAAGAAAGCAAATTCTCCAATATTATTTGTTGACTATTTTAATTACCAGTTAATGAAAGGGAAATATTGTATTTACAACACGGTCTACCAATGTAATTTTTAAAATTCACTCGAATGAATGGAGACCAGCTGTAATGCACGACATCAATCCGATCAACTAAAATTGCTTGGATGAGTATGTAGTACGATGCATAATAATTATGAGGTATTAACAACCGGGTTAATTAATAATGCGAACGAGATGGTCTAGGGTCAACGACCTACCCGCAAAATCTCATTAAATGGACGAACGAACGAATCGAAACCTGTTCACGGATATTGCGAACGAATTCGACGGGATCAATTTTCTGTCCGTACCCTCCCGGAACATCCTAATATTCGACCACTCGAAAGGCAACAGGAATCGATCGATTTCGTAACTAACTCTTATCGCGGATAGACTGATAAGATTTCCTTTCGCCGCATTGTTTCGTGTTTTTAAAGGATGGGTTCAAACGATTAACTCCATTTTCGGAATTTTTTTAAATTTTAATACTAATACACTTGATTTTATCAATTTCTTTGATTTTTATTTTACGGAATTAATCAAACTGGCGAATGAGTTGGATAATATTTTAAGAATATTTTTCATGAATTATTAACGTATCAATTGAAAACAAGAAACATAATGTCAGCAAGTTTTTTACATAACGAAACGAGTGTCAACGAACGAGGCTTCGCGAAAACTTTCGACTCGTTACGCAACTGGAAATTCCAAAGCGTGAAACAAACGGCATCGAAGGTGGCCCGTCGTTAATTGCACCACGATATCACGAATATGGAGGTGGAACGAAATTTTACAAGACACCTTCACCGTGTGAAAAAAAAAATATTATACCCTGGCTGTAATTCTCTGGTTTTCAAAGCATCCTTCTACAAGCCGTTGCAATCCGATTTTACCCAGTAATCCTTCCACCAGACGATCTCTCTCGTCAGCGATTTATGAATTTTCCTTTTTTTTTCTTTGTTCCCACCCTGGTGTTACCATACGACTGTCTCTGCAGCTCTATCGCGCGTGCTCGCGACGAAATTGCCTCGTAAAGCGGAAAAAGCCTCTGGCTCCCGTAACCGCTGGTAAAAATGTCGTCTTGAAGAATCGTAAAAACCGTGAAACGCCTCGTAATTTTCAGCGGCGCTCGCGCATCATCATCGAGCCGAGCGAGACTGGGTGTAATCTTAAGGAGAACCTGACCGATTGAAACGATCCGCATCGCGAGTTCACGCGAGATTAATTGCTTTTCAGAAGGATTCCGAAAGGATAAGTCTGTTATCAAATGACCCGTGTCATTTTTAATTGAAGATCAATAGGTCAATTGTGACAATGAAAATTTTAATACATATATGATAATAAAGAAATAAGGTAGAATTTAGATAATAAAAATTTATACAAATTCAAATCCAGTAGTTAAAAAAATATAAAAGGAAAATAATTTTGGAGGTAGCAATTTGAACAGTTAAATTTATAAAGGTTTGTACCATTAAAGAGTGTTTTACAATTCCGTGAAATGGTGGTTAAAACTAGTAGGAAAGTGGTTGCGAGAAATCATCAGACGGCGGCCCCTTTGTTACGTTCGCGAGGAATTCGAAAGCACGAAGCAGAACCGGAAATCGAAAAACTGCAAAGCGAAGGATTTCGTGGAACGCGCAACCTCGTACCGGGAATTGGCATTTCCCTCGAGCTTTTCGATAGAGCCAATATTTACCCTCGGTCTTAATGTCAGCGTAGCCCGTTGCCAAAACTAACATACGAATCGGTTTGCCCGTAAACACCAATACCGAGCCGACACTCGACGATCGAATCGAATCGAATCGAATCGAATCGAATCGAATCAATACGAATATAGATATCCTGGGATCACTTCGCCGATAATCGAGTGTCATGAAACGAGAACAGACATCTGTGAGTGTGATTCGAAGATCAGACGGTGTACTGCTTTCAATGCTACCATTTTTCTTTCATTTACACCTGCCTTTCAAATGTTTCCTTTATTTAACCCTTGAACAGCAAAGTTGGGTCAATCGTGACCCAAACTTACAAAATGTATACTAGAATATTAACAATTAAAATTAAATGCATAAATTTTGAATAAAGGGGAAAATGAAGGTAATTTATTGATCGGCAATTTTACACAGAAGTTACCGGCTATTATCTCGTGATTGAACACGACGAAGAAAAATTGGACAATATCCCATATTACCCTGGGTTTCGAAAATTAAAGTAGCCAATGCAAGTGCAAACACGAGTTAGCTCGTGAGCAGTTAGCTCGTGAGCAATGCGTTAAATTAAAATTACGCCTCTCTCCGTGGTTCGCTAATTCTAGTAAGGTTTTTAAGAATACATCAACGGATATCATTTACCCTGTGGCAGCTTTTCATCGAAGCCGACTGTCAACCGTGTTTCTATTTCCAAAAACATTCATCTCTCTTCAGAATTCATCGAACGAAGGCATCGTAACGAGAAACGAGTTCACGGTGATTGATGAATCCTCAAAGAGTGATTCGAAGTAAAAGCACTGAGCCGCGCACAAAGATTCGCGAGAACAATTTTCAGATGTATGTAATCGTAATTCGGGATACCTGCTTGTGAATATCAACGTTGAAATACAGACGGATACGTTTGTCCATCTGTTTGTTGACGGTCAGGCTGGGGGGGATAACCGTAATCCGAGGTCACGAATTGACGACGTGTATGATCGATGTAAACGCGGCATGTAAACAGACATAGCCGTACGAAACGATCGATCTCTTGCCCTTCGAATGTGATAAAATCACTTCTTATTACTATATTATTCAATTTAATAACCTAGCTTTCTTATAAAAGACTATCTTTATCGTTTGTTCTTAAAAATAAATTTCCAAAAGTGTAGTATTTTTATAACTATTCAATATGGTCCTTGAGTATCTAAAAATAAATAGATATATTTTGAAAATTGAGAATGGTTTTTTTCATATTTATTTGCTATTTCGCTATTTCCAAAACCCTTTCCCAAAATGGAATTTCAACGAAAGAAAAAAATAGTTCGCAAATTTCGTTAGGCAACATAATTTCGCGATAAAATAAATTGTCCGATAATAAATTGAATGGTGGCAGCAAATTCATAGCAGAGCTTGAATCGCGTAACGCTGCGACCCGTAAGTGCGTAACTGCGTTCACAATCGATCCTGAGTTAACTGAATGTTTAACGAGTTCCCGTTGAAACGGTGGCTGTTTTGTAATCGGCATTGTATTCGCAGACGAAAAACAAGAGCTGGATAACTTTCATCCAGGTTCAAGATAAAATCGAACCGTACAGATGATTAAATCGCGAACGAAACGATCGAACGCAATGAAAAACGAGGAAACAGTAACGAAACCGAAAGACTTCACCTCCTGTATATTTTATAAGAAAGAAATGATCGACAGTTCATTATCGTCGATTATTTCACAGACAAAATATAAAATCGTATCGTGTCATCGACTCGTTTAAAACCCTCCTCTCCTTCTTTTCTTCTTGATTCTTTTCTTCTTTCTATAAATTTTTAACACGCGACACTCGATCAAACGCTGAAACCTGACATATTTCTAACCGTGACGTGACGCACAGAAACACTTCTACACCCTCCACGATAAATCACATGGTATACAGAGTAATAAATTGCACCAGTCTCGGCTCTTAAACGTTTGCAAAAAATAAACGAACGCTTTGCTTAGAACGCGTCGAAAATTTCCTCACGACTAGACTGTCCGGATTTAACTGTACTACAATTGATTAACACGTTGATTGCTCTGACACCTCGAATGTAATGCAATCGAATAATTAACGCGTTGACTGCCGCAATGGAAATGACCGTGTGCAGTCAGACACGTTATAATTACAATTATTCAAAGTGCGATCATTTCATTTTCGTTTCTAGAATTAAGCTTTTTATTTATTAACATTCACGAATAATGTTACATCAATGGCATGGAAAAATTTAAATATCGTTGCAAATGTTTGCTAGAGTATTGATCAAGGAACGAACACGGGAAAGATGATCTTCTCGCGATTCAGCATAAAATGATTAGAACGATAAGAGGCGGTTCCTTGGTCGCGCGACATGCACAACTAGCCTGGCACGAACGTTGCATTATTCAGCACGGAACCAGGCGAGGAAAATGTTTTGATTATCCCGAGAAGGCGCGTGCATGGATTCTCAGAGCTATCGAAATTAGTTACAACATTCAAATAATTAACGAAAATAACCTCAGCTGAACGATCACATTCGAAACTGTGAAACCTTGATTTTGATAAAAAATAGAATATAACTAATCACTTTAGTAAAGAGTTATAAATTAAAAGGAAATGAATTTCCTTGCTTAAAAGACGTATCATAAGGAATAATGAATACTTAACCGTTTTGAAATTCGAAAATTGAGGATAGAGGTTACTCGATCGGTGAATCGTCCTTGTGTACACGAAAACAAACGAGAATCGCTCGGTCGTGTTTACACGCGTTGACAATATTCTAAATCAGCCAGGCCTAATTGCGAATCCCGCGATGAAGCCGTTCAAATTACAATAGATTCGGTCTCGAGTTTGGTAACTTAACGAGATCGAAACACAGCCGCGCAGTCAGAAATGGTAACCCAAAAATAGTCCCAATTAGTCACGAAAACATACTTGCAATTTGTATCCTTGAATTGAACATTGATAACCTCGCAACCTGACGTTATTAATCCTTTCGAAACATTTTATATTTGAAAGATGAGGTATATCGGGTATAAGTTGAAACGTCGCGCCATTGATTGATAGCCTGCACTTAACGCGAGCAGACGGTCTGATCACCATACCCAATACTACTTGGCAGCGTTTGGCCGCATAGGAACGTTCAGTGCCGTCCGGCTCCGTCTTAAAGCGGTTAATACTACTATTATTTTTATTTCATTCACCCGGCCACCCGGCTAACGTCGATGGCCTATAATAATTCGATTAACCGCTTTTCGAATAATCAACGATTTTACTTAGTAAAATAAATAATCTGGAGTATCGTGATCGATAAAAATAAAATAGAATAGAAAAAGCGGCAATAACAAGGCATCCAATCGGAGCGTCCAGGTAACACTGTGTAACGCGTGCTCTACGCGTGCTCTACGCTCCATGTTTATCGACCGTGCCACAAACTCTCTCAAAAAGACGCGGGGTGTGGTCAGAAATTTTCCTTCTTCCCGTGTGCATGGGTTGGGGCCAAAGAGATTCCTCGGCTACGAGTCGAGGTCAGCCGAGGTCACGGATGACACGAGACTCGTACCCTTAAGATACCTACGGAAGCATCGTGACTCCTAACCTAGATTAGAGGAAAGACCGCGTGATATTTGCAGTCATTTTCCGGTCGTCAGCCTGACGATTGTCCTTGGCATCGATGATTAACGACCTTCCAACGAGAAAACTTAATAATTTTCGGCTAGTTTATGAAAACAATCATGATAAACGCTTTGTAATTGTGATAATTAAGATAAAATAGGATAAACCTTTGAGAATCTATCCGATAGATTCTATCGTAACGTTTATCGTATCGTGGATAGAGAGGAAGAAAACAATGCGCGAGGAGATCTGGTAACTTTTAGGGACAACGTCGTGCAAGACTGCAACCACCTGCCGTCGGTGAAACGGGGACGATAGAATGGTTGCGGAGGAACGATAAAAAGAAAAGGCAAACATGCGATTGTGAAAGACAGCCGGTGAAAGAGAAACGGGAGATAAAGAAGATGGTAAAAAGGAACGGTAAAGAAGAGAGAAAACGCTAAAGCGCGAGAAAGAGGTCGAAGGAGGGGGATGAAGGTAAAAAGCGGCGCGACGACATCGTATTGATTCGGTGACAGATCCGCGTACGATGCGGATGCTTCGTTTTCGACGGTGAGACCACCACGATGGCACAAGACACGATAGCAAGCGCCCTGACGCTTTATATATAGAGCTTGAGCCACGAGCAGACAGGCCGTGCCGCTTAAATATAGACGAATTGCAACGGGATGTCTCTATCGAGTAAGCAAGGGACACGGACGCGTAAGAACGAAAACGACGAGATTCGCGGTAGGAGAAAGTTGAAGAGAAAAGCGAACGATAAACGTAAAGCGGGGACACAGAAGGTAGAGAGGAAAGAGCCTCCGCATACGTAGAGAATAATCATGGCCGACGCGACACGGCGTTGTCTGCTAGGAATCACGCTAAACGGATCGTCACTCGCGTGTCCATCTATGACACGAGCAACGAACCGGCGACGAGGTACCAGTTAATCGGTGACACTAGATACATCTCGACATACGAAACGCTCGTGACACGAGCGAGCGTGTAACACACGCCGACAATGCACAATGGAGATGATACAACGAACGAACGAACGAACGAACGAACGAGCGAGCGAGAGAAAGAGTGATGGAAAGGGAGAGGGACGTGTATGTATATATGTATACATGAAGATAGAGAGAAACGAAACAAACGTCATAACACGCGGAAACCTCAGCCTGATCTCTCTTTCTCTGTACGTTCGCTTCGTTGCTCGGTCGTATTCTATTTTTTAATAAATAATTTGAAATGTTTTTTTACTTACTTGCCCAGTTCCTCCTTAAGGTCGTAGTTGTCACTAAACCGCGTGCAAGCGGTCGGAGTAGCCATGCCGAGGTATCGCGATTATTTACCGCACTAACCGAGCAACGTAAGCGCGAGAGCCACTGCCGGCCGCCACTACCGCACACGCTAGGGGAAACTTCGCAGGTCAAATTCGATCAATAGAGGGGAACCGCCGCGGCGCTGGTAGAACACCGGGTAACCGTTCGGGAGGGAGGGTCGTCGGGCCGGGCAGAGGGGAGGTGGTTTCTGTCCGCGGGAGCCGTGCGTTACCGTGGCACCGACGGTGGGGCAAATCGCGGTCGTGCCAGCAAATATTTGCGGGCAACAGCAATCAGATCCTTTCACGACGCATCCGCACTGCTCGCCGGCAGACCGTCGACTGACTCGCGTAGTGGTGGTGGCTCGCGACTGCGCACAAGCGACGATTCGCTGCTGCCGCTACCGCCAGCAATGGCGACCACGACGCGAGTGTGTGTATAAAACCTAGTAACGGAGCGACGATCAACAACGATACCACTGCCGGCAGGGCTGACGATACAGCTCCTCTACCAACCCGTTCAAGCGCAGCCAACCTAGGCGAAATAACCCAAGGGGATCGAGGCAACACATTTAAATTTAGCACCTGGAATTATGCTTGATCACGCGGCTAACTTTTCAGGATCACGCTTCATGCCACAATTTTCTTTTTCTATTCGTTATTTTTTCTTCTCCCTTTTTTTTTCTCAACGCAACGTAACGATACCGCGACCATACGCGTGAGATATATTCTCGTTTAACGAAAGGTTCGTTAGAAATTCGATGTACGAAAAAGTAATCCGTTTGAAATTGTTTCGAAATATTGAATAGTAATCGCAGCACCGTTTCTTTTTTTTTTTTTTTTGTTTTAGGTTTTTCACGATCTCGACGACCGGAAGGAGATGCGACCGTCGCTGGTTAGACGGGATACCGCGCACTGACTCGATCCCGCATGTCCGACATAAACACAAGATTTACTACTGGCGCATACGCCGTCCGAACGGAGTTTCGGTATCACTTCGATCGGTTTTTTGGCGCACGTCCAATTAGAATGATACAACGAGCATAGGTCTCCGAGAAATTAAAACAGATTCGAACTTATAGATGATAGACAAATTTTATTCATATTTATCATGAATATAAAAGAAGTGGTATCATTAAATTAAAAAAAAAAAATGTTTATTTTTAATTATTTGAAAATTGTTCAGAGAACTCACCGATACCCTTTCTTTCTTATAATATATTTCAATTTTTGTTTAACAATTTATTTTCCGTACATTTACATTCCAATTATAGCCGTTTTTTCTCAAAGAAAGTTTTTCTTTTCTTATTTCTTAAACTCAGTTACAATATAAATACATGCATTCTATTCTGAACGCATGGTATAATAGCTTAATGCGAATAATATGCATGCTCACTTTGAATATTCATTGTTCTAATTATTGGTATCACTACTGTATATTTAATTGAAAATATTATATCTGACTTCATAGGTATTGCCAACACCTTAATTACTCTGTATAAAAGTTTGCATTTATTCTTGGATCATGTTATCTTGCAAACAGTAAACGTTTCTATTATTAAAAAAATTTCTGCTGGATGCAATTCATGTTTACATAATTCTAAAGTTAGAAGTGAATATACACCGCGTCGATAACAAAATTCTCTTAACTTTTAATGTGTCTTCCGTAAAAAAATTAAAGGGAAAGTATCAAATTTCATCTGTTCCTCTAAAATACTGTACAAAATACGAATTTTTGAATGCATACAAATCACTCCATTACACCAAAGTGAACACCGTACCGATTACCATCTCTATAAATTATTGTTTCTACCCATTACCTAATTCTCTGCGTCCATTGTGGCTGCGTTTCCGTTTCAATTGAAATTTATGATACACACATATGTATATGTATATATATTCACATGCACACCCATACGTACACTTTTCAGAATGATACACGTAAACCTCGTAGAACATGTTCGCGATACAACAACGTAATTTTACAACCGCAGTCTTATAACTTGATCAAGGAATAGAATCACGATTAGTCTGTAATCTGAAAAGCGTCATGTGTCCTTTGTTCCGGCTCTTATCGTATTGATATGGATACAAACAATCGTGTTAAATGCATTGGAATCATTAACTGCGAACCGCCTTCGTGTATTCCCATAATAAAGGAACGTTATCTTTGATTTTTAGCGGAGTAATCGTCTTGGATCGTTCAATTAAAGGCTAACGATGGTCCAAGTTTTTAAACTCTAATACACACGTACGATTATAAGAAATATCTGCTTCTAATTATGTTCGAATTCTAATACGAATACGAATCTAGATTTACGAATTATTTAGAAACCTGTTTAAATAGTGTGATCACTCGAATACTACGACGTGTTCCTATCAAAATCGCTCCTTGTTCATATATCATAACATTTTTATAACAGAGACGATTCTTAATCGTTTCAAGCATGGCTATGCTGTGTTCTGAAACATATTCACGATATTTTTAATTAACGTTTACTCGACGGTAACCGACTTTGCCAGGTTTCTGGGACAATCTACGTTGCAACCGCGGAGAACCGCGATATGGAAAGATAATAATTGCATTGGAATGACTGTGAGAATTCCTTGCAGGCAATCGACCGTTTTAGGCACTTCAAGAACTCTGTCCGCGAACATTTTTGTTTCTTCATCCCCTTCCTCGCATATGACGATCGGTTTGCCATCCCGGGCTGTGACTTGCTGCAGAGCGTTCATGCATTTCTGAAGAGAATAATGAATTTCAATGAATGCAATGTGCATTTGATGTACATTTATTTATGAAAGATTCTATTTACCACGTAAACGGGGTCCCTCATAACAATCATTATCACGGGCATGGAATCATCAACGAGTGCTAGGGGTCCATGTTTCAATTCACCTGCCATGATTCCCTCGCTGTGCATATAAGTCAATTCTTTCACTTTCTGCAAGTTAAGAAATTCTTCCTTTAGTATTTTAACCCTTCAAAATTAACTTCTTCTCCTCAACAAAGTCTTCATTTAATACATACCAATGCCCCTTCCATACAAGTGGCAAAATTGTATCCTCTACCCATAATGAGCAGAGATTTGTGCTGAAACAGAGACTTGGCCAGTTCTTTCACTTTCTCATCAAGTTGTAGAACCTGACGAATTAAGTTGTCCAAATTCTTCAATCCTTCAATGATCTACCAAAAGGAATATGTTATACACCATTATCCTTATTTTTGTCCTGAGACCTTCAAACTCTGCAGACGGTTCTAAGAATAGATAATACATACCTGCTGACGCCTAGCACCAAGAGAGATTCTATCCTCGCTCATAACCAGAGCGAACATAACGAGAGAAATAAATTGAGAAGTGTACGCCTTTGTACTGGCTACACCAATCTCTGGTCCAGCATTAATATGGACACCACAGTGGGACTCGCGACAGATGCTGCTACCAACAGTATTGGTAATTCCAACGATTAAAGCACCACGACCTTTACAGTAACGCAAAGCCATCAATGTATCTGCAGTCTCTCCTATCAGAAGAAAATAATAATTAGTAACATCATCTGAAGATTCTCAGTGGTATATTGATGAAAGTACAACTCACCAGACTGCGAGATGAAGAAACATACATCATCCCTGAACACTGGTGTATTTCTGTCTAAGAAATCAGAGGCTAACTCAACCATAACTGGCAGTTCAGTCAGCTCTTCCAAGAGTTGTCTGGTTGCTATAGCGGAGTGGTAACTTGTTCCACATCCAATGAGCATTAGACGCCTGCATCTCTTAATCTCAGGAATGTAATCCTAATGAAATAATGTATTAGAAGATATCAAATAAGATCCCATAAAATATTAGAATACCTCGTTTACCTTAATACCTCCTAATGTAACAGAATTATCTCGGAAATTCAATCGTCCCCTCATGGTGGTCACCACCGACTCGGGTTGCTCGAAAATTTCCTTCTGCATAAAATACTCGTAGTTGCCCTTCATGATTTGTTGGATCTCCATCTTCAGAGTGGTGATTTCTCTGGCATGCGGATCATCCATACATCGACGAAGTCGGTGAATACTGAGAGCACCCTCTTTAACAGCAGCAACATCATCGTCCTGATAACAAAACACACTTTGAGTTATTGGTAAATTTTATGCGGAATCAGGACTTCCAGGGTCTGAAGGTCTTCAAGAACATGTTCTGTTTCTACTGAATAAGCTTGTATCGGTAATTACAAAGCATTCTGTAATTTACCTCGAAAAATATAACGCGCTTCGTGTGTTCGATGACAGCACTAGCATCAGAAGCGAAGAAATACTCCACTTCCTTGTCCTCGAGGGGTTGAAACTCGGACGTGCTGTCACTGCGTGGTATTACCGGAAGTTCCGTAGGGCGGCCGTGTGGACGGTGATCTATGAAAAAGCAAACATTAATTCTGCTATACTATATCTATATATCTTGATAGTTAATAATATCATGTGCAATTCGCCCTCAATGATTTATTATCTTAAATACAAGTATTCTATTTTTATATACAAAAAGTACCGTGGTGGAAGCATATATAACAGAATTTTTTTTTTTTTTTTTTTTTTTGTTCATTATATTTTAAAATTTGCATCCTTCTACCATTGTCCTGTATATTTATATTGAAAGCGCTCTAACTATTTAATTCGAACATAAGTAAGAGAAGATATTACACTATTGTTTAATATAAATCCATATTTGAAATAGCCCCCTCCACCGCCATCTGGTAAAAACTTTTTTTTTTAATTCACTAAAATAGGCTTTTTAAATCTCAGATAGCGCTACTGGTGCTGTTTTTAAAATTCAAAATCGTATAAAAATAATAATTAATTATTATAATAATAACCAATTAATTATTTTATAAAAACGTAATATTTCCCTTTTCCCCACTGTTAATTAAGTAGTTACAGCACTTTGAGGAAGAATCTAAAGGGTAGTGGTAGAAAATGACCAATTCTAGAAGTAAATGAAAAATTAGGAAAGTTGCTTTTATATTCAGTTCTAAAAATGGTCATTTCCTATCATTTTTCTTTATAGCCATTGAATAAGAGACATGGCCGATACGCTATACAGACGCAACGCAAATAAAACAATAAAACTATTATAAAATAAACAATTCAATTCTCTTTGCGTTGCGTCATATTTTCATGTTTACAAGCCCCACACCGAATTAGGCAAAAATGTAATGAATAATACTGGTTAACAGCTACCTTGATTATTCTCCAATAGACCTGGTATTAGCAGGCGACATTAAATGAAAAAAAAGTGACACAAACACAATGGTTAAATGTTAACGTATATAAAATGCGATTTTATTAAATAGCCCCAATGTTGGACAATCTCGTTGAAGCTAGATAAGCTTATAACACCTGTTGATAAAAATAAGAAACACCTATTTAAACAAATAGAAAAGAATAGAAACAGTGGTCTATTTAGAAGTTTGGATCAGATATACAACAGCGCCAGCACTATTATCGCAACACGGTTCTTATTTCTTTCATTTCGTGTGAGAAAACACTTTTCTGTTTAAACCTGCGAAATTTGCGACAGTTTGACAGGCACTATTGCAATCTGCTCCTCCTCTGTTTCCAAACTGAAAGGAAAACGCATGGAAGTTAAATACGTACTGAATAAAAAGCGTGACGAAATACCGTAAGGCACGATGTGTGAATCCTTTAGACTAATCCATGAGATAACAATTTGCCATTCGATTGAAGCAGATATATGTATATGCGGTTCAAGATTGTCACACAGCGGTGGAAAGCGTGGCTGTGGGATATACATATTGTGGCAAGCGAAGGGAAAAGGAACGTATATGAATGTAAAGTATTACCTTTAGTTGGCGCTTCACCTTCTGCTCAAATTTGGAGGTGCGGAGGAGGAAGACGAAAAAGAAAACAAAACAATTAGCAAACAAGTAACGCAGTGACTAATAGCGGTACAAAAATATAACGACGAACGCAAAAAAAAGGAACAAGAATACGTAAAACATGAATTAACTTGTTACCAGGTGTTTATGAAAAGATATTCGCAAGAAAAGTAACAGTAAAAAATTTATGATCGGTTCCAAGTTAATTAATTGATATCCGAAAATGAACATCTTTTCACAAAACCCTACAATCACAAAGCTACGAGTGCGTAAGTTTCTATCAAGAATTGCAAACTAAAAAAAAAATGTTTATGAATAACGTTTACTGGAAAAAAATGTTTATTCAATAAATAAATACGATTAACTATTTTCCATTATGCTTGAAAGCGATTGAAAGTACAATATTATAATATTATAAGTTTTGTATAAAGTGTATTTTTATTATTATTTACACAAATCGACAAGTGGAATGAGCAAGAAAAAGCCAACGGTTATTTTTAATTAGAAAAGAAGCAAGAAATAGTAATTGACGAAAGACAGACAAGACGCATGGACACAAAATATTCGATTAGGAATCGTGTTTCTTGAAAGTTATAGCAAGAAAATTTTCCCGTGGAAAATTTTCTACCAAATACACGTAACAGGTATTAAGGGAAATTAGTATTGCATACATTTCACTGAACATTCAACCTTTCATAAGCATTGAATAAATTTTGAAATTACGAATGATACTACACTACAGTACGGTACAATTTAATATAGTGATTGTGTGGTGTAGTGTAATGTAGTGTGGTATAGTGCGGTGCAGTGCAGTGCCGTGTAGTGTAGTATAATGTAGGATAGGGTAGGGTAGGGTGGTGTAGTGTAGTGTAGTGTAGTGTAGTGTAGTGTAGTGTAGTGTAGTGTAGTGTAGTGTAGTGTAGTATAGTATACTATAGTATAGTATAGTATAGTGTAGTGTAGTGTAATGCAGTGTAGTATGATGTAGCGTAGTGTACGTATCACATTAATAATCATACAAAAAACAGAAATATTCAATCTCAAGTGTAACATAGAAGATGAAAGGTTCAGTGTTGTCGAAAGGAAAATAAGATAAGTGTAGTGTAGTGTATAGAGTAGTGTATATACCTTTGTTTACGCATGGAAGGTCATCTGTTGAGAGACGGAAAGTTGGAGAACATAACCGGTAGGTGTTCATGCAAAAGAAACATCATATAGTATCTATCATAAAAAAAAACGTAATCACCGATGGAAATGTATAAAATTAAATTAACAAAATTTAACGACACCATGCTACTCAAACTTACTAGCAACGTGCTAAGATGTTACAAACAAATGAAATACTACATTAATAAAAAATTAAGATGTTAATTATTTAGTCACAAGCAACTACGGGATAATGTAACGATATTTAACTCCGCCCTGTTAAACATTTGGCGTAAACAAGATACTTTTCTACTAGTATCGTTCAGTTTTGTTAATCATCGTGTTATCGAGCCAGACGTTTTCGCTCTGTTATGTTTTATTAAAAACACTGAACGGGAACGTAAAAAGGTGGTAATGCAATGATACGACTTAGTGTGTTATATCGAGGATAAAACGTAAATCCTTCTGGAAATACATGAGTTGTAAATATAAGATTACAACAGGCACATGCTATTAATGTTTCTGCAAATTACTTTCTACGAATGAGACATATATATAATTTACTTCCTTGTATGTTCACCAATTACCACAGCGATCCCTCCTTCCTTACATAGACAAGGAAGGGATAATTTAATGTCTAACGATTAGAAATGCCATCACACTTGATTTGCCTTTTACCCTTTGAAAATTATGTTTTAAAAAAGCGTTCATATTTCAATGCTGATACCGATACACCGTGTGTCGGTCAGTATTTTTTTCTCTATAGACCAGAAATAGCCTTGTGATTTTTCTCTGTATAAGTTTACCAATTTATGAAGCCAATCGTCTTTAATAAAACTCGTGCGAACACCGCCCACGTAATTGGACAAACTTACCTTTCCCGTAGAGGATGGGCACATGATCCGTGGCCAATGTTTTCGTTTTAATACCCACTAAAAGGGGCGATCCTCTTCTGGTTGCCACGCATTCGCCTGGGAAGTACTTACTTTTGAAGCAGAGAGCAAATGCTCCTTCCTGAAATATTAATATTTCCAGGTGTAAGTGTAATAAAATTGTTCAAAGCGATAGAGGTTTATATTTACCGGAGTAGTTTTCTAACTAGTGATGAAGTAATACTCACCAATTGTTGAACAACCTGTTCGACGAGTTCACGGAACGAGTAACCAGGATGCTGTACCCAGAAATGGTGAATGAGCTTCGCGATTACTTCCGTATCGGTTTCACTCTCGAAGGTGTAACCCCTCTGCTCTAAGAACGTCTTCACTTCCTTGTAGTTGGTTACGATACCTTCAAAACAATACAAAAATTAGTTACATTATATTAATATTAATATTAATCTTCTATCTAATTTTATGTATAATAATTTTTATTATTATAATAGAAGGTTAATAAATTCTTACCATTGTGCACAACTACGAAAGCATGATCGCTGTCTGACCTCTGAGGGTGCGAATTCACTTCTGATGGGACACCATGAGTCGCCCAACGGGTATGTGCGATTCCCACATGACTGCATGTTTTCGATTCGAAATCAATATTGGTACCTAGAAGAATTTAAATTATCATTTTATTTATTATTGTTCATTCCAGTCGTGTCTTCATTATCAAAAATAGTTTCTATACGGGGATTCGAATGAGTACCATGAACTGAAATGTTCTAATATATACTTACGATAAAAAATCTCGTCTTCAAGAGCCTTAACCTTCCCTTGCTTTTTAATAATGCAGATATCCTTGCCGTCGACGCTGTCAAGGGCGACGCCTAAAAGAAAATGAAACTTGCATTGGCGACCGTCCCTTTCATCAATTTCACTCTCTATTCCCGGAATCGGAGATGTCATAAATGATTCTTAGAATCTTTCTTTCGTAAAAGAAATTTCGACATCTTCTGAGGTACATAATTACCAGCTGAATCATAGCCTCTGTACTCCAATCTCTTCAATCCGCCAACCAGTAGCTCCAAAATTTCTTTCCTGCTTTTTGGCGTCAGGTAATTCAGGTATGCGAAAATTCCTGTGTAACAAAATAACAGATTTTATAATTATATAGCAAGAAAAATATTTAGGTAGATTGATTTATGCAACAACCGCGTAACAATTTTATCAGGCGATTAGTCACCCTTCACAGTAACTTTCCCTACCATTGGAATAGAGAAAGAGAAAACGGTAGACCTTCGAATACCACGATTTTTCAATTCCTTTCGACTTTTCTTGTTTCTCTTGATAAGAGGTCGCGACTATGGAACGCGGAAATGATTTAAATCATTGACAAGGAATCTTTTAAGATAGTATTAGAAAATTAATTTTTAATAGTTTTCAGAAAAGCTGATTCTAACGTGACGTTCGAGGTCCTGTATGGCATTGCAAAAATGTAAAAAGTCGTTGCCCGTGAACGAACCCCCCCCCACTCACACGCACACACAATCATGTTGTGTGTACAATGAAAACAGATAATTCTCAATTGTACAGACTCACAGGTGAAAGGGAAAGCTTGAGTGCATAAGAATGTACGAAATGCTTATTAGAATATTATTGTTATCCCATTCAGCCATATTCGGAATATTGTTTTCTATCTAATACAGCCGTCGATATTGTATCAATTTTCCATGTTACGATGACCATGGACGGTTAACAACATTTTACGATATAACGTTACGTTATTACGTTGCTGTCTCGAATCAGAATCGCGATCCGATCGTTCGATATGGAATTCTATCGGGTACGGTGTCTTACCGCGAGAATTTCGAAGTACATATCGAGTTCTAAACGAGGCGTTCAACTTAGAAACGGTTTTTAACCTGGAGAGCATTATGATACGCTTTCAAGTGACAGTAAATGGTAAGTTTCAATGGCATGACACGGAATATCATGACTTTTCTCGCATTGAAAAATCCAAGTCGATTTAGAGCACTGGATTTCTCGTCATCGCATCGAATTTCTGGTTTTATAGTCCGATATCGCGACAGAAAATCTAGTGTCGCGTCGATGCGATTTCTGTCTCCCCCAATGACAATTTCACCACGGTAGATTTACTGTCATGAGTGTAAATTAACCACTGTTACATTTCATATTGACCTTTAATGCTTAAATCTTTAGCAACGAAAAGATCAATTTCACCTGAACAAATCCCTATCTAAATCGAAAAAGTTTACAACCTCCGTCAATAATTATCGCGAGACTTGTAAAAAATTTCACAATAAGATTTCTTAATTGATCTTTCACTTTGATGTTAGTTCACTTATGTATTTCAATTTATTTCACTCGCTGATGAATAAAGAAGTAAGTTGGGAAAATTGAAAATATTTTCCAGAAAACGTACCGCCCGACATTGGTCCGAAATGAAACGTCGTGGTGGAAAAAGCAACGTGATGTCTCGCACGGTTCGAACTAATAGTTAAAGAAAAAAATAATGATCGCGAGTTGCATGAATCGACCGAGTGTAATTCGATTTCGACTCCGACCTGCCAATAAACGATCGAGCGGATCGCGTCACGACTAGATTGTTCTTTGCAATTGTCGATAAGCGAATTTTCTTTTAGATGATACGGGTGAATCCTGACGAGGTTGAGGAAGGAAAAATCATCGAACCTGTAATCGAAGAGAGTGGGAAAAGAGAAGAAAAAAATCGTACATTGTACGTGAAACCGTAATAGAAGTTTCTATGTGTTGATAAACCTTTGTTCCGATAACACGCTCATGCTTATCACTAAGGTATTTTTTAACTCTTTGATTGTCACAATAATAATCACACCTGACATTGCACATTGATGTACATTGTATTAGAAGTGATTAAGTTTCATTTAGAGCATCGATAATTGTCAACATTGTTAATGTGATTTTGGCAATTTTTAGAGGTTTCTTCTTTTATTAAATAGTAATAATAATAATAATAATAATAATAATAATAATAGCATTAGTATCCTTGAAGAAATTACAATTTAATAATGGAAAAAAAAATGTGATAATAAAAATAAAAATTGGGTAGCGTATATTTGGTTTACTAGTAACAGGTGTACAATAACGAAAAGATTAGATCGTACTTTTAAATATAGATGGCCGTGAAAGTGTTAATTTATCGTGAAAAGAGTAAACATTGAATGATGCTCACGCACAACTTATTATTGTTTTTTGTTATATCAATTCTAGTTACTTTGATGTTCCGATAAAGAGGAGATAACGTAGAGAAATTACGAGGGTAATTCACGTATTCGTATACGCTCAAGTGTAATTACACACTTGTGTAATCTTCATTCATTCGAGGAACGAACATTCTTAAATGCTTCGAAACGGACTTACTTTCCTTCGTGAATTTCTAATTTTTTTTTTTTTTTTTTTTTCAATGTTTAGAATTTTTTGAAGATTGATCGTAAATCTACAAATCATGTTTAATTTCCGAAATGTTTGATTACTACTTGAATAAAAGAAATGTCAAAAAAAGTGATTTTATCCCAGTTGGTAGATCTGACGATAATTGAGATGCGTTCGGTGTTCGCAGCCAACTACATATGTAGAGAGTTGAATGACTAGAAGAAACGTCGCTGAATAATCACGATATCGTAGGCCTCGAATCTGTTCATCTCTGACCTACTGACACGAAATGATTTGATTAGTCCTGGTCGAGCATTTTCGAAGCTACCTTAACGGTATAACGAAACATTTCTAATGTATCTGAACCTTAAAACATTTACAATTTTTATAAATCTATCTATCATGTAACACCTATACTTGGCTATTTTATAAAATAATATCAATTTCGATTGATAATTAACAGCATTACAATTACGCAATTTCATGTTCTATTTCAGAGATAAAGCGATAAAGCCTCTTTATCGCTTACCAAGTTTAATTCACCTCCGATCGAGTCGGTGCATCCGGTAGAAATAAGTGCATCTTAAATGATAACCGCGAAACATGTTTCTATTACATCTATCAATTAATAAAAATCAAAGAACATCGATTCGTACGAAGTCACGGTGGTGGAAGCGAAAACGATGATAAGTGGAAGGGAAACCTAAGTGTTAATTCTTTGACTTACGCCTCACATTTCATTCGTAAGTACTTTATATCCAAAAATCAGTATATGTATACAAACCAATTTTTATTAGAAATCTTTAAATCTTTATCAGTAGTTAGAACTGATACAAACTTTCGAGTGTCTTGTATTATTTCTCTATTTAGAATACCTGGTGTGTGTAAAAAATAAAAATAAAATAATTATTTCGAGTGAAATAAAAGATTGAATGTTTTTGATTTGAAATTTCAAAAACAGAGAAGTTTCATAGCCCGAGCTAATTTCGGTCGAAAAATTCAGCAGTAGAAATTCCCTTGGCGTAAAGAAAAATCAGGTTCGACGAGATCGTGCGTTTGAATTTCGTGAGGAAGGTAAAGGCGAACTGGTTGGAGAAAGGATTCGCCGAGTCCTGCCTACTCGAGGATACAACAACCTCTGTATATGTGTCTGAAACATATCTAAATGTCACGTGTAAATGTCCTGCATAAACCGCTGCACCCTCTTACGCCGGCCATAGCTTTGCCACAAGAAAACTTTCACTCGTCGCCGGTCATGGCATATCGGCTCGCGTCAGGCTTGATAGTATGTACAACTCGATTAGGCGCTATTGTCTATCTACCCGGGCTATCAGATCAAAGGTTCAATTAAAATTCTTTCCATTTTCAACATTCAAATTTTAACTCCTTTAAATATAATTTCAAGATATCATCAGCAATATTTTCATGAGGGTATTAAAAATTGGTACATACTCGGATACATAATTATAATTATAATTATAATTATAATTAGTTGGCTATTTAAGGATTAGAAGTAGCGATGGAATTACACTTTTAAATTAAAATTGATTTCAATATTTAAGTTACACTTTATGAAGTTCAAATCAGGAATATGGTTTAACTATTTCTTGCAGAATTCTAGAAAGCTACGTCTGTGTCTGGCTGCAAAGTAACGATAGTAATTGCTAGCTCTGCGATTTCGCAAGTTTGCAACCAAGAGTGTTTCTCTTTCTTCTGGTACTTTGCTTACAATCTCGCTATTACGATCTAAATTAACACAACCATCGACAACTTTCCATTACCAAAATATTGCAAAACGAATCCCAGATTGCGATTGTCTTGATACAATTGCTTAATTATTTTCATTTTATCATATTTATCAAAGAATTTTGCTTGATCCAGCATGGTATGAACATTTTTTGCACTAAGAAACGTAGTTTTTTAAAAGGATTAAGCATCATAATGTAAACACTGAAGTCATTGATCGATACGGTTGTACTTCAGTGGTTCAAATAGGAAAAATAAAAATAGACCTATATGTAGGTGTCTGGAAAAACGTGTTCCTTGTGTCCGAACGACAAAACTCAGAGACCCAGACATTAATCCATAAGCCATGCTCGCAAAAATGACAAATCTTAAGATGCAACAGACGCAAATCTTATCAATCGCAAACTTGCTGACATTTGAAATTTATAATTTGTTTTTTTTGAATACAGACAACGTGAGAAAAGATACACAATCACGTGTCAGATAATTTATGATTATATGTATACCATGTTGATCTGCCTCATATTTCAAAAATCTTTTCTTTGTCATTTATTGTTAGCTTAATCATTTTTCGCCCCACCACTTTTAGTGATGGACAGTGGTGTTTATACAACATTAGTTATTAGTTCACTGTCACAAACAGAAACACGAACCGTTCATTTCCCTCGTGGAGGTGAATACCAATGCAACCGGGATTCTCCTGTTGCACGGCGAAAGATTAGTCAGAGAACTATTAAAACAAATTCATTTGTTTCCTCTTTTTAGTATCATTTCATTCAACACAATTACTACTAACACGTTCACTACGTGTGCGTCACTTATGTGTTGAAATTAAACTCCGTCAGTCTTGTAATTAAAGAAACAATCTAATATACAAACCACGAATTACCAATTGAATAATGATAACGAACATATTAGTACATTATGTTTAACATGTCATTCTACGTCTAATAACTCGACGTGTGGTAGCCTACGTGTTATCATTCCTCCCACTACTTTGTTATCAGAAGTAAAATTTTGTGAACCGTCCTTGGAATATAGTATTAGTGCAAACACGACAATGAATAAAAATGCTTGTAACATGTTACGCAGATGTTCTGCGCGAATTAATTTGTTAAAAAAGGATACACCTCTGTTTTCGTGAATAAATAAATAAATAGGTAGTTTACCATATATAGGAATCTGGTGGTATCTAAACTTGAATTAACCAGATTTATTATTATTTTGTTTGTTTATTATGAGAATCGCAAAATTCCGAAATATGCAGAATTCTGTTAGCTCTAATTCATGATCCGCTCGCGATCCACTTACGACCCGCTCATCATCCATCCGGACTTACATCCGTTCAGTTCAATTTACATTATAAATAACGCCCCATTTAACACATATGTAAATGAAATATGTAATATTTAATCACACCAAGATTTAAACGTGAGCGGATCAACAACGTGGACCGATAAAATGATTGCTAGCAGCGACAATTTAAATTTAGGTTTTATTTTCTATGTTTTAGATTATTCTTTTAGATTCTACTTTTCCAATGTACTATAAGAGTTTTTCGTTCAAACTTTCAATGGCTAATTTTCCTAGATCTGGATTACGATTGACTGCCTCACTGTTCGAGAATTAGATCTTGCTATGAGGACTTCCGGTCACCGGCATTACAAATAAAATACATTATAAAAGAATAATTATTAAAACAATAAATAAAAAACAATAGAAAAATGTTAATTTCGAATGTTATTATTATTGTACTAATAATAAACTGAAAGAATACATTTGAACATTAATTATTCTTATTTTTATTAATAATTCGGTACGCCTGACTACCTATGTTCATTTTCACTGTGGCGGTCAACGCGTTAAACGAACTCCAACGCATAAACGATTATAATTTTTAAACAACGCTCTGATTTCTAAACGAGGGCTCAAATGAATCAAATGTACCAGATGTTAAAGAGTCGTGCCGGTGGCGCGTTAACGCCAGTACAACATTGCGCTTAAACGACCTGTCACCTGAACAGACTTCACCGAGACACGGATGAGTACGCTTTCTCTTTCGAAAATTTTCCAATCGAACGATATCATTCATCTATATTAAAAAAAACAACGGAACTGGAAGTGTCTTAGGAAATAGTATTTATCGTTTACTCACCGCACATGTTGCCGAAATATTGAGTAGTAGGTACCCGCCACGTAAAATAACAAGACTGGACACGAAGTAAAAAAAGCAGTCAAGTCAGAATATCACTCCTCGATGCTGTTGAGCTACTGCGAAGCACAGTCTGTGCCACACGACAGCGTGCTCGTGCTTCTTATGATATGAGATTTCGTATGGGTGTTGGTACCGTCACATTTATGGTCGATTTATACGTGTGCGTAGCACTGTCGAGCCAAACCATTGACAGTGGGCGCATCGTCTGCACAGTGACGCACTATACACCTCGAAAAACAATGCGATTAGAAATCCTGCTTTATCTATTAATCGCCGAGCACGAGAATAATCACTCGGAGAAAGTAAACGATGTTTAAATAACGAAAGAACGAGTGGAGGGCATCGACATATTACGAACGTGTACTTCGACTTGCGTAGTGTCTACCATGATACGTGAATGAACGAATATCATGATTATTAATTTTTAGTAGCTCTTCTTTCTTATTGATACGATACCATGTATTTCGAGAATGAAACGCGTAAGATATGTTATAAAAAAATGAAACAAGCACTTCGAAGTGTTTCCGATGGATCTTTTGTTGACTTAATTCTTATCCACACTGTATGTATGTATGTATGTACATACTTGTCAGTGGTAGAGCGCGCTACTTGTCATCAGGTTTTGGAGTATCAATAATTTAGAAATCAAATCTGCCGCTTTTAACATTTTTATTTTCTTTTATTTAATATTATCGATATTTATGTACTTAATAAATAGTAAAATTGTGATTTACGAAACAAATATTTTTATTTAATAAAACCTTGTTCACAAGCAGGGGTGCTCGAACATAGCATTTGATTGGATGTTCATGTTCGCGCCTTATTATTTAACAAGTGTAGACGAATACGTAATAATTAGAGTATTGTGCCAAATTGTAATAATTGTTAATAGAAAGCGTGCCTATATATTCACCAATCGACACAGTTTTATTGCAAATAGTATTTTATTGTATTATAGTGCTGTTACACTTGGTTGAATTCAAATTGTTGAATTGCAAATTTTACGATACATATTTCCTGATATTTTCTTAAATATTCGTGATAAATTTATTTATTCAGGTATATACATTGAAAATCATTTTTTTAAGTTATGTAACACGTAACGGAATAATACAACTTTAGATTTATGCAATAATATAATGTTTTGGTAAATAAAGTGAAATACCATAATAATTTAAAATGTCATTTAGTAGAAGCATATGAAAAAGTCTACTAACATCATATTAAATATCGGAAATAATTTAAAACAACTGAATAATTAAGTAACCTTCGTCATTCTGTCTTAATAAATGGTTGATCGCGCATCGTACTAAACGCTATGACAAAGTCACAAACATGTTTGCATTCTAATGCAACATGGTGTTGGTAAAAATATTGCCTGTATATAATTTATCTCATGTCGTTTAAACAAAAGTAAATATACGAAAGTGTGCATTTTGATCCAAAAGTGCATTAATCTTTTCGTAACTAAACTGCGAATTAACCAGAAATCGTGGCGATTTCAATCACCATCAAACATGTCTTTTTTAACATGAAAGTAGCGCTACAAACGAAGAAAATCGTTCTTAATATCAGAGAAAGTGAGAATATAAATAATATAGATGTCCATACTTTTAAATACATCATATTCCCTTTGTAACATGCATAAAATATTTTATATGAACATTTTACAGACAACCTTAAAATCTTTGACACATTATGGAAAACACGAATGAATGTATTACCTGTGGAGATTTTGCATTTTATAACAATTTTGATTCAGCCAATTTAGCAAGAGTTGAGATAGTAAAATTACCAGAAATATCTGAAAAAGGTAACCTAGTATTTGCCCTTTAATCTATATATATATATATTTTTTATTATATGTAACAGCATATGCATTTTAATTGTATATTTAATTGTCTTTAGACGGATGTGAAGCGGAAAATAAATCATGTCAAAGTTCAAACTCAGAAGATCCGATAGATTATGAGTTTAACTTGTGGACAAAACATGACTGTCATGGAACACAATTTCAGAATAACAATAGAACGTGGTTTTATTTTGGTGTTAAAGCTAATACACCAAGAGCTTATGTTAAATTCAATATAGTCAACTTAAATAAACATGTAAAAATGTTTAGTCAAGGAATGTGTCCTGTTTTTAAAATTGTACCTGGTCATTTACATTGGGAACGGATTCGTGAAAAACCTACTTACACTGTAAATTTGTTGTTATAAACATAATAATCTATTCTAATGTTATCAAGGAATTATATAAGCTTATGAAACATTTCAGTTGGATCAAACAGGAAATGATTTTACATTATCATTTGCTTATACTGTTCCTGAAAATCCTAAAGCCATTACATATTTCGCGTTCACTTATCCTTTTTCTTATATTGATCTGCAAAATTATTTAAGAAGAATAGAGGCAAAACTAGCAAGGAGAGATATTACTTGTGTAGATGATGTTTATTATCATAGGGAATGTGCAATAAAATCTTTAGAGGGACGAAGATTGGATTTAATAACAGTAAGCTCATTTCATAACATATCAACGGAGAGAGAAGATAGACTGAGCAATATGTTTTCTGATAAAAATGAAGAGAGACCTTTCAAATTTTGGGACAAAAAGGTACAGGACTATTTACTTGAAATTTGAATAAGAATTGGATCAAATTGATTTACAGAACTGTACATTTAAAAATTTCAGGTAATTTTTATTAGTGCCAGGGTCCACCCAGGAGAAACACCATCTAGTTTCGTTTTTAATGGTCTTCTCAATTTTATTATAACCCGTGACGACCAAATTGCGATTAATCTCCGTCGCCTATACGTGTTCAAATTAATACCAATGCTCAATCCCGATGGTGTAGCCAAGGGTCATTATCGAATGGATACCAGAGGGGTCAACCTTAATAGGGTGTATTTAAATCCTTCTTTAAAAGATCACCCAACAATATATGCTGCAAGAAATTTAATAAGGTAAAATCATTATTTCAACTCCATATTTCAACTTTTTAATAGGATGAATTAATAAACTATGAATAAAATTACTTTTAAGATATTATCATAACACATACAAACTGCCAAAAGAGGACGAACTTTCAAGTGTTTATTTTGGAAATGGTGAGAATAATTTAAATGTCATTGATACCTCTCGTACAATTACAAGTATTGTACGCGACACTACAACAAGATTACTTCAACAGGTAATAGTTATTTACAGTTGATGCAATTTCATATTATCATTTTTGTATACCAATACTAACGTGTACTAACTTTAATGTAATTCAAGGACAGTAAATTAGGAATATAAGCACTAACCAACAATTTTAACAATAGGTAACACTTATGACATTAGATGAAGTAAAAAGTAAAGATCAACCGGAAATTTTTCAGGAACCTACATTACTTAAAACGAATTCGGATGACATGCCTCAGGGTATGATATTTAGAATTAAATTATTCAACACGATCAGCAAACTTCATTTACTTATTTGTTCACATTATGTGAAGGTGGTGGAGAAGAGCTGTGTAATAAAACAGAAGATAGTGATAACTCTGTAGAACTTAACTCTGATAAAAAGACTTACACAGCCGTTGGCATAGGACATTTACCTAAAGACGATTCTGGTTTATATCTGTACATTGATCTACATGGCCATGCTTCGAAAAAAGGTGTCTTTATGTATGGCAATTACTTTGATAATGTAGAAGATACGATAACGTGTATGCTTCTGCCAAAATTGATGTCGATTAACAATCCAAATTTTCATTTTACTTCATGCAATTTTACAGAAAAGAATATGTACATTATGTAAGTTTCGTTAGTAATATTAAAATTGAAACTTTAATTTTTTTACTTCTTTTAAAATATGTATTTTTACAGAGATAAAAGAGATGGTATGTCAAGAGAAGGATCAGGTCGTGTAGCTGTATATAAATTAACTGGTCTTATACGTAGTTACACGCTTGAATGTAATTATAATTCTGGGCGTTTGGTAAATACTATACCTCCGAGGATTCGTGATGGCGTTAATAAGACCATGGCCCCTATGTTCGTTCCACCAAAGTATACTCCAGCAGTTTTTGAAGCGGTGAAATATATCACTACTACTTTTTATACGAAATCAGTAATCATAGAAGTGATGATTTATTTGACTGTACTCTGCAGGTTGGAGCAGCATTAGGTCCTTCGATTTTAGATCTTACGAGTAATAATCCTAATAGTCGACTGCCAAATAGCCAATATCGTTGTTTAAGGGGTATAAAATCCTTTTTAAAATTATCGTATGTGAACAATCTTTCTACACCGTTAGGCAAGTCACTGAATAAGGTAAATTTTGATGTAAATAACGAGAGTGAAATTTCAGCTGTTAATATAAGGCAATGTGTACTCTCTTAATTTAAAGTACCATCATTATGATATGCTTTCGCATATTAACACTAAGACACATTAGTGCCTAAATAAATTACAGTCTATATTGTTAGAGTTAAACATGTGGGAGAGAGATTTTTATATGCATATAATTTGTATATTATTTTGTGTTAGTAATATCATATTATGGATTTGTTATTACAGGAGATACACCCTCATTTTATAGTATTATAACATTTATAAATGAAATTCCATAGCTTATATTGTACTAAGTATTTATTATTTTTGTACATGTGATTGTTATTTAATTTTTGTGAAATTTTTATTATATTGAACTAATGGGTCTTTCATCTAATGCATACGTACGCATGACAATAACATTTGGAATACTTTTATATAAAAGTTTATACAAAAAAGCTGTTTGTCTATTGGTTTCTTTTTGTAAATTTATTATGTAACTTAGTTACAATCACAATGTTTTATTGCGTAGTGTTTTTTTATAGTGCAATTTTTAGTACACGGGTTTTCAAGGCAACAGTTCTTGATAATTTTATGCTAGAGCCAATTAACCCAAGCATAGAATACTCGATACTAATGCTTTATATTTTTAACAGCGAATAAGTTCTTTTTCCTTATACTCCTTAGTCAATTTTTTCTTGCACTGTAATTCTGGTGACAATAAACAAGTGCACTTAAAAATTATTTGACGGTTGTGAGTAATAATAGAAAAGAAAAACGGCAGATACGTATAATTGATCATATCTATTTCTTTAGAAAAAGCAAAACATAACGGTTAAAAATGATTAAACCGTAAGTCTGTGGATGGTGGAGTCTTTTAACGAATGATGTGCTGATTTTGATATCAGATTTGAAATTATTATCCTTATTCGTGCAAATTTAAAATAATGAAATTAAAGATTTTACAAACCCTTTTGATAGAAACGTAAAAAACAAACTATAAAAAAGAGATATAAAGTATATGTGTCTATAAAAAAATAAGTACAAATGTGTGTTACACTATTATATCGTTACAAAAAAAACCTATTAATTCTTCAGACAAGAAGCATACAAAAATTTATACAATATTTATTATCATGCCTTTCACTATTTAAATGTAAATACTGTTATTAATTGAAAAGAATATTATGTATAAATTCATGTATACTACTACAGCACACATGTGTACACACATACATACACACATACCTGTCCCATTGTTTCAATAAATGTACAGTATTTTTAGCAACAATTCATTTACCTCATTTTTATTTTATATTCCTACCGATCCTAGTCCCAGTATTAGTATATTTTACAGTATGGTTTACGTGTTTCTAATATATAAAACATTTTATTTACACAGCTGAATGTATTATGAATTAAGTCCAAAAAATTGTAAACCTTAAAAATATGTTGACGTTTTTGTTATATATGTTTGTTGTTTGTGTTCTAAAATAAATTTCTTGTACACCCTGTTTAAATTAAAAAATTATGGGAACATAAGGTAATCTCTCTCTCACAAATTGTCTTCATTCTAAATATAAATTAATAAGTACATATTTTGTATTTATATATGAAGGTACAATATTTATAGTGTTATACTCAATATCCCTATTGAAAAGAGATCTAAACCTAAATCCGCGCTTTTATTCACAGGATGATAATGATATCATATCTCAGGATTCTTGCAATTTAAAAGGGAATGAATCTCAAATAAGTGATTCTTCTACTGGTTCAAAGAATTCTGTGAAAAGTGAAACAAATCTTGTAAAAAAATCGTGCATCATTCGTCGTACCACATCCCTTTACACTGCGGTAAAAAGAATAAAGAATAACAAAAAATCTCGACAAACTATAACTCGTAGACCATTAAAAAATCAGTGCGTTCATAACAGTGAAGTAAATTCAAAACTTCCTGCAATGGGATCGAAAGACAACTTGATAAAGAGTCCATGTTTTAGTGGCCTCCATGATGCTTCGGAGTTGCAAATAAAAGATTTTCAATATTCAAATAAAAAATTGACAACGACCAATAGATTGTCAAAAATAGCATTGTCTTCCGAAGAAACAGCAATTGTGAAACATGGAGCGAAACGATTAAAAATTATTTCTACAAGAGTTAATAAAAGGCGACCGGAAGTTGGAGAATCCTCCAACAACGTTCCGGAAAACACAAAACCGTCAACGAAAACATTCCTTACACCTAATAAACAAAATACAAGAACAGCTTCTAAAGTAATTAAAAAACGTGGCCATAATGTGGAACAAAACAAATCGAAGTCTTCCAAATCCAAAAAAGTTAATAGGAATACTATAGTAGTCGAAAATGTATTAAAAACTGAGAGTTCAAATAAGATATAAAATTAGTGCATAAATTAGTCTGTTATCGTAGATTGAGTAATTTGCCATGCACTGCAGCTTTATAATTCTTTGAGATGAATACTTTAGTTATCGAAAGTTATGTACATTTAACGTAAAAATTGTAAGTTAATTAAGAAACGTACAAAAATGGAATTACTATTTATTTCTAAATGATATTAAAGTGTATTGTATTCATATAATATTTTATAGTGATTTTAAGATGTAGAAAATCTCTCCTACTGTATACGTGTATTGTATACAGTACTCATACACGTTCTCATTAGGACTCATTATATTGTTAGAATAAAGAGAATAAATGATAATGCATGTAATCAATTATTACTCATCATTTTTGTAGATTTTTTTGAAAATTAAATCAGAATGAATTTAAAATTGTTGATACGTCTCGTTTATAGATCACTTCGACTATTTTCGCCTCGTGTCGGAACAGTTCGGGTCAAACTCATGGTATTTGTGTTTGTGGCCCCTTCCTTTCTTACCTCAGTCGCGTTTGCGTGTGATAACTTTCAAGTAGTTCGCGCATTCGGATGAATGTTATTGTATAGTATTGTAATTATTCAAACAAGTGGTAGTTTAAAAACGTATAATAAAATCACGGTACAGTTACTAAAAGCGTTACGTTCGTGATCTGTGATTTTTCGAAATGGGCGCCAACAGCAGCATCAGAAGCTGCACACTTTTTGCAGCACTTCTACTTTTCATCGAAAGTGGTAAGGTTAATGCATTAACTATATAAGATGTGAACATCGTGGCGTCCTTTGGGCGGGGCATTTTTAATTTCTTAGTATTGTCCGTTCGAATATATGACAGAATTCAAATGTGATACCTAGTTCAATTTATAAAGATCAAAAATCAATACTAGTTTACCTTGATTATCCGTACATGACAGATTAATATAGTTGTGCAAGATCATCGATGGAAAAACTCAACGAAACAAAATCAGAATTTATGAAAAACGAAAAATTTTCATTTAGTCCACAGTTTACGATGTTATCAGTGCAGTAGCACAAACAACTCGCATCCGTTCCAATGCAACGAATTTCTGTCAAGCGACGTCGATATCAAACCACAGCCTTGCGATGGTGTTTACGAGGCACAATACTGTGTGAAGCATACAGGCCGATTTGAGGGTAAAATAATATCGGCAGATCAGGTTACTTGTAACTCCGGAGAGAAATTTAACACTTTCGAATGAAAACTAACCTAAAAATCATATACGGTCACATTCTTGTATCGATTCATCAAAGCATGGGAGAATAATCGATGCACGATCGATAATCTGATTTTAGATAGGTTTTGGTATTTAATAGACTTGAAGATCTATGCACTGAAGGTTTCAAGGATTAACATACAAAATAAGAAACATATGGAAATTGATTACTGCATGAAAAATTAAGATACTATGCTTATTCGGAATACTGAATAATTATACGGATTTAACACTTTAAAAATCCCCAAAGTGCGCACATAACAATTTAATCATTGCTTTCTCAATCAATCAAGCGATAAGTCTGGATTGCTACCAGTGCACATCTGAAGAAGAACTGAGCTGCGGGAGTAGCAATTTGGTTCTGAATACTCTGCAACCGGCAAATTGCAGTCATGTTTACGGTGCACGTTATTGCATCAAATCAGTCGGCCGATACGGAGGTTCTTACATTATACTTTGAGTCAGTTTAAGTGTTTCCCATTTTGGAGTGTGCATCACTGTAGACATTGTTATTTTTTTAGCTACACGGAAATTTTGCTTTCTACGAAATGTAAAAATGATTACCAGAATATCTATGTATACCTACTGTATCATCTCACGCATGTTGTATTTCTTCGCTATGCTTGTTGCTTTCATCTGAACGCATGCTGTTATCAAGCTTTTTGTTATTGCTACTTTGCTCTATTACATTGAAGAGAAACAAAATATGGAAGGTTTCTGTGATTGTTGCAACAGGTGGAATAGGTACGAAGCGATTCTGTGCATCAGTGGATCTTGGGAATTACTGTGACTATGTGAGCCAACCAGGTGACAAATTAACTTACCGGACGTGCATCTTCACCTGCAGCGGTGACGGATGTAATTCAGCAGCCATCCTGAAACCAACTATCTTGTGGATAGTACCAATTGGACTATTCGTAACATATAAATTACTTTTTCAAAGGTAGATTCTGATTTTCTCAAGATTCTGATTTTGTGAAATTTTAATTACCTTATCTATTGAAGGTAATGTTAATCTTTAAATGTTAATCCGTCCATATTGTGTTAAGGTTTGATGTAAAGTACAGAGCACAGTAGACTTCCCTATAGAAAACAGGAATTCTTAAAATCCTAATTTTGACGATATTAATATTAAAAGTGATTTATAAACAAAAATAACATGATTTTTAATTATTAAATTTTCCAAAATTTAATGTACATTTAAGAAATATGAATAATGACATAAACACCAATTCAAATGGTCCCGCGAAAACGTAAACGCGAGTGGTGGGGAGCCACAGAATTATACATACAATAAGGCTGCATTCGCTTTGGGCGCTTATGCGCTGTAAGCGCTCACGCTTATGAGCGCTATTTTCAACCGCTTCCTTTAGTTTATGAGCGCTCACATGAAAAAAGTTACAATCGTTCGTTTTGACTGTTGTAAGCGAAAATGGAAGAGAAGAAAAAATTAATCTGTGAAATATTTGCGCAAGCACTAATTTGATTGAATTTGCTTGAAGATGAAAAATACCGAAACTTTTCTAATGAAAAGTTAGAAGAAATGTGTATACTTCTGGCTCGCCCTAAACCTAAACCAATACCTCGATTAAAAAATTTTGTAAAAGAAATTATTCCAAATTACAATAATATACAATTTAAAGAGCAATTTAGGTATATATAGTAATATTTTCTTTACAAAAGAAAATGTTTAAGTATCTTTTATTGTATTGGACGCCATCTTTATGGTTATAAGTTGCTATTACAGCGTTCCCTTTCGACAGAAGGCGTTCGTTAGCGCTTACGCTTTCGCCGCCCTACCTGGATGGAATAAGCATTTGTAAGCACAAGTTATGACGTTTTGATAACGTCATTACTCGATCCGTGCGCGCTTATAGCGCCAAAGCAAACGTTGTGAGTGATACAATTGCTTCGAAATAAGCAAGTGGTCTCTGCTTCGAAATAAGCAACTCGCTATCCCCTCTTCTTTGTTTGAAGTCGCCCGCAAAGTGAATGGTACGAGAAATGAGTGAGAGATCCATGAAAGCGCGAAGCCGATGTTTAGGGTAATAAATTTCACGGTTGACTGAGCAGTGACAGCGGTTAGTAAAAGAAGGATAGAATATATATAATGCTTTCTCAGTCGGGTATATTTGCTTCGAAATAAAGCATAGTGCGAGAATGAGTGCTATATTCTATCCTTGTTCAAAAAATAACATCGCTGTTCGGCCGATCACTTTATGATTTGTCGCTACCTCGGATTTCTCACTCGTTTCTCGCGTTCTCTATCGTCCCGTTTCGAGAACAAAGTTAAACCGAATAGCATACCTGCTTCGAAATAAGCAACTGTTCGGTCCCGAGCCACTTGCTTATTTCGAAGCAATACTGTATGCATAAACTCTTACAGTGCGTGAGCGCCCAAAGCGAACACAGCCTAAATAGGGGGCCTGCTCTGATATATCGACATTTTCCTTCGGGCTATCCTCGGAATAGGACGTTTCCGTGGAAGGGGCCTCCTGAGGGGGCATCGCTATTTTCCTTGGGGGAGCCCGCCATGCTCGGTACTGTATATTGTATATACCTTAAGAAAACAATTTATACAAAACTATTGAATTTTATGAAATTCAAATAACAGATGTGCCTTTTTTAGTAAAATATCGAAAAAGTCAGTAGTTACCAAAATAAGTACAGTGTTAAGATAGCAAAAGTGAATATCAAATTCATTTCACGATGAAAAATGTATTTAGTCTTATAGGTAATTAACGCACATACTTATTATATATTAATATGTGTAAGCAGATATACACTTCCGAATTGCTATAGGTTTACACATGTGTTCATTTGTACTTTTATATAATTATTTTTGTACTCGTTTCTTTCTTATTTACTTTGACAAAGACTTTGTGTATAGAATACGAATCTCATTTATTTTTTAAACGATTAGTTATAGTTAGTTTTGTATAAAGTACAAGAAACTATGAAAAATGAAAGAATTGTACAAAATAAAAAATGTGTATCTACATACATATATGGGTCAGAAAACAGAAATACAATCGAATGCTTTGTTCTTTATTTACGAACGAGATCCTCCATTCGTCTTACAGACATCTTCTCTGCATATAAATATAACACGATGGTCGATCAATTATTGATAATTTGTTTGATGACCATTCGTAGAAAGGTACGTGTATGTACGTTAACGCTCTTTGGTATGTCCGTTTATATGAACAATGCATAGGATAAATAGGATTTTCCTTTTCTTTTTTATACGATATACGCTATCATAACAATATTTATCGTTAAACAAAATTACACAGAATAAAAAGAAAAAAATTGTTCGCTGATTAAGGAATTGTCAGTTGATGAAAATTGCACACCCTTTACGCCAGCTTTATTGCACCAAAATTCGACGGTGTGAAACGAAGAAAAATACGCACACAGATTAACGTCGAGCAATTAGATTAATAATATTATTGCAATATTTAACTTCTAAAGACTGGTCCAGACCTACATACATATGTTTCAAAACTTTTCTTGAAAATCTCTCTGTGCTTATTTGTTTATATTAGGAAACAAAGAAAATCATTTATACTGGTTTTATATAGTATTTTTATACATTTGCTTCAGTGTTTGAGGGCAAAAGTATAATAGGTCCGGAGTAAGCTTATACAATATGTATTATAGTCTATCAATTTATCAATGATTTTTCTATCAGTAACATCTGTGTTAAATGTTGAAGGCAACACAGTATGCGATATACTCTTAGAAAGACACTTCCATCAGGCTTCAAGCAATTCGATGAAATTTGAGTATCAATATTTAAGATTACACCTTCTATTTTGTTATCTCATTTTTTTATATAATGATCGATTGATGCGCGTTGAACACAAGCATTTTTTAACTCGAATTTTAGATCTGTTGCTCGAGAATGCAACTATGTATGTATGTATGTATGTATGTATGTACATCTATACCGTATGAAAAAATACATATATTTATATGTGTATAAACCATTAAGTTTGTTAAACGCTATTAAGCAGCACTAAAGTATCCTGTGACTAATAACCTTTTCCGTTTGTTGATCCTAGTAATGTAGAGTAATTTGACACATAGATATCAGTGTTTATTAAATAGAATCGAATTAATATTGCATATCTTTTTCTGTAGAATATTTCAACTATATGATCAAACGATGCATATCACCCACGGTTCAGTTGCTTTGTATATTGTTTTTTAGCCCTAAATATGCACATCTATAACGCTCTCTTCTAATTATACAAAAAAAAAAAAAATGTCAGCCTAACATGTTCAAACTAATTACAGTATATAATTGAATATCATCACTGCCATGGGTTCAGTTAGAAAATTAGATATTGCCTTCTTCTACCATGGCAGTGGGTGTTGGCAGTGATCAATACACTCGACGATAAAATAGTTTATACATACATATAGTTAATAGGTTAAGTTTACTACCGTATGTATAATTACATACATACGAAAGCGAGATGTAC
This sequence comes from Osmia lignaria lignaria, assembly GCF_051020975.1. Lineage (NCBI taxonomy): Eukaryota > Metazoa > Arthropoda > Insecta > Hymenoptera > Megachilidae > Osmia > Osmia lignaria. The sequence continues at coordinate 562,101 of NC_135037.1, read as the reverse complement.
AGCTGCGTGCAACGATGCTCAGAGAAAAGAGAAATTGTAGAGAAGAAGAGGTCGCTTTCCATTAACAGAAAAGCTTGTCATCATACGTTTTGTCACATTTTTTAAAAATAAATTTATTAAACTCCTATGGAATTGAGCGTAAGGACATCGTTGCACATAACTGTACATTGAACAGAACACAACAATAGCTTTTTAAATTAACGCGTAAATTAATGTACAATTATCGACAAAATTCATAATATTAACATCAAAGGTGAATAATTAACTCGTGTGATTCGAATAATAAATAGAATTATAAATATTCGTTAATCAATAAATTCATCTCGAAGAAAATTAACGTAACAAAATATTACAAAAATGCGTCGAGAATTATTACTTCGAATGATTTTTTTCTTTGCAACCACAGTTGCTATTATTAAACGATGAATCTCAATTATTGTAAGGGTATTATTCGTCGTTATATTTTGTGCTTTTTCTTGTATTCTCGCATGATGTTTCATTGCGTACGCAATTCTCATATAAGCTGCATTCATCTAGCGTTTCTATATACGACAATTCTGTTGTAGAACGAATTGCATATGGTAAACGTGCATATGCAACAGACAGGTACAATTTTTCGTGTACACATTTTAATACTTCATCGAAGTTTTATATCTTTATATCAAGTTGATCTTTCTTCTTCGTTATGGTAATTAATACAAATACAAGTATTGTTTAACCCTTTCAGTCAGTAATTATACTCTGACAAAATTTATGGTACCTGACATAATTTAAATAAATTTATTAAGCTTTGTAATAATTTTTTAGTTTCATAATACAAATTTCAAATTTTTAAGTCTAATAAATATAAAGAAAAGTAGAGTGTTAAAAACTGCGAAGAGGTATCAACATTTGATATAGACAAAAACTCGTCTGTACAGTGAAGGCAATCGTGTAGATCACAATTATTCGTTTGTTCTTTTTCTATCTTCAAATTCTCTATATAGAACGATGTCTAAAAAAATTGACTAAATTATTGTTGCTTCATTGCTGCATTTTTTTCACACGAAGGTAGCAGAGAAAAGATATAAATTGTTGAGAGACGAGATATATTATAAAAATGTATCCAATCGTACTTTCACAAGATACATTCAAGAAATGTAATCAATTAGCATAAGTTCGAACCGCTTTAAAATCTCCTGCACCACTTTTCTCTTTTTATTTCTTTTCTTTTTTGTGAAAATTTACGAAAGTTTAAATATTGTAGCGGCGGTAAACGATGTACGATAAATGTTTTTTAAGTACCATGCTTTTGGCGATAAAGCTATTAAGAATTTGTTCGAAACAAACGAGATTAGGGGATTTACTGACGCTGAAGCTTGCGAATTTGTTCTTCTAGCTCTTTCACGCGTAATTGACTGTTAGCTAATTGTCGTCGGACCAGTCTTAATTCATCGGTTTGACGAGCGAACGCCAATCTGAGCTCGGCCTCGTTGTTAGGAATGTCCACGGTCTCCAAAACCTTGTTATCGTTCAGCGTCGTGGAAATGATATTTTTCTGCAATTAAAACAACGGGACAACATTCTGTTGGTCGTACGAAACGTAAATTTCAAACAAGAGCATTCAAAGTACCGAGGTACTCTAGTTGTACCTGCAACACAGCGCTGCCAAATTTTTGTTGCAGCTGTTGAAACTTGGTGCTCTGATTGCTAGACGTTTTTTGACTTTTCTCCGACATATCATGAAACTCGATTGGCCTGTAGTCTGGCACAGTTTCAGTAGACAGGAATGCGAATTTCTTTTTGTTGTTCAAGTCGGTTGTAGGGGGAAGTTGCGGCGGTTTGTAAACGCGTGGCTTGTGCGTGGTAATGCTGCCACCTGTTAACATTTCCACGAGAAAATTAAACAACAAGTGCATAGAAAAAAAATAAAAAGAACGTTGAAAGTTCAATGGTTATACCGGTTTTCAGAGAAATTAAAATCGGTGGACTATTCATGCCACTGATCCAGTCTCTGGCTGATAGAGCGGGACAGGTACCGATAGTGTCAGGATACAGGTCCTCTTGGAACTGGTCGCTCTGGAAAGTGAAAGTTTCCGATTATTGAAATTCAAATATTAAGCAATTTATTTAACAAGATACCTACCTTTCGTGGTACTATCATTGAAATCGGTTCGCACATTCCACGGGTGGCGTGCAATTTATAAAATCTAAACACCTCGCATATGGAAGTATTTACGCCTCTTTTTGGCATTACACCCAGTCCTCTTTGTGGATTGCCGGAAATGAATTGGCTGAGATAATGGACCCAAGGAGCCTCGTTCACTATCTCATAGTAGCGGATGTTACCATCACCCTAAAAATAAGAAACTCTAAATTATATCGCTTCCTCCAACTATATATGTATACACATCATTGTTCCCGCCGATTATACGGGTGTTTACCTTGCCGGCCAGGTACACCATATTAGTGTCGTTATCATAATACGGAAAAACGACTCCGCTTGAAGAATCTATGGTCTCGCACGTCAATGGAACGGTGAGATCGTGTTGGCTCCAAATGGCGTACTGTCGATCCGAGTGGCGGCTGAAACCCGTGGTGAGAAGACGTCCCGAACTGCCAAGGAAAACCACTTTGCTAGCTTTTGTCCCGGCATGACAAACTCCTTCCTGTTTAACAAACAATCGTCATTTTAAACATGAACTTTATTGTGATACAAAATAGATACGTACAGAGACCACGATACCGGATCTTGGCTCGAAGACCCTCAATTTCTTATCCTTGCAAGTGGTCGCTAACAAGCTGCCATCGCGATTCAAAGATATGCTGTAGATCACATCGGGATGCCTGTCGATCACGCTGACGGCCTCTCCTCTATTTATATCCCACGCGATAACGAGATGATCAAAGCCCGCGCTGAACAGTACGTTCTCGGCCACCGGATGCCATTCGATGTAAGCGACGCGACGTTTGTGTCCTTGCAATTCCACCAGCCATTCGGTCAAATTTCGCGATAATCCACCGTCAGGAATGTGCCACAGTTTTATCTAACATTGAGGAACAACAAGAAGATTGTGAGAGGATGCGAATAACAATAAGAGAAGATTGATACGCGTTGCTCGAAATAATGAGAGCGAATCGCGTTGCAGGATAAGATATTCTTATGTATTTAGCATCCCGTTTAATATTATACATTAGCAAACGTGTAATTTGTAAAAGGTGATAACCATGCTCTTTTCTTTTTTTATTTTACTTTCACTTACATGAAAGTTGTAAAATACTGTTATTCGAGTCACATTCTTGAGAATCTTCTTTTTAAGATACAGAAATTACTGACTGACTGACTGACTGACTGACTGACTGACGCTTTATATCGAAAGGAGTAATGTTAAGCTGTCGCGTATCAAATGATAGAAGAAAGTCTGTCACGATTTGATGACATAAATTTGAATCTTAGAAATTGATGAAAATGATCATAAAACTCTGAGGTAGTTTGCATTATAATAAATAATCTAATTATTCAAAGTAAACGCGGATAGGAAATCAGCAGAGCAATCCTACGGTGCAATCATCGGAGCAGGAAGCGATGATGTTATCGTTGAACGGATTCCACTTGATATCCAGAACTGGTCCGGTATGTCCAGTCACTCTGCTTGCATTAAAATCCAGTCTTCCGGTCTAAAACATGGAATCCTGATTAGCAATCCAATATATCTCATGAAAATTGTACACCTTATCTATTTGTTCTCTTGTAAGTACAGTGGCTCAATTAAAAAAATAAAAAAAATAAAAAAATATACACCTGTTCTATAGTCGATCATTTTCTAAATTAGTATCGATAAGGAAGGTGTTGATTTTTACAATTTCTTCTATATATTTCCGAATACTCTAATCCCATAAAGGATACCGAGCTGTAACAGTATTAAATTGGGACGCTATTTGCGTCGATGTATAATCGAATGATAAAGCAACCCTGTTGATAGGCTATCAGGTGATGGTGGAGCGCTAGAATCGAACGGATCGATAAGCCGATAACTCACGCGATCGAGCGGTAAAACCAGAAACGCTCCTCCGCCAGCTACTTCCGTCACCACAGCGAGGAACTTTGGATTCACCGCGCAGAATTGTGAATCGTGGGCATTCTTCGTAATCTTGATATTGTCGTAGCATTTCTCCCTCTTTGCTGGTACCCCGTACACGTGGCGAAATTTACTACTTCGAACACCACGGAACCAAGACTGAAAAAAAAAAAAAAAAAGCATGATTATCAATTTATATGTATAATTATTTAACATATCGACTGAAATTTTACTAATAATGTAAAACGGCAAAGTAAAGTTTTTAATTTGAAAATTAACCGAACGCGGCAAATTGTTAATAATGTATCGTTGCTGAAGTAGTTGCTGAAGAACGATTTAATGAATTTAAAGCAAGGTCAATAACACGATAACGAAGATTTGTAACAGCTGTTTGGGACTCTCTCCGGTTCAGAAACCGTGAAGAAGAAAGTTTCGTGGAACAACGCCGAAAGCGTGTTACCAAGTCGACACCTTGGTACCACTATCGCTATCAGGTTTTTTCAATCGTACACGTTGCTCCGCATCGTGATTTATAACAAGGAGCAACGTATACCTTCGATTCTTGCAACGAATACGTATGGTAATCGCGGACAAAACGTGAAATCTTTCTCGGGTTAGTCGCGTGTGATGCGTGGTAGCCGCGGAGCGCAGTGTAGCGCGGCGAGACAGATCAAATTATGCGACTTTTTCTCAACAATAACGAAGCAACGTGTTCCACAGTTAATACACGGCCAAACTGTAACCGTAATCCCGTATCGTAAAGATTAATTTCTGATCGTTTCTGCGTCACTTTTTATCGATGGAACGCGAATCGTGACAAGTTTATACGACGCCATTAACAAAGTAAATAATTAATTATGGTAAAAATTCATTTTCTAACGAGATCCTTGTAAACTTTATAATTTTCTAAATTATAAATCATAGGTATTAAAGAAGTCTACAAAGTATTACATAATTATTGTATAATAAAACCAATTGACTATGTCATAATATGTACTATCATCACTATAATTAGAAATAATTCTTCTTTTATTCTTCGCGTTAAAATCGAATCGATAATATGAATACAATATCAGTCTCGTTCTCTCATTACATAAGAAAATTCAACTTGCAAATATCTTGTTTGCATACAACATGCCTGAAACGTGAAAATTTTGATGAGCTCATACGAACAATCGTATGTCGACTATACAATTATTATGATACAAAGGTGTTCATCTATTTACTTCAGCATGCAAATAATTTCTGTGCAAAATAATTGAAACTGAGAATAAATAGGTACCTATATAGGTACATATATACATATATACATGTATGTATTTACATATATACATTAAGTGTATCGTGCGGGTAATCTTGATTCTTTGTGCCCATTCTTGTGATTACAAAGAATCGTGTTCTCGTTGGATATGTAAGCCTAATATGTTATACATTTTTCAGTTACAACGTCGCGTCGCGTCGTATGCTACGCTTATTTGTGATTATTTATTGTTTCGTCGGTCATTATTTCAGATAACCGGCGATCACGATCACCGATATTCGTTTTCGTTGATAACGAACAATCACTGTCGACAAATATCAGATTTTACTTAACTTATTCGATTCAAGTATGAATTACAATCATATTTCCGATATAGTTGAATCTCATCTTTAACTATAGCCAAACTAGGCAGATTATTAAAAACAGGTTTAATCTTTCGAAAATTTGTATACAACAAGAACACTAATTGGTGGAACAAATAATCGTGTAACACCGAAAGCACTCACCTGTTTGTCGTTGGTCATGTCTGATACTAATCAAGCCGAGAGACCAGGCAGTCGGTACACGTGCGTGGTGAGGACGGTGGTGGTCGCCAGTGCACAACAGGAACGTAGAAATTGAACAAGCCAGTATCCATGCATTGGAAGGGGAGAAAATGCAACTACTACATATTACTTCGAAACTCGCGATCGTAGGTGTGTGGTAACCGCTGGCTGAGGCGGCGCGACGGCTGGAGGAAGCTTTTCCGCTTTACTGGAAGAAACAAAAGGGAACACGAGGCCGTCTAATTACACGAGATCATCGAATCGCGAACGCGTCGAGCCGCGACCGCGATTTTATCGTTGTTTATCGACCCGCTTTTCGAAACGCTCACCGTACAGGAGATTGAATATGCGACGCGTTCGTGAAAGAACATCCGTTTCGAAACTCGTAAAAAATAGTTTCAGCCTTTTTAAATGAATAAAAATAAAATATTTGATTTATTATTTTTATTTATTTCTTTGCGATAAATTGGATTGAGTATAGGTATCTACGTAACTCTTGAATTAATGATAGTAATAGGGCGGAAAACATATTTTTCGGAAGCAATTGTTAAAAAATAAGTAATGGTTATATATTTTAATGGAAACAACATATTCCGTGATTTGTTGTTAGTCAAACTGTTAAAGAACAAAATAAACTGGTTACGATACGAATGAAAAATGGAGAAAATCATCGATAGAGGAAGAGCGTAAAGATACTAATCTTTAATGTGAGGGGTAAGCGCGCGAGATGAATATTTCATCGACGCGCTTAAAACTTCGGCTCGTCGAGCGCATAACTTGCGTCATGCTTGAAAATCGATGTCGCCTATTAAGGAAGGAGAAGAATGTCGACAAGGACGACTCTTGGTCGAAATTTTTGTCTGACGGATCGCTTCGCGAAATTTCGCCGTTTGAATTTCGACGCGACACAACATGAATGTTCTACGGCTCTACCCAACGGAATACGATAAATAAATATTCCTCTGTCATCACTGTCTTTTTATCCTTGCAAAAAAACTCATCCCGATATCTAACGCTTCGATTCTCTCGGAAATCTGGAAAGAATCTTTAAAAAATCAGCAACGAGTGTATGTTTTAATCTATACAAGTTATTTTACGATTTGTTAGTAGACAAACTATTAAAAAACAAAAGCAAATGCTAAGATACAAATGGAAAATCAAGAAAATTTAATATTTAGTATTAAATAGGATTCATCACTGTTTTACATTGTTCTACTAAAATAATCTCTTTTAGTGCTTCAAACACTTAACGTTTTATCTTGTATAACCTTCAAAACGATGGAAAAAATAATAAAAAAATAAATCACGACACGATCGAGACCTTTTCACGTTGTGAAACAAGGGAACGAAACAAGGAAAACACTATTTTTGCAGCAACCTAATACTCGAGCGGTCGTTGCCAACAACCTATTCTTTCCTCCTGTACGCTTGAACCTCGTGCAAGAAGAAAGAGGCTGAAGAAGAAGCCTAAGAAAAAACAGCAACACGCTCGTAACGTTACTTATAGTCGCGGTTAATGCGCACTTCTCGCGATCGCGAACTTCGAACTGATTTGATGAGCGAATCTCGTCAATTATTATAAATACATATATGTATGATGTATACACGATCTGTCCAAAAGTAATGAAAATAAAAAAGAAATTCATAGCTTTCAAAACAAGTTCCTCGGAGACAATCTCATTTTATTTCATTTAGATTTGAAGCTTCGAAAAAAAAGTTTAAATTCCGTACGACACGGGATGCGCTAACGAGATACATAATTCCCGCCGTTTCCGGTTTCGCTGAAGAAATACCAACTTCTACCCGCATGTGTAGTATGCTTAATCGTGTTTAGAAAGAAGGAAAAAGGAATCGTCGGAACGTTGAACGGGCACGTAAATGCACGGACGAATGGTTTACACAAAGGGCGTTTCAAAAACCTACCGCGTGACTCACAATCAGTTTCTTTTTGCCGCGCGTATATTTTCGTTGGTGTAACACTTAGCTAATTTCTCGCGCGCTCCAATTTGCGTGTTTCACAATACAGATTCGGGTTAGCCTCTCGACATTCGTTCGAGAAGGTTGCCCCCCATTGTATTCTAAGAACCTGCCCGATCATTTAATTCATCGCATAAATCACGTACGCCAGGATTATTATTTAAATTATCTTCTTTCACGCTGCGAAGAAGCATACACGATAACGCGTCGCAGAATCATTGGAAACGGTACCTTAGAGTTTGCACGATCTCGTTCGGACATAGAGAAAGAGATAGCAACGGTAGGTAATTGGTTGTACGGTCATGCAACGTCTTCATTGAGACAGTACCGCGTGAAGAAAAAAGAGCACTACATACACAATCGTGTAGCGGAGTTCCAGGCGCGCGCGTTAGATCGCGAAAGTCGCCGAGCCAGCACTGACTGACTTCACTGGCAATGGTTATATAGCCGTTGCCCGATGCCAGCCGGCTGTCACGTGGCACGCTTATCCGTGCTTCTTTCAATGCGCTAGACCGATGCTTTTTTTTAATTTTCTTTTTTTCTCTTACAAACGCGCACATTGTCATTATGTAGGTTTTTATTTATAGAAAATTTGTAGAAAATTCATGATATAGGTTTGTAATTTATACCTACCGCTTTGTGCACCCTTGTTGCAGACTCGATGGGGGGTACCCTAAATTGCGAGTTCAATCCATGCTTTATAAGAATCCTACGTGAACGCATGCAATTAGTGTTCCAACATTGGAAGAGAAAGGGAAAAGTTTTTTTCTCTTGTTTGATTATAGAGATTAAGTGAAATCGTTAATTAATTAATTGAATAAATTGTATAAGTTAGAAAGAGCGAACTGTGATTTAATATTCGATACGAGTGCTATCGAAGCGAAGTACATTTGGAATACAAGAGACTGCAATTTAATTTCCTCAATAAGCGGAATTTATCAGTTATTGTAAACTTAAATGAATACTTCCTTAAAAAAGTGGAACTAGTTGTTGTCCCCCATCGTAAACGTCAATTAATGCCAATTTTGTTAAATCAAGTCGAACGACAAAGTAGAACAGTTGAAGTACTTCTTGATGCATAAACAAAGAGTGCGCAGAGAGTGAAATTCAATAGATGGTGTTACATTTTTTAATGTTTTTTTTTTTGTTATTTTTTTTAACTAAAAAAGGACATCAAACAAGCCAAACATATTCTACTACCCACATTCATCCATTTATAAACAAACCAGAAAAGAAAAAATATTGAAGATGACGATCTTACTTTTCCGCTTGGCTTGTAGCACGCTCTGACGTCTACCATATTGTTCAACAATGTATGAGTGTCATCCGCGCCTTCTAGGCCCAATTTCTCCGCCAATTCCTCCCTCGTACGTATCATATCCCAGTTCGCGATGTTATATCCCATAGAAGCTATGATCTATCGAATTGTCCACCTTCGACGCGTGCCACTCAGTCACAACTCGTATTTCCCACGTTATTTATTTAACGACTGCTTGTTGGTATTTCAAAGTCCGATGTCAGAGGTTCTCTGCATACCTAAATGTCAAACAAGAAGAACGTTTCACGAGTAATGGACAATTACGAGCCACGTGCGAACGCTTCCGTCCATCGATTTCGTAACCCACTCACTGAACACGCTATCACATGTACACGACGTATCGATTTGACGTGCGCGCAACATGTAAACACGAAAGCACGCCGCTCTCGAATACTGTTCTCGCCACGATGACAGGAATCGAAAGAATATCCCGCGTTTTCATTAAATTACGTTCCCTTCGCAAGAGATCGGCGAATAGCGCGCGAGTTCCTCGTCGGCCCACGAACACGCTATGCCACCGAGTAACAATTCATTTGCTCTTGCGAGTAGAAAGCACAACCATTTACCGTGTTCCTTTGCTTACGTTTTGTAAGAGAAAGAGGGACGAGCATTTATTCTACAGGGATACCCGAAATGTTAACATTTATGTATTTCAAACTGCACGAGAGCGAATGAATAGATCGACAAATTAGAGACGCATACTTTCGATTAGTGACACAACACACCGTAGTTTTTTGAATTAATATAGATACACCTGTGTACGAGAGATTGATTCTCATGTACACAAACTAGGTGTTACAGTATTCGCATCACGTAACAATACAGATGATAATTTTGAATGTTTGCGGCTTTGACGCATCGCTTGTGATCAAATCAATTTGTTACACGGTGAAAGGAGAAATCCACGTCACGGAATAGCTTTAAAGTTCGCGGTCAGTATACACACGATCATGTTAAAAACGTAGTTTAATCTGATGTAACACTGGCTAAGCGTCACTCACCATTTCATCCGTGCAACACCGATTTACATATCGATTTTGAAACCAGCCGAGAACACGCCGTGATGGAAGGCGGTCTGCTCGAGAAACGGTGTAAGAAAGATGGTTACTGAAATCGAACGAACAGAACCGAATGAATTTAGATCAAACGGATGAATCATCAAATATTTGTAGAATTATAGGTACGTGCATTTAGATATTTCATGAATTTCATGAATTAATAGAATGGAGTACAGAACAGTTGATTTTGTACAGAGTTGTCCTTTGAGTTTACGGGGCCCGGTGCAAAAGTCAATATTATTGAAAATATCTAACTGGAAACAGATAACCTTAAAATTTATCCCAATAAAATTATAGAATAACTACTAATACGTCACACGAGTATTTTATGCGAAAGTCTTTCAACGCAAGATTCGGATTAAATGTTCCATTCAACCTCCTGCTAAGGACAGATCTGTTTTGTATTACAGAGTTAGATCAAATATAGACAAATACTACTATTAGAAAAAAGTAACTAATCGAAGTATAATAATGTACCTTCTTTCAAAAATGATTTAAACAAAGTAAAAATAGGAAAAATATTATGAACTTTAAAAACTACCTGCTGTATTATTTCATATCAACGCACGACACGATTGTGTCGCTATTTTATATCTAGAAATGGTTGTTTGGTGTCGCTACTGTAATTCAACAAGTACCAGACAGTGAGCACTGACTACAGATTCAACAAGACTGGACGTGCCTTTATTTTCAAAGGGTCGTGAATTCGTGAATTTGTGCCTCGAGAACGAACGCCATCTGTTTTATCCCCTAGTATAAAAATGTGAAATACTTCGCACTGCAGCAGTCTAACCACCGACAAGAGGCTGTTAAAGACTGCCATCCTTATGGGAGTTTGTGTCTTCGCAAAAATTTTGTGGCTAATTGTTCCTACAAACTGTACCGAGGAAAATAAATAAATAAAAAAAAATTCTGTGGCGACAAGCGATGCACGCTCCTGAAGTGCCATCTGGGAGCAACTAGGTTAAGTTAGGCTAGTTAGTTTTAGTTACTAGGTTACGATGTAAATATATAGTTGGTAAGCCTAGATTCTAAGAAGACGCGCTAAAAAGAAAGCGTCGCTACTCACTCTTAAAGAACTCGCCAAAGAAGATAGTCGCGGAGTAAAATTACCATAGTGCAAGAATGAGACATTTGTGCAAGTAAATCCTGTGTTTCAGTTATATTGTTATATTTCCTTTCAACCACGAACCAAAGTCCCCGCAATTCGCCGTTTTCTTAGGCCCTCTAGAATGTATTGCGGCCGTAGTAAGAAATAGAACATGAAGATATTCTCGTATCGAATAATTATCATGTGATATGAGATAATATATTATCTGGTCGGTGTTATTATTATCTCTTCGGTGATTCGGGTTAAGCTCGTTTTACAGATGTTTTAGAGATATTTTTTAAGATGTAAATTATTTGAAAAAAGATAATATTAGACAAATCATGTTGGAAATGTTTTTTGTAAAAAGGTTGATACAACCAGAGTGGATGATTAAAAATATTCCAAAATAAGGTATACTCTTTATTTGTAGGCAATCGTACACGATGACAGTCAGAATAAGAGTACCTTGCCGTCTCAAAAATTCTCGGTCGTGAGAACGCCTTTGACAGTATGCCCTTTTGTTTACAACACCTTCGAGTTAGGAGGCTTTCCCTTAAGAAAGGGAAATGCGCTGACAAAATACACATGGTCTGAGACGTTTCGCCTACTTCGATTTTTCTAACACGAACTTTTTATTTAACCCTTTCGCTACGACGAGCGACTATAGACGCTCTTTCTCTTGCATACTCCGCATCTCTCTCTAAACTTGTTGATACGACAAACAATTATCGGAGTAGCTTTGATAATGACAGTACAGTAAAACCTGGATAAATGCAACTAAGATTGGGACCCAGTGGTTTCATTTATCCAGGCAAGGTGGCGATTCTGGGCATTTAATGTTGCATTTATCCAAGCGAGGTGTCAATTCTGCGTCCGTACACATGTTTTGTATTCAGCCGACATGCCGATTCTGTGTCCGTACACATCTTTTATATTCAGCCGACATCATTTATATTCAGTCGTGGTGTCAATTCTATGTTGTTTATTCTATTACTATTGTTTATAAATATAATTCAAACTATATCGTGTTTGGTATCATTTTAATCAGAAAAATCTCACAAATGCGATAGTAAAAGTTTCATTAAGAAAAAGTTAAAAATAAAAAAGTTTTATCGTTCAATTAGTATTAGTCACACCGATATTACGGTCGGATCATATTACACGGTTTTCTCGTCGAGCGGCTCGGTTCGTCTAGGGGGATCCCCCCAAGTGGAGGGGTTAGCGATGTTGCACTTATCCAAGCATTCTTTCGTTGCATTTATCCAGGTTTTACTGTACTGTGATAAGCACCTCAGCATATTCACACTCCGTTTGTCCTGGTGTCATTTTTTATGCTTGTACCTTTTTTTTCATTACTGACATCAAATTGTACAGCTGTCGTTAAAAAATTAAAGACAGCACACGTCCTCATTCGCTCGCGCTGTCCTTTTCTATGTCCGGCAGGAATCAAAATCTCGGTCAAGCCAATTCATTTTGCTGATGGTCAGAATTGTAATAGATGTGGCAACAGTGTGACTTGATACGTTACACGTACTGTCTTGATACGTTGTGGCAACTATACCTTAAGGCTGGTTCAGACACGGCTAGTAGTTTAGTCGAGTGGCGAGTAGTTTAATGTATGGATACTACAGTTTAGTCGAGTAGATCCGTTTCATTAGATTTTTCTGGTCGAGTAGGCTTGCCCCACCACTAACTAGGCTTCCGAACAGATCTGTCCGGACGCATTTCTTTAGTCAAGCGATATATCTTGTACTTTCGATTTCCAAAGTTCAACTGTACTAGTCCGGACACATTTCTATGCGCTAAACAGTTTAGTAGTAAGTAGCTACTCCCCACTCGACTAAATTACTAGCCGTGTCTGAACCAGCCTTTACCAGTATGTATTTGTATTTCGTGGTCTCACCAACGAGAGATTGTTGATCACTACACTTTTATTGCGTATTCGAAAAAAACGTTCCAGGGTGTCGCAAAATACACTAAACGCTTAGTATGTTATTCCCTGTTAAGAATATTTTGTATCGACTACGAAACAATAATTATATTTACATAGTATCGATTATGAAATAATTATAGTGGTGTGCAATAAAGAAAATAAAACAATAAGGATGTAATACAATTATAAAGTAAAACAGAATTGTTTTCCAAACAGCACCGACGATATAATTATTTCGAAGGTGCTGTGCCAAGTCTAAATTATCTCGTTGGTGGTAGAACAGTTCTTAAATTATCTGATCGGCGATACAATGAATAATATCAATATTCTACATTATCCATTATCCGCAGCACCACGTCCAAATGCTCACAGCCATTTACCATTCGTACCCTTGGCGTGCCGCACTTTAACATAGGGGATGTCAGTCTTTAACAGTTCTTGTCGGTGAAACTAACACATGTTAACGGTAACAGAAGATTGCTTTGATACGAAGGACTGTACCCCTTTGCTTAGGATTTAGAGTTTAGAGTTTAGAGCAGGCGTGGGCAGCTAGTACAGGGTGATCCTCTCGCTAGTGGACTCAAAGGAAGTGCCGCCACAATAGCATGAAGTGGCCCTAGCCCTTTTTGTGATATCGATACCTTTCCACGGATACAGCTACAGTATGCACCCCCGTCGAAATAAGGGCTTGGGTCCATTCATACTGGTGTGGCGGCACTTCGTTTGAGTCCACTAGCGAGAGGATCACCCTATACTAAACGGAGCCGGAGCACTCCGAAGCGCTCCGGAGTTTGGCGGCGAGTTCAAAGCGGAGCGCGATCCGAACCGAGCGGGGGAAAGTGTATCCCCACTCCGCCAGTATTTCGAGGTTACGCCACAGTATAGGAAAGAACAGTAGGCTCACTACGCTTTTTGGCAGAGTGATCCTACTGTTCTTTCCTATACTGTGACCACGGCTTGAACGCAGAGCATACCCAACACTCTCGTGGTTCGGCCTGCGCTAACGGCGCGCTCTGATTGGACAGTGTTTTTCGTTAATAACTCGAAAACGAAGCCTTAACCAACATTTTGACAAAGGAAAAAGTTGTTTAGAATGACCTCACCAATCATCCCTCTTTGGCTCTTACCCCAGTTCTGGGACACCCTGTATAACCTAACCTAACCTCACCTACTACGGTTTGATATTCGTACATAGACGAACAAAGTGTTACCTTCTGTTCGTATATGTAAGAAGATAGTTATGCTTGTGACTGTGTTTTAGGTCCACACTCATGGGTAAAATTCTGTAATTAGTAAAAAAGTTGTTTGCGAATAATTCATTTATAAGACATCTATATGTATATGTAAGATATAGATAAGGTACATGTAAAGTATATGTAAGATATAGATAAGGTACATGTAAAGTATATGTAAGATATAGATAAGGTACATGTAAAGTATATGTAAGATATCTTTAGGCCATTCATAAGACATCTTTAGAACGTCTGTAAGGCATCTGTAGGATATCTGTACGACATCTTTAAGATATCCCGTTTTCTAACATAGGATGTTTACAGGACGTATTTCAGGCATTCGCAGAACTTTTCAGATGATCGTAAGACATCCTCAATATCTGGAACAGATATCTTTAAGATATTTTAACGACGTCTCTGCGACATTTGTACGGCATTTTTAAGACATCCTGTTTTCTAACATAGGATATTTACAGGTCGTATTTCAGGCATTCGCAGGACTTTTCAGATGTTCATAAGATATCTTCAATATCTGGAACAGATATCTTTAAGATGTTTTCGCGATGTCTCTGTGCTATTTGGGAAATAATTAAAAATTACGGTTAAACTTCGTCTTAGGGGACCAAAAATTAACGAGTCCAAAATATGTGTTCTTGTAGTTTTTGACCTGAAAAGTCCGAAAATGTAAGTTAAAAGTCCAGGAAACCAATAGTTTAAAAGATACGAGTATATAAAAATGTGTGTACTTGGCGTACTTTGACAGGACAGTACGATGTCACATTGACTCTTCCCCGCATCCAATCCTTTGTTTGGACTCTATTTGTTGGGTGTGAGTACCTTCAGTTCCTATCAAATCCGAGGGGATATTGTTTATAAAAAAAAAAACTTAACCTTAGGTATACCGGGTTTAGGCCACCACTTATATAATTCTGTTTTACCGACGGCGACTCCACTCATTGGACCAAATGGCGTCGTACTGACCTGTCAAAGTACGCCAAGTACACATATTTTCATGTACTCATATCTTTTAAACTATTGGTTTCCTGGACTTTTAACTTGCATTTTCGAATGTTTTAGGTCAAAAACTATAAGATTTGATACTTTTCATCCAGAAATTTTTGGTCCCCCAAGACGAAGTTCAGCCAAAATTACTAATGACTTCTGCATTCAGATTGCTCGGGACTCGCGTCAGAGTATGTAAATTGTAGAAAGCACTGAAGCGACAGCGCACACGGATGGAAGCAGATATATGCTTATGTAAAGTACGAACACCAATTGCCCTGTAGATGGAAACAGTGTGGCAACACTGCAACCGTTCTATACACGTATACGTCTCTTTACTTTATCGTAGTCGATAAGGAAGTTGTGTCAGTGAGGTATGGTAACAGAACGACTGTTATACCAATTGTGGAAATCTAACTTCATACTGGGGTACCGCGTACCCTCAAAATGGCCACCCATCGGTAACAAAAGCATGTCCAGTCTTATTGGATTTGTAGTTACTGGGTTATGTGTCAAAGCAGAGCACATAACCTAATCAATCCTTGCATATCCAAATCAATACAATATTCAAATACTAAATCAACCTTTAATATAAAAAAGATCCTGTAATAGCCACACACCACGATCAAGGAAAGGAACAAAAGAATTAAAGGTAACGATAGCAGTTAGTTCTTAAATTATTCACAGCTGTGAGTACAAATTAACTGAGATCTGCTTAAAAGATTTAATTGCAAGAAAACAGAAGAGCAGAAGAAGCACAAGAGTAAGAACAAGGGCTCAAGTATTAAGTATTGAAAATATTTCAATAGACAAGTTCTAATAAACAAAAGTCACAGTCACTTCAACCCTCAGCACCCCGAGGTAATGTGGTATATACAGATATATAAGAAGGTAACTAATAGTTAATAACACCTCATCATTTTACAGTGAAAAGTTATGTAGACAGGGCAGAACCACAACTTAAGAAGGGCTGGATATCAACATAATGCATCGACAGGATGAGCTGTCAGAAGGAGCAAGAGCCTGAGGGTTAGGGTTAGGGTTAGGGTTGTGAATTATCCCTACACAAATTTGGTTTAGAACAATGTTAATACCTTAATAACAGCAATAGCAACAATCATGATTGTAGTTAGCCAAGAACAAAAGGCAGCATTCACCATTTATAAGATATGAGCAGACAGACTGTGTTTAACAAGCGAGTAATAATACAATAAAATAAAGCAGAATAAGTAACTGCAACAGTGTTCAGAGATGTGCCCACACCATTATGTACAAGACATAAACTGGTAGGTAAATAATAAGTAAAATCGACAGATAAATAAGATGAAAGAAATAAAAATAGAAACCCGAGTCTAGGGGTTACAACAGAAACCTCACAAAGGTACGTAGATTAAAATAAACATATTACATTTAATACATACAGAAGTAGCCTATACTCTAGATTTCTCTAAAAACATAGCCAACAATGCAATCTCAGCAACAATGCCAAGACAAAATTGGCTAAAATAATGCATGCTTGACAGGGACAGAACATAAACATAATCATAGATTGGTAAAACAGAAATCTAACTTAATAAAGTGAAATGTAAATCCGCTACAGTTACTCCCTTCCGAGCATTTGCTAAATTATTTTAAATATTAAATGTAATTTTTTTTTTCTCTTTAGGTCCAGGATATGTTCTTAAAGTTTCTTGTCTTTGAGTTGATGAGGTTCCAAATAAATTCTCATCATTAGAATCATCCAAAAAACTTACCAAATAAGCTAGTTTTAGTCTCTGTGTAGAAACACTATTGGTTGTCCATTTACCTTGATAACAAAACTCTACACAAAGGCCTTTCTAAAACTTCAGAGGGACCCTCATATGAAGGAGCTAGAGGTGGCTTAACACAATCTGAATATAAAAAGACATGAGAACTTTGTAGAATTGGAAACAAAAATACCATCTTTTTAATATGATGAACAGTTATCAGAGGTTTTAAAAATTTCAAATGTCCTCTTAAATTTTGTAAGAAGATCTTGCGATTAACTGGAGGTTCTTTATCCAAAAAGATTTCTTCAGGTAATCTCAACACAGATCTATAAACTATCTTTGAAGGGAGAAACTCCGATGTCTTCCTTGTTAACTGTTCTTACGATTAAACCTAATAAAACTGTCGGTAAAATTTCTTTAGTTCTGTAACAAGAAATTACTGCCTTTAATGATCTATGCCAGCGTTTAATCATTCCATGCGAAGCTGGATGATAGGCAGTAGTCCTTATACCGTTGAATCCAACTATTTCGGCTAAAGTTTTAAAAACTTCCGATTCAAATTGACTTCTTCTATCAGTTGTAATAGTAACTGGTGCACCAAATCTTGATACCCAAGTCGAAAAGAAAGTAGTAGCAACTGTTGTAGCTGAAGTTTTTTAAATTGGAATAGCCTCAGGCCAACGTGTAAATTTGTCAATCATGGTTAAACAATAACGAAACTGTTTACAAATTGGTAATGGGCCAACAATGTCTATATGAACATGATAAAACCTCCCCTCTGGAACAAGTATACGTTTTCGGAATGTTCTGACATGGAATGCAAGTGCGTACCCATTCAGCCGTTTCTTTTAATATTTCTGGCCAAATAAATCTTTGAGACAAAAGTTTTTTTGTCATTCTACTTCCAGGATGAGTTAAATTATGAACAACTTGGAAAACTTTCTTTCTCAAAATTTTAGGAACATATGGTCTGATATTTTTTCCGACAATATTACAAAATACTTTAGTATTTGAATCACCAATTCTCAATTTTCTTTAAGTTCTTCATCAACCTGTTGTGCTTCTGCCAACTCTTCGGTAGTGACCACAATAGGTATGTCAATAGTTTCTACTCATGAAAATGAATCTGCAACAATGTTTTCGTTTCCACGAACAAAAATAATTTTTGTTGAAAATTGACCAATAATATGTAGATGTTGAAGTTGACGAGTTGATGCTTTTGATGATTTTTGTTGCAAAGCAAAAATTAAAGGTATTTATGGTTAGTTTGAATAGTTAAGTCTCTTCCGTCAATCATGTATCTGAAAAATTTAATCCCTCAATAAATTGCTAATTATTCCCGATCGTGTATACTATAATTCTTTTGAGAATTGCTGAATTTTTGTGAGAGAAATCCTAAAGGTTGCCAAACTGCATCGACCAACTGCTCAAGTGTAGCATCCATGGCTGCATCAGAAGCATCGGTTTTTAAAGTTAAAGGAGCATTATCTAAGGGACGCGATAATAATGTCGCAGAAATTAATTGCTTCTTTGTTTCTTCAAAAGCTTCAATTTGTTCCTTGGACCAATTAATAATTCTTTTATCTTTTTTTCTTCGCAACAGCTAATAGAGAATGTAGTGGAGCTTGAATTTGTGCAGTAAGAGGAATAAATCTTCTATAAAAATTGATAATTCCAAGAAATCTTCTTAATTCAGTCCTGTCCTTTAGAAGATTGTAATCTTTCAGTGCCATTACTTTATCCTCCAAAGATTTAATTCCATCAGCAGAAACTGCATAACCTAAATATTTAACTTCGGGCTTCCCGAAAACACATTTATTAAAATTAATTGATAAATTATGTTCTTTTAGCCGCTGAAAAACAATCCTTAAATGTTTTTCATGTTCAATTTCATCTTTTAATGCAATAACAATGTCATCTCCCAGATAGCACAGAGATATCGTTAAACCATCCTAAAGATATCTGTTCCAGATATTGAGGATATCTTACGAATGTCTGAAAAGTCCTGCGGTAATTATTGAGATTAGGTTACACCTCACCGATTTTGATGAAAGGGTATACAGTAATGCTTCGAAATAAGCAAGTGGCTCGGGACCGAACAGTTGCTTATTTCGAAGCAGGTAGCTATTCGGCTTGACTTTGTTCTCGAAACGGGACGATAGAGAACGCGAGAAATGAGTGAGAGATCCGAGGTAGCGGCAAATCATAAAGTGATCGGCCGAGCAGCGATGTTATTTTTTGGACAAGGATAGAATATAACATGCCCTCTCATTCTCGCACTATGCTTTATTTCGAAGCAAATATACCAGACTGAGAAAGCATTATATATATTCCATCCTTCTTCTACTAACCGATGTCACATCGGCTTCGCGCTTTCATGGACCTCTCACTCGTTTCTCGTACCTTTCACTTTGCGGGCGACTTCAAACAAAAAAGAGGGGATAGCGACTTGCTTATTTCGAAGCAGAGACCACTTGTTTATTTCGAAGCATTACTGTAGCTGGATAAGATGGTCAAAAGTGCCCCCAAACCAAATTCGACTTGCTATGAACCATTCGATAGGTGATAAAAAAAAACCAGTCTGTGCCAAGTTTCAACCCTATATCTCATCTAGGAGGGTAGTTACGGGTAAAAATGTATTCGCGAAGTTTTTGGCCAATTTCTCCTATTTAATGATATTCGAAACTTCTAAAAAAAATCAGAGACATTTCTATTTGTGAGGCACATATTACAGAATTTTGTCAGATTTTTAGATTGAAAACTGAAGCCGTGAAAAATCAAAAACGTCAAAAAATGCTGAAAAATGGCGATTTTGTATGGAAGGAGTCGCGGATCTAGATTCATATTTTTTTTATAAGTGTATATTATCGATACTATTATTCTCAATTTTTTTTAGAATTTTTGGTCAGGTGCGCCATAGTTAAAAAAATTAAAAACCGATATTTTCGACATATTTCATGTGATAATATGAGAAACACTATCAATTTTTAAAAGAACCTTTATACACTTAGTGTCTTATGTGATTTTTAATGTTTCTACACTGAACCAAACTGAAAAACATGTATTTTACAGAAAAAAAAAATCAGCGTGAGCCGACTAAAACCTACGAAAAGCCCAGCAGCGGTTTAGCACTCAGGCGCTTTAACCCCTAGACCACCGACACCGTTGGAACAGCTTTCGATTTTTTGATATACAGGGTGTTCGACAACAGGTGGGCAATATTTTAAGGGGCGATTCTAGGGATCAAAATAAGAAGAAAATCAAGAATAATGAAATAGCGTTTACGGCTTTGTTTTCCAGTTATTAACGTTTAAAAATTCGAGTAAAATGCGCCAGAAACCTGCAATCCGCTCAGCACCGACGACCGAACGTCACGTCGGAGCCCCGCGGTGGGGCAATCCATATAAAAGAGAAGGAATCGCGACGCAGTTCGTTCGCCGTTCGCCGTTCGCCAGTTCGATCTCGTCTTCGCATCATTTAATAAACTATTTTTCCCGGTAAACGACTCATTTATTTCCCACGATTCGGTCTTGGCCTCCTACAGTAATACGTGCCTCACAAATAGAAATGTCTCTGATTTTTTCAGAATTTTCGAATGTCATTAAATACGAGAAATTGGCCAAAAACTTCGCGATTACATTTTTACCCGTAATTACCCTCCCAGATGAGATACAGGGTTGAAACTTAGCACAGACTGGTTTTTTTTGATCGCCTATCGAATGGTTCATAGCAAGTCGAATTTGGTTTGGGGGCACTTTTGACCATCTTATCCGGCTATACCCTTTAAATATGTTGTAAAACTCAACATTTTGAACAACTTTTTCCTATACACATAACCGCCGCTCGGCCTTAGTTTTCGAGATATTTTCGAAAAACTGTTGAGACTAATACATTGAATTCTGGCCATCCGTGTGTGTCCGTGACAACGTACGCATTAGAATGGGATCGCCGCGCCGCTTTTCTACTGTTTTTGCAGGCAGCAGCACGGCGACCGACATCAATATCCATATATACACATATATTACGGGTGGGCTTAAAAATTGAATTTAACTAATTTTCATGATTTTGAATCTCAGCATGTGTGTCTGGTAGCCGTTAGGCGACCAGAATATCACTTTACCCTAACCTATCTTAATTCACGGATTAGGTAGAGTAGATTGGGTTAGGTTAGGCTATATTAAATTCCCAGCTGCCATCATAGCTACGATATATTGAAATCATGAACGCAGAAGTATACAAAGTATATATTTGTCATCGGTCGCCGTGCTTGTTAGCGTCAGCACGTGTTCAAGGGTTGACACGTGTCAGGGTCAATGCATTTTGGGCTTTGACCTGAGTTTCAAGGATTTCTTAGGATTCTTTAGACTATCGATACCCCGAGCCATATGTCTGTCATCGGACTTGGGCCGGCGGTGGTTGATACTTGAGGTGCGACGAATTCTAAGAGTCGCGGATGTTTTGTTTATGGAACGGCGATAGAGAGTTCGATTCTCGAAGGAACGCGCGTGTGGCCGATGACCCGAAGTCATGGTGCTGCATGGCACGTGTAAAAAGATAAGGTTGATCTAGAAGGATCTGGCCACGGAGTGGGGAAGATCTTGCATCTTCTGGTAGGAGGACCATGAGGAACGGCATGGCACTTACCCCAGAACCTTGATCGAGGGTACTTCTTCAAAATTATTCTAATATGCTGTTGTCTGCAGAAACAGTAGAAAAGCGGCGATCCCATACTAATGCGTACGTTGTCACGGACGTACACGGATGGCCAGAATTCAATGTGTTAGTTCCGACAGTTTTTCGAAAATATCTCGAAAACTAAGGCCGAGCAGCGGTTACATGTATAGGAAACAGTTGTTCAAAATGTTTAGTTTTACAACATATTTAAATTTCATCAAAATCGGTGAGGTGTAACCTAATCTCAATAATTACCGAAAATATGCTGTGCGGCATAGGTTATTGATCAAGGCAGACTAGCCCTTACTGAATACGAGTTGCGCTCATTATTGTGTTAGCAGCGAAGCGGACAACAGACCTAGTTTTTTTGAAAATAACAATGTAAAAAAAAATTCGTCTACGTCAAAATGTTGCCCTCTCTTACCATACAATGATCACCAAAGCAATTTCTTGTATCTTTAATAGTTTAGGAAATAATGGAGTGTTTCCAGTTACGCGGGACACTGTATATGATTTTATAACATGGATTTGCCACTATCATCAGTACGATGCTACGTGAACCTTTATAATTGAAGTAGAAGCTTTCACTATTGGCCGGTGCTTTAAAAACAATATGCTTCCCGTCTAATGATTCAACACAGTGTGGAAAATTCCATTTCTCTTCATAAATTTTGGCAATATGCTTCCATTCAGATTGGAGTAGATGGGACCTAAAATAAAGATTCTTATTGTTACAGGAAAATTCTGCGACGATTGATAATGAAGTTTTAGGAGAGAGTTCGAGTATTACTGAAAATGAGTTTCAGAGGCCAGCTAGTGCAGCAAAAAAACGTGAAGGGGACGACATTTTGCGTACCTGTACCAAAATTCTGTTGGAATCGAACGACGACGACCAAATATTCGACGACTATGTTGCCTCAATACTGAGGAATTTCACTACTCTACAAAGTAAAAAAAACTTAAGGAAAATTATTCAAAGAAGCATCGTTGACATTCAAGATAAAAAGAATGCTTTAACATCTGCGACATCCTCCACGTAATTGAATCATCCCGGTTATTTTTCGGAATCACAAGTTTCGGATGAGAGTTAAAATACCACGTACCACTTATAATAAAAATTCTTATAGTGACTTTTTTAAAACATGTTCATTTTCACTTAAATAAAAACCTTACTTTTGTTACATTGCGAGCGAGACGGCGCGTAACGTACAAAATAAAAGAAAAAGATTAATTTAATTAGGTTATTATTTAATTGCGCGGTTGAGAAAGGTATTAGCACTGCCACCAGTCCTGATCACTTATGACGGCCATTTTCGCGATCGTCCGCTCTGTTCGCGTTTCGCGGTGTTTTTGCATGTCCAGCATGTTGCCTATCTAGCATGTCGAGCATGTGTGGTTTTTGCATGTTGAGCTCGAGTGGTTAGATTTAAATTTGGCGCTGCGCGGGGGTGCATGCGGGGTCGCTGTCACGCAGCAAGGCGCAGGCGCGAGCGGCGGGTCGGTGGTGGCGGTGTATGGCCCGGGGCTGGGCCCAGGCATTGAGACCGTGATCGGTACCCTGTGCAGTTGGAACGTTTTGGCGTGTTTTTGAATTGCGATTTGTGCCACAGTTTTGATTTTAATCAGACTTTAAACGTGTGGCGAGTGCGATCGTGCGTGTGTCCTGTGTTCTGAAGCACTACGTGCTGTCGTTTGTGTTCTGCACGGCCCGGCGATCTTGTGGGAGAGTTCAGACGGCCAACTGTGTGCAGTGATTGGTACGGCACAGTGCGGCGATTGGCTGGTTCTGCTCACCTGGCTAGCCGTGCAGAGAGTGACGCGTGTTTACGGTCACTCTGTCTCCGATTGCGGGACCCTTCCTGTGATCAGGAAGTTTCTTTTCGCGAGGACCACGGCGATCTGCGGTGACGACGGCGAGGCGCCATTCCATTAAGATTTAGGGTAAGAGAGATCTCTCTGCGTGCGCTATTTTTAAGCATTGAATGATCATTCAAATTCGTTTATGTATCTCTAGTTTTCGTAAGTTTCTACATTGCATTATTTGTTGTTTTCCTCATTTTCAGGCATTCAATTT
The DNA here is from genome assembly GCF_051020975.1 of Osmia lignaria lignaria. Taxonomy (NCBI): domain Eukaryota; kingdom Metazoa; phylum Arthropoda; class Insecta; order Hymenoptera; family Megachilidae; genus Osmia; species Osmia lignaria. Next base: position 538,128 of record NC_135037.1, on the reverse strand, counting down.
GATTTAATTTTCCTTTGTTGGGACCAGGCTTTTTCCCCACTTTCGACTGGGGTTTTTTTACAGCCGGTACCCGTAGAGTAGAGGCATTTAATTTTCAATCAAATAAATTCATTTTTTCTTTTGTTCTTCTAACATAATTCTTGTGTACTCGGAACACTCTCTGATCAGAACAATTTAAAAGTCAGTAAATTTTCGATGTTAGATTTACTGCTGGGTTCGACGATACTCTAATCTCGTATGGGCCCCTCGTATGAATTTATGCTAAGTTGGTAGGCGTGAAATGTGATGCGGATGTGTTTGATGTTTGAATTAAATTGAAACTGAATTGGTGTAACAAATAATATAATTCCAGAAAAATTGATAAGATATCAAATTATAATAATCTGTTTAGAAAATGTGTGGTTGACAATGTGTGCGAGCTGTAAGAAATATAAGGGAAAGACATTACCAGAGAGACTAGGAAGGGGGCGCGTGGTCGATCGATGAAAATTTAAGGCGCTAGGGAAGACAGAGGAAGAGGGGAGGGTGAGAGTTGCCTCGCTTGAACTTTTTTTTTTTCGTGGGAGAAATCTTCCAAAGACGCCACCAGCCCCCCTGGGGAGGGGCTGGAGGTAGTGCCGGATTTTTACCGGCTAAAACCCCCACGGTGACCTACACTGGGCGTTAGAGAGGGCCTCGGGACCTCTGTCGAACACACCGGGACCCCCCCCCCCCCCCTTGGCGCGTTTACGCCCCATCTCGGGGGAGGGTCTAACCTTTGACCCTCCCCCTAAGCCTCGCCTGAACCTATTGAAAATGATAAAATGATCGTGATAGAGATGGAAACAAACGAAGACGAGGCGCGAAGAAGTAAGAAAGACAGACAGGAAAGGAAAAAGAGAAAGATGGAAGAAGGCGAGAATAGTACAGAAGAGGAAGTTGGGTATACCAACGCTCAAAAAGAAAAAGATGTGGATACTATTGAACTATCGAGGATAATGGACCAATCAGGAGAGTTGAAAACCAAGGTAAGCGACGAAGTTGGCTGCACGCTGCCAACGTTTCGAATTTAACGGTTACGAGTAATAAAGAGAATAGCACAGCGACGCAAAGAGTAAGCAAAGTAAAGATTATAGAAGAAGTAAAATTAAAAGGTAAATTTAAAGTGAACAAAGACCAGGCAACCATAAAAGGACTAGATTTGGACGGACGAAAGAGACCTGTAAACGAAAAAGAGTTGAAAGAACATAATCTAACAAAAGCTGAGGTAAGCAATTTTCATTCCTACTTAAAAGCCCCTGAAGATCCTGAGGACAAATTTTATAACACTGAACTACTAAGCGGAGAATATACCGTCTGTATTAATCTGAAAAAAGATAGCCTTTCCACAAAAAGGAAATTTAACCTAATCAAGATTTACAATACTCTGAACTACATAGGTGTAAGGGTCACCGAAATAAGAATAGTGGGATTCGCCAAAGCGGAGTCCACTTTCAGGGACAGGCGGGACGCCAACAAGGTCATTAGTTACGGCAGCAAAAAGGAAGCGAGAATTGATGCTTATGTACCTCGAAGAAAGAGAACGCGTAGAGGTGTAATTAAAGAATGGGAAGGATCGATCGACGAATTGAAAGTTTGTCTAATGGCAGGACAAGGGAATTACCAAATGACTCGCTTAAAAAGGCGAAGGTTAAAGGACGGTAAGGCAACGTGGGAGGAGAGCAGCGCTGTGTTGGTTATATTTGCAGGTGATTCCTTGCTAACAAAATTGTACATCGGTCAGGGTCATGTGTTGTTGAGAGTTGAACCCTTTACTGAACCGGTAAAACACTGCTTTAGATGCCTTAAATTTGGGCATCTCCAGGCGGTGTGCAAAGCAAAGAATAAGAAATGTATAATATGCAGTAACGAATATCACGGCGACTGCAATGAGGAGCCTAGATGTTCGAATTGTGGGGACGGACACCGCTCCAATGCACGGGAATGTCCGGCGTTTCAAAGAGAGAATAAAATGAAGAAGACAATGGCGTACAGGAACGTCAGTTATGCGCAAGCTAAAGAGCTGTTGAGAGACAGATACGCTGAAAGGAGGTTCGTGGCCGACCTTGACGATGAAGATGAGTTCTCCACTTTGAAAAAATAAAAAAATTATAGAAAAGAACGTTGGGAGAATCGTAATGTCCCCTTGGACAGGGAGGAGAGAAACGATTGGAAGGAGATCGGATACCGTAGAAGGCAAACGAAAATATGGGATGATGACAAGGAAGACCTTGAAAGATCTCAAACTACCCATAAGTGAAATAAGGAGATCAGCTTTGGAAACAGACCAAATAAGAACGTCTATAGATCGTCGCTACAGGGTGAATAGAATCGACCCCGATGAGGACTGGTGGGGACATGGCCCTCACTTTGAGACGATGTTGTCAGACAGAGATAAAAGGAGATTCAGGCTTCAGAAGGAGAGATACGAGGCTGAGGGAACGAGGAAGACGGAGGCAGGCTTGATTGAACCCGAAAAATTATTGGAGGAGGTAGAAAAAGAAGCTAGGAAAAATATGGACAACTTTATGAACAGGCTGCAGGTGGTGAGAAACCTTTCGCTGCCTCCCCCAGTACTGCAAAGGGGAGCGTCACCAAAGGACGTTATAACGGGGACACTCACCCCGTTCGAGGAGAAGCAGAAAGAGGGAGTGCAGGAACCTCCCAAATCCATAGAAGAGGAAGAAAACTGGAATTAGACTGCCAATTGGTGTTTACTATTGGAGAGGACTGAATTTCTATACTGCTTGATACGTTTTGCTTCTTGTTTCAACAGAAAACCGTTGCTTTACCTACATTGGGACAATCATGCTGATTGGACTATGGAATGCGAGAAGCGTAAGAAATAATGTTAAGTATTTGCGCGACGCCGACTTCGTATATGCCGCGGAAACGATGTTATGCGTACGCAGCCACGTGACGATCGAGAGATCGCCACCTGTTCATCCTCGTTCGTCTACGTAAAATCGTTTCCGCCAGCCATTACTATCAGACCTTGCGATAAGAGCGACCACGTGTTCGGCGAATCAAATACTCATTAGATGTACAACTAAATATAAGTAAATATATGTATATATATATACACCATTATTAGACAGTTGATGTTATTTAAATCCTATTATCAACAAATAAGATCAGCGAAATGAGAACTATTATCAATGATTACGACGTCCCGGCAATCACGGAGACGTGGATGTACAAAGGATTCGATTGCAAATGCAAAGGGTAAAATGTGTTCCGGAAGGACATTGTAAACGAAGACGGAAGCAGACCGAGGGGAAGGCCAAAAAGCGGCGGCCTATGCTTTCTGGTCAGAGAAGAGTTTAAAGCTGTCATAAGATCTAATGGAGCGAACAACGTTGGAGGTATTGAGTCCCTCACTCTGTCGATATCGACGGATGAGGTCGAACTGGACCTAATCCTGGCGTATCTCCCACCTAACAGCAACGTGACGAACGACGGCTGGAACGCGCTGGTGGACCGCCTGGAAAGAAATAGGAATTCGTTACTCATGGCAGACTTCAACGCGAGGAGCGAAGCATGGAATTGCCCGGATGGAGCCGGCCTGAGGCTTATGGAACTTTTGGACGAATGGGACCTATTTGTCGTTAACGACGATACAACGTCGCGTCCTGCCTCAGGTGCGTACAGACCCTCAAATATTGATCTAATAGTCACGAATTTTGAGGTCCTACAACGAACGAGAGTAAGTGAGTCGGGCATCATGCTTGGCTCGAATCACCAAATTCTGAATGTGAGCCTCGAGACGACCCCGCACGGTGCTCCGGAGGTGAAAAAATTCTCCACGAGAACGCTGAAATGCGACAAGGTTGACTGGAAAAAATGCAGCGACCAAATAGCGAGGGAAACTGCCCTAATCACTAAAAGAGTACAGGAATGTGACGATGTCGACGAATGCGAGGTAATGGTCAGAAATACTTTAATAAAGTCAATTTTAGAGCATGGAGGCAGAGATAGGAGACAGAATAGTGCTGACGCACCGGGGAGGAGGACAAACCGCGCCAAGAACAGTAAACCCAAAAACAGACAACTATGGTGGGACGGCGAGTGTGCCTTGGCTAAGGACGACAAAAAAAGGCGCTCCGCAATTTTGTAAATACGTCTAATGCGGAGAATTAGAACAATGATAAATGCGCATTGAACAAGATGAAGACTATTGCGCGAAAGAAGAAGCAAAAATCCTGGGTGGATTTTGCGAAGAGCATTAATTACCGTACGAATGCTAAAACCTTATGGAAAAAAATTAAAACTCTACAAATGGGCTTTCAGGCTCCTACTGGTAGAGGCACGTACGAGGATAGATGTCAGGCTGAGAACCTCGAGATAGAAAAAATATTCGACGAGAGTGGTGTTACGACTGCGGATCAGGCCATTGACGTGACCTTCCTATCCCATGCAGTGGACGAGGGTCAGCTATTTAATGAACTCTACTCACTTGAAGAACTAAAAGATGCCATGAATCAAATTAAAAAACATGCTGCCCCTAGCGAAGATGGAATAGACAACGATATGATCAGGAAAACACCGGAAATATTCAAAAAACTACTGTGAAATCTGTACAATAAAGTCTGGAAAAAGGGTTATATCCCCGGAGCGTGGAAGAAAGCCATTGTCGTGCTTCTTGATAAACCGGGCAAAACGGCTTTAAGACCTATTGCCCTCCTGAACTGTTTGGGAAAACTGTTTGAAAGAATGGTCAACGAAAGGTTGGTTAAATAGGCGGAGAATAATAAGATTATGAATTCTTAGCACAGTGGTTTCAGAAGAAATAGATCAACAATCGACAACTTGGTGAGGCTGAAACAGTTCTCGAAACGCTTCTGATACAGTTCTCTAAATGGAGAAAAGCGGGTGGTTCAAAAGGAGCACCGCGGGCCGATTGGTCGACAAAAATAAAAAATGAAAATACTCTGATAGAAGAACAGCAGTCGACAAAGTTCCTGGGTGTCACTTTTGACCAGAGAGGTAATTTTACCGAAAAGGGTGAAAAGGGTTGAGATTGCTGCGAGGAGCAGGCTACCGATGTTGCGTTACGTAGCCCACGTATATAGGGGTGTATCGCAGTCTACAATGATTTTGTTGTATAAGACTATGGTCAGATCCGTGATGGAGTACGCCAGTTTTATATATACTGACGGAAGAAACGAAATTTGGAGCAAACTCAATAGGATCCAGAATGCCGGACTCAGAATAGCGATGGGCTATCGCATATCTACGCCCACGAATGTTATGCATGCGGAGTCAGGCGTAATGGATCTTAGAATACGAGCGGATTTCCTACTAAAAAAATACATTATGAAGAAGGTTGCGCTGGACCAGACGCACTTCATACGGTGGATAAGGAACTGTCTCCAGGAGATGGGCAGTCTCCCCCGATTAAGGTTACCTAATGTACTGGATGATCTTAGCAGAAACCTGGACGTGTACGCGTTAGCGGCAGCTGGTGGAAGCGAGCGCGATGGCGATGACCAGCTGATTGAGGTGCAGCCTGCGGTCGAGTGGAGGATTGGTGAAACGATAGCAGCCTCTGGAGGCCGGCCCGGTTCCATCCCCTGGGAGGCCAGATTGAAATATGGCCGCGTGGACGAGCGATTTGCTGAGTACTACACAGACGGCTCGAAGAGGCCATGTGCAATGGCGGTTGGAGCGGCTGCGGTGAGAAAAGACACTAACAATGGTTAGACTGAAATAACTGTGAGCGTCGATGCGAGAGCGTCGATTTTTACCGCGGAGGCAATCGCGATATCGCGTGCCCTCGATCATTATAACTCGTCCGATTGTACCTATAGATAGGTGTACAGCGACTCGGCCAGTGTACTGTAAGCGCTGGATAAAGAAAATATCAAAGATTTAAATAAAGTCCAGGCTCGAAAGCGCGTTGTGTGGTTGTTGAGAATTTTAACTACATTAAAAGATATTTATATAAAAAAGAACTTACCATGTGACGACTAAATCGGTTCCCGTGGTTTTCGTGTGGGTGCCCGCCCATCGTGGTATCCAAGGCAGCGATAGAGCAGACGAAGCGGCCAAGGGAGCGACCGAGAGGGAACCGGAGCCTGAGGTGGTGATCCCAGTAGAGGACCTTATAGTCAATGCTCTTGAAAATGCGTGGAATGCGGCTGCGAGCAAACTCTGGGGTGAGGCGTCGTTCAAGGGCCACAGATACTTCATTGAGTATGACTCCAACGAGAATGCGTGGAGACCATGGTTCAGACGCTTCAAGGAGCAGAAGAGAGACACGATCTCGTTGCTAAGCAGGCTGAGGGCCAACCATTTTAATCTAGGCGAGTCGCTTGCACGCAAACATATTATAACCTACCTGCGAATGCGGAGAAGCGGAGGAAGATCTGTACCATGTTTTGTGGGAATGCAGTAGGTATGATGATTTAAGGGTGGACTTTCTGGCGGGACTGGAAGAGAGGGGATTGGCTCCGCGCTCCCCTCTCCCGGAACTTCTGGGATAAACCAGGGATTGAAAAACTGGTTGCCAGATTCCTGTTGAGAACCAGCCGTATCATTTAGTGCTATGACATAACGCTTCAGTTATAACTATAATGTATAGTGTATGAAAAGAGAGGAAAGAAAAAACAGTGATAAGAATCTGAGTCTTGAACATTATGCAAAACCAAAAGTCGAATAAGACCTAGCGAGGGAAAAGTGTGCCTCTTGTTTGTATATATAGAAGATGGTAAAATGTAAAGAAAAGAAAAAAAAGAAAAAAGTATATGTATAAAGAATGCGTATGCTGTACCTATCTATTGCATGAGAGAGTGCATGCGTGAGCGTGTGGAAGAATGGGCTATCTCGATACTTTTAATGCCTTATTTTAATATTCTAATAACTACTAGAGTTCCCAGTATTGATCTGCGTTATCTTCTTAGGATGATCTGCATTGCTGCATTGTATTTTTATTTTGGTTTTGAATAAAAAAGAGAAGAGGTGGAAGTTGTTGTTAGTGGTGAAAATAAGTTATGGAGTTAACAGTGTGGTATGATATAATGTTTGTAAAGGGAGTGAATCTCCCATCTCGTAGGCTGTCCCTCGTTTGATTAATTAGAAATTGCATGAAATAGAACGAAAAATGAAAAATAATGAAATACGCTTATCGATACCTGCGTTGTTGCACGGAACGATCTAGAGGAAACACCTTCAAGACTGACGGTCACGTAGATTAACAATTAGCCAGATTTGTCATATTAATAATATAATTATTCGCTTAGTGATTGCTGGTGTTGTCTGGAATCTGGAAAGGCGAAGAAGAGATGAGTAGAATGTCACACGCGCACTACGCGTTCACAATCGGCCTTTTTCTACGGTATTACGGATTTAAAACGAGACGATACGATGCGATACAAAACGAAATTACAACGCGACGCGAGAAAAGAAAGTAATTAAAATCGAAAGAAAAAGATAGATAATTTAAGAGTATGAAAAGTTTAACGTATCCGTATTAATCCTTGCCGCGAAACACGAATTATCACTTTCTCGACACTCTGCCTTGCTACGCGAAGGAACTTTGTCCAGCAGATTAATTACGCGATTCCGTTGACAACTCTGCCTCTACGCGAATACGGGCTCCCCGTCACGTACCTTACGATTTTTCGACGAAGAGTGATTTGCCTCAGTCAAGCGATCATCGTCTCGGGGTTCAACCCAGGATCGATACCCCGAGTGGGACATCATTTGGCAAATCATGGTACGTGTCGAAGGAGAAGGCCCACCCGTGATTGGTTTGTCGCGGCTCGTTTCCCGAATTCTCATCCCTTCTTGACCTTGTCTTCCAGCCTTGTCTAACGTTGTCTATTCTTTCCTAGCGCTACCAACGGTTTTCGTATGTCGCAATTTCTGGAATATTCTATGGTTGAATTCTTATACGTATTCCAATTTTATTTAATGTTTTAGGCGACGAGGCTACTATGGCTAATATTCTGGTACGACAAAACGCTCTGATTAACGATGGTTTATCTCGCGTTAATTAATTCGTTGCTAATTGCTCAATAATATTCGTTGTTAGTGTTTTACAGATATGCGTGGTAGAGAAGACGGTGATTTATAATTTATTGTTAACTAATAATTGCTTGGCAATATTGCATGTATTCCAACGTTGGTCTTACGCGTTATAATTGTTAATATATATATATTCTAGAATGTTCCTTTGTTCAGACGCTTGGCAGATTTCCGTTGCCAGGTAAATTGTTACAATACCCTAGTTATTGCCCTAGTCGACCCTTGTTCCAAACGTTCTTGAACGTCGGTCGTCGTTTTCGAATTCTCAGCGGTTGTCACGCAAACCTCTCACTGCGTTTGACCATTCTTTCTTTCATACATTTTAATCAAGTCGCTTTTATAATTTTATTGTTTTACATCCTATTCTCACGTGGAAGGATCGACTGACGCAGCTATTACAGGTAGGAGAGGTATCCTTTTAGTCGAAGTATAAACAAAAATCATACCTTTTCAGTACTACGCAGTTAGCATGGGAAAGGTTCCAAGTGCGAAGCACTGCTTAACCGCGCAGCGAAGAGTGTTTACGATACCTCTCCCTTAACGGTCTCGAATTTCGAAGTCTTTGTAATTACGCAGTTTCGACAAGGCAATCGTTCTAAGGAAGGTTGACTTTATTATTTGAAAGAAACTAAATATAGCCTCCTTTGTGTGCCTCTCCTGGGATTATCTCCAAGTGCTACGCACTGACGAGGTACGCCAATTCGGTATATTGAACGGTTGAAACTATTGAAACTATTGGAAAGAAAATAAAAAAAAGAATTATTATTTTAATCTCAACCCCCTGTTTAGTGTTCTTCGTGTGGAATCGCTTCCAAGTGACACGCATTCAACGAAGAACCACAAGATCGGAGGAGCGCGGACAATGAAAACGGAAAATTATAACGGAAAAAGCCCTTCCTTGCGCCCTTCATGTGGAATACTTCCAAGTGCATGCGCACCCGATGAGGAACGCAAAGTCGGGTTATTGAAAAATAAACTTTAATTTTCTTAATCAATTTCTCTTTCCTTACTTTTAAATATTCATCATGTAGTGTATTGTACAAAGCTTTGCATACTTCCGGAATAATTTTAAATATAGTGCAGACAGGAATTCTGAACAGATACATTAATGAATGATATGATTCTCCTAAAAAAGATAATTTTGTATATTGACTGATAAGTAAGTACGCGACACGAGACTGCTTGAACGTGTGTATGTCAATTGAATTAAATATGTGCTTACCTGATGCTAAAAATCTTAATGTTAAGACAAGTCTTTCCTTTGGGGATATTGAATCTCGCATCCGAGTATTTTCTTTTTCAATTAGGTGACCCACTTTCTGCAATAAAATTTCTAAATCCACAGCAGTCATGCGAATTAAATTAAAATGTTGTGCGTCTTCTATTTGAAGTTCACTTAATAAATTATGGAAGCAACCATATTCAGGTCGTCTCGAGATCCATTGTCTGACCTAAATAGATCTTTTTCTTTTTTTATTCACTAATAACATGATAGCTGCTGCTATACGTTCACGTATTTGAAACTAAACTGGCGAGAAATCTTGCGACAGGTTAAACTACCCTGTGTATTCAGTCTTGCAAGTGGTCGCGACAGTATTCTCCGACAGTCTCTCGCGCGACACTTATTTTTGACGATATTGCGGGAAGTTGCTTGCTAGTGTAAACAGTGTTGCAAGTTTTTCTGCAAGACTTCCTGGAGTTCTCTCGCATGTGGAAACACGGCCTAATACCGACCTGCCAAATCGGAGAGGTCATGTGCCGTGTCTACCCCCTTAAGAATTTATGTATATAACAATGAGTTGTTTAGCTCATTAACAGAATAATTAAGAAAGTAGAAGTGGAAATTCAAATTTTGTCACAGTTTTCATAACGTGGGCGTTTTGCCCCCGTCAATTGAGTACACATTTATGGCCCATGTATACAAAACGGTAACGGTTACGAACGTACCCCTACTCCGCATCTATTCTCCTCATCTGTTTTAACTAAATTTGTCTGATGATAAGTCGAAATTTAAAACAAACGAGGAAAATAGGTACGAAGTGGGAGTACGTCCGTAACCGTTACCGTTTTGTATAAATAAGTTATTTTAGTATTTAGTTCAAAGCCAAACGCGACGCATACATTATGTTATAGTTTTTTTAATTATTTTACTGTATTTAACATTTTTATGAAACAATTTGAGAGTTGATGGTTGGACTTTACCAAAAGGTGGGACGCAAATTCGGATGGGTCATATATCATTGGAAAGCCCTTGACGAGAGGAACACAATGGCGTGGGTGGGAGGTCTTAAATATGTGACCTTCACCCGCTAGAGGTCAAAATCTAAGATGATTTCAAATATATATATTGAGTTTACTCAAAAGCTGGGCGACAAATCCAGATGGGTCGTATGTCATTGGAAAGCCCTTGACGAGGGGAACACAATGGTGTAGGTGGGAGGTCATAAATATCAGACCCTGACCCGCTAGAGGTTAAAAACTAAAATTACGTTAATTTTGTTGTGCGAGAGGTTTTCGCCCAGATAGACCCGCTCCTGACGCTGGATTATGATAAAAACGCGAATGTTGCTGTGTAACGTGCAAACCACCGCAGATACAGCGCCGTCACCGCCATATTTAGGTTAGGTTAGGGTTAGGTTAGGTTAGGTTAAGTTAGGGTGTCTTTTTCGAAGATTTCTCCTCGTTAAATAAGAAAAAAAAAAAAGTGAATGAATTTATATGTTTTGGGGCATTTTAGTTTTTGACCTCTAGCGGGTCAAGGTCTCATATTTAAGACCTCCCACCCACATCATTGTGTTCCTTTCGTCAAGGGCTTTCCAATGACATATGACACATCCGGATTTGCGTCCCACCTTTTGGTAAAGGTCAACCGAGACATTATTAAAACATCTTAAAGATATCTGTTCCTGTTAACGCAGTTAATTGGAAAAGGAAATTGAGAAAAATAAACATGACTTTATTGGAAACAGAACGCTTGCTTCTATTTGAATACCGTTTGCTGTAACTTGTATAACGCTCGCTTTATCGCTTATCCGTTTGATCAAGCTCGTGGCTGAATGCTAACTAACCAACTAGTAACCGTCGCCGGTAGGAATCAAATGCGCCGCGCACCTTTAAAAAAAATGAGAGAGAGAGAGAGACAGTAGGATAGACTTTGATTCCGTCTCCCTCTTTACACTTGAAGTATGGGAGAATCATCCTAAACAGTTCCAGATATTGACGATGTCTTACAAATATCTGAAAAATCCTGCGAATGCCTGAAGTACGTCCCGTAAACATCCTATGTTAGAAAATAGGATGTCTTAAAGATGTACAGATATCCTACAGACGTTCTAAAGATGTCTTATGAATGCCCTAAAGATATCTTACAAACGCCCTAAAGATATCTTACATACACCCTACAGATGTCTTATAAACGCTGTTTAATTAAAATACAATCGTTTTTAGTATAATAATATTTTATTCAAAATATACAAAGTATTCATTCAAAATTGTTTCGCAATTACAGTTTTTCTATCGAAAGCTCTTATCCAATTTTGGATTGAAACCTCCATTGTCCTTTTACTATCGGTAAGGTTTGCCATTTCAGCAGTAGCTAAAATAAGAATTTGTACATGTTCAATTATACAGAAATCAACATTGGAAACATTAAAAACAGAAACGGAATCTAAATTATTAAAAGAATCAATATTCTATGAAAGATGTTTAGAAAGTTTAGAAAGTTACACCTCACCGATTTTGATGAAATTTAAATATATTGTAAAACTCAACATTTTGAACAACTTTTTACTATACATATAACCGCCGCTCGACCTTAGTTTTTGAGATATTTTCGAAAAACTATGGAAACTATCGCATTGAATTCTGCCTATTCGTGTGCGATCGTGACAACGTACGCGTTAGTATGGAATCGCCGCTTTTCTACTGTTTCTGCAGGCAGCAATACTTTTCTGAAATACTAGAGATTGATCACCAAAAAATAATATAACAATTATTACTTCAAATTCTCGAAGTTTTTATTTATGAGAGCGGGCGAAGCCGCAATGGGGATGCTAGTTTTTATAATAAGACGAAAGGAGGACTCGATATAATGGACCAAAAAATAATAAATTATACTTGCAAGAGACAGACAAAAAGACGGCCATTCGTGGTTTGGAGTAATATAATGGATGTAGCTGCATTAAATGCTTTTATTTTATTTATGAGTGAAAATTCTAATTATAAGAAAGGTAGAAATGATTAAAGAAGATTATTTTTGAAAGAGTTGGCTATGCAGCTCATTATGCCATATATGAGAAGAAGATTGAGGAACGTTAATTTAAAAAAAAGTATTGTGGAAGACATTAAAAAATTTATCGATGTACAGGAAGAGGAAAATATACCCATTCAACATTGACAAAGAAACGCTGTTTTACGTGCCCAACCAAAAAAGATAGAAACTGTGAAAGATTCTGTTTCCAATGTAAAAAGCCGATATGTAAAGAACACAATTTATATGATGTAAAAAATGTAGTTAACAGAAATTTATATTAACATTATTCCGTATTGTTGTAATACAGCAAGTACGTAAATAAAAAGTTTATTTTATACTGTGTCGACTACTGTGGGTTTTTTTCACCCCACGTATGTAAATCTGTTGAACGCCACCGTCATGCATCCTAGGATTAAAAATTAACATACGTAAGTGCGAAACAATCCTATTCCGTCCCATCCTAAAGAATACATCCACCAATACAAAACTTAACTGAAAAAAGTTCCAAATAAAAGAATCACCAAACTCGCCAATACTTACCTATACCACATAAGCAATCAGTTAAATACCTAGGAGTAACACTAGACCCTCAATTAAAATTCTACAACCATATAGACACCCAACTAGACAAATCAAAAATCATTTTCAAATCATTATCGAGAATCTTCTTATCAAAATACCTTAACAACAATGTTAAGACACTCTGCTACACCACTTTAATCTGTCCGATACTAACTTACGCGTGCCCAATCTGGTACAACATCCCAAACCATAAAATGGAAGAGCTAAGACTGTTCGAAAGACATTGTCTCAGAGTATGCATCAACCTAAGAAAAACAAGAGAATCTAACTACACTAAAAACTACAAAAACATAATATTACTCAACAAAGCCAACATCCACCGCACAAACTCCTTCATAATCAAAATCTGCAGAAATCACTACCACGGCTTAAACGCAGAGCATGCCCACCATTCTTGCGGTTCGGCCCGCGCTAAAGGCGCGCTCTGATTGGCCAGTGTTTTTTAGTAATAACTCGAAAACAAAGCCTTAACCAACATTTTGGCAAAGGAAAAAGTTATTTAGAATGACCTCAGCAATCATCCCTCCACGGGTCCTACCCCAGTTCTGGGGCACCCTGTACAGTAAAACCTGGATAAATGCAACGAAAGAATGCTTGGATAAGTGCAACATCGCTATCCCCTCCACTTGGGGGGATTCCCCTAGACGAACCGAGCCGCTCGACGAGAAAACCGTGTAATATGATCCAACCGTAATATCGGTGTGACTAATACTAATTGAACGATAAAACTTTTTTATTTTTAACTTTTTCTTAATGAAACTTTTACTATCGCATTTGTGAGATTTTTCTGATTAAAATGATACCAAACACGATATAGTTTGAATTATATTTATAAACAATAGTAATAGAATAAACAACATAGAATTGACACCACGACTGAATATAAATGATGTCGGCTGAATGCAAAAGATGTGTACGGACACAGAATCGGCATGTCGGCTGAATACAAAACATGTGTACGGACGCAGAATCGACACCTCGCTTGGATAAATGCAACATTAAATGCCCAGAATCGACACCTCGCTTCGATAAATGCAACATTAAATGCCCAGAATCGCCATCTTGCCTGGATAAATGAAACCTTTGAAACCAAAGCCGACACCGCAACTGGTTTTGATTTCGATCTCTGTTGCTTTTCGCCAACCTTTAACATCAATTTTAGCAAGTAATTATAATTGAAACTATATCGTGTTTGGTATCATTTTAATAAGAAAAATTTCATCAATGCGTTAGTAAAAGTTTCAATAAAAAAAAGTCACAAATAAAAAAGTTTTATAGTTGAATTAGTATTAGTCACACCGATACGTTTCGGCTCTTTCCTTTCATCATCGGACCTCTCTCCTTCCGCCACTGTCTGTTCCTTTCTACGTTCACGCTTGGTTGGTCGTCGCGTGTAACCCGAGATTCGACACCTCGCTTGGATAAATGCAACCACTGGGTCTCAATCTTGGTTGCATTTATCCAGGTTTTACTGTATACAGTAAAAGCTGGATATGTGCAACAAAAGTTTGGCTGGATATATGCAACATCGCTATCCCCTCCACTTGTGGGGATCCCCCTAAGCCGAACCGAGCCGCTCGGCGAGGAAACCGTGTAATATGATCCGACCGTAATATCGGTGTGACTAATACTAATTGAACGATAAAACTTTTTTATTTTTAATTTTTTCTTAATGAAACTTTTACTAACGCATTTGTGAGATTTTTCTGATTAAGATGGTACCAAACACGATATAGTTTGAATGGGGCGAGGTTTGTTATGGGGCGCTGTGGAAAATCCAGCCGGGCGGCAGTCAAATCTTAGCAAAAGGGGACAATCTCAACATTCAGAATGAGAGAAGGACAGCATGACTGTAGTGCGTCTCACTCAGCGTTCGGGCGATGTTGCCCTTTTCGCTTGCCTTCACAGCACAGTTCGAGTGACGTAATCAAGCTAACGCTTGATTCTGACTACGATTCCAAATCGGCAGCCTTTCTACTTAGACGCCACCTTATAACTACTAGCTGAACTAAATTTGTCACGTGACTTGCTCTGTAGTATCCAGATAATGGCGGAACTCGTCTTTGGGAATGCTTTTACGGGAATCGGTTATTCGTCCTTATACGAGAAGATCTTGATCTGAATAAGGGCTCATTCGAAAGAGGAAGGTTCAATGCAGGGCGGTCAACTCACCGATTGAGTCACAAAACTCTTTTAGTGGCCTAAAAATGCTTCCAATTTGCAACTGCATTTTGTCGATTTTTTCTTCTACTTTCGGCACTGATATTATTAAATATGCACATAATCTCATTAAACCATGAGTTGACCGCCCTGCATTGGACCTTCCTCTTTCGAATGAGCCCTTACCCAGCCCTATGTGTTCTCATATAAGGACAAATAACCGATTCCCGTAAACCCATTAATAGGCCCGTTTTTGCCGGTAATTTCACCTCGCTGCATTACCCGTGTCTACCCCCTTAAGCTTGATAGCGGGATCCGGAAAATTCATCGCCCGCAATTCACCGCCAGCAATTCACCGCCGCGTCAATTCATCGCATTCGCAGTTCACTGCCGAAGCTATGTGAACTTGGCACCCGACTTTTAAAAAATTAACTTTTTTTTTCATAAACTGGTAGTGTATATCGTTTGTAGTTGATTGTAGTAAAAATATTTTCGTTTGTAGTTGGATCAATTAATAAATAAACAAAATTGAAAAATTGACCCGCACCCGACATTGAGATATTTCAAATCGGTTTTTTCCATGTGATAGAGAATCGTTTGTAGTTGACTGTAGTAAAAAAAGTTTCGTTTGTAGTTGAATAGTTTAAAAGTTATGAGCAATTGTTTATCCGCGTAAGAGGTAACTTCGTCAATTTTCAAAATTTTTCAAATCCGTCTTTTCCATCTGACAGGAAATCGTTTGTAGTGATTTTCCATTCGTTTGTAGTTGAATAGTTTACAAGTTATAGATGATTGTTTATACCCATGAGCCAACTTCGTCAATTTTTAATATTTTTCAAATCCCTCTTTTCCATCTGACAGGGAATCGTTTGTAGTTGTTTGTAGTGATTTTCCGTTCGTTTGTAGTTTAATAGTTTACAAGTTATAGATGATTATTTAATCTCCGAAGAGGTAACTTTCTCAATTTTTAATATTTTTGAAATCCGTTTTTTCCATCTGACAGGGAATCATTTGTAGTTGTTTGTAGTGATTTTCCATTCGTTTGTAGTTGAATAGTTTACAAGTTATAGATGATTGTTTATACCCATGAGCCAACTTCGTCAATTTTTAATATTTTTCAAATCCGTCTTTTCCATCTGACAGGGAATCGTTTGTAGTTGTTTGTAGTGATTTCCCGTTCGTTTGTAGTTTAATAGTTTACAAGTTATAGATGATTGTTTAATCTCCGAAGAGGTAACTTTCTCAATTTTTAATATTTTTGAAATTCGTTTTTTCTATCTGACAGGGAATCGTTTGTAGTTGTTTGTAGTGAAAAAAGTTTCGTTTGTAGTTGAATAGTTTAAAAGTTATAGATGATTGTTTATACTCCGAAGAGGTAACTTTCTCAATTTTTAATATTTTTGAAATCTGTTTTTTGCAACTGGTTCGGAATGGTTTCTAGGTGTTTGCAGTGACTGCATTGGATACTTGGGCATAAAATAAAATATGGATATTATGTTTCTGCAGAAGTGTTCGGGCAGTGGCTTTCATGACTCGTTCTTTCAAATCATTATGAATTTCCCACTTACCAGTAATTCGTTTAATGATCGCGAAGTAATGAGCATCAATGTAGATAATCGCGGAAACAAATTTATATGTATAATTATCGTAAACCAGCTTTTCTGGTATTTCCTCAACTGTAAATTGTTTTCTGCAATTGGGATAATTCATTCGAGCTGAAAGCAAAGCGTTTCCAACATCTTCGATGTTAAGCACCATGTGATTGCCTCCCGAATGAATTTTCGTAATATTGGTACCTTTGCATCGTGAACACGTGTTTGTATGACTTGGTTTACAAGCTTCATTTACGGCTTCTTGTAGACCTGCCAGGCCGCATCTATATATAAAGGCTGGGTTAAAATGTAATACCGGCGTAATGATTGACTCTTCTATTAAACAATTAGTGCATCGAACGGTTGTTTCAAGAGACGGCACATCACGAAGAATAAATTTTTCCTGCAGATATTAAATGTTAATCGAGCAATCCATTATTCCATCTTTTATTGTTTTAGTGGCACTTAAGATACGTCCTCGTTCTTTATATAATTTTGTTGACACACCCATCGTTGACAGTGTCTGAATAAATGTAGATATGTAGATGTTACTTTTTGCAAGATACTTGGAATATGTTTGGAAATCATGATAAGCAACTAAAATGCTTTGAATAGTAGAATCGAACGCACATGTGTTGCGTACGCTAACGATTTGTTTACCGATATTTATTGGTTTTAAAGAATTTCCATTTACAAGCATCGGTACCATCGGGGTAAATTTTGGCCGTTTGTGAATAATCTCGATATCAGGACATGCGGTGAGATATTTACCTCGCTTGTTCGCTCTGTCTGATATTTTTGATTTAATTGGATTTGTCTTTTTAACAAGACCTTTCCAATTTTCGGTCTCGTTAAGAAAGGATGTTTCAGAGGGAACACTGTAAATAATATCTCCCGATTGGGGTAAAACATTTGTTACATCTTTTACCAAGTCCGCCGATTTATCAATGTGAGACTCGTCGCTTATTTCATTTATTACTGACCCGATCGAATTGTCAACAAAATCTTCAGATCCTCGTGTGCTATCGGTGGCTACTTCTTCACGTGAGTTTATTAGCGGAAGATTTCTTTTCTTAGTTTCTTTTTTCGGTACATTCAATAGTTTAGTAATTCCCATCAAAGATCTAAGATGAATAACGAGATATTTGTCTACTCTGATAGCCTTACCCTTTCTAAAAACTTGATGTTTTAGTTCCCGAAAGTATTCTTCACTTCGAGCCGAACTAGCAACATGTATATCTCTCAATTCTACGAGAGTGGAGTTTTGTTGTTTATTGGGTACCGTTGTCATTACAGCTGTCCATAAAACAAACTGTTTCGATAATTTGAATAAAGAAGAACCAAAATGAGGGCAATGGTATGGATTTAACCGACCTTGTTTTAAGTTCTCAATGCTACCTGTTTCGATTTTTTTCATAATTACATTAAGATATCTCGTCAAATCATCGCAATGTTCCAGCAAATTGGGATCATTGTTTTCGGGATTGTTTGGCATATCGTTAGAAAGATGATAAGATTTCAAACGATTCATAATTCTATTGTGGCCAGCGAAACAATGACTTTCTTTATCCTCAATATTTTTATAAGTCGAAAATGCTACTGATAAAACGTCCGTGCATATTTCAATGAACTCGTCAATCTTTGTGCATATAGTCAAGAAACCGACGCAGCGCAGATAAAAGTCTTTTTTCTCAGGAGATTCATGTTTGAAACAGCTCCAACGGGCAACTAATTTTATCAGATGTGCAATGTCAATGCGAATAAGACATCGAGGATGTTGGACACGCATGGATGATGAGCTGTTATCGAAGACAATACAGTTCTCGATGTATGTTTTAATATCTCTGTTATTGAATGCTAAAGAAGTTGCATTCAAAAGTGCAGGTGAATAATCTATGATTACTTGTTTTGGAATCGATCCTCTGGAACGCAACCACTCTTGCATCCAATACGTTAATGTGTTGGTATCGTGCTTTTCGGAAATCAACTGAAATAAATGCAAAATCTTCTGGCGATAACCACAAACGGCCTGGTAAAGATAAACGACTCGTTTCGAACCGTCGGGTTTTGGAATCTGTTTTACTAGTCCGCCAGTTGCATCGATACTAATACTACCAATATTATCTTCGTTCTGAAATTTTTTATACAGAAATAGCTGTGTAGGACTCCAATACATCACATAAAAATGATCCAGCCCAATCTCATAAATACAACCATTAAATTCTTCACCATACTTCATGTCCCACACTGAAGTAAGAGCCGCTTTAACTTTAAACAATCCCAACTCTTTATCTTGAGTTTCCTGTTTTATTTTACGCGCAACATCTTCCGATGGTAGGTTGGCCGGTGCAACATCTCCAAAATCCATTAATTTATTAGCTTCATTCCGTCGCCAAGCGTAAGTAGATGTACCTTGTAATTCTTTTCCAATGCGCATTCGTCTATCACCACGAACTTGCCGCTTCTTTTCATGTACGATCATGCGAGAATCGAAGGTGGAAATATATGAAATCGGAGTATCTTCAGTGGGTTCGGTTTTACAGTATACAGTAAAACCTGGATAAATTCAACCAAGATTGGGACCCAGTGGTTGCGTTTACCTAAGCACGGTATCGAAGCTCGGATGACACGCGACGACCAGCTAAGCGTGAACGTAGAAAGGGACAGACAGTGGTGGAAAGAGAGAGGTCCGAAATCAAAGGAAAGAGCCGAAACGTATCGGTGTGACTAATACTAATTGAATCAAAAAACTTTTTTATTTTTGACTTTTTTTGAGTGAAACTTTTACTAGCGCATTGGTGAGATTTTTGTGAGTAAAGTGGTACCAAACACGATATAGTTTCAATTATAATTACTTGCTAAAATTGATGTTATAAGTTGGCGAAAAGCAAGAGAGATCGAAATCCAAACCAGTCGCGGTGTCGGCTTTGGTTTCAAAGGTTTCATTTATCCTAGCGAGGAGTCGATTCTGGGCATTTAATGTTTCATTTATTCAAGCAAGGAGTCGATTCCGGGCATTTAATGTTTCATTTATTCAAGCAAGGAGTCGATTCTGGGCATTTAATGTTTCATTTATCCAAGCGAGGTGTCGATTCTGAATCCGTACACATGTTTTCTTTGTAGCCAACATGCCGATTCTGTGTCCGTACACATCTTTTGTATTCAGCCGACATCATTTATATTCAGTCGTGGTCTCAATTCTATGTTGCTTATTCTATTACTATTGTTTATAAATATAATTCATCCTATATCGAGTTTGGTATCATTTTAATCAGAAAAATCTCACAAATGCATTAGTAACAGTTTCATTGAGAAAAAGTTAAAAATAAAAAAGTTTTATCGTTGAATTAGTATTAGTCACACGGATATTACGGTCGGATCATATTACACGGTTTCCTCGTCGAGCGGCTCGGTTCGCCTAGGGGGATCCCCCCAAGTGGAGGGGATAGCGATGTTTCATTTATCCAAGCATTCTTTCGTTGAATTTATCCAGGTTTTACTGTATATGAATTTCGGAATTGCATTCCGAGCAACTACCTTTAATCGACAAGAATATCTCGCCAGGATTTCGATTTATTTTTGCATTTTTAAACGCGAAGGGACAGGGCAATTTGAGATGACTCCATAAAATGTCGTATACCGCGTCAGACCAACCAATAACGAGTACGTCGTATTCGCGATCTTTGTATTTTGCGATATTTAATTTCAAACTATCCCATTCGCTTTTCGACAATGTGATTGATGTCCGCAGAGGTGGTAATACGCAATTTGTTTTACTCATCGATCAATTTGGATCGTCTTTCAAATTGTCTGATACCGTTGTATCGAAACTTTCGTCTTTGGCATATTCGAATGTTTCGATTGTTACGTCGCGAGCGAGAGAGAGACGGCGCGCGACGTACAAAATAAAAAAAAACGAAAAACGAGAATTTTACTATGTTTTATTATGTTGACTGATACGCGGTTGAGAACGATATTATCGCTGCCACCAGTCCTAATCGTTTGAGACGATGTTAGGTCCTTCACGATTAGAACAATAAAAGAGTTGATAGATTAATTAATAGTTAATTAAGAATTTAATTGGGTTCGTCAATGCTCTAGTCCCATACGGGCCCCTCGTGTGAATTTGTACGAAGATGGTAGGCGTGAAAATGCAGGAAAAGAAGTGGTTTGAAACGTAAATGAATTAAAACAGTTTAGGCGTAACAAAAATATAATCTCAGAAAAGTAAACGTGACAATAAAATGGTTGGTTAACAGAAAATGCGAGCTGTTTGAAATACAAGGGAAAATAAATGCATTGTTAAGAAAGGTTTGGATTATATGAAAGTGAGACTATTGATTATGGAATAATTAATGTTTGATTAAACGATTCAACTGAATTAAACGCGAACAAAAGGAAAGAACGGTCCCAGAGGGTAAACTACCAGAATCACGGTTTCGTGGGGCCGCCTTCTTTTGTGCGAAATCGGAATTTTCTAAATATTTTAAATATTCGATACCTTATGTCTCTATTGTGAACGGAACGATCTAGAGGGAAACTTTCCAGAATACGCGGTTTCGTAGATCGCCCGTTTTGCCTCGCTACGTCCAGATTCGTCGTATTAGATAAAATGAAATGGACAACTTACCAGGAAACAAGATGAAATAATATCTGATAATACGTTTGATTGTTTGCTTATTCGCTGGTATCGTTGAGAAATCTGGAAATCAAAGAAAAGATGAGGAAACTGCCACTGCACTACGCGTTCGCGATCGGCCTTTATTACGGTGTTACGAGGCGAATTCAAACTATTACAAACGAACACAAAGTATTTTTAAATCAACGCGGCGCGGAAAAAGAAAAAAAAAAAATTAATACACGAGACGATATAAAATGAAAGAGAAAAGATAGAATTTTAAGAGTATGAAAAGAATTTAACGTATCCGTTTGAGTCCTTGTCACAAAACCCCGAACCGAAACTCTCTCGACACTCTGCCTTGAAGAGGACTTGCCGAGCAATCTAATTACGCGGTTTTGATTAACAACTCTATCTCTACGCGAACACGGGCTCCCCGTCACGCACCTTGCGACTTATCGACGAAGAGTGATTTGCCTCAGTCTAGCGATCGTGTCTCAGGGTTCGACCCGCGATCAAGGGCCCAAAGTGGGAACATCATTTGGCAAATCGGGGTACGTGACGGAGGGGAAATCCCACGCGTATTGGGCTAGTTGGCCGCTCTTCCTAGTTCCCTCATCCCTTCCTGGCTTTTCCTTCTACCTTCGTCTAAGGTTGTCCATTTCTTTCTACCCCTCTAACGCTACAACGGATTTCATGCGTCGCAATTCTAAAGTTCTGGAATATTCGAAATCTGTTACGACTTAATTTATTTGAATTTGCTAATTAAAGAGGCTTCTATCATGATATTTCCGGTATCGAAAGAGGTCTTCATTTTATTAAAAATATTTGGTTTACTAGTTTGAATGACCATTAGTTGAATATCGTTAATTATTATTTATACGTTAATTGTTCTGTTAATTTTGTTGTTTAGCGGTTTACGCGAGATGCAGCCGGTGTTTTATAATCGTCGACAAATTGTGGATACATGCGTGTCGCATTTAGTTAATATTCATTTCGCTCTTATTAGTTATTAACATTCCTATTCGTATCTCGACGATTTACGTATATTCGAACGTTCTACGTTTAACGTTTAACGACGATGTTTATAGACTCGGTCGACCTTTGTCTCGAACATCCGTGAACGATTTCGAACTACAGTGGTTGTCACGCAAACCCTCGCATTCTAATATCATTCAAACAGTTTCATTCCGTTAAATTCCAATCGCTTTGTTCTTAATCACACGCACTCCTCGTGGAAGGACCGGCTGACGCATGCTTTGGAGGTAGGAGAGGTACTTCGTTGCGAAGTAAAACAAAAATCGTATTTCCCTTATTCCGCGCGGTTAAGCTGGGAAACTTCCAAGTGCGTCGCACTACTTAACCGCGTGGCGAAAGATGTTGATAGTACCTCTCCTTAACCTTAGCGATTTCGAATTTCTATGTGTTTATTGCTACGCGGTTTCGACAAGGCAATCGTCCCAAGGAAGGTTAACTTCTTATTGTTTGAAAAGAACTAATTATAGCCTCCTTTGTGTGCCTCGCCTGGAATTATCTCCAAGTGCTGCGCACCGACGAGGTACACAAATTCAGTATATTATACGATTAAACTATTCAACACTATCAAAAAGAAAATGAAAATAAATGTTAACCACGGTCGGATTATTGAAAATAATCCGGACATAACACGATTTTATGTATTTGGTCAAAAACATTATTTCTATTTTTTGACAAATAAAGGTAGATGTAATCCTTTGTCATTGTACCTTTTAATGCATGAACCGCTTTTGTCCAAACGTCATTATCCCATGCTAAAAGTTTACCTTCATTATCAATAAACCAAAGCTCTTTTAGGCCGCGTTCAGACTATGCAACTTAGTTGTACAACTTTCCGTGCAACTTCGGGTCCGAATTTTTGTGTTTCTGGCCGTGCCTGTACCAGGTATGCCGCCCGAAAAAGGAAATGGTTTTCTCTTGTAGAAATACCAACTTCCGTATTTTTTATCAGATCTTTGCGGAAGCGACGTCAATCGATTCCTTATGTTTTTGCGATCAAAATGAAACCAGGGTTAATCTTCTTTTCTTTCTTTGAACGTGACCGTTCAAGGGGGCCGGTATGTCGCGTAGCGAATTCTTTGTAGCATAAGTTACCGTAGCAGCAATACCTGTCCAAGGAACCGTTACTTATCAAAAATTAGTTTATTAACACGCTATACCCAGTTTCGAAGCCGAGTCATAATTTTTTATGTTATTCAGATGTGCGTCAAAGGTCGAGGTGTTCCTTGGGTTTATTACTCGCTACGGTCATAAATAGGACCCTTCATACCCCTGCGTGGGCACTCAAGGATTGCCCGGAATTTCGAATGACCATCGGAAGGGACAAAATTTCCCTTATATGCATAGGCAAATTTTCGACACCACCCCCTCCCTTTTTCAACAACCAATCAGTATGCACAAATTCTTGTAACCGCCACAACGTAGCGCTATAAATATAACGACAGGACAACGAACACCAGACATCATTCTACGAAAGCAAGCATAGAACACGAATAAATCGAAGTTTGAGTTATCCAGAGTATCATTCTACCAATATCCATACAGTCCACTTTGAAGAACAAAAATTCGCACAAGGTTAATTCGGCGTGCGAAGTACGGGTTCCTCTGTTCAGTTCGAATAGAAAACACGTACGCAACAGGCTCTGCTGGTTATATTGTCATAGAGCCCGCCCAGTTTTAAACGCAACCGCTGTCGGAAAGAACGATCCTTTCGAATTTTATTTCGTATGCCCTTAAATATTCCGAATATAGGTAAATCATTATTTACTGACGGGGACGAAGGTAGTGGTGCTAAAAGGAAATGCAACTTGTTGAGGTGGTGTAATAATCATTTTAATCATACATACAGAGGCACACGCATCCTTCCACACAAATGCACATTCACTCCTTAAAATTAATCATTAAAACTAACTATACAAACTACATATATACAATTATTTACAAACAATTTACATATTATTTACAAACAATTATTTATATCTTTTTACTGCGGGATTTATGGTGTCTGTGTACTGTCATAGGTGGGAATGTGGTGTATTTGTTGGTAAGAATGTAATTGTATGGGTGGTAGAATGTATGGTGCGGGTTGTGTGGGTGGTGCAATGTATGTTGCATGTTGTGTGAGTGGTGGAGTGTTTTGTGAGGGTTGTGCGGGTGGTAAAATGTATGGTACATGTTGTGTGAGTGGTGGAGTGTTCTCTGAGGGTTGTGTGGGTGGTACAATGTATGGTGCCGCGTTAGCAATATGTTTGTACTTGTTTAAAATACTATTAATTTCTTCCTGACACTGGGTTGCCAGGTACGGGGGGAGGGCGCGCATTCGCTTGGCCGTAAAATGGCCGTATGCATCCCAATCGTCCTCTGACTCAGGTGCGTGCAGCATTTCGGTTAGGTGTTGCAATTGATCCACTGCTCCAGTTAATTATTCCATCCTTCTTCTTCTTCTGGGATTGGAACTCCCGACAAAATCAGGTTGTATCGGCGGCGTTTCCTCCGTCATAGCCTCGCATGGATCTGCGCTGTCGACGCTGCGTGTTGACAGGCCGGTAGAGCATCGCGATGCCGGTGATTGTATCAAATTTGGATGTGTCTGAAAGAGCGCGAGAACATTAACAGTTTTGCACACGAGTAAAGCACATAAGAACAAAATGTATACTACTGATTGCAACGGGATGCATTTAGAGGAATATAACACGGATGTAATGAATAAATGAACAGCAACTTACCAGCGTACTCTGAGATTCTCTCCTCCTTCGTGTAGGTCTCATAAATTCGTCCATAATAGTGATCCACATCAGTCGCGGTCTATAAACGTTTTCGGTCCCCGCGCCTGACCTCATGGAGGCCTCCACCTTTCTCATTTCACTATGATATTGTGTACGTAATACTTTTATTTTTTGTTTAACTTCCGCGGGACCCAGGCCATCCTTCTCCATGTCGCGGATCAATAACTCTATTGCCCCCGACCGCATTTGAATATTCCGATATGAGGGCGATGTGATATCCCACAGACACTTGTGCTGTTTGTACAGTTCGACGAATTTGACGGTTTCATTTTCACTCCACTTCATTGTCGCTTCGCACTCACTTCTAATACTAAACTGCTCCCACGAATCGTTTCTGTTTAAATAGCAATTTTTTCGAGGTACCTGCATCAGGGCGCGTTATAGTAGGGTAAAGGGGACAAGTAATGTACTGGGTTTGCCGAGAAATGAGAAAAAGTCAGGACAATTAATATTTCTCACTTCTTGTTCAGGCGCGACCCCACGTGCGACCGAAGAAATGAATAGAACGAATGAATAGCACCTCTCTTGGACAGCGATAATCCTCAAGCATCCGCCAGCTATCCAGTAATAAACAACACGCTCGGGTCTAACCACTTGCTTATTACGGGTCAGGTATACTATTCGGCTCGACTTTGTTCTCGAAACGGGACGATAGAGAACATGAGAATCATAAAGTGATAACTGTTGCTTATTACGGATCAATACTGTACCAGTTGTGGACAATCACCATATCATAAACCAACCCACTTTTTTTTATTCTTGTAAGCAAACAAGTAGAATTTTTCAAAAGAGTAAGAAGGTACCGAAAGTACCCTCAGGTGACCTACTTGAGGCATTCCGCGTGCAGGTAAGAAGATATAATCCGAAAAAAGGGCAACGGTTTAAATATACAAAAATGTTTATAGTCCAAACAATCATGGTTTATGATATGGTGATTGTGCACAACTGGTACTTAATAGGATAGCTGCCAGATGCTCGACATATTGGCTATTTAACTGCGGGATTTAGTTTTGAAAATTTCTGACGGGGTATGTAATCAAAAAATCGCTGAAAGCCGTTTTGTCCCATTGTGCTCCGCGCCAATAATGATTGTTTGTGCCTGTCGGCCATCAATTACCTTCTATAAACGTTTTTGTACGTTTAAACCGTTGCCCTTTTTTCGGATTATATCTTCTTACCTGCACGCGGAATGCCTCAAGTAGGTCACTTTTTGATCGTCGAAAGCCGTATTATAAAACATCTGGTTGAAGGAACTTGACCAGCAAACGACAATAACCATTGTGGCGGCATAAAATTAAAAGTTTTCTGAAAGAATGGTGTCGCTGATTTGAGTGGTGTTGAGCTGTATCTGAGTTTACCTGGTCGGTATATAAGCGGCTGAAAAATCGTTTTTCGCTAGTACCATCGAAAAGAACCATAATGCAAACACCAGCGAGAAATAGACGTGAATTGAGAAGCCAGCTTAGAAGAGCTGTGCTGGCAGCAATTGAAATGTGTAGAGAAGTGATCCAGGAGGAGATCGACCATCTCGAAGAAAACACCCACCGGCCGTGGGTGCGCCAGTGGATTTCTCAACGACGCGTTGCAGGGGCATCCGCCGTTCTGCTGCGGGAGTTATCAGTGGAAAATGCTCACGAATATAGAAACCATCTGCGCTTGTCACCAAATCAACTGGAGCAGCTTCTGACGGCAGTGCAGCTCGGGATACAAAGGCAGTACACCCTCTTTCGCGATCCGTTGAGTGCCCGCGAAAAATTAGAATCCACACTTTCGAACTATTGAGCAGGTATTCCGGATACCAAAATCAACATTTTCAATGCTGCTCCCCGAAGTTTGCGATGCGATTTTCAACGCGCTGAAGGAGTTCATAAAGGTACGAGCCATTTCAACATCCTCATACACATATTTTCTCAACAATTGTGTATGACTTCTATACTGATTCTCATTGCACTGTAGGTTCCGAGTGGTCCCGCCGAGTGGAGGCAGATCGCCCAAGGGTTTGAAGAGCGATGGAATTTCCCGGGGTGTTGTGGGGACATCGACGGGAAACACATAACCATTCAAGCCCCGCCAAACTCCGGGACACAATTTTATAATTATCGAGGGACAAATTCCTTAGTTCTCCTGGCAGTTGCGGACCATGAATCCCGATTTCTATATATTGATATCGGCCGAAACGGAGTAATGTCCGACGGTGGAGTGTTCGGCAGCAGCGCGTTGCACCCTGCCCTGGAAGGGGGTATGTTACCAGAGGGCCATTGTTTCATGGGTGACGATGCGTTTCCTCTGAAACCATATTTACTAAAACTGTACAAGGGCACGCAACTGTCCAGGGGGCAGAAAATTTTTAATTACCGTCTGAGCCGTGCCCGCCGCACGGTGGAGAGTGCGTTTGGTATCCTGGCGAGTTGATTTCGAATCCTCTACATCAGGATACCATGCGCATTGTCCACCGTGGACAAAATAGTTATGGCGTGTTGCGCGCTTCATAACTGGCTGCGGTCAACAAACGAGGAAATACCTCCTCCTCCCGCCCCCCCGGCTGAGGCTGACGAAGTTCCCCTACCGTTCGCAGCACCTTCATCGGATACAGCAAGTGCGGCGGCAAGGCTCTTCCGGGACAGTATCATGGATTTTTTTACTGGGGAGGGAGCCGTGCCCTGGCAGGAAGACAGGATACATTAATATAAGTTATAAATACTTCTATATATGTAAAAACTGTATGTAAATAATTGTATATATGTAGTTTGTATAGTTAGTTTTAATGATTAGTTTTAATGATTAATTTTAAGGAGTGAATGTGCATTTGTATGGAAGGATGCGTGTGCCTCTGTATGTATGATTAAAATGATTATTACACCACCTCAACAAGTTGCATTTCCTTTTAGCACCACTACCTTCGTCCCCGTCAGTAAATAATGATTTACCTATATTCGGAATATTTAAGGGCATACGAAATAAAATTCGAAAGGATCGTTCTTTCCGACAGCGGTTGCGTTTAAAACTGGGCGGGCTCTATGACAATATAACCAGCAGAGCCCACCTTCCTTTCCTTTGCAATTTTCGGTGCTGCTGGTAAATGCTAGGCGACAAGAGAAAACAACCATTTTCTTTATCGCACGACATACCGGGTACAGGCCCCAGGTAGACGCTCGGCGGCCTAAGGTCGAACCGACCGACCGCATTAATTTTTCAAAACATCAAATTCTTTATTTTTCATCGCATCTGTATGAAAGTGGTACCAATGGATTGCTGGTGTTCTCCCGATTAAAATGATACCTCATATCACGTAAACCGGGCTACTTTTAACGAAATTGGCTTTTAACTATGCATTTAGATTTTTCACGTAACTTGGTTAATTATTGTCCAACTTATGTCGCGTTTGGTTTCATTTTGATCGCAAAAACATAAGGAATCGATTGACGTCGCTTCCGCAAAGATCTGATAAAAAATACGGAAGTTGGTATTTCTACAAGAGAAAACCATTTCCTTTTTCGGGCGGCATACCTGGTACAGGCACGGCCAGAAACACAAAAATTCGGACCCGAAGTTGCACGGAAAGTTGTACAACTAAGTTGCATAGTCTGAACGCGGCCTTAGAGCATCATAAATTTCATTGGGCGATTTCGTCGGCAATCTAGGCATTTTTTATTCTTGTTGAAACTGATTGAAATGAAACCCGTTTGTTTGTATTGTTAGGAAATGGGTTATAATTAAATGAATCCTTTATTATATTTTCTATTTTAATCCTTTATTAAACGCTATTGGAGGAGACACCTCTTCACTGCAACTTTCACGAGAGAACTAACCCTGCAGCCAAACGAGAACCGACCGTTAAAAACCTCTCTTGTGTTTATACGAGGCCCTATCGCATCTTTATATAAACAGTCAGCCGAATTCTGAGAGCCAATATGCGAAGCAGAAATTCAGCACTTCTCGCCATCGGAATATAACCGTTTAAGAACGATTAATTTTTGTACTGGTTTTCTCAGTAGAAAACCTAACATGTATTTGCTGAAAGCAGAATTTTTCGATTCGCTCAAAGCAGAATGTTTGTATTCGCTGAAAGCGGAATTTTTCGATTCGCTCAAAGCTGAATTACTTTTTCTTATTTGTATACAAAAATGAATAAATAAATAAAATTGGAATTATTAAATTACTTGTACGTATTATGCACTCTTCAACGGAATATACTGATATTCGATTGAAGAGAGCGTCGCAAAGTATGAATTCCAACTGACTGCTGTTCGCTATTCGTAACTTGGCCGTCGAAAAAAATGTGCGTCGCATTGGTCGTGCCCCGCCTTTCCTCATACGGCTTGCAGCCGCAACGTATTATTGGTCGAAGGAGTTACATGTACTGACTAGGCTCGCGTAAGATAAAGTGATCGGCGTTGTGTGCGAAGGATCCCTTCTTTTCTCTGCGCCGCGCCGGCCGAAAAAATGGTGTGACATTGCTCTACCACCAATTTTCTCGAGCCCAATCATTCACTTGATCAATTGAAATACAGTAAAACCTGGATAAATTCAACGAAAGAATGCTTGGATAAATGAAACATCGCTATCCCCTCCACTTGGGGGGATCCCCCTAGGCGAACCGAGCCGCTCGACGAGGAAACCGTGTAATATGATCCGACCGTAATATCCGTGTGACTAATACTAATTCAACGATAAAACTTTTTTATTTTTAACTTTTTCTCAATGAAACTGTTACTAATGCATTTGTGAGATTTTTCTGATTAAAATGATACCAAACTCGATATAGGTTGAATTATATTTATAAACAATAGTAATAGAATAAACAGCATAGAATTGAGACCACGACTGAATATAAATGATGTCGGCTGAATACAAAAGATGTGTACGGACACAGAATCGGCATGTTGGCTACAAAGAAAACATGTGTACGGATTCAGAATCGACACCTCGCTTGGATAAATGAAACATTAAATGCCCAGAATCGACTCCTTGCTTGAATAAATGAAACATTAAATGCCCGGAATCGACTCCTTGCTTGAATAAATGAAACATTAAATGCCCAGAATCGACTCCTCGCTAGGATAAATGAAACCTTTGCAACCAAAGCCGACACCGCGACTGGTTTGGATTTCGATCTCTCTTGCTTTTCGCCAACTTATAACATCAATTTTAGCAAGTAATTATAATTGAAACTATATCGTGTTTGGTACCACTTTACTCACAAAAATCTCACCAATGCGCTAGTAAAAGTTTCACTCAAAAAAAGTCAAAAATAAAAAAGTTTTTTGATTCAATTAGTATTAGTCACACCGATACGTTTCGGCTCTTTCCTTTGATTTCGGACCTCTCTCTTTCCACCACTGTCTGTCCCTTTCAACGTTCACGCTTGGCTGGTCGTCGCGTGTCATCCGAGCTTCGATACCGTGCTTAGGTAAACGCAACTACTGGGTCCCAATCTTGGTTGAATTTATCCAGGTTTTACTGTAGATTAATAACAAAACTAATCCGATTAACGTCGTGTTTTCGGTTATTTTAATCAAAAAAATATCACAAATCTGTTGATAAAAGTTTCATAGCAAATAATTATTGAAATAAAAAAAAAATGTTTCACACTTTACAGACCGCTCACATAACTTGTGTTACACTGTACATCAAATTTTGACTTTCTTTTCATTTCGTAACTGTCACTATGAAATTGTTATAGATTTTTGCAAGCTGGATACGAATCTGAAATCCGTTTCTCTTTAGGTCGTAGCTTTTGAGAAACGGATTTCAGATTCGTATCTAGCTTGCAAAAATGTATAACAATTTCATAGTGGCGGTTACGAAATCATTTGGCTGTTGCACAGTGTTATTGGCTGTGTGATGATTTCTGTAAACGTTATAGAAGGATAACATAATACATATAATTGGCACGTGTCAGGGTCAATGCATTTGGGGCTTTGACCTGCTTTTCAAGGGTATCGAAGGTGTCGATGCCGGAACCCTATGTCTGTCATCGGACTTGGATCCAGCGGTAAGTGATACTCGAACGCGACGAATTCTAACAGTCACGGATGTTTTGTTTATGAATCGGCGATTTATTTCTTTCTTTTGTATTATCTTTTTGTAATTATAAGTACAAGTATTTAATTATTTGTGTTTGTTTCTATTGTTTCTTTTATTTAAAATGTGTGTGTTCGCATATGTTCAATTATTTCGTGAATTTATAAAAAGTTTTTTTTTTATTAATTCATTAGAAATATTGCCGGCCCCTAGCAAAGTTTCGCTGCGTAGATGTGCGGCCACTAAAGCGTTAATATTTTAAAGCGTTAATAGTATTTTTATAGCTATTAAAAATTTACAATCACAAATTTTCAGGACTATCTATGGGTTTAGTAATCTGAATGGGGCTAGGAAAAATTATTTTATACTTTTTAGTCCGTGTTCAAAACATGGTATTGTGGCGACAATGGGAGTTCCGCGTGGGAAACGAGTGTTTCTGGACAGTGTCTTCGGTCGTTCAGGCCGTCGAGTCGAAGAAACCATAAAGCAATTAAACGGTTTCGTTTTGCAGGCTCAACGATCGCTTGCTGGGCGGCCGAGAAGGTCTCGGTCCCTTTCTGCTTGGAATTTCCTAGAGTCGATATTTTGTCAATACATTATACATATATTGCGCTGGAATAAGTTCATTCCCCGTAATCACTAATAATCTTTGATATCCTCTCAAAGAGGACATTCCAGTGATATGCTAGAATTAGGATGGCCCCTCAGAGGGGACAACGGAGTGCAAGTTTCATCGTTGAATTAGGATTGTTTTACAGACATATGTATTTAAATAGAACGGTTTGTTTTCGCTCCGTCCTCTTTTCCACTCCCTGTCCTTTTTTACGTTCGAAGCAGCCGGCAAACTTCAAACAATGTAGGAGCTATACGATATTCGTGCATCCATACGG
This sequence comes from Osmia lignaria lignaria, assembly GCF_051020975.1. NCBI lineage: Eukaryota > Metazoa > Arthropoda > Insecta > Hymenoptera > Megachilidae > Osmia > Osmia lignaria. The sequence continues at coordinate 506,143 of NC_135037.1, read as the reverse complement.
CGCAACAGCGAAACAATGTACAGTCACTCTCAGTGAAAATTGCCCACCCGCAACGGGGCGTATATTAGTCGAAATCAAACAATAAATACAAATAAAATCCAATGATTGCGCACATTAAATTATTGTACATAAATAACTACATAATATAATCTAAAAGCAAAACATCCATTTTTTTCTAAATTTTACAATGGCGACTAACAATAAGACCTCACTTGTACCCCCCAAGACTTTGATTTACACCGGGGAACTGCCTTTCGTCACCACTCTCCAGGATCACATGTACCATCCGAAGCCTGACACTCAGGATGGCACAAATGACCCGGCTGAGAAGAACCAGCAGTCCCCGCCATAAATCTAGCCCTATTGTAAACTCTGACAGAAGCGGAAGAGACGCCTAAATCGCATGACGTCTGCAGATATTTTTTAGGATATTTCAAATACTAACAATCTAAGAGAAAATCTAATCGTATCACATGATAGACAAACATTTTTGCTAAGTATAACATTAAAGTAAGGTATAATATTATCTTTGTACTTTAATATTATCTTTGTACTTCTGTTTGTCGTATACGTTTTGCAATTATGTTTCTTCTTTCTACGCCAAATTATCAGACTCCGAGAGATAAGGGTGTTTGGGCACTCGAGGCAGTCGGATCGAGTGAGGTGTGAATGAAAAGTGTTTGGGTCGTATGACAGTCGGATTAAGTGAGGTGTGAATAAAGAGTGTTTGGACTGAATGACAGTTCTTCACAATGAGAATGCATGTGTGTACGAATCGGTGATCGAATGTGACCGTGTGTGAGTGAATTTAAGAAACCAAGAGCGTCGTGAGGGTGGAAGAAAAAAGTACAGTAAACGGTGGATACAGGATTGCCTCCAAATAAGCAAGTGGCTCGGGACCGAACAGTTGCTTATTTCGAAGCAGGTTGCTATTCGGCTTGACTTTGTTCTCGAAACGAGACGATAGAGAACGCGAGAAACGAGTGAGAGATCCGAGGTAGCGGCAAATCATAAAGTGATCGGCCGAGCAGCGATGTTATTTTTTGAACAAGGATAGAATATAGCATGCCCTCTCATTCTCGCACTATGCGTTTCCGAAGGCATGTAGAAGCACATGATCGAAACATGCTCTAATTTACTAATTGCGTGTTACACTCCCTCTTATTTCTTTTGACGATTATTAATATTAGTGCACATCTGTGTACGAATGTTATATAATGGCTGTAGTTCCGAATAGCCCCGGTGGCCGATCGACATGGGCTTTGGAGGGGGAAGAGGGGGGAAGGAGAAAACCCCAAATATAAAACGGTATCCACATCAGACCAGTAGTTCCGGAGATATTAATTAAAAACTTTCGCAGAATACATAGAATTTTGCCTATACAGACGTGATTAACACAACCATCCCAGTTGTAGAAACCGTGGTCGTCAAGCGTCAAGCAGCCGATGGCACAGTAGGGGGTCTCGACCTGTGTATCTACAGGGTGTCGTTCACGTTTACATTAATCTCGTCGTTTTACTCGTTTTGATATACTGAATACGAATATGATTTTTGTTTTTAATGGAAATAACAAGCTCTCGAAATATTCGCAAACAACTTTACACAGAATTTTACCCAATAATGTAAGGCATATGTAAGGCGAATTTGCCAGTTATATATATACGAACAGAAGGTAACACTTTGTTCGTCTACGAATATCAAACCGTAGTAGGTTAGATTATATTCTCCGTGGCGGGGGTGCCGGGGGAGAGGCAAAGCCTAAAACACAAGAATAATTACTTTAAATACAATGGTACAATGATCACAACTGAATGAGACACCTTATAGATACTCAGTTCGAGACCCCCTACTGTGTCATCGGCTACTTGACACTCGACGACCACGATTTCTACAGCGGGGATGGTTGTGTTAGTCATGTCTGTATAGGCAGAATTCTATGTATTCTGCGAAAGTTTTTAATTAATATCTCTGAAACGACTGGTCTGTTGTGGATACCGTTTGATATTTGGGGTCTTCCCCCTCCCCCCTCCCCCCTCCGTTGGGGCTATTCGGAACTGTACCCTATATATGTTAGCGTCAGCACGTGTTCAAGGGTCGACACGTGGCAAGGTCAATGCATTTTGGGCTTTGACCTGGGTTTCAAGGATTTCTTAGGATTCTTTAGGCTATCGATGCCCCGAGCGATGTGCCTGTCATCGGACTTAGGCCGGCGGTAGTTGATACTTGAGGTGCGACGAATTCTAAGAGTCGCGGACGTTTTGTTTATGGAACGGCAATAGAGAGTTCGATCGCCGAGTTTCAAAGAAACGCGCGTGTGGCCGAGAACCAAAGTCATGGTGCTGCATGGCGCGTGCAGAAAGATAAGAGTTTGAAATAAAGGATCTCTCCACGGAGTGGGGAGGGTCCGGGGACCCTCTGGCAAGAGGACTGTGTCAAAAGACACGGCACTTACCCGAGAACCTCTGATCGATCGTGATCTTCTAACATATAATTATTGCTAGGTTTTAAATAATACACAGGACATGTAACTAAAAATATTCAAAATGTTCCCTGAATTATTGATATACATAAATGGATATATAATATACGAAAAGATGTTTTAAATGCCACTCTTGAAGAAATAAAGAAAATTTAATTGTAAAACTTTTTCACTGGCGCATCGACAAGGAGTTTTGTATATTTTGTATATTATTGTTACTCGCAGTATAGTAATTCCTCCGAGATTGCGACTGTGGTCAGAATCGAAATGTTGCAATGATGGTAGAGGAGACTCGAAATTCTATGACTGGGCGGCAAGACTGTCGCCGCGGCTCGCCTTTGTAGTAAAAGAGGGTCGTAAAAGAGAAGGATAGCATCAGAGGCTCGGAACACATCAGAATAGCTAATACTAGAATGAGAAAGCATATTCCATCGTTCTTCTACTAATTGCCGTCACCCAAACAAAACATCGGCTTCTCGCTTTTACAGACCTCTCACTCATTTTTCGGACCTCTTTTCTAAAGGAGAAGGATGGAGTGAGAGCCGGAGCAGCGTAAAATTGCCAATGTTTCAATGGATCAGGGCCGTACTGTTGAAATTTTTCATGTGACAATTCAGTCGAAACACGATATACGTCGGATTATTTATAACAGAGCTCGGTAGGATTTGCACTTTTTAGCTGATTTTCAGCTGGCTCCGCGTACCACTATTCCCCTTGCCGCGACGTTCAGCACGCAACCTACGATCCGTTCGAGGCTCAGGAGCGTATCACTCATAAACGTACGCTGGCAATAGCTTCCCATCTCACCCACGAGGTACTATTGTCGATGCGTTTTTTTTTAAGTGGTTGCCAGCATACGTTTACGAGTGATACGCTCTTGAGCCTTGAATGCGTATGGTAGGCTGCGCGCTGAACGTCGCGGCAAGGAGAATAGCGGTTGGCGGAGCAAGCTGAAATAGGCTGAAAAGTGGAAATCTTGCCCAGCTCTGATTTATAACAATCCGAGTTTGTAAGAAACGATAATTTATAACAGACATTGTAACCGTAACAATGATAAAAAAAACGTGGGCATCGCGGGACGGCCGATAAGAGCGAAGCTCAAGTCATAATGCGTAAATTTACAGTTTAGAATTGATTTAGTAATTTCATGGTATAATATTGAAAATGAAAATAAAATGGTCAATATTAGAGAAATTATATTTATTGCTATAAATAAATACGGCGAGATTGTCTTTTGTCGCGAACGTTCTCGTACACACGATCGACGCGAAATTTCATGGGAGACAAATAGCGGAGAGGGGCCCGAGTATTGGAGTCGATGCTACGCGCCATCAAGGTAGGCGCCGAACGTGCAAAGGAGAGCTCCAATATAAAAAACTGAAAGAAGGGAGAGAATGAGAGAAGGGAATATGTAATATTGTATTACATATTATAAAATACCATGATATTATTGCATCGAAAACTAATGACTTCATGCAAATCTATAATATAAAACATAACTAAACTTTCTTGCCGTTTTTTATTTTTAGATACACGCTTTGCAAATATGGTATAACTTCGATTTTTCTTATTCCCTTTCAAATGCATTCTGCTTCTTGCATTTTCACTTTCTTCTTTTCGTTCCATATTCACACAATTAGCACAATAATGTATAAAAATGAAATAGTTCAAAAGTTATAAATTATACATAACAAATGAAAACTCTATTGAAAACTCTATTGCTTTCTTGCGCGTGTTCACCGTTGTGCGGAAAAAAAAGAAAATCAGAGAGAGCATCAAAAATCCAAGATGGTAAGTACCTTCAAGACGCACATACATTCGTGTCTTCCTTATTTTATGAAATAAGAAGTTTTTATTATTTACTGTGCATATTTTTAGGAAAAAATGGATTGTAGCCAAGGAAATAGTGATATGACCGAAAATATAGAGCCGAATGTAAGTACCTTTACGCTCAATATCTTTATCACTTTTATTCTTCTATGTGTTGTGTGAACTGCGATTACTTATGTTCTCAGATGAAAAGTCACGATTTTCGGAAATTTTAATTATTTATATCTTTTAAATGCGTTCACCGATATAGATGAAATTTTTAGCATACACATAACTTATCTGAATCTACGAAAGTCATTAAAAATTTTCATTATAGACTAACAGAAAAAAGTTGAAAAATTACCATTCTCTGTTTTTTTTAATGATTTCAACAAATTGTAATTTTTTAAAACGATAAAAATACATATTTTAGTGAATTACATTTCATGTTTACTTACAGATAAATCAGGGGAACACCAAGTCGGCCAAAGAAAGAAATAAAGAAAAACCTCCGGAGGGTAATAACGAATTTGAAAAAGTACTAGTAACATATAAGAAACAAGTATGTATATACATATAATTGCGATTTCTCAGCGTGGAATCAACACCCATATGTTTATACTGCAATAATTATGTTTATGTTAAATCTTACAGATCCGGCTGATCTCAAAAAAGAAATAAAAAGATTGAAATACAGCAGAGGGGCAAGAGGAGGAAGAGGCAGAGGAGAAGGTAGAGGAGGAAGAGGAAGAGGAAGAGGAAGAGGAAAATGGGAAGGATATGGCAAAAATAATACAATAATAATTTTTAAATAAAAAAAATAAAAATACTAATTAGATTAAAAAATACTATGGTTTGTTTATTGTACATTCTATCCATACCGTAATTATAAGTAAATATAATACTATTAGTACATAATTTTTTAATATATAGGTGTATTTAATAACAAACATAAAGTAAAAAAAGTAAAATAAATACATATTCCAAACAAATTTTTTTTTTAAATTAGCAAAATGTATTATATCGCGTTTTTTACAGAAGAACAATATTTCTATTTAATTATATTTGTGCATATCTAAGTTTGTTCATCTATTTTCTATTGACTTTTTACAAAATTACTGTAAAGATATTGTCTTTTGCCATGATTACACGTTAGCAGACGTTCTCCTTATACGCCACCTTCTAATCACTAGCTGAACTGAATTTGTCACATAACTTGATCTGTATTATCCACAAAATGGCGGAACTGGTCTGCGAGAATGCTTTTACGGGCATCCGTTATTTGTCCTTATTTCGCAACAAATGAAGACAAAATAGATCTTAATTTACAGGTAAGGGTTGTGGCTAGACCGCTCAACTAATGATTTCAATCACAGCACTCTTTTAGTGGCCTAAAAATGCTTCGATTCCGCGAATGCATTTTGTCGATTTTTTACCTCTTCTTTGGACGCTTATATTACTAAACATCAACATAATCACACTGAAACATGAGTTGAGCGGTATACATTGGACCTTCCTCTTTCGAATAAGCCCTCACCTAGCCCTAAATGTTGTCATACAAGGACGAATAACGGAAGCGCGTAAACCCATGTTTATGCCCATTTTTGCCGGCAATGTCAACGCGCTACTATTACCCGTGTCTACCCCCTTAAGGAGTACTTTTTTTTTATTAAACATAACTATTAATAAATACAAGAATCTTTTAGCTATTAAATACGAGGATAATTATTATTATAGTTAATCACAAAAATATAAAAAAATAAATAAATGAGTTGTTACAAAATTATAAAAATAAAAAATAAATGTTTACATATATCATTTTTTTCTTCAATTTTTATTATTCTTCATCCTGTGGGATGTTACACTATTAAACACAAAGGTAATTATTATTATAATTAATCATAAAATACAAAGAGAATAAATAAGTTGTTACAAAAATTATATAAAAAAAATAAAAAATAAATGTTTACATATATAATTTTTTCTTCAATTCTTTTTTTATTATTATTCCTCGTCTTGTGGGATGTTACAGTTTTTATTGGATAATTACAATAACAATTTTGTAAAATGACTGGGCATCATGAAAATGCCCATTTTTTTGAGCAATGTATACAGGCTGTTCGACAACAGGTGGGCAAAATTTTAAGGGGCGATTCTAGGAATCAAAACAAGACGAAAATCAAGAATAACGCAACAGCGTTTGCGGCTTTGTTTTCCAGTAATTAACGTTTAAAAATTCAAGTAAAAAGCGCCTGAAACCTGCAATCTGCCCAGCACCGACGACTGAACGTCAGGTCAGCAGGGGTCGGTACAGTCATAACTAAGCATCGAAGCCGAATGCTGCAGTATCGAGAAACAGAATAGCACGAGGTAAGTTTCTACTATTCAACGATTCTTGGTTATGACTGTACCGACCCCTGCTGACCTGATGTTCAGTCGTCGGTGCTGGGCGGATTGCAGGTTTCAGGCTCTTTTCACTCGAATTTTTAAACGTTAATTACTGTAAAACAAAGCTGCAAACGCTAATTCGTTTAAAAGCCAGTGAGGATTTTCTGATGCTTAATAGTGCATAATTTTCAAATTAATCTGTCTGCGATTGGTAAACATTGCTTCATCAGTAAACAACACTTTTTGTAAAAAAAAAATTATCATTGTTCATTTGATGCAGGAACCACTGGCAGAACCGAACGCGGTTTTCATAATCCGTTCCATGGAGCTCCTGATGAAGTGTTAGGTGATAGAGATGATGTTTTTCTTTATGAAGAATTCGTAGAATTCGTAATTTGCTAATTCCAGATTCTCGTGAAATCTGCCGTATACTAACATGGGGGTTTTCTGTTATCGTTGCTAGGACCGATCGTATTTTCATCAGAAGTAGCAGGTTTCGTTACGTTACGTTTAGTAACATTAAAACTTCCGATTCGTCGAAGCGATTCACACATTCTCTCAAATAGGGCTCGAGATGGCTGATTTCGTTCAGGATACCTTTCGGCATACATAGCTTTGGCTCTTATTGCATTTTTATGGCACCCACCATAAACTAAAAGCATATGAACTTTTTCGCCATTGCAAAATTTCATTTTTGTTTTTATCTGCCTGGTAATTACACACAAACACCGAAGGTAACTTCAATACTGGATCACGAACATGATAGAAGATTGCGGATCATGATAGATGTTGCGGTGTTGATAAACACTGTCACGTAAACATCACTGTCCTGCGGAAATCTGTGATAAGGTTGAATCTCCAACTTGATATTACGTGAAGAAAATTTTCAAGTAATAAAGTGAATTTCTCGTGAAGCGACTCATTACCTATTAGGTTTAGGGCTAATAAAGGTCAATACTTTTTTATTCAGAATTCGATACTCTACCACATTTTTGTATAAAAAATATAGTATTCTATTTAAAAAAACAAAAATGTCTTTCAAATCTCCGAAACGCCTCCACCTGTAAAAAAAATTAACACACTACATAGTGTACCCTTTGAAACCATGTAACTTTTGTATATAACATTTTTTCGTGCAACGCATATTTTGGAAGTCATAAAGGTGCACACATTGCGTGGACCACCCCGTATATGTAGCCTAACCTGACCTATCACATCTATGTAACAAGAGCGTTTCAATACATTGACTACCACCCTCTAGGTATTCTGTATAATGACCGGACATTTTACAAAATGCCCACGTTGAACACATTGCCTGTAACAAAAGGTTTCATCGCGATTGGTTCATTCCTTGCAGAGTAACACCAAGAGATAGGCTTTTTTTTAAATTAAAATCAAAATTATTTATATAAAATTAATTATAAAATTATTATATTTTACGAACTATGAAACGTGTATAAAAGTTTCAAAACATTTCAAAATTAATTACAAAATTTTTAAAAATATTGTGTTTAAGACCTTGAGTGTACTCGTTCAATTGTAAAAGTTCAAATTTTGATGGGTTGCTGTTACAAATATCTTCAGTATGAGTCGTGAAAGTTTTTTGAAAAGCTTCAGATCTTCAAAAGTTATAGCAGAAACGTATAAGCGAGTTGAATGCTGGGATATTTTTTCGCTACGAGGCGGCGCGGTCTAACACAATGTGCGTTAGCGAAACGTGGAAGTATCCAATATCCTGGTATAATGTAATACTTTCTTATTGTTTATTATGTTACGAGCCGGAGGGGGCAACTGCGTAGCCGGGGCTTAATCTCGGGTATGGTATTTGTTAATGGCTTGACCAGTGTTGTTATTAACACTGGGAGCCTAAGGAAGTAGACGTGGAGACGAACCTACGTATGGTTAACGTAGGGAGCTCCAGGAGGTTGGTTATAGTGGACGAACCTACGTATTGCTAATGTAGGGAGCCACAGGAAACGTGAAGACGTGAGGACGAACCTACGTATGGCTAACGTAGGGAGCCGCAGGAAATGTTAGTACATATTAGGTCTCGTAACTTGATTGATGTACCTCGAGTGGTAAAGGTACACCTTAGTGAGTTTCTGGACTAGTCAATATAATTGGACAATAGTAGAAGTTAAAATAATGAGTTTATTCCCTATTCCGGGACCTTACAATTGTTGTGTGTAATTGTCGCGGTGTTCAATGAATTAAACTCTAAGTTGCAAATTTAAATGAGTTGAATAAATAAAGCTTAGTTTCGATTCCGCAAAGCAAGAATCTACTCCTTCTCGGTTTCCACGAACGCGAGCAAACGGGGGCGGGCTACAACGATCAGAATAATACTTAACAGCAGACAACGTACTGTATAGTTACTGAGTGCTTGAAGGGGACTTGAATACCCAATCTCAAAGAGTTTCCTCGTTGCAGAGATTATCCGTAAGAGAAACGTACTGACGTGTATCAAACCGATTTTAGACTTCAACTAGACCCGAGGTGCCCTTGCCGCCACCCTTTTTATACCCAAAAATTGGAGTAAAAAGAGTGGTGGGGACGGACTCTACGTGACCCGTAGGACCGCGCCCTTGCTTTGCGTTGGTCTCGAATTTTCCAGAAGACGGTTGGTGCCGGGTGCGCACATCCGATTCCATATAAGGAAATTTTTGAGAAGGGTTTGTGTTAAAATAATATTATTTGATATTGACAAAAATGATTCTCTGTGTTGAGAGTCACTGGGATTAAACAAAGACCTAGCTCTGTCGCCAGAGTCGATAGATTTCAAGCCGTACCAGACCTAAGGGTCTGGGGCAATAAACACATTGAAGGCCCGGGGCCGTTATTTTCCTTTTTGAAAGTGGGCGCTGGTTTTCCAGCGTGCATTTTTCGGATGAATTCATTCCTTGTTCTTTCCTGACATAGGGAAGTCGTTCCTTCGTTGCTCTTCGAATAAAGCTTTATAATTAGGGGAAAGAACTGTTTTACAATTTATTAAACCCATAACTCCAATAGTTTGTAACACCATATAAGGAAATTTCCGAGACGGATACGGGCCATTCCACGCAAAGTGATCACACTTTTTCCCGCATGGTCTTGGATTTTTGTTAAATTTTGTAGGCTTGTAGAACCCAATGTACGAACAAAAAATCGATGCTCCGTTCCTCGATATTGTTTAAACTTTCCAAGTTATAAGGACTGAAAATTTAGGGTTACTTTTTCTTCAAAACATCATAACTCGGAAAGTATTATAGATATCAACAGGCATGAACTGGCATTTAATAGGTAAAGCTTCAAAGTTTAATAAAAAAATTACTACATGTGTCAACGCAATCTTCAAATTGTTGTAAATAATGTTTATGATCTTCAAACTTGAAAATAACCCCAAGGGGAAGCACGAATCGGACTGAAATTTTTTCAGAACACCGTTCAGTTTTATTTGGGAAAGCACCGAGACAAGCGGTTTCAGTTAAGCGTTCAGTGTTGTGTGTTACGTTGCGCGTGGCGAGAGAGCGAGCGCGCGACGTAAAAGAAGAAAAATAATTAAGATAGAAAATATTGAACTTGATTCTTCTTATTTTTGGGCGATGAGAAAGGTATCGCTGCCACCAGTTCTGACCGCGTATGACGCGGAAGCGTCCTCTACGGTCAGAACAAATTAAAAGACGGAAATTTACATAGTAATTATTTCCGTTGGGTTCGTCAGTGTTCTGGGTCCCATACGGGTCCCTCCTTGAAACTTTGCGTTGAGGTGCGTGGATTTGAAATATAGAATGATGCAGGAAATGATACAAAACGGAATTTGAAAGAAATGTTAATACAGTTTAGTGTGCAAAAGAAAAGTAAATTTAATTCAAAATAATTATTGAAGCTAACAGAAACTGAATTTCAAATGACTATTGTTTGAGTACTGAATAGATTCTACTTGAATACTGTTAATTACTATTAAATGAATTTAATTAAAACAATACTGATTTACAAGGGTAAAGATGCTTAACCTATTGTTTGATATAAATATGAATGAAATCGGAAAAAGATGTTTAGCCTTTGGTTTACAATGAGACCTTCTAATATAATATTAACCGGATTTGAAATGTAAAAAATTATATGTTCTTAATAAAGGACGACTGCCTCGACCAAATATAATAGAAAATTAAGGTTTTTGGCGGTTTCCATCCGCGAGGTAACGACCTGAACGAAGAGACTCTTACAACCCCCGAAAGGGCTTTACAGGTCGTTCCTGGTAAAGTATCGTAGTCGAAACAATCGTCACACACAAACTCGCGATGATTCAAAATTCGGAATATTAAGATAGCGAAATAAATGATAATCGGTACCTGAATGTGGAAACGAGACGATCTAAAATGAAGAGACTCTTACAACCCCCGAAAGGGCTTAATAGATCGCCCGTTTGCCTCGTCGAAATTGAATAATAATGCCTTGCTCGACAAATTAGTACTGAACAGGCTTACCGTGAAACTGTAGAATATGATATACGATAAAAATCGCTTTGTAGTTCGCTATGTAATCGTTGAACAATCGCTGGTTGATCTGGAACACCAAGAAAGATGAGAGGTTGGTGTCGCACTAACACTTGTCGTGCACCCGGTTGTCGTTTATTGCAAAAATTAAGTAGACGTATCACAAGACGATTACAATTTTCGGAAAATTGTATAATAAACGCGATTGAATTTAATACGAGAATTACGCGATCAACGGATTAAAAGAAAGAGAAACGACAGAATTTTAATAGTGTGAAATGAATTGAACGTGCGCGTCTCTGAGTCTTTGCCGCGTATTCGGAATTTCACCCTCGCGACACTCTGCCTAATTCATAGGACTTGCCGCGCAGCTAAATTACAACGAAGTACAATCGACAACTCTGTCTCTAAACGCACGGGCTGCCGTCACGACTTACTCGAATGTTCGACGAAGAGTGATCAGAATCGATCGCGATCCTAGCCGGAAGGGCCCGTCGCGAGGACGATGTCTTGCGTGGGGACATTTCGGCAAATCACAGCGCGTGACGACGGCGTCGCGTGCGTTTCTATTGGTCGAAAGCGCGTGCTAGCTAAATTCCTCTAGATCATGCTTTCTCTCTTTCTTGGTGTTCCATCTCTGTCTAACGGCTTTTCGGTGTTTCTACGTCGTAGAATTTCTGGAATGTTCCATGCTTATGATAATTTCGTATATTAGCTAACAACGATGCGAATATCTATTAACAATTTGAATCAGTCTTACTGTACAATAAATATGCGGGTAATTATAAACATAAACTATGTCTGTTGTACTATTACGTTTAAATAATGGATCGGTTATCGCGAGGTTCCCTAATTAACAATTGGCTTGTCCATAATCATTTTGTTCGCAAAGAAATCGATCATCAATACGAATTTCGGTGGTAGCGCAAGTTGTTCGTTAAAAATCTTAATAGCATGCGCTGATTCAACTGATAATTTCAATAGTATTCAATTGTTCGATATTCGAATATTCATTCCTGTACTCGCAGCGAACTTTGTTCGAGAACGTTCTTTTTATTCAAAATCGTACCGTTGGGTTTTAGTTTCAGGTAATTCTTGAAATTTGATACAATGACTTTTATTCCCCTGTGTGACCCTTCGTTTCTAAACAGTTCTCGCATGTTGCTAACGTTCGCTGGTGAGGGTTCTCTATCCTCGCCCTTTGCACTTATTCGAATATTTGAATTTCATGCTATTTCATACTCTCATTCCAACACTCAATTCGCACATACGATCGGGTTTGGGATCGCTTGGCGCCTACGCGTGAAAAAGAGGAAAATATCGGTGTTAATTTCAGAAATAAATTAATCTTTACGCTTTTGCGCAGTTAGCCTGAGGAGACCCCTACAATGCGAAGCACTGGCTAACTGCGCATCGAACGTTGTTTATGATACCTCTCCTCGGTCGAACCGAGTTTTTCTATCACGAGTTTCTGTTACTACGCAGTTGAGCACGACGATAGTTTCAAGGAGGGGTATTAACTAAGAAAAGAATGGAGAAGTATGAGAAGAATGAAAGGATAAAAAAGACAAAAGTAGAATAATTATAAGCTCAAACTCTTCCCTGCGCATTTCTCACATGAAGAAGTCTCTTACAACCCGAAGGCTTGATGGGAAAGCACAGAGTCGAGGAGAAATAAAAGAAAGATGAAGTAGTAATTCGCCCTCCCCACGCCCCTTACATGAGGAGTCTCCTACAACCCGAAGGCTTGATAAGGGAACGTGAGGCGGACAAATTTGAAAAATTGTCCGGACGTGACATGTGCATAACTATGCTGTGTACTTTTCAGTTTCTTGTTTTTCTTAGTTTAAAACTGTAATTGTGTACTGGTGGAAAGCAAAAATGCCGCGAAGATATTGTTCCAATCCATTTAGTTTACCTTGACATTCAAATGTAACTAAAAATCTTCGTTCAGTTACAATCGCGTTTCGTGAAAAATATCAGAATATAATATTAGGAGAAAATTTGTGCTGCATGTGTAGAATGCGTGTAATTCGAACATCTAGATTAAATCGTCCAAATCTTCCTATCGTAAACGTAAGTGAGCCGGGTTGTTTTCCAACAGTTCAAGAGCCAGTTGTTGGTCCAAGTAATGTAGAACAAGTAATAAGCAACAATTCGTCAAATTCGGGAACAAATGCAGATACAGGGTGATTCTCTCGCAACGCAACACAAAAGCCAGACCCAAAACTGCTTTGTATGTGCTTATGGTTGAGACGAAGATAAGAAACGGAACAGCAGGGATTCCATTGTGCGGCACGGCTTTTGTGTTGCGTTGAGAAAGAATCACCCTGTACTTATGTAGAAGAAATAGATCGGGAATATTCGTTATCGTCGTTAAATAGTGCCCTTAAATCTCTTGGTGAATCTCCTATCACAACAAAATCTTTAAAATCACCTCTCCAGATTAAGAAAAAAGTATGTATTAGAAATAATTATTTACTCCAATTTGTATTTGTAAGCGGATAGACCGAAAAGTAACGCCGACAAGTGCAGTGGCGCATGGGAACCAGACGGCGGGCGATGGTCTGCTGGCAGGTCATACGCAGCAATAAAATTTTATAACTCCGACAATTCTACGTGTTCCATCATGAAATTTTCAGGGTATTTAGAAAACTCTTTAAAGATTCTACAGAAAAAATTTCAGACCGATTCGTGCTCCCCCTTGGGATTATTTTCAAGTTTGAAAATTATAAACATTATTTACAACAATTTGAAGATTGCGTTGACACATGTAGTAATTTTTTTATTAAACTTTGAAGTTTTACCTATTAAATGCCGGTTCATGCATGTCGATATCTATAATACTTTCCGAGTTATGATGTTTTGAAAAAAAAGTGACCCAAAAACTATAACTTGGAAAGTTTAAACAATATCGAGGAACGGAGCATCGATTTTTTGTTCGTACATTGGGTTCTACCAGCTTACAAAATTTAACAAAAATCCAAGACCATGCGGGAAAAAGTGTGATCACTTTGCGTGGAACGGCCCTAATATGATTCGAACCGTAATATCAGTGTGACTAATACTAATTCAACGATAAAACCTTTTTATTTTTAACTTTTTTTTAATTAAACTTTTACTAACACATTTGTGAGATTTCTCTGATCAAAATAACACCAAACACGATATAGTTTGAATTATATTTATTTATTTATTTATTCAGAATATGCTGCGGAACTATTGACTGCAAATTACAGTGAGTCATAAAATTATTGGCGACCAAATGGCTTGAGGCTTTTTGAGAAGCTATAAAAAATAATTTACTAAGATATGTACTTTTGCTGTTTTAAAAAAATTAAAAGGGCTCAAATAAAAAAGTTAAAAAATTGCCTTTTACTATTTTTTTTCATGATTTCGACAAACTGTAATTTTTTTAAAACAGCAAAAGTACATATCTTAGTAAATTAATTTTTATAGCTTCTCAAAAAGCCTCGAGTCATTTGATCTAATTTTAAATGAGGTATTCTGTTTTAAGGGGGTAGAGACGGGTAACGCAGCGAGGTGACATTACTGGCAAAAATAGGCCTGTAACCATATTATGTTACATACATATATACAGTCGGGTCATTAGGGGTATACCCCTTAAACGACGACGATTCCCACTCGCCCAAGATGCGTGCGCATCGATTCCCACGCGGTATCGATCCCTACCTAGGATCGATCGAAGGAGGTCGATGCGAGCTCGATGATGTAGCACTCTACGTTCGATAGCGCTAGCGTTAAGACGCGAAATACGAGGGTCCGTTGGGCGAGAAACGATACGCGAAGACGAGTCAAACCGACTTAGTACAATCGTCAAACTGCCGATCTACTGTCTCCGTGTATGCGCCTCAAACCGAGGAGTCGCGTGCACAAGCTGAGCCGCGACACTGCTTCAAGATGATACCCGTACGCGAATAACCAAGGTTTCGTCGTAGTAGTCAATTTAAAGAATTTATTACATCCAAATTGTAAGTTACACTTAATTCGGTTCACGTCAACACCAGTGAAATACTGATTCCGTGAAGCAGTGCCGCGACTCAGTTTGTGACTCCTGGGTTTGTGGCACATATGATTCGTGCTTCGCATTTTGTATATTCAAAATAATTCTTTTCAAATAATCACATAATAATCCAGTATTAACGTCACGGTCACTGTTCGTTAGTAACGAAGAAATTGTTAAGGTCACGTAATCGTGTCCTGCCGAAACCTCTTAGTTGTTCTAAACAATAGTGTTAAGATATTCTAAACAAAGATAGTCTCGCCCAGCGTAACGAACTACACCATCAGTTGCGTTAAATTGATGATTTCGGTTCTTGTCAGTCAAATTTCAAAGATAGCTAAACATAAACCGCCGACAGTGCATACCTACCCATAATCGGTGGCAAGTGTGCAAAGGTTTTCATCTATTATATGTGAGGAAAGCACGGTACTGCACGCACTACTGAGTCTGGAAATATCCAAGAGACCACGGAAGTGCCTCTGGACATCTCCTAGATATCACGGAACGTAAAGACTTAGTGCACATTAGCGGCGTGAGACTCTATCCCGCAAGGGCAAGACATCCGTCTGATAATCTCATCTATAAACCAATTGTTTAAACTCCATCCATTCTCACAGGAACCAAGATTATTTCAACAGATCGTTCAGTAAATTGTTATACTACGAGCCAGGAGTGGCGTCCGCGTTTTCTAAAGCTATTAACCTTCGGGTATCAATTGGTATACTACGAGCCAGGAGTGGCGTCCGCGTCTTTTCTAAAATTAAAACATTCGCATAAACTTTGTTATATGGCGAGCCAGGAGTGGCCTTCCGCGTTTTTCTAAATTAAAAAGACATTCATTCCGGCAGCTAACGTTCCTCGATGTATGGTTCATTTTGAAAATATATAAGCAGATTTATACCAGATATCTATCGCTGTTTCTTGTCAGACAACCTAAAAATTTTCCGTTACCAAACGAGTAGAAAATAAGAAAAAAGTAAAGAATAATATTGTTACAGGCCTAAAAAGGGATCCGGGATTTTTCGTTTTTCATCCATATATGAGAATATTTGAGGCTGGGTAAGGGCTCATTCGAAAGAGGAAAGTTTGACGTAGCGCGCTTTGGTCATGATTCAACGAGATTTTGTTAATATCTAATAATATGAGTGTCCAAAGTAGAGGAAAAATCGAGAAAATACATTCGCAGAATCCAAAACGATGACCAGGGCGCGCTGCAGTGAACCTTCTGCTTTCGAATGAGCCCTCACCCAGCCTCAAATATTCTCATATAAGGACGAAAAACGAAAAATCGTGATTGCATTCCCATAGACTAGTTCCGCCATTTTGTGGATAATACAGAGCAAGTCGCGTGACAAATTTAGTTCAGCTAGTAGTTATAAGGTGGCGCCGAACTAAAAAGGCTTGTGAGTGCCGCGTCACCCCTCTCCTAGCGCGTCCCCCACTCCAAAAAGAGTGGGGCAACACCGCGTGCGAGCCGTTGGCGACAAGAAGGAGATCGTCCCAGGATACCGACACACGTGCACGTGAGAGAGAATAAAGCATTGTGATAACCAAACAAGTTGTATTGTTTCTCCTGTCCATCCTATGGACGCGGTCCGTGGAGTGCCGCGATAGCTGTCAGCATTACCGACACCCACAATTCTACATGCTGCCGATTTGGAATCGTAGCCAGAATCAAGCGTTAGGTTGATTACGTCACTCAAATGTGTCGGCGAAAGCAAACGAAAAAGGCAACAACGCCCGAACGCTGAGTGAGACGCACTACAGTCATGCTGTCCTTATCTCATTCTGAATGTTGAGATTGTCCCTTTGTTACGCGGCATAGTATACCGCTCGCGGATCTATAATAGCAGTCTTATACTTTCTACAACCTTACGGTTTTAACTATCGAGAGCAATAAACTCACCGTAAGACATCGTCCGTTTTTGCCTTCTATGTACCTTGTACAGATGGTAAAAACAATAAATTCATGAATCGATGAATTTATCGCACCAATTTAGAAGCACGGTCAGTCATATTCAATAGCACATTTTCTTATTGGTAGAAACTTTCCTAAGCTGGTCGGAGTAGTATTTTGTTACGTACCGAAGCAATCACCATGAAGCTTCAAAAGGTCCAACATTAAACAGACCTTCTACAGGACAAAGCCCGTAAAGTCAGAACGTTTATTTGGCATTCGCATTGTCCACAAATGCTCGCGACGAGCAGTTTACAATCTTTCACGAGGTCTTGCTATTCACTTTACTTAAATTCTAACTTCCTCTTCCGTGTCTTAATCGGACCCCCTGTGATGCATGAGTCAGAACAAAACCCTAAGAGGTCCCGAACCATCGAAGCTGCATACTCAAGTACCACCGGTCACATGACCATATACCTCAACAGTACAGTCCGACACAAGGGTCTTGAGCCGCCTGTCGCTCGCGCCTGGGTCACTGCCGGTTCGGGTTGTAAAACTCTGGCGACTTCCACGTGCATCACAGCTGCTGGGTTTTCGGCTAGCTTACGTGGGAAATGTCCAGCGAGGTGATTTGCTAAACCGTTCAGCCTATGGCCATTAATCAAACTCCAAACGTTTGCTAATTGGCCACTTTTCGTCAACACCTCTCTCGTTGGACTACCTCTCTGCGGCTCCTTGCTGACCGTTCGTAAGGCCCAGGAGAGGGAGAATACAAAACTTGCAACGAGACATCGAGACTCGAAGTCACTTCTCGTTGATTCTCAGATCTGATCACTTCCTCAGCATTCTTAAGTCAGTCTCTTACAGAACTTGAACAAGAACAGTCAGCCTTCACGATCCTATCGATACGTTCTGACATAGCTTCTGAATACCTGTTTTGAGATACCTCTGAGGTATTATTTGACATACAGATATAGACATTTGTACAACACACCCACGTATTAAACGCGTACTAAACACCTTTTCGCTAACTTTTGACTGACGCCCGCCTCGCCTCGCTCAAAGAGGAGGTATAACAAGAGAAGAATATACCTCCTCTTTGCAATAATTCTGTAAATGTTTACATAAGTTGTGTTCAATAGTCGGGAAATGAAGCTGAGGTCCGAGAGTGAAAATACCACAGGTTTCCCTTTTTGTATCTTTATTATACATGTAGAACACACTGCCACGCACACCACACACGAGTAATAACGATCAAACACGCGATGCGCACACGAACGGTTAACACACAATTACGAGAGAGACGAAACTGGACGGTAATACTCGACAATGACGCGATTGAACGGTAATAACTGGACGGGTTTAAAAAAAACGCGGTCTTCGGTAGCTCAGTTGGTTCGGTGAACTCGTGCACGATTCGGCAGGTAATGAGCAGCGAGAGCTCAGCGATCTCCTGAATTCGGTTAAGCCGTTACGGATACTGTGACGTTATGAGCCAATTAGCTTTCACCACTTGTTCCGATCGTCAACAATACCCAATAAGCGGCTTAACTAATTCGATTAGGATTAAAAGCGACGCGCTGTCTCTCGATCTTTCCAGAATGCCGAGAGAAAGAGTTCACAGTGTTCGCACGCTGGAAAGAGAGCGGACGACTAAAAGTAAACACGACGCGACGGTTGGATTTAGGGATCGCCGGCTCTCGCTCACTCCGATACTAAACAATTTGTATGTGAGATATTTATTTATTTAAATTATTTGCATTCACTCAGAATATTGACTAACACTCCATTATATTTCTTATTAGTTTCGAAAAACAAAGTTATTACAGGTTTTTGAAAATACAAGCGTCAAGCAATTGGGACGAGTTATATCTTGAATTTGGAAAGAGATAGGAAAAAGCTATTGATGTAAAAGTTCAATGGTATGACTAATGAAAAATATGAGATATCTCACGAAATATTAATTTTTTAAACATTGTACTGTTAGACATAGACGCGTTAGCGAAATAGAAGAGAGGAAATAGTAAAGAGAGGAAAGAAGGAGATATAGACGCGAGCGCGGTGGAACGAAGCGATTTTAGTTATGTCAATTATGTTATGATCGCGAGCGAATTACGATTCTATATTTATGTGTTTTTTGGGAGAAATAAAAGGTCTTGTGTTAAAGAATCTGATCCCGGGAGCCGAGGCCCCTCGGTTTATTAGTTCTAATAGTACCATAGTACTTTCTTATGCAGAATGTTCCAAGGAGTTGATGCGAGTAATAAAATAATTTTTAATAAAAAATACAACCGACTTCGAAATGCACTAAAAAGTATGAAATAATTTCTACTTCATTTATACAAATACCCAACAGCTATTACTAAAACCTATTTACTCGTTAAATCGTATACTAAATACATTTCAACCTTTTCGGAGGCGGCGCAAAATTAAAAACTTTCTTCTACTAAGAAGATCCTAGTTCAGGCGTCAGCAACCTATCAAATCGTTATTGGCATCATCGTATATTCGGGTATTATTAATTTTGCGCCGCCTCCGAAAAGGTTGAAATGTATTTAGTATACGATTTAACGAGTAAATAGGTTTTAGTAATAGCTGTTGGGTATTTGTATAAATGAAGTAGAAATTATTTCATACTTTTTAGTGCATTTCGAAGTCGGTTGTATTTTTTATTAAAAATTATTTTATTTCACACTATTTAGTGGAACGAGCAGTATTTGTAGGATGCCGTAAAGTGGTTTACCGTTCTTATTGGTTAATTATAACGATAGTTTTCAACGATAGTTTTCAACGCTAACAAGTTCCATACATTTTTGCAAGTGGGATCGTCGCGGAAATATCTCTTATTAAATGCGAAAGGTTTCATCGCGATCGGTACATGCCTTGCAGAGTATACATATGTATATAGAAACAGTAGAGAATCGGCGACTGCATGCTGACTCATACACCGGTAGAGACACGTAGGCATACGTAGAATTCAATGTAGTAGTAACAATAGTTTTTCACGAATATCTCGGAAACTAAAGCTTCCAGTTAATTAAGCATCAGGAAAAAGTTGTTCAGAATCATGCCCCCGACAACATATTAAAAGATCATTGAAATCGTCCAACTTTGAGATTAAAAACTTCATGTATTTTGCAATAACAATGAAAAATTGAAAAATTTTTTTCTAATGGGACTAATCGGAAGACATACCCTACAAGATGCAAAAGGTTTCGTTTCAATTGGTCCATCTATCTCGGAGTAATCGGTGAACAAAAAAAAAAAAAAAAAAACCATACTGATCGAATTGAGTAACCTCCTCCTTTTCGAAGTCGGATAAAAAAAAATATGCAATTCTAATTAAATAAAAAGTGCATCTACATTTTTTTAGTACATCGTTGCTTTCACGAAAAAAATGAAGTCATAGAAAAATAAACATTATCATACCATTGAACTTTTACATGAACAGCTTTTTCCTATCTCTTACTAAATTCGAGATATAATCCGACCCAATTGCGTGACGCATCCTGTATGCTTTTATGAATTAAAAAACATTTATTTAAAGAAGCTAATAACTTTTTCTAAAAAAATTCTCAGATTGCACGTTCCTTCGGTTCTTCAGAGTAGGCATATATTTTTCAGCAGCGAGGGGTGCTACGGTGCGCTATATAAAATCCACGCGTTCAGTCAGTCAGAATTTATCGGAGCGGGACAATTCTATCATTTAGGTTGAAAGAAGGATAGCATGATCACCCTACATCTCACTCTAACCACGCGCCAATGTTTCGCTTTTGTTCTTCAGCCGTATTGTCGCGATGCCTCTGGCGAGATGAGCGTTTGAATGTGTTTGTAAAAATACTTGAGGCGTTGTTGCCTTTCTAGATCGTGTTGCGCGCACGCCAGCTGAGAATTAAACCTTTAAAGTTCGTAACAAAACACGCAAGTGGCTCCACCAGGCCCAACGAAAAAACTGCTGTAATACCGACGTCCCGAATCGGAGAGGTCACGTGCTGTGTCTACCCCCTTAAGGGGGTATCCAGATAATGGCGGAACTCGTCTTTGGGAATGCTTTTACGGGAATCGGTTATTCGTCCTTATACGAGAAGATCTTGAGCTGAATAAGGGCTCATTCGAAAGAGGAAGGTTCAATGCAGGGAGGTCAACTCACCGTTTGAGTCACAAAACTCTTTTAGTGGCCTAAAAATGCTTCCAATTTGCAACTGCATGTTGTCGATTTTTTCTTCTACTTTTGACACTGATATTATTAAATATGCACATAATCTCGTTAAACCATGAGTTGACCGCCCTGCATTGGACCTTCCTCTTTCGAATGAGCCCTTACCCAGCCCTATGTGTTCTCATATAAGGACAAATAACCGATTCCCGTAAACCCATTAATAGGCCCGTTTTTGCCGGTAATGTCACCTCGCTGCATTACCCGTGTCTACCCCCTTAAACGGCGTGTCAATAATTTTGTGACTCACTGTAGATGCTTTATGATATTTGGAAAAGCCCGTCCGAAAACGGACAGTTTCTTCCTATTGAAAATTAAAGTAATTTACAAGTTAACAATAATAATAGAATAATAATAGAATAAATATAAACAATAATAATAGAATAAACAACATAGAATCGACTCCTCAGCTGCATATAAATGATGTGTACGGATGCAGAATCGACACCTCGGCTGGAAATAAAATGAGTTTGCAAATAATAAAAGAAGGATTGAAATGGAATAACTAATAAACATGTTGAGTTTGAAAAAATTCAAAAATAATGTAAATGAAACTTACCCATTCGTCCGTAAATGACCCAGATGCATTGAAAATGCAGGTTTGTTGTCACTGGGTCATTGTGCCGATCCTGAGCATTCGAGGAGGGAACACGTTATGTAAAACAGCTGATCTTCAGACAGAATCATCGAACTCATTCCACCGTAAGGTCATTATCACTTTTTACAGAATTTCACTACGTGGTCTAAAAGGGACCGATTCTTTCAAGTAAATAAACATTTTTACTTACTTTTCAGCGAAATTCGTCGTAGTTGTTCCTATGCTTAAATAATGGGTGGCTCCAAAAGGGCCCTACGCAGCCCGCTTTTGCCGCAACACACTGTTCGTGCGGTCACTGTCACGTCACTATTGCACTGGCCACA
Organism: Osmia lignaria lignaria; assembly: GCF_051020975.1. NCBI lineage: Eukaryota > Metazoa > Arthropoda > Insecta > Hymenoptera > Megachilidae > Osmia > Osmia lignaria. The sequence goes on along the minus strand of NC_135037.1, from coordinate 483,934 downwards.
AATGAAAAACATGTAATATTTCGCACTACTTCGTAATGTTTTCACGACGTTATTGGTCTTCCTTTCCAACTTCAAATGAGACTTTGCTCTTTGTTCTTTTTCACGTTTGACAATACTGTGAGGTCCATGGCCATTTTGTTATTCTTGGTAACCGAGAGTAATCGAAAGAGGCTCGTGTCGATCCTAACAGCGAATAAAAGTGTTGGATTAATTCGATTTATTCATTTTACATGAACAATGATTCGTTACTTTATTCGTTGTTCATGATTAATGAATAATTCGATATTATTATTCTTGTTGGATTTAGGTTGAATAAAACCATGGATCTGTTTATATATCAACGCTGTATTTTGAGTTCACATTTGTAAGAGCCTGTGTTGGAACAGAGACGTTGCCCAGAGTCCCGTTAGGTACCGTCGTAAAACATCTGGGGCCCTTATGACGACGGGAATTGGCGAGGGCCTGATCGTCCTCACCCCCTTGCTGCGGCGATGGCGACCAGGCCTCGGAAAGCAGAAGGTTGAGGTTTTTCCAAAAAGAGTGGGGCGCGGACCTTCCTTTTAAAGAACGGGAAAAGCGCGCCGTGGGCAGAAGGAAAAAGACAACGGAATTGACTGCATGTAGCGTTTAGAAACGGAGAGTGTTAGAACGAGCATTAAACTATAACCTGACAACTTATGGACTTTTATTTAAACACCCTTACACATTCGTATCGCCTTTTCTATACACTAACTGGAATACAATACGACGCCACGCATCCCGCGCTTTCTTCTATTGTTCATCGATCGGGACAACCTAGATCGCTTACTCGATTGGAATGGCTATAGACGGCACAACGAACATAGATCGCCAAACTCATGGGTTCTAACAATTCTTTTCTTTTTTTTTTATTCATTATTCGATATGTTACGTGCGGGGTAGACGTAGTTGGTAGATGATCACTCTGCGGTGGTTTGTACTCCGACGAAACGCTTAAACACCTTCTTTTGGGAAGGAAAAGTATTATGGGATTCGGATTGGGTCTAGGCTTATACAAGCCTCTCGTTCGTTGAATACAGGGTTTGGAAATACGCACCAAATAATCACCCAAAATTGAATAAATAACTATTATATATTATGCCAAAAGAAATGAATCGTTATAAAATCGAATTGTTACACTTTCCGGACGGGAATACAAGTATGATAATATGATGCGTGACCAAAAGATATTAGAATTTTCTTAACTACTGAGGACAGAGTATCCAGATTTTGGTTGGGACTCACCGGATATTTAGACGAACAGAAACGGTTAACGAGTTTGATGGATCGCTGCCTTCTCTCTCTCTCTTCCTCTCGACGCACGGATGATGGAACAATGTGATTGATAAATGAAACTATGACTTTACACTAACAATAAGTCTAAATGTCTTTACACTAACGGTTCTATTTGTAAATAGTTTCAAACTTGAGTCTTTTTTTAACGAGGAAAACTGAGTCTTTTTGCGTGACACTGTTATACACGAAACTCTGCTCGAAGTATTTCGAAATACCTGGCGTTCCTCCGATAGAGAGACCGCGCATCTTGCGACTGTATGGCCGACTGTGTTCGCTATTGCCCGTAATCGGTTTTTTATTATGGCTGAAAATGCTGATTTTGCATGGGTTGAGAAAGAGTTCACTAGCATATTGACCTATTGGAACGTCGGTGCGTTGGCACATATTTTCGGCGCAGCGTTTCGAGAAGTAGAAAGAATTTGTTGACGTTTGTGACTCTAAGGAGGTCAGTCAATGAACTGATTTCGTGATTGCTAACCCTTTCGTAACTTTGAAATCGGAGATAATAGAATTGTTCTTTTCTCGGGACGTAACAGATACAACTTTTGCCTATCGAGTCCTTTTATACCGACATGGTGCCGATGCACTTGATCACGACCACGATTCGAACGCAGAGCATACTCAACACTCTCACGGTTCAGCTCGCGCTCTTATTGGACGGTATTTTTCGTCAATAATTTGAAAACGAAGCCTTAACCAGTGTAAGGAATATTCGGAACGGGCAATTAAAAAGTATAAAAGTGAGTAAATTCAATAAACTGTGGGCGCTTTCCAAAACAAGGCATACTCTTTATTCTAAACGGTCGTACACATTGACGGTCAGAACAAGAATGTTCTGCCGTTCCAAAAATCCTCAGTCATGGGGACGCCTTTGACAGTATGCCCTTTTGTTTAGGACACCCCCAAGTTGTATGACTTTCCCTTAAGAAGGGGAAACGCGCTGACAGAACGCACATGGCCTGCCTCAACCGTTCGTCTATTTCGAATTTTCTAACACCAGCATTTTGGCAAAGGAAAAAATTGTTTAAAATCACCTCAGCAATCATTCCTCCATGAGATTCGACTTAATTCTGGGCCACCATGTATAACTTCATGTACTAGTAGTGGTAGTTGATTTCGGTTCCTAAGAATAGCACTCAATGAATTATTTATTCAACGAGTCAAACTTTCTTCGAACTGCTCTTTCGTTGCCTTGCACAAGATTCGGTATATTAGTCATAAACATCACGTTCTTTGTGTGTCCATATATAAGTTTCCAACTATACAATGCGGAACGAGGATATACCAGCAACAAGTAATTACGTAAGTGATGCTTCCGTCAAAGTTAGGTATAGGTAATTCTAAACTCTATAAAGAAAACTGAGGACCGTATGCTATTGATTGAAAATAATAAATTGAATCATTAATAAAAGAAACCAAATGTGATTCAGAATGTATTCTGAAAAATAATAAAATAATTTTTAACAAAAAACAAATCCGACTTCGAAATGCACTAAAAAGTGTCAAATAATTTCTGTTTCATTTATACCAATATTCCATAGCTATTAATAATATCTACTTAATCGTTAAATAGGATACCAAATACATTTCAAAGTTTTCGGAGGCGGCGCAAAATTAAAAACTTTTCCTCTACTAAGAAGATCCTAACTCGGACGTCGGCAACCTATGATAAATCACCCATTTGATAATTTCAAGTAAATAATATTCAACGGGAATCAACAAACCCATTGCGAAATAACTATACTGCAGTTCACGAGTGACCGCACTTAACTCGCGCAGCTAGTGACCTACTGTGGTCTAGGGAGATTTTTAATAGTGCGTGTGATTCCCCTTTACAGCTTGCTTCTTACTTTGCGTTCACATCATTTTTTTCTTGCGACAAATAATAGGAATTTCATTGTATCGTGAAACTTTACAATATCATCACCGGTTATCAATTATCGTATGTCATATATTTCTGCCCGCCATTTATATGGTCGCAAAGTATAATAAGAAGCAAGCTGTAGAGGGGAATAACACACGTTATTAAAAATCTCTCTAGACCTAGTGAGCGGCGCGAGTTAAGTATGGTCTCTTGTGAACTGCAGTATAGTGCATGTACATCAGGAGGGCTGCTAATTTCTCATATAATCGTTACAATTACAAATGTTTTCCCGGAGCTATAATTTCTCTCTTACGACTTATTAATTACCAAGTTTGCCATATCGCAATCAAATCGTTATTGGCAGCATCGTTTGTTCGAGTATTTTTAATTTTGCGCCGCCTCTGAAAACTTTGAAATGTATTTGGTATCCTATTTAACGATTAAGTAGATATTATTAATAGCTATGGAATATTGGTATAAATGAAACAGAAATTATTTGACACTTTTTAGTGCATTTCAAAGTCGGATTTGTTTTTTGTTAAAAATTATTTTATTTCACACTTTTTAGTGGAACCTGTAGTATTTTTAGGATAGTGTAAGGTGATTTTGGGTTTCTGTTACATAGCTAATAACAATAAACCTAAAAAATATTGACCAAATTTAAATGGTTAATAAACAACAAATTCCATAAATTTTTGCAAGTGGGGTCATCGCGGATATACAGAATGTCACGCGACTACCTCTACAGCCGAAGAGGGATGATTGCTAAGGTGATTCTAAACAACTTTTTCCTTTTCCAAAATGTTGGTTAAGGCTTGTTTTTATAGTTATTAACAAAAAACACCGACCAATCCGAGCGCCTACAGCGCGCGGGCTCAGGGACTACAATGTCGGCTATGAAAACCGGGCCTGACGTAGGTCGCAAACGAACGGCTCGGCACCCCGTTGGCATAGCACAATAAAAAATTGGGCGGGTAGAACATTTTTAGTCGTTGTTTATAATGAATACGGAACCTAATCTCTTGTCGCCTATCATAATGTAAAAAATGAAATTCTAAGCATTCTAAACAACAAATGAAAATGATTGAAATGGAATAATTAATAAACGTTTGAATTGGAAGCCACGTTAATGATGAAAAATTTGAAAACAATATAAATGAAATTTTCGCATTCGTTCGTAAATTAACCTACTACGCTGAAAGCAGATAATTGTCACTGGGAATCGAGGAAACACGTTCAGTAGAACAGTAATTTTCATGATCGGGCCAGTGAACTCCCCTCATTTATTGCACTTAGGTGTGAATGATAGGCGAGGTGTTTGCTCATCGAATGTCCAGAATCAACACAGTGATCTAGTGGGAATTATTTGCTTTCAGCGTAGCAAGTTAATTTAGAAACGAATGGGTAAGTTTCATTTAAATTGTTTTCAAATTTTGCATCATTAGTGTAGCCTTTAATTCAAACGTTTATTAATTATACCACTTCAAACATTTTTATTTGTTGTTTAAAATCCTTAGAATTTCCTTTTTTACAATATGACAGGCAATAAGAGATTAGGTTCCATATTCATTCTAAACAGCGACTAAAAATGTTCTACCAGTTCAGTTTTTTTATTGTGCTATGCCAACGGGGTGCCAAGCCGTTCGTTCGCGACCAACGTCAAGCCCGGTTTTCGTACCCGACACTGCAGTCCCTGGGACTGCGCTCTATCCGCGCTCGGATTGGTCGGTGTTTTTTGTTATTAACTCGCAAACCAATCCTTAACCAACAATTTGGCAAAGGAAAAAGTTGTTTAGAATCCCCTTAGCAATCATCCCTCTACGGCTGTCGAGGTAGTCGCCTGACACCCTGTAATTCCTACCAAATATGAAAGGTTTCATCGCGAACGATACATTCCTTGCAGAGTAACATGAAGGCGTTGATTTTTCGCTATAATAGTAGTTATTAACAAATTCAATAAATTTTTGCAAGTGAGATCATCGCGGATATACCTCCTACTAAATGTGAAAGTTTTCATCACAATCGATACATTCCCTGCAGCATAAACGCCAGAAGACATAAATGAAGTATTACGTTTTTTGCGACATAAGTCGTTAGGAATGAAAAAATACAAAAATTTCTTTGCGAGACCAATCGGGAAATATACTCTACAAGATGCAAAATTTTTTATTCGATTGGTTCATCCGTCTCGCGGTAATCGGTGAAAAATATAAGTCAAGCATTACGTTTTTTGCAAAAAAATGTTTTTTTAACGGGACCAATTGGGAGACATACTCTACAAGATGCAAAATGTTTCGTTCCGATTGGTCCATCCATCTTGGAGTAATCGGCGAACATACATTTAAAAGAAATAGTCGTTAGGAATGAAAAAATGCAAAATATTTTTTTTACTGGACCAATGAGGAGTTACACTCTACAGGAGGCAAAAAGTTTCGTTCCGATTGGTTCATCCGTCTCTGAGTAATCGGCGAACGTACGTCGCACGTACATAACATAGTACGTTTTTCTGCAATAAAAAGCGTTCGGAATGAAAAAATGCAAAATGTTTTTTTAACGGGACCAATCGGGAGACATACTCTACCAGATGCAAAAGGTTTCGTTCCGATTGGTCCATCCGTCTCGGCGTAATCGGTGAACATACATAAAGAAAAAAAAAAAAAAAAAAAAAAAAAAAATTACATACACATCGAATTGAGTATCCTTCTCCTTTTCGAAGTCGGATAAAAAATATGATGTCCATCGCTAAAGTTGTGAGTTCTGTAAAATCCGGCGCTCAGTCCATGCAGCCGCGTGGTTTCAGTAAGGCTGAAGTAATGTTTAACAACAGTAAAGAAGCGAATCTATTCCTGGACTCTCCTGCTCTTCATGACTCTGGCATTTCGGCTTTTGTCCCCAGACAGAAGATCGAAAAAAAGGGCCTTCTCAAAGGCATTTGTCTCGACGTTAGTATGGAGGAATTTGTGGAGCTCTCTCTCTCTCCATGCAAAATCACTTTCGCAAAACATTTAAACAGAAAGATACGTGATCCTAACTCCAAGGAGATATCCTGGGTTCCGTCTGAAACCGTCCTCCTAACCTTTGAAGGGTCTGTAGTTCCCGAGAAGATTCAGGTGCTCGGACTTCTCAACAAAAATATTGAGCCTTACATCGAACGGGTGAGAACCTGTGTCAATTGTGGAGGCTATGGACACACCGCTTCTAGATGCAGAAGACCAACCATCTGCTTCAACTGTGGCGAACACAAAAAAGATGAACAGCACTCCTGTAACGCTCCTACTGGTTGTCTTCATTGCGAGGGTGACCACTCTACCTTCCACCCGGATTACCAAACTATGATCTTCAACCAAGAGGTTAATCGAACCCTTGCCTTCTACGATGTCTCTGTATATGAAGCACTTGCACAAACCAGAGAGAAACTTGGTCTTGTAAAGCAAAGACCTCCAAGACAGTCATCCGCTATCTTATCCAATCCCTCATCATTTCCTTCTCTTCCTCCATCTACATCTAAAAAAGAATACACTTTGAGAACCATCGGTGGCATTCAGAAGGAGCGCCCTGCTAGTCAATGGAATAACAATATCCTAAAAACGTACTAAAAAAATAATACCATTGTCGGCAGCTCTTCTTCAATCATTTCGATACCATTGGAATCTCCTCAGAAGGAATCTTCTTCTGCTAAACTCGCATTGCATTCCTCCAAACCTTCAATATCCTCTCACACAAACCGGGAAACAACCCAACAAAACAGCAGCTTATAATCCAAATCTCTTCCCACCAGCAAATTTCTCGTCAAAAACATCTCTTCCTCTTCAATCTCCAAAAACAAGTCAACATGGATACTGCACAAACAGCCAATTTCAACGTGCTGTTTTGGAATTGCTGGAACATTGTCAGTAAGAAGCCAGATTTAGAGCTTATTTCGTCCTCATATGATGTTATAATTTGCGTTGAGACTTGGCTCAACCCCACCTTGTCATTTAGTCTTCCTGGTTTTTCTATAATCAGAAGAGACAGATCTTGTCGTAGGGGCGGTGGTATCGCCATCTTCTTAAAGAAGAACCTCCTCTGGTCCCACATCAGCTCCATTTTCATCGATGATAACTTGACGGAATCACTCACCATCCGTATTAGTCTAAGCGACTTACATCTCACCATTTGTACATGCTACAGACCCCCGTCTTCGGATTTCGATCAGGACAAGTGGTATCAGCTCCTGCAACAACTTCAACAGTAGGGACCATTTATTCTGGTCGGTGATTTTAACTGTCACCATGAAGCATGGAACTGCACAAATAATTCACGGGCAGGGGAACATTTTCTTCAAGTTCTTGAAGACGCAAACTGTATGATTCATAACACCAACACCTCGACATATCTTGCACACTTCAACCAGCAAGGCAGTAATCTTGATCTTGTCATTTCTCCCTGCAATTTTGCTCACAAGATGCTTACTTCTCAAATCAACGACCCCTGGGGTTCTCATCACTTTCCCTTACACATAACCGTGCAGACTACCCGTTTCATCTTCAAACAACGGCGTAACAGACTCACTACAAAACGAACTGACTGGCGCGCTTACTCTGATCATCTTGAATCTCTCACTTCTGTTCTCCTCTCTAGGGAGTTTCTTGACTTACAACCTCTCGATCAGTACTCGGTCTTCGTTGAGATGATTCAACAATCCGCTGAATCTGCTACCCCTGCTTTAAAAGGACATTCTAACGGTCGTCTCAAAAATCCTGTTCCATGGTGGGATCAGGAGTGCAGCAAGGCGATTCGTCTTTCTAAGCCTGCCTCTTCAAATGGCAACACACCGGTTCCTTTCAGGATTGGATTGCTTATAGTAAACAGCGGGCTTCCACTAGGAAGACTCTCAGGAAAAAGAAGAAGGAGAGTTTTAAAAAAATGGCCAGCGAACTGAACCGGCAGTCGGATTTAGGCCTCTTCTGGAAACGGATCAAGGTCTTTAAAGACAAGTGAACTAATTCTACTGCTCCCACTCAACAGTCCAGCCTCAGAGATTACCATAATTTGATCGACAAACTTTGCCCGCCTTGGGCCTCTCGTTGTTTCACATTCTCTACCCGAAATTTCAACTCTTTTCTCGACACAGGCTTCACCCTCTTTGAGTTAAACTCCGCTTTGAATAAGGTTAACTGCAAATCGGCTCCAGGTCCAGATCGCATCGACTACCAACTTATTAAACTTCTTCCTCTTAAGTGGAAGCTGTCACTATTGGATATCTTTAATTCTATTTATGAGAACAATTTGTTCCCAGAGCAATGGCATGACAATACCGTCTTCTTCATACCCAAGCCGAATCAAAAAGGTCTTCGCCTTATCACACTCTCTTCCAACCTATGCAAGTTACTTGAAAGATTAATCTCTCAGAGACTCTATTCGTGGCTCGAGTCGATGGGTCTTCTGCCGGAACTTCAATCCGGTTTTCGTAAAGGCAGATCCACCGCTGACAATATTCTTGCCTTCACAACCCTGGCGCACACTAACCTACTTAATCGGCGCACTACGGCTGCCGCTTTTATTGACATTGATTCAGCCTTTGATCGTGTCCTACCAGAACTATTGTTAGCTAAACTTGAGTTACTAGGGATTTCTGCCAACCCCCTTTACTTCATCGCCAATTTACTTTCGGGCAGAAGATCTCATTTCCAGGTGCGGGATGATAGAGGATTCCCACTTGAGATCACACGGCACAAGAACATTGGTGTTCCGCAGGGCGGCGTCCTCAGTCCCCTGCTGTTCATTCTCTACATTGCAGACATCGACTGCAATCTTCCTAGCAACAGTCGAGTATACAAATATGCCGACGATATTGTTATTTGTGCCACTGACGATGATCCTAGTGGTGCCACTGCATCCCTGGAAATTGCTACCAACATACTAAACAAAAACCTTGAGCAAATAGGCCTTAGCATCGCAGTCCATAAAACTAAACTTTTCTCACCACATCAATGGAGCTATGTGCTTACACTCGCAAGACCCTCAACGTTATTAAGTTTCTTCGAGGCACCTGGTGGGGTGCTCATCCTGACACTCTTCTGACCATATATAGAAGTCTCATTCGCTCCAAAATAGAATACTGCCTTCACATTTTTTCTCCTCACCAGCAAGGGCTCCTCCAAAAATTGGAGAGAATCCAGCTATCTGCTGATAGATTCTCACTGGGATTGAGGAACTCCACACCTATCAACGTCACCCTAGCTGAAGCCAAATTTCCACCCCTTGCTCTACGTGCTGAGTACCTAGGTAAAAAGCATATTACAAAGATACTGACAAACTCTGCTCACTTCCTCAATAGTCAACTTGCTGCATATTTATCCAGTATTGACAATCTCAGACCACAGATCCGCCGCCCTACTAATCTCATTATTCGTGTCATTCAACAAATTTGGTCTTTGAAACCCCTTCTCATCAACTCTAAGGAGTGTTTGTTTGGATCTTATCAAGATCAATCTGCACCCCCAGTTCTATGTGACACTACTATAGGGCTCAGTTTGAAGAACTCAGATGACATCAATTCAAAATTTCAAGAGATCCTTTCTTCTAGTTATAGAGGATCCACCCCAATATTTACTGATGGTTCTAAAACACCTACAGGGATTTCCACTTAGAGACCTTTCTCGCCGGTCCACACCTCAAGGAACTATATATTATATCGCGCTTTTTACAAAAGAACAATATTTCTATTTAATTAAGGGCACAGATTCCTTCGAGGCCTCCTCCGAATCGATGTAAGCGCCATTGGAAATAATCGGGCAATCGTGAAAACACATAATTGAGAAATTCGACATTTGACGGTGTGACATCTAACGTCATTATGCAGAATAAGAAACGAAAGTGAGGTGGCATAGTTGCCAAATCACATCATTTGAGAGTTCTATCGCGGTGTTGCCGCATCTGTGACCATCTAGCAAAATGAATTTGCTCGAGCCGAGCGAGATTTTGATTCCTGGCGGACATAGAAAAGGACAGCGCGAGAGAAAGAGAAGGAGTATCATGAATGAAACAACGTAGGGCCGATCGGCGTAAATATAGTCACACGCTACGACAGATTCGATGAGACTCTGTAATACACATAACGTACGCGACTATAAGACTTATAGGAATAAAAACTATATGGCATTAATAATTTCAGGAAAGGAATGAAAAATAAAGACATGTAAATTGATCTATAATATACAATATTTATCGATTGAAATATAATCAATAAATATAAACAATGCCTCTTCTTTCTCCGCGCCGTCTACATCGTCGATTCCCATGACAGCCACTCCAGCCACGTGTTATTGAAATCTTTTTCATTTGAAATATAATAATGAATTTTAATATAATTGTACCTGCATATACAGGGTGTCCCAGTCTAAGTGTGACAGAATTATATTAAAATTCATTATTCATTTCTTTATTTCTTATTCCCTTCTTGAAATTATTATGTCAGGTAGTTTTCATTCCTATAAGTCTTATGGCCGCGTACTTACGTTATGTGTATTATTTCATTCATTCTACCCCTACCAGCACCACGAATCCGCCGTTCTTTGATGTTTCCGAACATAGAAAAGGATAGCGCAAGAAGGATAAACAAAGAGAGAAAGACTCACAAGCACAACATTTAACCCAATATTATGCTATTAAATGTTGACCGATTTATATTGTGTTTAGCTTCATTTTAATCAGAAAAATCATCTCCACATGATAGTGAAATTTTTATTAACAAAAAGTACAAAATAAAAAACTTTATTCTGTGTATTAGTATGGTCACATTGACACGGGGCATTTAAATGAAGGCAATAAATCCCTGTTTTAGTCCCTCTTTCGTCTTTAGCTACTGACTCTTTCTAATTAGTGTTTACTAACTAGGCAATCAAATTTGAAAAATGATTCTCCTATTCCATAACAGTTGCGGAGTGGACCGGCAATAATTATGTACATTTATCGAGTTTTCACTGTATATGGTGCAAGTTTTACAATTCATTTTTCTGGCATACCATTTCAAGCATTCTATCTGTAATTTAATTGATGAAAAAAACATGATTATAAATACGAATAAAAAAGTTTGATGGTTGCACACATTAGTACATGTATTGTTTCATTCTCGAACCTCTTTCTCTCTCGAACGCCCTATTCTTTTCTATGTCTGGCAGGAATCAAAATCGGATCGAGCCTGTTGCAATTGTAACAGATGTAGTAACAGCGTGATAGAAGTCTTAATACGTTGCGGCAACTATGCCATACTTCTGACTATATTCGCGTAGCTGTTTGTGGTGTCAAATTAGAATTTACATTTATCGACTGATTTCTGTTTTTATCGACCCCGATGATAACGTGGTCAAATATACCATCAATGCCTCTGACGGAAAATCAGTGAACTATTCTTCCGTCTATTTGACGTCTGATGCGTGCAAATCGTAAATTTCGTTTTACGTCTTCCAGAAGTGATAAATTGTGAAAAATCGAATTTTAGTGACATTGTGCTAGTCCAAGGAAGGATGGTCTGGTGTGCTATGGGTGAAAAAACCATTAAATCGTCCAATATTTGCGAAAATGCAGCCGAACGCAGCATTCGGCAGCCATGTTGTTTGCTTACAACAGCGTCTGTCTCAATCTTACAGTGTCGAAAATATCACTTTTCTCAACGTATAGTGTTTATTAGCGTTCAAGCGGACCAGACCACCCTGTGGTGAAGTCTACCCGTGGGTGCTATACCCGCGAAAATTTCATTTGTGCAATTATCGAGACGAAAAACGAAATCTACGAAATCGAGTGTCTCTCTCACGCATGGCGTATACGTGCATGCTTTCCGTTGATTGTGTGAGTGCACGCATACAGGTCATGGCACAAGGAGTCTGTGCCCTTAAGTTTTGACTTTTCTACTGACTTTGTATAAATTTACTGCAAAGATATGTAACACTTTCTGCTGTACCGGATCAATGAGCTTGTATGGAGCTTACGATGCTTTTTTTCAATAAATACAATACAATATCATCCAATCGATCTACAGTTATCGACGTATTATTCCACGTCATTAATTAATCTACAATATCGACTTTCTCCACGTAGCTCATTAGTCAATCTAACCTCTTACCTCTTTCGCCAGTTTCATTTCCTTTAAGTAACTTGTTTCTGTATACCTTTTTGATGCCTTTATTCACCTGTGTTCTTTGGTTTTTTCTCTTTCCAGCGGTATTTTTTGCACCTGTATCCGTTAAGAATATCCTTCGGAATTGATTGATTTTGTTTCACTTCTCTCCGATACGTACTGTATCTACAGCTATCGTCACGTGACCCCCTACTAAATTACCAAATTGAAATATAAAAATTTTAAAACTTAGATTTTTAAATTTAGGTTTTAAAATCTCTAAGTTAAAATTTCAAAATTTCGTAATTTCAAACTTCAAAACTCAAATTCCAAAGATAAACAAAGAAAATACTACTCCAGTTTCTTCTGAATTAAACGATGAGAATTTAGAATGTTACATGAATATAACAGGAAACTAAAATATTTAAGAATATTAGTGCAAAAGTAGTAAATAATAATGTAACTTTTAGTTTTCTGAACACGTTTGCCAATAAAAAGTTTTAAACAATAGTGTTAGAAAGCTGTTACATACACACCAAGAACCTTAGAGTTACACAATTATTTCACTTCATCAATTGATTCTTACAGTGAAATTATTTAAACTAGCTGCATTTGACATGCAACTCAATATTTAATGCTTACATGGTATCAACTATTTCAAGTATAATAAATTGCGCATGACATTAACATGCAACAATGCGACTAGCTTTAATTAAAATAAGCAGCGTGCTACGCGTAACATTATAGTAGAGAGAAGGCCGGTTGTTTTGTGAGCGTCGCGTTATGTGAATTGATAATGAATTATTTTACTTTCCTTTAGTCAACACTAAATTCATCCAATGACACATAAAAGATGTTGGGGGCACGTGGACCTTTTGGTATAGATTATATAAATCAGTTTGTTTTAATAAACACAAAAATAATGCTTTATTGATTTGAAATTAATATACATACATATATAACAGAAAAAATAAACATTTTTGGATTTGCTTTGCGATTCTTTTGGATTCGTAATTCTTAAACAAAGCTTCTTTCTTTTGCGCGGTATAATCATTCTAACAACGTATCTATTAATTATAAAATGTTACCAACCTAAAAACACAACTTATAGTATGAAAGTATAAATGGATCTACCAACTAAAGGAAGATTACTCCCTAACAAAAAACATCATACTTTTGTTGATAAGAATGGTTAAGATTTTCATTATCTTAAGTAATGAAAAATTTATTGTTTTAAATCGCTGCAAAACATTGCTAATTAGTGCATCTATGATTAATTAGGGTTGTGATTAAAACGTCTCTATAATACGTCTTTAAAGGCCGAATCGGGTGGAAAATTTAAAATATACATATACCTACTTTCGTGTATGTTTTACATTTGGCTTTACAATAACCTTTCTATATTCTGGAAATCTACTGTTTGTAAAGCTGGGTCGAAATAACCCTACAATTGTATAAACACGTGTTTGATTAAAACGGATCTGAATATCTGATCATTCTCAAGTAGGTTTGAATTAAAATGTAGCTTACCACCTGAATTTTTATTTGTATTCAATGCATGAATGAATAAATGCAAGTTTAAGGACATCTAGAATGAAATTCTTGCATAATAAATTACTTCCCCCTCGCCGTTAATAATATGTAATATAGTTGTTTTATTGTTTCATCTAATGTTCTTTGTGTAATAACGCTTTGTACTATTATGCGTTCGCATAAATAACTAACAGCTAAATATTAATGTGCCTATGTATTGTACGATAAGCGTAAAAATAAAGTTTTTTAAAATTTATTGCGTCCATACTCAAATTTAAGAAATAAAACTTTTTTATGTATGTACTTTTTTATGTACACAGGGTGTCCGCGCTAAAGTATGACAGGCGTTTTATTTCGTAACTATTGGAATTAGGAAGTAGGATAATCATGAAATAAACGAAACCAGAATATATTTATAAGTGTGAATGTTCTCCGTTGCGCTTTTCTAGAACGACAGACTGGCGAAGACCAAAGTCCTCATGCCAGGCGGGCCAGCTTCATTAGCCCTTCATATTTCAACACTTTACGTTTACGTATTGAATTACGAATGCCTTCGGTCCACAGTGGGCTAAAATCGCAAAATAGGTGGACAAAATCCGAAAATTAAAATATCATGTAACAATTTGAAACTATGTTTACTTGAAAATTTATACTCGGCTGTGTCCTGTTTCAAAGCAGACATAACTTGAACGCGTTATTGTTGAAATTATTCGAGAAATAAACAGTAGAGGGTCGATGCACTCATGAAACAACGCTCAGTCAGTCTGTGTTACGCGTCGAATGAAAATACCACCATCTTTCATTGAACAAATTTTTTCTTTAAATGAACAATGGATTCTTCTAATACTGGTATTTATCTGCCTTTTTCTAAATTTTTCGAATTTTTTACCTCTCACTGAAGTCGTAATTTGCTATTACAGTCTCACATGAAAATATTAGACATTTTTTTACGTAAGATTTTGGTAAAAATAGTGTAACTTTTTTGGTATACATAGGTATATCAAAATTCTTTTAATATCGACTTCAATAAACACTGCTGTTGGGATTAAAACAAAATTTAGCTGCGTCCACTTGCAGCTGTAATCATGAGATATACATATTTTTGATTTAGGAAATCGCTTCATAATAAGCAAGAGGGAGTTGTATTTAAAATTAAGAGAAGCGGGTGCAATGCAACCCTGTTCAACAACTTCTTGTGAAAAATTTATGGTTTTTTTACAACAAAAATTTAATTTAGAAAATATATCCGTATGCCTGGAAAAAAAGTTTTCAAGAGCTATACGATCCTTTTCTGTAAGTATAAATGTAAAGTAGAAAGCGTGCCATAGAAACCAAAATCGTTTTGAACAGAAGAACCAATTATGGTTGAATGAAAATATTGAAATTATTAATATAAATACCCCTAGTACTGCCCAACATACCGCGAAACGAGGTCTGCCTTCATTAAAATTTAATTTAAGCTGTCCAAGAACCAAAAAAAGGAGAATAGAAAATCTTTTAAATACTTATTCCATAGAAGAAACTTCACATGCTCTTGAACTAAAGTTAAAACGAAATGGGAAAAATAAAGCAGCAAATGTTATAAGAAATATTGTGAGATCATCTCAAAAAGCCATCAACATAATGAAGGCTTTCGAACAAGTAGATGAAAGTCAGGGACCTCATTCAGGTAGATCATACTCACCCGACGAAGCATTGGCACTTATAACTTCCACAAAATTAACCAAACGACAATATATTGCCATTCGTCGAGGTGCTACTGAAAGGAAAACAACACTATATCGATCATATAATGCAGTAGCACTCGCAAAGAAATGTTGTTACCCTCCTGAAGGCCAATGTAACATCATCGATGATCTAGCTAAAATCAAGCTGCAGTCTATAATTGATTTAACATGTTGTCGTTTGTTTTTAACTCTCGATAATTTATGTATTAAACCAATTTGATCTCAGAAGGCAAGTTTTTACTGCGAGATATTAAAATTAGATTCAAATAGGGAAGTGATGGTTGCGGGAGTCATAGCCGCTATAAGCAAAGGACATTACAAGACTTCGATGATTCTTTCATTGTAACAACTTCTATGGTTCCGCTTCAATTGTGTGGACTTGATCAAGAGGATAGGAAAATAGTTTTATGGCAAAACATGCGAACATCTTCAACTACATACTACAGACCTATCAGATTTAGATTTGCGAAAGAAACTAATGAAAGCATCATCAATGAATATAATAATATCAGGCAACAAATCCAAGAACTTAGAAGCATATGCGTAAATTTTAAAAATTATGAGTTACATATGAATAATCTAGAGGAAGTTCGGAAAAGGGAATGTAACCTAGAAACATTCTCCTGGGGGTTATCGACTCTACATGCCTACATAAGATTTATGGAGTGTCTTCTTCACATTTCTTATAAATTGAGTATTAAAAAATGGCAAGCAAGAAATAGTGAAGAAAAAAAGAATGTAGCTGAAAGGAAAGATATAATTATTAAAAGATTCCGTGCGGAAACTGGGTTACTGCTTGACATGCCCAAGCAGGGGGGTGGAAATACAAATGATGGAAATTCTATCCGTAGGTTTTTTCAAAGTGCCACACTGACGGCAGCCATTACCGGAATTGATTTAAACCTAATAGAAAGATTTTCTATAATACTAAAGGCATTGTCTTCTGGATTGAGGATAAATATTTCAGCTTTCGATGCTTACACCCACTGTGCGGTCCAGGGAGTTTGAAGAATTAACTATTTGACTCTCGGCATCTTATTTGAACGAGAACGTATTGTTGATATAAGATAATATTAATTTTTGCCCGTATCAATAGTAACTATTGATGACACGAAAAATTGTTTATATGAAAATTGCACGGTACAATGGAGCCTAAGTTTTGGCGTGAACAAAAATTTATTTACATTATTAGTTTAAAAGATATGATGGTCAAGTTTCGTTCTTTAAAAGGAACTATATATTTTTTTTCAGATCATGTGATAGTGGCTTTCCAAGACGAATTTATTAAGCTTTAATGTATACATCCGATTTTAATTAGTTTTCAAGATATAACGTTTACAAATGTCCCGATTTTCAGTAGATACGTCTCGGTTTGAGTAGCAAGTCGTAAAAGTGACCCTATTGTTGCGGTAAGGGCCACAGCGGGGGTCTACACTAAGAACGGCGGACCCAAAGAATAAGAAACCGCAACAATAGGGCCGCTTTTACGACCTGTTACTCAAACCGAGACGTATCCACTGAAAATCGGGAAATTTGTAAACGTTATTAATTAAAATCGAGTGTATACATTACAGCTTAATGAATTCGTCTTGAACAGCACTACCACATGATCTGAAAAAAAATATATAGTTTCATTTAAAAAACGAAACTTGACCATCATATCTTTTAAACTAATAATGTAAATAAATTTTCGTTCACGCCAGAACATAGGTCCCATTCTACCGTGCAATTTCCATATAAACAATTTTTCGTGTCATCAACAGTTATGAAATAAAACACCTGTCATACTTTAGCGCGGACACCCTGTAGAATTCTGCCTATACAGACATGACTAACACAACCATCCCCGTGGTATAAACCATGGTCGTCAAGTGTCAAGCAGCCGATGACACAATAGGGAGTCTCGACCTGAGTATCTATAGGGTGTCTCTATATCTTCATATTTTTATATGTACATATCGTATTTTTCATTAGTGTATTTGGTATTACAGCATATTTAATATTTTATTTTGCATTTTTAGTAAGCAAGTTAAAATAATTTCAATTTTTTAAAATAATTATCCTTGTGTTTTAGGGCGGGGGAGGGCCCTTGCCCCTATCCCGGGAAATTAACCTTTTTTTTCGTGGGGGAAATCTTCCAAAGACGCTCCCAGCCCCCCTGGGGAGGGGCCGGGGGTAGTGCCGGATTTTTACCGGTTAAAATTCCTCGGACCACGTGCCCCAGCCCCGGCCACTTACGGCCCAGCGACTCCACAAAGGAGCCGCCGATCTGCGATGGGGGAGAGAGGCAAGCCCCTCCCCCTCGTCTTATCCCCCTGGGGGAGGCCGAAGCCTCCACCCACTATATCTACCTTGGGGGGGAACCCGAAGCTCCCCCCGTCATCCTGTTGGCGGCGGTGGGCAGAATTATCAAGGCCCACCGCCCCGTCCTCCTCAGCTAACTGCGTCGTCGGGGTGCTTTCCCCGACGGCGTCCCCTCCTCCTTCAAGGCGTTGACCTCCTTACAGAAGGAGGTCATCGCCCTTCACTGATCCTCGTCGGCGAGAGATCCACTCCCAAGGGAAACATAACCTAACCTAACCTCACCTACTACGGTTTGATATTCGTAGACGAACAAAGTGTTACCTTCTGTTCGTATATGTAAGAAGATAGCTATGCTTGTGACTGTGTTCTAGGTCTACACTCATGGGTAAAATTCTGTGTATTAGTAAAAAAGTTGTTTGCGAACATTTCGACAGTTTGTTATTTCCATTAAAAATAAAAATCATATTCGTATTCAGCACATAAAAACGAATAGAATGATGGGATTAATGTAAACGTGAGCCACAGTTTATAAAATAATGAGCTTTATACATATAGAACACCTTGTAGATACTCAGGTCGAGCCCCCCTACTGTGTCATCGGTTGCTTGACACTTGACGACCACGATTTCTACAGCGGGGATGATTGTGTTAGTCACGTCTGTATAGGCAAAATTCTATATATTCTGCCGAAAGTTTTTACTTAATATCTCCGAAAGTACGGGACTGATGTGGATACCGTTTTACATTTGGGGTTTTCTCCCTCCCCCCTCTCTCCCTCAAAAGTCCATGTCGATTGGCCACCGGGGCAATTCGGAACTACAACCATGAATTTTGCGCATGGATCGCATTCAATGTGATGTGCGCATTGATATCATTCCTTTTTGTTAATGCACATGATGCGTGATGATGTGCGCTTGGAAATGGAACACTTTTCCATACATTTGATACGAATCAAAAATGGCTGCTTACATAGGTGACAAAACGTTATCTGCATTAACGTTATTTTTGTTAAATAAAAACATTGATAAAATAATTTTTAACAAAAAACACAACCCACTTCGAAATGTACTAAAAAGTATGAAATAATTTCTACTTCATTTATACAAATACCCAACAGCTATTAATAAAACCTATTTATTCGTTAAATCGTATACTAAATACATTTCAACCTTTTCGGAGGCGGCGCAAAATTAATAATACCCGAATATACGATGATGCCAATAACGATTTGATAGGTTGCTGACGCCTGAACTAGGATCTTCCTAGTAGAAGAAAGTTTTTAATTTTGCGCCGCCTCCGAAAAGGTTGAAATGTATTTAGTATACGATTTAACGAGTAAATAGGTTTTATTAATAGCTGTTGGGTATTTGTATAAATGAAGTAGAAATTATTTCATACTTTTTAGTGCATTTCGAAATCGGTTGTGTTTTTTGTTAAAAATTATTTTATTTCACACTTTTTAGTGGAACGAGCAGTATTTGTAGGATGCCGTAAGGTGGTTTACCGTTCTTATTGGTTAATTGCAATAACGATAGTTTTCAACGCTAACAAGTTCCATACATTTCTGCAAGTGGGATCATCGCGGAAATATCTCTTATTAAATGCGAAAGGTTTCATCGCGATCGGTACATGCCTTGCAGAGTATACATATGTATATAGAAATAGTAGAGAATCGGCGACTGCATGCTGACTCATACACCGGTAGAGACATGTAGGCATACGTAGAATTCAATGTAGTAGTAACAATAGTTTTTCACGAATATCTCGGAAACTAAAGCTTTCCGTTAATTAAGCATAAGAAAAAAGTTGTTCAGAATCATACCCCCGACAACATATTAAAAGATCATTGAAATCGTCCAACTTTGAGATTAAAAACTTCATGTATTTTGCAATAATAATGAAAAATTGAAAAATTTTTTTCTAATGGGACTAATCGGAAGACATACCCTACAAGATGCAAAAGGTTTCGTTTCAATTGGTCCATCTATCTCGGAGTAATCGGTGAACAAAAAAAAAAAAAAAAAAAAAAAAAAAAATACATACTGATCGAATTGAGTAACCTCCTCCTTTTCGAAGTCGGTTGAAAAAGAAGAATTGAACAATTGTATTGATTTGAGTGATACTATTAATGGAAATGGGTAAAAATATAAATGAAACACACTAGAATTATACACTTATCAAAGAACTTTATTTTTATCCGACTGTATATGTATATACAGTGTGTCCCTCCTTAAGTGTTATAATTCCGTTATTCCGTAACTATTAATGATACAAAAAAATGTTGATATGGGAATTGCACGATAAAAGGGAGCCTATGTTTTGGCCAAAGTGAAAAATCTTTTGCACTATTAGTTTAAGAGATATGATGATCAAGTTTCGTTTTTCAAATGGAACTATATATTTTTTTTTCAAGATACAGGGTGATTCTCTCGCTACGCAAGACAAAAGCCGTGCTGCACAATGGAAATCCTGTTGTTCCGTTTCCTGTCTTCGTCTCAGCCATAAACACACACAGAGCAGTTTTGGGTCCGGCGCGCCGAACAACGTTAAGCGCTCCCTAAAAATTTGTAAAGTTTCTGCCCCACTTAGAGACTTTAATGGGATCAATTGTACGTACAGTAATGCTTCGAAATAAGCAAGTGGTCTCTGCTTCGAAATAAGCAAGTCGCTATCCCCTCTTCTTTGTTTGAAGTCGCCCGCAAAGTGAGAGGTACGAGAAACGAGTGAGAGGTCCATCAAAGCGCGAAGCCGATGTTTAGGGTAATAAATTTCACGCTCGACTGAGCAGTGACATCGGTTAGTAGAAGAAGGATGGAATATATATAATGCTTTCTCAGTCTGGTATATTTGCTTCGAAATAAAGCATAGTGCGAGAATGAGAGGGCATGTTATATTCTATCCTTGTCCAAAAAATAACATCGCTGCTCGACCGATCACTTTATGATTTGCCGCTACCTCGGATCTCTCACTCGTTTCTCGCGTTTTCTATCGTCCCGTTTCAAGAACAAAGTCAAGCCGAATAGGTACCTGCTTCGAAATAAGCAACTGTTCGGTCCCGAGCCACTTGCTTATTTCGAAGCATTACTGTATTTTGTAAACGCATCGATGATAATCAGAATGTGTTTATATCCCTCTTTGGGCTCGTCGAACGGTCCCACGCAATCGCCGTGTATTGGGTCGAACGGAATCGGCTTCTTTTCTATAGAATGCAATAACCCTTGTTTCGAGCTCGTAACGCGTTTTGCGACCGTGCAGGTGGTGCAGCGATCCAAATATTTCTTTACAAAGCTTTGCATTCGCGGAAACCAGTACTTCTGCGCTACTCGATCGAAAGTTTTATCGATACCGATTAAAGATTATCGATTGCGACTCAAGAAATCCACATGTTCCACATATTTGCCCTTTCGGTATTCGAGATCGAAATTAACCCCTAGGCTACTATAGGCGCCTATAGGCGCTTAGAAATTTTGCGTTTGTGACACTAAGAGCGCCTATAGGCATTTATTCCATTGTGGTTAGCTGAGACTGAAGGCGTCTAAAGGCGCCCGACGCAGTTTGTCTTCCTGACACGGAAGGCGCCTATAGGCGCCTTGAAAATTTTCTCAATAATTATTCCGACAGATCTTATCTCAGCTAGACGAAAGTGAATGCTAATTTCGCCGTTACATATTCTGTTAGTCACATGTTATTTAAATATGTAGGCGATGAGGAATAACCCAAAATATATTAGGCGACGCGTCTAACATATATCACACTTTACTAGATTATTAGATATATTGTGAAAAAAAGCTATACATTACTAATAAATTTTTAATATTTATAGTAGCAATTCGGTTCAGAATAGAAAGAAATAAATAATAGTGTTTTAATGTAGTGAAATTCAGTTTTTTGATTATTGAAATATGTTTTCACAAAAATGCATCCCTACTCAAAATATCGCGGTTCTCGGCGTACGTCGTAACTGAATTCCTACCGGATGGTACGACCGGTGCGTCTCAAAGCCTGCCGTAGCCAAGAGGTTAAAATCTTGTAAGAACACCCACCATCTAGTAATACGAGGAAGTAGATCTTTCTTTGTGCTAGTCGCTTTTATGGCGTTACAATCCGTAACAATTTTAAATTTAATACCTAACAAGTATACGTGAAAGTGTTCCAATGCATTGACGATCGCTAGAGTCTCCAATTCATAGGAGTGGTATTTAGATTCTTCGGGGGTCGTGCGACGACTAAAGTTTGCAACGACTCTCAAATCAGACTCTACCCTTTGAAACAGGATCGCAACCGATACTACTAGTACCCGTATGAAGCTCTGTTTCTCTTTCAAAATCAAAAACAACTACAGCGGTTTAGAACTAACAAGAAGAGGCCACAACCTCCGTCCCACGGATTTTGATCGCCTTCAACATGCTGGTTGGGGGTCACCCAAAAGTCACTTGTGTAAAAGGGTTTAGGTCACTACGCCTTAGTTTTTTTTTAAATCAAGGTCAAAGGTCATAACGCCGGATCGGTTTTGAACCTAGGGGGATCGGTAGATTGTTCAAAAGCAAGCAAATTTTATTAATGTGTACCTAGTCCGCAAATTAATAGATTTCAAGTAATCGATGAATTAGTGATTTCAACGCGCGACTTATACATATACCTAAAGGTGTAACTTTTGTTTCAACCGAAGCGGCGGCGTAGTGGTTGAGACGGTTTCATGCGGAACCTATCGTTGCGCGTTCGAGTCCCCCTTTACGTACTATTTTTTTTTATTCAAACGAATAAATTAAAATACCATTAACAATAAAACTTCAAGAAAAATAAAGTAATATGGTAATTATTGAGATTAGGTTACACCTCACCGATTTTGATAAAATTTAAATATATTGTAAAACTCAACATTTTGAACAACTTTTTCCTATACATATAACCGCCGCTCGGCCTTAGTTTTCGAGATATTTTCGAAAAACTGTCGAAACTAACACATTGAATTGTGGCCATCCGTGAGCGGCCGTGACATCGTACACATTAGTATGGGATCGCCGCTTTTCTACTGTTTCTGCAGGCAACAGCACGGCGACCAATGACCAATATATACCTTGCGTACTTCTGCATTCATGATTTCAATGTATCGTAGCTATGATGGCAGCTGGGAATTTAATATAGCCTAATCATTTAATACTCTACCTAATCAGTGAATTAAGTTAGATTAGGGTAAAGTGATATTCTGGTCGCCTAAGACACACAGACGGCGACCAGACACACATACTGAGATTGAAAATCATGAAAATTAGTTAAATTTAATTTTTAAGCCAACCCGTAATATATGTACAGTAATGCTTCGAAATAAGCAAGTGGTCTCTGCTTCGAAATAAGCAAGTCGCTATCCCCTCTTCTTTGTTTGTAGTCGCCCGCAAAGTGAGAGGTACGAGAAACGAGTGAGAGGTCTGCGAAAGCGCGAAGCCGATGTTTAGGGTAATAAATTTCACGCTTGACTGAGCAGTGACATCGGTTAGTAGAAGAAGGATGGAATATATATAATGCTTTCTCAGTCTGGTATATTTGCTTCGAAATAAAGCATAGTGCGAGAATGAGAGGGCATGTTATATTCTATCCTTGTCCAAAAAATAACATCGCTGCTCGGCCGATCACTTTATGATTTGCCGCTACCTCGGATCTCTCACTCGTTTCTCGCGTTTTCTATCGTCCCGTTTCAAGAACAAAGTCAAGCCGAATAGCTACCTGCTTCGAAATAAGCAACTGTTCGGTCCCGAGCCACTTGCTTATTTCGAAGCATTACTGTATATATATATATTAATGTCGGTCGCCGTGCTGCTGCCTGCAAAAGCAATAGAAAAGCGGCGATCCCATACTAATGCGTACGTTGTCACGGACACACACGGATGGCCAGAATTCAATGCGTTAGTTTCAACAGTTTTTCGAAAATTTCTCGAAAACTAAGACCGAACGGCGGTTATATGTATAGGAAAAAGTTGTTCAAAATGTCTAATTTTACAACATATTTATATTTCATCCAAATCGGTGAGGTGTAATCTAATCTCAATAATTATTTTTGTTACTTACCGCGTTTAACAGAACCACTCTTCAATTAATGTTCGATCTCTTCCCTTCTCTCTCTCTCTCTCTTTCTCGCTTTATTTCACTCACTCTCACTCACTGATTGTTGTAATTCGCCTTGTGCTCCTTCTCCTTATCTCCTTCCTTGGGTTTGCACGGCTTCGCGAACTGAATTATACCAAT
This sequence comes from Osmia lignaria lignaria, assembly GCF_051020975.1. Classification (NCBI taxonomy): domain Eukaryota; kingdom Metazoa; phylum Arthropoda; class Insecta; order Hymenoptera; family Megachilidae; genus Osmia; species Osmia lignaria. The sequence continues at coordinate 459,855 of NC_135037.1, read as the reverse complement.
CAATAAATCAGATGTAGTTTTATAATTCGCGTTTGTCAACGACTAGCGCTCAGTTTGATCGACAATAGCCCCGACAATCAGTTCAATTAGTTCCTCGGACTTAAAACTGACGCGTGTTTGTTCCAAATATAGTAATTTGGTTCGCGCATACTCGACATATGTCGTGGCCATTTCACTGTTAACCTCTTAGGCACTATGCGCCACTATAGTGGCTTTCGCGGATGTCATTTCTCTGTACGACGCACCACTATAGTGGTGTGGGATGGTAAATAAATAGAGAATGACATCCACACTCTCACACTTATCGGCGGAAATATTTATTTTCAAATCATCAGATTTCAAAGTACAAGAAATATCTGGAGACGACCGTGACTTTCGTCCTGCACAATCGAGGCCCAAGTGAAGTCCTCGCACAAACCGGGGTTGTACAGTAATGCTTCGAAATAAGCAAGTGGCTCGGGACCGAACAGTTGCTTATTTCGAAGCAGGTACGCTATTCGGCTTGACTTTGTTCTCGAAACGGGACGATAGAGAACGCGAGAAGCGAGTGAGAGAACCGAGGTAGCGGCAAATCATAAAGTGATCGGCCGAGCAGGGATGTTATTTTTTGAACAAGGATAGAATATAGCATGCCCTCTCATTCTCGCACTATGCTTTATTTCGAAGCAAATATACCAGACTGAGAAAGCATTATATATATTCCATCCTTCTTCTACTAACCGATGTCACTGCTCAGTCGAGCGTGAAATTTATTACCCTAAACATCGGCTTCGCGCTTTCATGGACCTCTCACTCGTTTCTCGTACCTCTCACTTTGCGGGCGACTACAAACAAAGAAGAGGGGATAGCGACTTGCTTATTTCGAAGCAGAGACCACTTGCTTATTTCGAAGCATTACTGTATATATATCCAGTCAAAATGACAAGGACAGCTAGCACGCCACTTACCGAAAACGGCGCGAAAAACTACGCGGGAAAACTTTCCACTGATGTGGCCAATGTCCGCACTCATTGTTCGCCAGGAAAAACCCAGGCCTGTGCAAGTGGTCATCAAATGTTTGACCCGACCTTAACCAGGCTCGTCCGAGCCTCTCTTTCAAAAAAGCAATAAATTCCTGCAAGGGCATGGTAACGACGAAGTCGCTACAGTGGCTTTCGCGGATGTCATCTTTCTGTACGACGCGCCACTATAGTGGCGCAATATACTCGTGTAGAGAGAACAGCATTACCTGTCACACATTGCAGTGCTGTATCATTTACACGTAATTCGCGTTGAACTCTGCCGTACAGAGAAACAACCCCGCGCAAAATTCTGCCGTGCTTAAGAGGTTAAAGGACACAGCACGAAGTAGACGTTCATGTAATTTCTTTTCAGACACGAACAGAACACACAAGTCTTATCGAAACTTTTCCCACGTACGCGGTTTACCCTTCCACTCTTTGTACCATCTCTTTGCTGAGCCCGTTAGTGCATAAGTGGCAAGACACAATCGTTGTTGAGGATTAGCGTTTTTTGTTATTTCCTCCACTACACTGCACCATGCACTCGCGTCATCCCCCAAATCGGAACCGTCAAATTCCGGTAAAACCTCCATCGATTTATCGGGTGCAGTCGCATTAGAACTTGCAGCAGGCACAACGTTATGCGCTATCTTCTGTATTACTTCCCGGATAATGTCTTCCAGGGAAGGGGTAGTAGAAGCACTCGGATGTCAACGGATGCCTCAAACGGAGCAATAGGTGCAATTTTGTCACAGGACGATAAACCTGTATCTTACGCCAGCTGCAGTTTAAACTCTGCCGAACGCAACTACTCTACAACAGAACAGGAACTCCTCGCAATAGTCTGGGCCGTTAAACATTATCGATCTTATTTGTATGGTAGAAAATTTAAAATAATCACAGATCACAAACCCCTTGAATGGCTATACAAAAATAAGGACCCTTCTTCGCGCTTGATGCAATGGCGAATTGCATTAGAAGAATTTGAATACGAAATGAGGTATAAAAAAGGTGCATGCAATCAAAATGCTAATGCACTTTCTCGAAATCCGGTGTTATTAGTTCGGCAGCTGAAAGGAAACATACAGATCTCCAACGAACCAATACAACAACATCGAACAGAAAACGACACACCGATGTGTTTACAGGAAGGGCCGGAACATAGTGAAAAAATTATGGATCAAGAAGGAAGAGTGATAAAAGTTATTATGTATACTCCCAACAGAGAACCAGTATTTCCTAAAGTACGTAATACACCTGAACACCGAATACACCTAAACTTAAACGAGTGGTTGTTGTTTGGTAATATATCACGACAACGCGGAATACAACTTATCAAAAATCATGCCAAACAGAAATCGGATACTCACATTACATTTCATGATGAAAAAATAGTTTTCCCAACATCAGAAGATATTCCACGAATATTAAAGGAGCACCACTGTTCAACAATTGGAGGACATAAAGGTGAGAAGAAAACATACACGCGGATTCTGAATAATTATTATTGGAAGCACATAATCAAGGACATAAAGGACTTTGTTAGGAATTGTTTGCAATGTCAACGTGTTAAAGCGAACAGGAAACCGTGCATAACACCATTGGAACTTACGGATAGACCAAAACGATTTAATGATAAGATTGCAATGGATATTGTCGGGCCACTCAGGGAAACACAAAGAGAGCACAAATACATATTAACTGCACAATGTTTATTGACAAAACACAGTTGGGCGTGGCCTTTATGCAATTATACCGCAGAAAGTTGTGCTAACGTTTTTCTGAAACATTATATTTGTAGATATGGAGCACCTAAAACTATATTAACAGATAACGGGCGTAATTTCGTATCGGAGTTTATGAAGACCTTTGAAAGAATTATCGGAATTCAGCATGTTACCACCTCCGTAGTTCACCCAGAAAGTAATGGTTCACTCGAAAGAAGCCATCAGGTATTAAAAGACTACCTAAAAATATATGTGAACAATGAACAGAATGATTGGGACGATTATTTAGATTTAGCGGTTTTCAATTACAATACCAATGTCCACGAAGCGACAAGATACTCCTCATACGAGTTAGTATACGGAAAACTTGCTAATCTACCATCGCACAGTGGTCCAGGAACCCGCTTTTTGTGGCCAAAATTAAAAACGTCTCTAAATCGACTTTTGACCAAATATAATCAATATAAATATACTAAATATAATTAATAGAACTAAAATACAACTAAACAAATGCAAAAATATAATTTTTTTAAAATTTTTTTATTGTAATTCGGTGTTATCTAAACTAGTGGAACGCCCCGTGCTATGCACGGGGAATTAATCAGTTGAAATATAAACTTGATTTTGCCCACCATCCACCCCAAGCTCCAATTCCATGATATTAAACCAAATGAAACTTTTAATTAAAAACTTCGTTGTAAACTACATTGTGTTGTAAAAATGTATCAATTTGATTTGTTGGAAAATTTGTTGCGCAGAATCCGCTATTATCTTATGGAAACTTTCACCCCTGCGCAGTAGTAAACCGTAAGAGATAGACATGCGCAGTAGATTTTTTACAAAGAGGCTTACAATTAGTGCAGAAAGGTCAAATGAGGCACTCTTAATGATGACGTAGGGGGAAGTTGCCGAAATCGTACCACTTAAGATATTATGCATAATATGAAGCTCTGGTATGTCTGTTTGAGAATTTAGCTGAGCAATTTTATAAAGTATCATTTAAATAACCTGTGGACAACGTTAACTGCATTTTGAAAGCAGTTGTTATGTCTTACATGCATTAGTAAAAAAATGATACGAAGGTACGATTTTGGCAACCGTTATCCTAAATCGCACTGGTTGGTTTCCAACATCCTATCTCTGAGTTATAAATAATAAATTGATTTTATTTAACATTGAGGACAATAATAACATTTTGTGCTTTTGACACGCCCGCACAGGCCTCATGTACCCTTAAACATTGTATTATATTTTCAAGTTGAACTTCTTCATACAAACTGCAGAACCACTCTTCTTCATTAAGCGATACAGAAATATTTGCAGATGCACTAGTTGAAGACGTGTGTTTTATTATAGCCTTATTCATGTTATTTGCACTTCACTGTCCGTACTTTCTTTTTGACATAACTATAACCTAAAAAAAATATCTAAAATATTGATCAATTGTTTAACTCGTACTAGTACAATTTGGGAAACTACGCCGCAGTACGATTTAGGCTACTCGCCGGCTCTTTTATAATTTTATTTTATTTAATTTATAAGTAAGTTTTAACATGATTTGAAAATTGGCGCATGCACATAAAAACGTAGGCTTATATTTGTGTAAAACTAAATATCATTAAATTATTTTTAAAAGAGACAGCGCAAGCGCAACATGATTAAAATTTTACATTAATTTCTTTTTACAAAAATTTTACATTAAGGCTGATCTGCTTTTTCAAATTTGTTAGAACAGCTACTGTAATTGATTTTGATACACTATTTAAGGTTTTATACGAATATATATGTCTTAGCTTATAAAAGATGTTGCTAGCTGGTACCGCCATTCAACATTAAGCAAAATTTGAATGTGGTACGATTTAGGAGACTAGTACGATATCGGCAACTTCCCCCTAATTAGTTTTTAAATTGGAGCAATTTTGATTTGTTCGAAAATTTGTTGCCCAGGATCCGCGATTATCTCATGAAAACCTTGACCCCCTGCGCAGTCCTAAACCGTAAGGGATAGACATGCGCAGTAAATTTTTACAGAGTAATCAAAGAAAAAGCAGCTGCAGCAGTCTTAACGATGACGTAATTAGTTTTTATGTATCCCTTAAAAAGTGTCCCTTAATAAGGGTTTTACTGTACTATCATTGTAAGAGTACACATATATTTTTCTGCCTTGTTTTCGAGCATGCGTACAACGTCTCAGCGTAACTCATAGACATGTTTCTGCGTTATAATATGACGTTATAATATGATATCTAAATATACGTAATATTGATTCGTCCTGTTCTTGATCTGAATTGTCTTCGCTAGTTATGTCGATGGTTCAATGCCTGGAGATTGTAACATGTCTAAAATCTCTGAGGGCAGTTTAAGTTTTCAGAAATTCTACTTGTGGCGTTTGTTTCTAAGACTTATTTCGGAGATAAAAGGGTCAGATGTCTCCATGGCTCTGTCAAAGTTCACAAAATATGGAATAAGTTAGTTTGAAAAGGAAAATAGAAATTAATTGCAGTAATTTAAATTACAATAATTCACGAAGTCTTATTATTCCATAATATTATTTTGTTATGTGTGTAAAACTTCAGTGGTATTAATGTGGTAGCAAATAAACAATGATCAGATTCAGCTAAATTTTCTGACTCTTTAAACTTCTGTTTATATATTGACTGTCCCGTACTTCCATCAAAACCGTAGCTAAAGAAAAACTCGGTTTCAACTGTATCGGTATTACATTTTGTAATTGCACTGTCAATTACATTTGTTTGTAACAGCACAATTCTTTTTGTTGTGTGTTCTAATAAATTTTGAAGTAATACTTTTGCGGCTGTTTCAGTTACTGTAATACTAGACGGGATGAAGTGTTTTCGTGCTTCAAGTAGTGAATTATAAGTGAGATAAATATCAGAGTTTCTATGTTTATTCTCTATTCTCATGTTTGTGTATTGCCTTTTACTGAGGTTATTGCTTCATCCAGAGATAAGGGAATTAGTTCTGAGTTACCTGAAGAAAATAGTTTCCTTATTTTTTTCGCTCTTCCGGGGCCTTTCGTTGCTTTATCCAAGACAACCGCCAAGTCTGTATTTCCCCTTTTACGAGCTGATATAGATGCTGCGTGCACTATTAACTTTAATTCTTGATGCATGTCTTCAGAAAATACTGATGCTTCCCGTCTCTGTGATCTGGTAGACTTTTCTTCATATGGAAGAGATGGTCGTCCTACTGATGATGTTGACGGTTTGGGACTCATAACGATATTCGAATATTTTTTAATAATGAGATATTTTCCCAACCATTCATGATTCTTTTCTTTAAACTTTTGTACTATACTATACGAATTTGCCCACTTTGTATATAAATTGCAACTAAATTTACACACTGTTTCTTGAACAGATTTTATGTACCCTTCAGAAAAATTAGTTTCCTCCATTTTATTAAAAATATATGCAGAAACAGCACCTACTCTTTCTTTTTTATTAAGTTCACTTCTCCAAACATTAAAAAGCTCTTCATATTTGAACGAATACTCGTCTACAAAAATAAGAATATTTAACTCTTTCTGAACGAAACTGTTAAGTGCGAGAAAGAAATAAAACATACTTAAGGACATTTCGGACACTACTGCATATAGTCTTACAAATACTTATAACAAGTTAAAATTAAAACTAAAAAATACGTTTAATATGCACAACTATAATAAAATTATACTAAATTTACACTTTTTGTCACCGATGTTTCGCCTAGCACGTTGACTAAAAGACTACGGCGATGAAGCTGAAATACGTCTCCAAATGATTATTATCTCGTGTTTATAAGAATTAATACAAACAAGAGATGAGTCTCGCAAAGAAAACGTTTCGTATTACTCTAGACAGAAGTCACTTCGGCCCGAGCGATACGTATGCTGCCGCGGTGACCGCAACGTTAGAATATCTAGAGCGTTCATTTATTGAAATTCGTATAACTTTAAAAGTTGAGGAAGGTTGAACTTAAAATTTATATAATTCTTTAAAGAAATGTGTAAGTTTTCTTATAAAACAAATCTGGTAGCTAGCACTTTTAAGCATTTTTTTAAAACCATCCGCAAAGTTTCAATTGTTGAAAACATTACACTATTTACACATAAGTTAAAGAACACTTCCGACGCAATTGAATAATCAAAATAGAACTACTAATATGCATAAAGTTGTTCTCAAAAACTATTATTTGATGATCTATAATTAATACTTACAAAAATTAGTTTCACCTCGAATTTCGGAATTTTGACTTCAGCATGTTGTACACGGTTACACAATCATCCAAAATGAAAATGATTTTGGATTTCCTAGTTTTAAAGTGTTCTTAGTTAGTAGGAAAAAAACTTTTTTCGAAACATTAAACTTGAAAAATTGAATTTTGGCCACAATAAACCGGTTTCTGGACCACTGTGCATCGGGTGGAAGGATGAAAACATTAACGTATACGGATATTTTAAACGAATTGGCACAGCGCATAAGGGATTTTCAAAAGACCGCCAGAGGTAATATTCAAGAAGCTAAAAGAAGAACTAAAGGGAGATACGACAAAACTTGCAGACCTTATGACTTTAAGAAAGGTGACTACGTGTGGATTACAAACGAAAGCAAGAATAAGGCCAGCGGACTGAGCGTCTTATTTGAAAGACCCCACCTAATTTTAGACGTTCCATCCGATACGAATATCCTAATTCGGAAAAATCAAAGATCTATGTTAGTACATAAAAACTGATGTAAATTTGCTAATTTAAATATTTCAGGACCCTAGTAGTCACTGCGCAGGGTAAGGAGGCGCAATATGGAATTCGCAGTTCGAAAACCTACCAACCCTTTACCTGGAACCCTTGGGACAATTGAGATTGCATACTGAGCAATGGAGGGTAGTCAGTTACCTGCCGCTTGAGGACCTGGTTCAAGAAGAGGCCCACATCGAGGAAGGAATTAAGACTGTCAGAAAATTGGACTTCGAAGGTCGACACAATAGGATCCCGTATCAATTAGAGAGATGCCTGCTGCAAGCCAAGAAGGTTCGTGAGCGATTGTTCTTTTCAGTAGGTTACGAATTACCTTGGTCAAAACGGATACGCCGAGGCGTATTCAATTTTATAGGTGACGTAAGTAAGATTCTTTTCGGAACAATGAACAACGAAGACGCGGAATATTATAATCGGGAGATAGATTTAGTACATAGAGAATTATTTAAGAATCAAACTCAAATATTAAGGGTAGTCTTAGAAAGAAACGATAAATTAATAGAAGATTATAAAGAAAAACTAGGTGTTATGAATCGAAATATTAATGAAATCAAAAACGTAGAAATTAATTTGTTAGATGAAACTATTTTCGAATTAAGTATAATGTTAGAATTAGAAATTCTTAGTTATCAACGAAACATAGATGTAACTAATCAGGCAATATTAGATGGTAGAAAAGGAAATATATCGCCTAACATAATAGAACCTTGGGCTTTTTTCGAAATAATACAAAAAATAAGAGTAGAAGAAGGAACGAACCGTTTACTACAAGTCACCGTTGCGGAACACTATTATGAATATCTTCAAATATGTAACATTGAAATAGGTATCATAGATAAGAGATTAGTGTCTGTGGTTAAAATACCAATTCTTGAAACAAACTTCTACATGCAATATAAAGTACATTCCATACCAAGTGTTCAAACTGACGGGACTATCATTCGTTTAGAGGCTCCACAAGACTACGTGATCACAAATATGGAAAGAACGTAAATGTCGAGTTCTTTCTTTTTTCTTAATAGCTGTAAGAAACTAAATAATGTATATTATTGTAAACGTTTAGAACCTAAGTACCGAATATCAAAAGAAAAAAATTGCCTAAGTCGATGGTTAAGAGAAATTCTAGATAATAGTACTAAGATCTGCACACCTTTTATAGAAACCATGCAATATTCCTTGTATCTACCGTTGTAAACTGGAACAGATTGGATAATTATCCCTCATAGAAGCGAACAGGTACAAATCCTTTGCGGACAGACATCAAATTTTATCACATTAACCAAACCAAGCATTATCCATTTAGAACCTAACTGTATCTTAATAAAAAGAAAAAACCTAACTGTCTAGCCAGCACAGATTTTGTCGTATTAGAACCAATTCACATGTCCAATAGAATTGTTACAGAACTCCGATTGATCTTCCTAATTATCATTTTACCTTCATACATGAAACTTTTCAACAACTGCAACACAATGTAAACGTAAGGGAATTAAATATACCAAAAATAGGTAGATTAGACTCTCAGGCGTTGGGCAGGAGATTAGATTACTTACAAGGGAACATCGGGGACTGATACACTCCGATTTTGGTGAAACTTTGCATAAATATTTATTAGACCTGTTTATGAAGATAACTGTAATTCGTTGGTGCCCGTTTTTCACTTTGAGGGAGATATCAATCCTTTTATCCGAACCGCCCTTTCTATATACGTGCTTATAAATCGTAAACAACAAAAGATATCAAAAAATAGTTGAAATAAAAGTTATACCGTTTCTTGAGGTCTATAAAACTGCGTGAAGTTTTTCAAAACGGAGGGGGAGGGGGAATTCAATTTTGCAAAAAGGATGATTTAAAAAAAAAACTTACACGAAGCTTTATAGACCTCAAGAAACGGTATAACTTTTATTTCAACTATTTTTTTATATCTTTTGTTGTTTACGATTTATAAGCACGTATATAGAAAGAGTGGTTCGGATAAAAGGGTTGATATCTCTCTCAAAGTGAAAAACGGGCACCAACGAATTACAGTTATCTTCATAAACAGGTCTAATAAATATTTATGCAAAGTTTCATCAAAATCGGAGTGTATCAGTCCCCGATGTTCCCTTGATAGTTAAGGAAGCGGAAACAATAGGAAACCACAAACGAACGGAAAACTATATAGAGCTACAAGATTTGGATATGGATTATTAACCTTGCATATGAATTATTAACAAAATTAATTTTTTATGTGAGCTATAAACTTCAATTAATACGCTTCATCAAATGGTGCACTTCGATGCTGATAAGACCTTGCATTCATAATATATATAATAACCATATGCATGGTAATATGTAGAGGTCAAATAATAAATACAACCACCGAAACTACAACAAGACACGAAAATGTTCCCGTGGTACGAGTCAATTCAACTCCTGAAATAGATTTAACAGATATTAGGCGAATGTTAACACACTCTAATCGAACTAGAAATAGACCTACGAACATGCGGCGAAACGAAGACATTGCCTGAAATAAAGCAATATCTTCAATTTTAAGCGATGGGGTGTTATACACTCATAATCAAATATTTCCTTTTACTCATTCCTGTCTCATCCAAAACTTTATCTTTCACTAGTCACCAACTTTCACCGTTACTCACTTTCGACCCTTTACCTTCCAACTCTCCCCTATACAGCCAAAGCCCAAAGTTCACTTCCGAAATCCTTAAATAGCCCTATTTTTCAGCTCTTCGGGCAGTCTTAGTTTTGTCACGCGCAGTTTTGTAACAACGCCGAATTTATAATAAAGTTTCTAATTTCCACGTAACGTCGATCTCTAATTAAATACATTCAATTGGATCAAACCGGGCATCACACAATGAATAAGCCATATTCTTGAATTTTAACACTAATACACGCACTTAGTTCTTCACGGGCGAATTTTTCGCATTCTTGTCCGTATTGTACTGCAGGTGCACTAATCAATCGTGGATACACAAGTGATTTCACTGAATTTGCACAGAACCTGCCAATCCGACGACGGCATATTCGTTCGAAATTCGAAGTCGTCAATAGTTTCGATTTATAATTTATCTATCTCGGATTTTTCGCTTGACCGATGGTTTCTTTCTCAGTGGCATTTCTTCTATTTTGCCAATTCTGCAACATTTCCAAATGTCTTTTCTGCTCTAATTCATAAATGTTTTTAGCCATATCTGGCTTTTGAACGTTTGGTCCGTAATTAGAATCCTCTTCCGAACGGAATTGTTTCCGCACGCACTACGTAATTTTTTTTTCCTTTATCTTTTCAGCGTACTTCTCATTTTTTTTCTTCCTTCTATTTTCCATTTTACGTAAAATAACAGGCGGTTTCTTATTCATCGCCATATTCAGACGTGACAATTTCATCGCGATGCTTTCTGAATTCTTTCTTCGACATGGAGGGTATGTTCATTGCTGCAAGGAACTCCTCCATTTGGGCATAAGTGCCTTCATTTACAATTGTTCCAGCAACATTGGTTGATTCCCATTTTATTGCTTTCGTCAGGTTCACTGTGGATTTCACCTTTATATTTGCACATATTGCATATTACACTGAGGGTGGTCCTCAGGCCCGACCGTTTCATGCCGGTTATTTTCAGGTGTCTAATTCCAGTCATCCCTGTTTTTAGCATGGTCACCTATTTTTTGAAATTCGGCAAAGATGTGCTGCGTACCCACGATACTCAAGCCACTTGGTAGACAGGATTGTTTTTCAGGCTCGTTCGTTACAGTTTTCTGTATGATCAATTCTTCATTTTCGGAAGTTGTACCTTCTATATTTAACCCATCTTCTGTATTGTTCGTTTCTTCAATTTCAAACAATTCTTCCATCGTCTCTTCAAAAATTTCTTTTGAACTTGCCGTTTCTGTTTCTTCATCCAATAGCAAGTAAATTTTTTCGGGGGTGTATCTTTGTCCATCAGATGTCGACGGTTCAGAGGTATTCTAAAGGGCTAGCCGCCGCCTTCTTTCGCGGCATGCTCTTTTTTTCGACTATCTTTTCGTACTATTTGGTAATTTTGGCCGACGACTTCTATTTTTTTCATCATATCTTTACACTCATTTCTCAGATCTTCAACCACGCGAACATTTTCAACATCACTCATTGTCATAACAATTCACTTGTCACTTTAATCACTTTATTACACGCTTTCAAAACTGAAATAAATTGAACGATGCAATCTATTTCTTGCTTCGAATGCAACTGTCACGAAGACGAAAAATGCACAACGGTGAAACATAGGGCACCATGGTGGGGAGTGTTTGTAAGGCGTACGTAAAATAAAGAACAATGACGTCGATATTTATTTAAAAAAAAAAATTTTGATGTTGTATTCATTTATAATATTATGATTTGAGATTATAAGAAAAAAATATAACATGATAAAATAATTTTTAACAAAAAACAAATCCGACTTCGAATGCACTAAAAAGTGTCAAATAATTTCTATTTCACTTATACCAATATTCTATTGGAGGCTACGTTACTGATGAAAAATTTGAAAACAATTTAAATGAAACTTTCGCATTCGTTCCTAAATTAACCTGGTACGCTGAAAGCAGATAATTGTCACTGGGTCACTGTGCCGGTCCCAACCATTCGACGAGGAAACACGTTTGGTAGAACAGCTGTTTTCATGGTCGGGCCAGTGAACTCACCTCATTTATTGCACTTAGGTATGAATAATAGGCGAGGTGTTTCCTCGTCGAATGGTTGGGACCGATACAGTGACCCAGTGGCAGTTATCTGCTTTCAGTGTAGTAGGTTAATTTAGAAACGAATGGGTAAGTTTCATTTAAATTGTTTTCAAATTTTTCATCATTAACGTAGCCTCCAATTCAAACGTTTATTAATTATTCCATTTCAAACATTTTTATTTGTTGTTTAGAATCCTTAGAACATCCTTTTTTACGTTATGACAGGCGACAAGAGATTAGGTTTCGTATTCGTGCTAAACAACGACTAAAAATGTTCTACCAGTTCAGTTTTTTTATTGTGCTATGCCAACGGGGTGCTGAGCCGTTCGTTCGCGACCTAAGTTAGGCCCGGTTTTCGTAGCCGACACTGCAGTCCCTGAGACCGCGCGTTATACACGCTCGGATTGGTTCGTGTTTTTTATTAATAACTCGAACACCAAGCCTTAACCAACATTTTGGCAAAGGAAAATGTTGTTTAGAATCACCTTAGCAATCATCCCTCTTCGGCTCTTCGAGGTAGTCGCGTGACACCCTGTATATCCTACTAAATATGAAAGGTTCATCGCGAACGATACATTCCTTGCAGAGTAACATGAAGGAATAGATTTTTTGCTATAACAATAGTTATTAACAAATTCCATAAATTTTTGCAAGTGGGATCATCGCGGATATAGCTCCTACTAAATGTGAAAGGTTTAATCGCAATCGATACATTCCCTACAGAGTAAACGCCAAAAGATATAAATAAAGTATTACGTTTTTTGCGATAAAAGTCGTTAGGAATTAAAAAATGCAACATTTTTTTGTGGGACCAATTGGGAGATATACTCTACAAAATGCAAAATTTTCGATCCGACTGGTCCATCCGTCTCGGAGTACATAATCGGTGAAAAATGTAAATCAAGCATTACGTTCTCTGCAAAAAAATCATTAACAATGAAACAATTCAAAATGTTTTTTAACGGGACCAATCGGGAGACATACTCTACAAGATGCAAAAGGTTTCGTTCCGATTGGTCCATCCGTCTCGGTGTAATCGGTGAACATACATAAAAAAAAAATTAAAGAAATAAATATACAGTGTGTCCCACCTTAAGAGTTATAAGTCCGTTATTCCGTAACTATTAATGATACCAAAAATTCTTGATATGGGAATTGCACGGTGAAAGGGGGCCTATGTTTTGGCCGAAGTGAAAAATCTTTAACATTATTAGTTTTCAAGATATAACGCTTACAAAGGGTATAGCCGGATAAGATGGTCAAAAGTGCGCCCAAACCAAATTCGACTTGCTATGAACCATTCGATAGGTGATCAAAATAAAACAGTATGTGTGAAGTTTCAACTCTGTATCTCATCTGGGAGGGTAATTACGGGTAAAAATGTAATCGCGAAGTTTTTGGCCAATTTCTCCTATTTAATGACATTCAAAAATTCTGAAAACAATCAGAGACATTTCTATTTGTGAGGCACATATTACAGAAGTTTTTCAGATTTTTAGATTGAAAACTAAAGACGTGAAAAATCAAAAACGTAAAAAAATGCTGAAAAATGGCGATTTTTTATTGAAGGAGATGAGGTCATGTTTTTTACAAGTAACAAATACAGTGTGATTCTCTCGCTATGCAAGACAAAAGTCGTGCCGTGCAATCGAACCCTGCTGTTTTTGCGGGTAAAGAGACCCAGGGGCCATACCGCCGCACAGTGGGACAAAACTGCTTTCGGCGATCAAAATTCTGTAACTTCGGTTCTATTGGAAATATTTGAATGAAATTTTGGGAAGTTTTGCCCACATTATGGTACATAAGTTGTATCAATATGAATCATATTGAACTACAGGGTGTCAAAATATTCACATATAAAGTATAACGCGTTCAATATCCTTCACTTGTTAGACATATTTTATGTCATTTAACAAAAATTTGACTCAAAACTGTTAATAACTATAATAAAAACGGATTTAATAATTAAAAAATGACAAGACATGTGTTATTATAATATATTTATTTATATTTATTATGATCTACAGTAAAAGCTGGATATATGCAACAAAAGTTTGGCTGGATATATGCAACATCGCTATCCCCTCCACTTGGGGGGATCCCCCTCAGCCGAACCGAACCGCTCGGCGAGGAAACCGTGTAATATGATCCGACCGTAATATCGGTGTGACTAATACTAATTGAACGATAAAACTTTTTTATTTTTAACTCTTTCTTAATGAAACTTTTACTAACGCATTTGTGAGATTTTTCTGATTAAGATGGTACCAAACACGATATGATTTGAATTATATTTATTTATTAAAATAATAATAAAACTGTACATATGTATAAGGCAGGCCGTACACCAAAGATACATCAAACACGCAACATGCAACATGCAACACGTTGCATGTTGTGTACGAACGTAGAATAGGTATCGCGGCACGGTACAAACGATTTGTACGAACGTAGAATAGGTAACGCGGCACGGTACAAACGATTTGTACGGACACAGAATCGGTACCAAGACTGGATATATGCAACGTTTAAATGCCCAGAATCGACACCTCGGCTGGATATATGCAACGTTTGAAACCCGAGCTGACACCGCAACCGGTTTTCATTTCCAATCGTCCTTTGCTTTTCGCCACTTTTAACATCAATTTTAGCAAGTAATTATAATTCAAACTATATCGTGTTTGGTACCACTTTAATCACAAAAATTTCACCAATGCGCTAGTACAAGTTTCATTAAAAAAAAGTCAAAAGTAAAAAAGTTTTTTGATTCAATTAGTATTAGTCACACCGATACGTTTCGGCTCTTTCCTTTGATCATCGGACCTCTCTCTTTCCGCCACTGTCTGTCCTTTTCTACGTTCACGCTTGGCTGCTCGTCGCGTGTAACCCGAGATTCGACACCTCGACTGGATATATGCAACGTCTGGGTCCCAATGTTTGTTGCATATATCCAGCTTTTACTGTATACCAAATCATTCGTGAAAATAGTTTCAACAATTATGAAAATTTATTATGGCATATTGCAAGGCCGAAATAAAGTTTTGGGTAACGAATATACACGTCGAATGCAGTTAACTGGATAATAATCGTATCTGGTACTGCTTTTCCATCATCGTGTGCTGCGGCCAAGATGGGTGTAATTTATTTAATATCGTCATTTTTTTGAGCAGTGGCAGGTTGGGGCAGCCGTTCTTTTCTGATTCTGATAGAGAAAGGTTCACTCTTTACTACAGTAATAATCACACCTTGCACAAGTGTGCACATTTTTTTAAAATCAAACGCAAAGTTGAGATTTTAGTTAAACGTATTTCGTTTCAATCAGATCCTATTATTTAAAAAGTTGTTAACATTTTAACTTATTTTATGCACTGAATAGAATCTATACTTATCTAGTAAACTTTGTAATTCATTTGAATTTTATCTTTCCGAGTAAAATTTATTAGAATCGTACATTGAAGTTATGGGTAATATTATCAGCGTTTCGTCTTGACGAATTTCTACTGACTTTGAGTGCGAACCACGGCAAAACGGAAAGAAATATGAAAAAACGGATTACACTACGTTAAACTACAGTTTATTCTCTATCGATGTATGTAATTAGTTTTTCAATTTTCGAATTCACGAAAATCGACTTTTGATCGCCGAAAGCCGTTTTGTCCCACTGTGCGCCGTGTCAGGTGATTCTTGATCGTGGGACAAACTTTACTATAAACCATTAGCTCAGTTTTTACAGAAACAAGGGGTCGAATTACATTTGATCGCTACAGGTGCTTCCCGGGCTAATGGGCAAGTAGAACGATACGTTTCCACAGTCACAAATCTTTTAACAGCAGAATTAAGTAAAATAGTAGAATGGCCGAACAAATGATCAAAAATCCAACATTCTTTAAACACAACAGTGCAAAAATCAACGGATTTTTCACCGACCCGGTTATTGTTTGGAGTTGAAAGGAGTGCAGGTCATGCAGCTGTTGCCGATGGACAGTTACCGGATTCAAGCGAGAAAATTGACGTAATTTGCGATAGAGAAATTGCGTACGAACGATGAAGAGTAAATGCGGTATTACAAAAAATATCAAATTTAACAAGAAGCGGAAAGATAATATAACGTATAATTTGGGGGACACCGTATTCATACGACCCGGTGATTCGCGCAGAGCAAAATTGGAAAAAAATTTATAGGCCCATACTCTATTACCAAAATTTTGCCAAACGACAGATACGAAATACTTGGTAAGAGTGGGAAACCGCAAGTTGCACCCAAAGATCGTCTGCGACCATGAAAGGGTGAATGGGTGGGAGACGGTGAAGAGGATGCTATTGAAGAGTGTCCTGATGAACCGTGTTAGCGATTGGATGTGATATGTATGCAGGATATGAACCGTTTGACCAAAGACTTCGAACTGTATCTTTACAATTGTTTTGTTGTCCATAATTTTTCAAGAATATATGTCTGTTGTATTTTGAATAGAATTTGAGTTTGACTTATTTCTTTTGTCTATGTTTGATATGGGTGAGATATGGGTGCGAGATATCGTTAGTGTCTTTGCGGACCGTGTTTTGGGTGAATGTAAGACTGACGACAGTAGGTTGTAATTGGTTACATAAAGCTGCAAGTGTCGTGTTTGAAAGACGTACGCTTGTGCTCGTTAAGAATCACGGTGATGCTTTACATCTGTGTCAGAGTTCGGGAATAACGCATGAAAGGCGACAACGTCGGGTACAGAATAGATTAACGTTATGGGTTCGAAGGAAACCTTTATCACGAGTGGCTACGTGGCCACGGACTTGATACAGTATTCTTCGGAGGACGACGTTTAAGAGGTACCTGAGTTGCGTGGAATAAAGGGCGTTATGATCTCGATGAAGTACTGTGATAAGAGTGTTTGACGGTAACGACAGCAGGGCACAGGTAATGTGTGGAGCTGTGGAGGTTACGACGTCAGAAAACACTGGTAATAGTTGCCACCTCACTTTCGTTTCTTATTCTGTATAATGACGTTAGATGTCACACCGTCAAATGACCAATTTCTCAATTATGTGTTTTCACGATTGCCCGATTCTTTCCAATGGCGCTTACATCGATTCGGAGCAGGCCTCAAAGGAGTCTGTGGATAAGCACCCGAAATTCGGAGGACACAAGCCAGGCATTTACGAAGCGGAGGTATAGATTTTTAATGATAGAGATGGCGCCTTTGATAGAGTAGGGCCTTTGAATATTGCCGAATTTAGAAAAAGACAGACAGCGGAAGACAAAGAGGTCCGAGAATCAAAGCAACCGAAAACAGCATATCGGTGAGACAATACTAATTTAACAATAAAACTTTTTTATTTTTTATTTTTGCTAAATCAAACTTTTACCAATGTAATTGTTAGGTTTTATTGATTAAAATAAGACTAAACACGATATAATTTGGACTATATGGACGAAAAAAAATTAACATTGGGGATGTTCCCTTGTACATAAAGTAAATATAGTCCAAATTATGTCGTGTTTGGTCTTGTTTCAATAAGAAAAATTTCACAAATACATTAGTAAAAGGTTCATTTGAAAAAGAAATAATAAATAAAAAAATTTTCTGGTTGCATTAATATTGTCTCACCGATATTGGAGCTTGGATTAGGTTACACTATTTGCTCGTCCAGCTTCGATGTTCCTCAAGGGGGATTCCTCCAAATGGTGGGGATGGTTACCGCAATTATGGGGATGGCAATTATCCAATGGATCTCACCGGGTCCTTATCCAACTTATACTGTACTTCAATGAAAAATGATGAAATGAAATTCGTGGACAAATCGTAATTTTGACATTCCCAACAGAACGTGCAAAGTAAAAAATCGTCACTTTGCAAAAGTTTTTCAGCAATGGAATATGAAATTCTTGGTTTTGATGCCATATTGTTTATTTATGAAATGATTTTATGTCATTTTTCAATGACACCAATCATTTCACTATTACGAAGAGTTTTAAATATAAAACGTTATTAGTTTCCCTAGGATATTATGCAGTTTTATTCGTTCCCATCCTCTGCTATAATTTTTTATTCATCTTAAACAAACTGATATTGTAAATACGCTGCACTTTTACTAAGAATTACACCGTACAATTTTTATTAGTTTACTGTCAAGTTAGAAGATACCTATCGAATATAGAACATCGAAAAATATCTAAGATCTTCGAAGAACATCGAAGAATATTGAAAAACATCAAAGAACATCGAAAATCGGACTATGCACTGTTCTGAAGCTCGTTTTCTCAATTTGCCTCACTGCGTGCCGTGCGAATGTTAACACGAGGTCTTTCGATAACACACAGAGTGGGAGAGAAATAACGCAACTATTCACCTCCCCTCTTCTTCCCTTGTTCGCGTCACACAGTTGCCTCTTTGGTTTCACGATCACTCATAAGGCTGGCTTTCAACCGATCAAGTAATACAGAGGCCGTGAAACGTTGCGGGGTGCTTCTTTTTTTCAAATTCTTCAAAACTTTCGATTACATTTAATACAATTCCGAAATCTATGACAAATGTGTTTAAAAAAGTCTATAGACTTACTGTGATCATTATAGTGGGTCTAATCGTATCATTGAGCCTAATTCTCATTTGCTATATTTACAAAGATGGAAACGTTCATCAAAGTGTGGATGATTTTTGTACTGATCAAGCTTTCGTATGCCGGAAAATCAGTGGAAATTTTAACATCCGTTGGACTGAGTCCTTTGGAAGATGACGATATTCTTCGTGTTCTATCGCACAACAAGAGCTCCCCTTCGAATAATTTCACGTTGGTTGAGCTAATTGGACATCTAAGAAACTATTCGATCGAATCACGGAAAGAGATGTGGAGGAGCGAAAGATACAAACACACTAATCCATTTTACGGTGAGTTTTAATGAGTACTACTCACACTACAGTGCAACGAGTAATCCGTAATTATGAGATAAAGCATCGTAAATCGGCATTATCACTTTAAGTTTCAAATTTCAATTGATTATCGTTACTGCGCAAAGCATAATATGTATAGATATCTACATACGTTATCTGAATTTCCGTAATTTTTCCTATTGTTTTAATTTATATAAATAAATATATATATACACATTGTTTTAATGTGTATGTTGCTTCAGGCAAAACAGCACATAGTCAAGTATACTTGTAACATTTAACCTGATCATACTGTATTTGTGATGTTTTTTCTGATTGATATATAAATATTTGTTTATTATATATGATCAGGATTCGTCGATGTCTGCATATATAAATGAATACAATTAATGCAATTTTGTATTAAAACATAACAATCAATGTATTTTCAAACATAATTATTTCATTTCAATGATTAATATGATTATCAACAAACGTCTGATAAGAATGAAAAAGAATTAAATTAGAACGTATTCGACCTTTGCTTTATTGCATATATATGTTTTGAAGAGAAAAAGGTGTTTAAACCTTCGCACGCCGAATGCCAAATAATTTTGATTCAGGTTAAATTAAATATCAGTTGCAAAAATTTTTAATTCTTAAATTTTAAAGTTCAAACTTAATAATTGTATTACACAAATTTCAAAATTCAAATGTATACATTTCAAAATTCAATTTACAAGTTTTAAAATTTAAATTTCAAAGTTTTAAATTTCAGAGTTCAAATTTCAATATTTAAAAATTACATAATTCAAATATTAGAACTTCAAAACTTCAAAACCTAAAATGACTCGGCTTTTAGAATGTGAGTTGAAATGATCTGGTATGACCCAGTTAATCGCCCAGTATTCGATAAATGAGAATTCATGAACTTTTACTAACCTAACGTATGATTTAGAGTTTAAATTGAATTTGAACCTTCGCACATGGGCTGCAGAATCATTTTGACTCAATGTAAGTTGTATGTACTCCTTTTGGTGTGTATATGCTTCATTATATTTAGATATATTTTAAACGAGTCATAGTGACCGTGTACTCGATTACCGCATCAGTCATAAAGTATTTCTTAACACACTTTTTTTCTATAGATTACACAGATGCTCTTATTTAAATCTTAAAATTTCTGAAATGTGAATTATATCGTTTTGCACATATATTGTTATATTTAGCATGATGATGCGAAATGTATACGAAACCTTGTACTGTGTCTAAACAAACAAAGAAATATTAACATTTTCAAATAACTAATTAATATTGAAATTGTTATTAGTATTATTCAGTGAAACTAGGAAGGAAAGATCATTTCAGATCTTGTAAATTACCTTTAATGTATTTGTTAATTTATTACATACCTATGTAACTTGTGCAACTTCGTAGCTACTTAGTTATGTCAGTCGCAAAGATTTTTTTACATAAACAAAATGTAGATCTATACAAAAGTAAGAGACAGAAAGAGAAAAATTGTTTGCCTATTTCTTCAATTGAACTGCTGAATCTCCAAAATAAAACAATAATTATGTTTTTCTTTTTTCATCGTAAGTAAAACTGATCTTGAAAAAATAAAACAAAGAAATTACTAGTTTAAACATTATTGTATATTTGTACCTTTCCTGTGTACCTAAATCCGAGAAGTTAATTTTAGAAATACATAATTTTTAAAGTTACGAAAGAAGTACACATAATTTCAGATTAAGAGTAATCAATTGCTTTAAAAGTCATTTAAATATTACTAAAATATTAATAGTCTTTTGAATATATACGGTTGTGCTAAGAAGATGATATCCTTTTTTTGCAAATTGCATTTGCAATTCGAATATGATATTATATTTTAATTTTTCTATAAAACAAATTATATAATGTTAAACATTGTCAACATTATATAAAATAATTATAATTCGTAATTATAAATGTTTGAAAAACACAAAAGTTTTGTAATACTATTTTATTTTGCAATTCAATACAACGAAACATTGCAACGGTACATTTACACTCATTAACAAAATGGAGGAAAGAACAACACGTATTCTGTTACTTAAATATTAAATACGTACTTAATCGTATTTTTTATCGTGCTCCAAAACTTTAGTCGGAGAAAACAAATGCATATAGAGCGATCGAATGACGGAAAAAGGCAGAGCTACTTTCGATATTTCGACAGACGTGCTACTGAAGTTTGATTTTCATTCATGCGCAATGTCTGCATATTGCATGTGATTTCGTTACTCATTGTATTGCACGTGCGTTGTGTGAACTAAGTAGGTAGACATGTAACGATAACATGAAACACTTTATAGACTGTTACGTTTGCTAGTTAGAAAGTGTTTACGGTGTCTCTTTTAATCGAAATTCCGACTATAAAAGAAAATCTGGATTACGAATTCGAACGGCATTACTTTCTTCGCATTTCAACACGCGTAACATTGGTAGGTATCATACTAAATTTTCATGCGCCTTAAGGGGGTAGACACGGCACGTGACCTCTCCGATTTGGGACGTCGGTATTACAGCTGTTTTTTCGTTGGGCCTGGTGGAGCCACTTGCGTGTTCTGTTACGAACTTGAAAGGTTTAATTCTCAGCTGGCGTGCGTGCAACACGATCTGGGAAGGCAACAGTGCCTCAAGTATTTTTACAAACCCATTCAAACGCTCATCTCGCCAGAGGCATCGCCACAATACGCCTGAATAACGAAAGCGAAACATTGGCGCGTGGTTAGAGTTAGATGTATGGTGATCATGCTATCCTTCTTTGAACCTAAATGATAGAATTGTCCCGCTCCGGTAAATTCCGACTGACTGAACGCGTGGATTTTATATAGCGCATCGTAGCACGCCTTGCTGCTAAAAAATATATGCCTAGTCTGAAGAACCGAAGGAACGTGCAATTTGAGAATTTTTTTAGATAAAGTTATTAGCTTCTTTAAATAAATGTTTTTTAATTCATAAAAGCATACAGGGTGCGTCACGCAATTGGGACGGATTATGTCTTGAATTTGGTAAGAGATAGGAAAAAGCTGTTCATGTAAAAGTTCAATGGTATGATAATGTTTATTTTTCTATGACTTCATTTTCTTCGTGAATGCAATGATGCACTAAAAAAATACAGATGCACTTTTTGTCTAAATGGAATTGCATTGTTTTTTTACTTGTGTCAACTCTTTGAAACATTCTGCATAAAAAAATAGTATTAGAACTAATAAATGGAGGGACCTCGGCTCCTTCTCTCCTTCTCACTATTACCTATTACCTATATATAACAGTACAATGTTTAAAAAACTAATATTTCGTGAGATATTTCATATTTTTCATAAGTTCAACTTTTACATCAATAGCTTTTTCCTATCTCTTACCAAATTTAAGATATAACTCGTCCCAATTGCGCGACGGTGCAAAATCCTCAAAAAGTGGCAAAAACTCGATGTTCATGGCAACGATATTTAAAAAAATTGATGTAGCAATATTAAAATACATTAATCGTAGATTACAATATAAGTTATAAAAAAAAATGACATTATAAACAACTGCATTATATGTTATTTTAGAAAAATGTTTCTTTCCGGTTTTTGTTGTTTTTGTTTTTAATCCTTCAAGTTTTTAAATATTATCGCATAGATATTATTTAATGCGATAAATGCTTTACTTTAAACGATTAAAATAAAGTTTTTTTGTTTATAATTAAGGTCTTTCAAATCCCACCTAAATTTCATTTTTCAGTTAAAAATAGACATAAATATGAACATTATAATCCAAAAAAAGTTTGCGAATTTTGCAACCTTCGTCACAGTGGTGCAAAATAAATCTCCAAAACGTGGCAAAAATTCCAAATATATTTCTAAATCAGATATTATGACATTTTATGACTTGTTGCGTAAAATAAAGTATATACATATGAAAAATTAATTAATGGAGAAGGGATAAACAATTTTTAAAAAATGATTTCTTCTCGTATTTTTTAAAAATAAACTAAATTATTTTATTATGATTTCATTGATCATCAGGTTCTTTGAAAAACTAAAGGACATCATTCGAATATTGTTTTAATTTTTTTGGTTTTAAAAATCGTAAACTGGATAAATATGGATCCGAAGAAATCAAAAGTTCGTGAAACACGTTTTCTAGATTCTGCAAACGAGAAAATTTTCTGGAGTTGAATTCCCTTAATCTCTTCAAGTCCTTATTTCTTGCTTCCTGGGCTTCTTCTCCAAGTTGGCCTATAGGTAGAATTGCTTGGGAAATTACTTGTGGACTATGAATCAATATCTTGTGAACTGTTGTACTCATATTGTACCATTCGTAAAGGTTCACGAATTTTTTGGCTGTATTCAAACAATATTGTTCAAAAGTTGGAACATCTATATGATATTAAAATTATATAGATTTATAAATTTTAAATTACTTTCATGAATTGGTTGAGACAATACTAAATCAATTTTATTAAAATCCTTTTCAGTAAGATTACATATATAACATATATTTAGTATAGATGAATTCCCTGTCATCGCGTTGCAAACCTTTCCGTCTACCATTGTTAATATTAACTGATGTGTTATATGTATTTTTCTGTCCTGTATAGTAATTTCTGTTGGATGTAATTATTCAATTTGGTTTTGAATGTTTGCAACTACTTCATTTATTAAATCTCTCGTTTCATGTATGAATTCAACATAAATGGGGCGGCAATATCTGGGTGAAGATGTTCGAATATTTTGCCATATAATTTTATCCTCTGTTGTGTTTTCAGAAACAGATGTAAGTTGTATTGGAACGAGAGATGACGCGAATATAGTACTATCAGATTTTGTGGGATTTTCAAATTTTTGTTTGTATTCGCTCATTCCGGATGCTCCATCACATCCCCACTTTGAGACCAATTTAAAATCACATTTTTCCTGATCAACACTTAATATAACTTCTTTTTGTACTAAACATAGACGATTTGCTGTGTGATCTAATAATTCCTGTAATGGTACTTCCGCTGTTGTTTCTGATATTGAAATGTTATTTGGATAACACATTTTTTTCGCCTCGATTAAAGATTCATACCTTGGGTATAAATTACAACCATGTTTTGTTGCAGTATTTCTTAGTACATTGTATTGTTCTTTGCTCAATTTTGCTTCAATTAATATTGATAAAGCCTCTGTGGGTGTGTACGGAATGTGAGGGTTTAAACTATCACAATACGCATTCTTGTATTGCTTCGCTTTATTTGGAGATGTGAACATAATATCTTTAATGATTTCAGCTTCACCTGCTTTCTTTTCGAATCTTAATTTCATTTGAGTTGCGTATGCCAACTCATCTGTAGAGTATTCTTTTCTTAGATGTTCAGTTCGCATCCTTTTGGTTCGATCACTCAAAGATAAAAAGTCTAGCGATGATGGCCGTCCAACAATACGCTAAACAAATTTTTCGTTATGTTTATACCAATAACTTTTTTTTTATATATTATGCAGATTTTATAAAGTAACTTACCGATTTCTTTTTGCCAACTTCCGAATTCAAGCTAATAGTATCGGCATTGTATGTCAATTGCACATGACCATCTAACCATTTTTTATTTTTTGCATTAAATCTATTTTTATTTCGATGAGATTCTTTCCATTTTGAATTAAATATTGAAACGAAACGACTAAGTTTTTTTTTGGTCTCATCCGATAACTCTTCAATACCTTTTTCATTTCTTAAGTGTTTAAACAGTTTCTCTACTGCATTCCCGTCACTAGAAATACCTCTTAAAACTTCAATTAGTTTCTTTCGGTATATAAATATGGAATTACTACTTGAACCTACGAAATAAAAATATTAAAAGGATAATAAAAATTATCCTCAATCTATAATATAACGCTGAAATTTACGTTCAGTTTTAACTGGAATGAAAAGAATTCGTAACCAAATTGATTTGGGATCCATATACTGTAACAATTTCTGAGCAACAATACTTACCGCACTGAGCACTATTCATGTTATAAAATTGAAAATTTCTTATAGGTATTTATTTAGCTTCACGGTCAACTAATGCACTGTTACAGATCGTATTGTTTTGGACTAATTGTTACTCGCAGAATGTTTGTTTCTAAGCAACCAATTTTGCGAATAATAACAAAAACAACGCAACAATGAAAAAAAAATGCAACGCATACCTACCAACAGGCATTCTATAACAGGAAACTTATTCACACAAAAATGTTATATATGCAATCTTACTACAAAGGATTTTAATAATATTGATTCGGTATTGTCCCAACCAAATTACGAAAGTTATTTAAAATTTGGATTGGCACCTCCCCATGCCTGGATTTGTTGTTTCGAATATTTGTTATGAGTATCATACAAATGGTGTATTGATGATCTATGAAATCATAATAAAATAATCTAATCTATTAAGAAAAAATATGGGAAGAAATCATTTTTTAAACTTATTCATCCTTTCCCCATTAATTAATTTTTTCCATGTATATACTTTATTTTATATAATATGTCATAAAATGTAATAATATCTAATTTAGAGACATTTTGGCGATTTT
Source organism: Osmia lignaria lignaria (assembly GCF_051020975.1). NCBI lineage: Eukaryota > Metazoa > Arthropoda > Insecta > Hymenoptera > Megachilidae > Osmia > Osmia lignaria. Next base: position 434,202 of record NC_135037.1, on the reverse strand, counting down.
GCACCACTGCGACGCTTGTATTTCCAGAAACCTATAGTAACTTTGTTTTTCGAAACTAATAAAAAATACAATGGAGTGTTAGTCAATATTCTGAGTGAATGCAAATAATTTAAATAAATAACTTATGTAAACATTTGCAGAATTGCTGCAAAGAGGAGGTACCAACGATTCTCAACATTCAGAATGAGAAGGACAGCATAACTGTAATCCGTCTCACTCAGCGTTCGGGCATTGTTGCCTTTTTCACTTGCCTTCGCTGACACAGTTGAGTGACGTAACCAAGCTAACGCCTGATTTTGGCAACGATTCCAAATCGGCAACCTTCTTAGTTAGACGCCACCTTATAACTACTAGCTGAACTGAATTTGTCACGTGACTTGCTCTATCTTATCCAGATAATGGCGGAACTAGTCTGTGAGAATGCTTTTACGTGACTACACTTTTCGTCCTTATTTCGCAACAAATGAAGACAAAATAGATCTTAATTTGCAGGTAAGGGTTGTAGCTAGACCGCTGCACTCATGATTTCAATCACAGTACTCTTTTAGTGGCCTAAAAATGCTTCGATTCCGCGACTGCATTTTATCGATTTTTTCCTCTACTTTGGACGTTTATATTACTAAACATCAACATAATTCCACTGAAACATGAGTTGGCCGTACTGCATTGGACCTTCCTCTTTCGAATACGCCCTCACCCAGCCCCAAATCTTCTCATATAAGGACGAATAACAGATACCCGTAAACCCATGTTTAGGCCCATTTTTGCCGGTAAAGTCAACGCGCTACTATTACCCGTGTCTACCCCCTTAATCCACTTTACGATTGATTTCGTTTCGCAATATACGTAAATACATAGATATGCCATTATTACCAAGTAATGTTGAAATGTTATCGTGTTAATTGTGAAGATGAATGGAAGTTAGTGAAAAAGAATATAAGTATATAAGTCATAATTTAGTGATTTAGATTCACTTATAATTATTGTTTGAATTTCAAATCTAATACGTAATTTTGTGATTCAGGTCTATTCATCCTTGTTTGAACTTTATACTTAACCTAACCTTCAATCTAATTTTAAACAGCATCTATACTGCCTAATCTTCAAACAAAAATAATTGGATTCCAATGATAAAATTTGTCACTGACTGACTGACTGACCTATCATCAAAACCTTTTGGGTACTTTCCATTGACTTAAAAGCTTGAAATTTGGTACATAGGTCCACCATAACAAACAATCAAAGGAATAATTATCAAAGTTTGAAATTTTACACTTTAAAGGGGTTGTACTGAAAAAAAACATTATGAAATAGGTATGTAGGATGGAACATAGTAGCATAACATACATATCACAAAAAATTCAAAGAAAAATTGGAGATTCAATTTTCGAGTCTTATGCCCAAAATGGGATGAAAAAATAGTTAAAAAAAAAAAATTTCCAACAGTAATATCCACATAATCTAGATAAAGTTTACCCCATATTTTCACATTATGTTGCAAAAATAATCATAATTGGCATACTTGATAATTTATGAAATCTCAACAAAAATTGATGAAATCCCAACAAAAACATCCTGTAAACAGGAGCCAAGTTCTTATGGCCGTAAAAAGTTATGAGATCAAACTAAATACGGCCAAGTTCGTTAGCTTAGAAATAACGCTTGCAATACTGAAAAAGCTTTTGTGAAAATTAGGTTAAAAGAACGCTATTTAATTTTTGAGGAGTTACATGGAGGGATAAATTATTCAAACTTGGCCGTTACTTTTTAAACCAATGGCCATAAAAGGTGTTAGGCCATAGTGCAATTTGAAGCAAATAATAGAAAAATATTATTTTGAATAGCCCTATAATTGTAAATATGATATAATAATGAAAAATAGTATATCGAAAGATTCACAAATATAATTTGACAATTAATTCCTGTTATTCTTAATAATTACAGTTTCACTGTGTCTTGCAACAAACATGCTAACAATGTTCATTTTAATCTATTAATACTCAAATTGGTGCATAAGCCACATTTTATTGTGCTTTTTATAGTTAGAAATTTTATTCTTTCCTATTATATGATACGTATTATAAATTAATATTTTTAGATACATGTTTGCGTTAATGCGTTCGTTGCCATAACTAAAAAATAGGTTGATTACTTTGTACCGCGACACTTAAGCTAGACCACGGAACACGCGATATTGCGTGATCGGACAATCGAGCACGGGATATCGTGGAGAACATTTTGCGTTGATAATTAATCACGCGATATCACATGATGTATTTTTACTTACGACAGAATATATTGATTTGGTTATTTGAAAATTAATAGAGGTTAATCCTTTATAACTTTGATTAAATTCATTATATTAATTAATTAAAAAAAATATATGAATTTAAGTATTTCCTAAATAAATTTAAATTAAATGCATATTATATACATAATATTCAGCTCACTTTGTAAGATACATATATTGTACATATTATGTATGTATGCACGTATGTATGCATGTATGTATCCATGTATGTATGGATGCATGCATGCATGGAGTACGCAGGCACAGGAAACGTCGCGCAATGTTTAACGCGATTTAAAATACCTTTTATAGTAAACAGTTGCGTAATTATCGCCACTATGATGGTAAATGATAACCGCAAATATTCAAGTGTTAAAGTTTTAAACAACAGTTTCATTTCAACTGACTGTATCTTATGGCATTGTATAGATGATAATTTTATAGCCTCATGATGTCACAACAACACTCCAAACGTTCATTAAAGAATCACATTCCTCGCAGAATATTTTTCAATTTGCATAAATCAAAGAGAATGAATTAATTTTGAACGATTTGGAGTTTTCTAATGCCTTCCAAAAATAAATTAAGCGATATCATGCACTGTACCATTGACACTGAATTTCCGATGACGTGATATTACATACTCGAAATTCTATAAACGACACCAAGTGCTAATGCTAAATGTTCGTTTACGTGATATTGCGTTTATTAGCTCGTCAATGTTCAAACGTTGCAGCACATACTGAATTGTTAATGCTAGATGTTCTATCGCGCAATATCGCATACTCGTTCGTTAACATTAAAAACTAGATATCCAAATATGAATTTTGCATATAAAATAAACATCCACGTTGCACTTAACAATTTTTAAATCTTCTTGTTATATTAATAAAAAAATTATATTTTATAAATTATACGTACATCTTCGTTAATGCAACTTTATTCAAATGTATAATACAATTGATTTTTTTTAAAAATTATACTTAACCTTAGTTGAATATACATCTTTCAAAATAATTACATAATTAATAATTTAAATTGATTCATAGTTTAATAAGCTGTCCAAGACTAAGAATTTCAGCAACTATTTAAAATCCAGCACTGAAAGAAAATAATTTAATTATATCTATACATAAACGAGACAAGACGAATCAAGATAAAGATTTTAAATAATTTTATTATTCATGAATGAAGTAAGATTTGAGGAATTGGAAGGCAAGATAATTATCCAATTATTGAACTCTCAAATTAGTCCTGTAACCCTGACATTTACGGCTACAGATGTTAATAAGCAAAATTTGAAGAACAAATTACGCCAGAGTAACTACCAGGACTTTTTCTTTTTATCCGAGGGGAAAAAAATGCATTCCGCACACCGAGTCAAGATGTTATGTGACCCGGTAGTAGCGTGGGACTCCCGGTACAGTAAAAGCTGGATATATGCAGTAAAAGTTTGGCTGGATATATGCAACATCGCTATCCCCTCCACTTGGGGGATCCCCCTAAGCCGACCGAGCCGCTCGGCGAGGAAACCGTGTAATATGATCCGACCGTAATATCGGTGTGACTAATACTAATTGAACAATAAAACTTTTTTATTTTTAACTTTTTCTTAATGAAACTTTTACTAATGCATTTGTGAGATTTTTCTGATTAAAATGGTACCAAACACGATATGATTTGAATTATATTTAATTATTAAAATAATAATAAAACTGTAATAATAGCATAGTACTAAACTGGTCGATGGCTTCATAAACTTATTGTTGCCACGGTTCAGTTCAGAATATTTCTAAGTAGCGGAACTATTGACTGCAAATTAGGTGCTTTATGATGTTAGGAACAGCCCGTGATTTCCATGAAACCGGACAGTTTATTCCTATTGAAAATTAAAGTAATTTACAAGCTAACAGTAATAACAGAATGATAATAGAATAAATAAACAATATAGAATTGACATCTCGGCTACATATGTATAAGGCAGGCCGTGCACCAAAGATACATCAAACACGCAACATGCAAACGTGCAACACGTTGCATGTTGTGTACGAACGTAGAATAGGTATCGCGGCACGGTACAAACGATTTGTACGAACGTAGAATAGGTAACGCGGCACGGTACAAACGATTTGTACGGACACAGAATCGATACCAAGACTGGATATATGCAACGTTTAAATGCCCAGAATCGACACCTCGGCTGGATATATGCAACGTTTGAAACCCGAGCCGACACCGCAACCGGTTTTCATTTTCAATCGTCCTTTGCTTTTCGCCAACTTTTAACATCAATTTTAGCAAGTAATTATAATTCACACTATATCGTGTTTGGTACCACTTTAATCACAAAAATCTCACCAATGCGCTAGTACAAGTTTCATTAAAAAGAGTCAAAAATAAAAAAGTTTTTTGATTCAATTAGTATTAGTCACACCGATACGTTTCGGCTCTTTCCTTTGATCATCGGACCTCTCTCTTTCCGCCATTGTCTGTCCTTTTCTACGTTCACGCTTGGCTGCTCGTCGCGTGTAACCCGAGATTCCACACCTCGACTGGATATATGCAGCGTCTGGATCCCAATGTTTGTTGCATATATCCAGCTTTTACTGTATACCCACTAAAAACCCCCTCGTTCCTCGGTTGCTCCTGGCGTATAGAAAGACACCTCGGGACCGCCCTGTGGCATTACATCAAGGTTCCTCCAGAAATAAGAGGAGGAGGGATTTTTCTTCCTCCCTGTAGACATGCCTCTATCCGTGATGTTTCCACTGACTTACCCTTTTCTTACTGTGGGTGTCGCATCACCCCCTTAGACCTCAACGCACCGCGTTGTCGGCGAACTCCTCTGCGGGCAGTCCTATCCAGGTTTTCTCTTTCCCATTTCTCTTTGTCCGTTAAGGACTGTTTCAATAAAGCCTATCAGAACTCCTGCTGGGGTCTTTAGCGGTCATCACAAAATTTTCAGGTGTTACAACCACACCCATTTTTTGGGTAGCAATCTCCCTCTCTCTTCCAGCGAATACACGATGTTAATAAGTGTTCAGCGTGATCTGGTAATTTACCATTTCTGGTCCCCACCCGAGCCACTCTTTAATGCGAGGGATGATGCGGTGGGTCCAACGTCCTTTCAAACTGATATCTCACTCCGCCTGCCAGTGCGGAACAGACCACCCACTGTGTCATCGGTTGCATGACACTTGACGACCACGGTTTCTACAGCGGGGATGGTTGTGTTAGTTACGTCTTTATAGGCAAAATTCGATGTATTCTGCCGAAAGTTTTTAATTAATATCTCTGAAACTACTGGGTTGATGTGGATACAGTTTTATATTTGGGGTTTTCTCCCTCCCCCCTTTCGTCCCTTCAAAGCCCATGTCAATCGGCCACCGGGGCAATTTGGAACTACAGCTGAATTTTCTTTCAGGTAAATAAACATTTTTATCCACTGTCACGTTGCTACTGCAGTAGGCACAAATGAAAAACATGCAATATTCTGCACTACAGTATTGCCTCGAAATAAACAAGTGGTCTCTGCTTCGCTATCCCCTCTTCTTTGTTTGAAGTCACCCGCGAAGTGAGAGGTACGAGAAATGAGTGAGAGGTCTATGAAAGCGCGAAGCCGATGTTTAGGATAATAAATTGTCACGCTCGACTGAGCAGTGACATCGGTTAGTAGAAGAAGGATGGAATATATGTAAAAAATGCTTTCTATCCTTGTTCAAAAAATAACATCGCTGCTCGGTCGATTACTTTATGATTTGCCGCTACCTCGGATCTCTCACTAGTTTCTCGCGTTCTCTAACTTCCCGTTTCGAGAACAAAATCAAGCCGAATAGCAACCTGTTTCGAAATAAGCAACTGTTCGGTCCCGAGCCACTTGCTTATTTCGAGGCAATACTGTACTTCGCAACGTTTTCACGACGTTACTGATCTTCCTTTCCAACTTCAAATCGGACTGTTAGGTTGAGCGTCTGCGAAGTTTTTTTTTCGCTCTTTGTCCTTTTCTACGTTCGGCTATATTCAAAGGGTCGACTCGAGCCTCTCTCGTTTACTCTCGGTTACCGAGAATAACAGATTTATGATCACGAACCATGACCTATTTCCGATTGTTGAAAGAAACAAAGAGCGAAACAAACTTCGCAGACGCCCAAGCTAGCAGTCCCATTTGAAGGTGAAAACGTTACGAAGTAGTGCAGAATATTACATGTTTTTCATTTGTGCCCAGTGCAGTAGCAACTTGATAGTGAATAAAAATGTTTAATTACTTGAAAGAATCGGTCCCTTTCGGATCATGTTGTGAAATTCTGTAAAAAGTGAGAGTGACCATGCGATTGAGTGAGTTCAATGATCCCGTCTGGCGAACAGCTGTTTTTCGTAATGTGTTCCCTCCTCGAATGTTTAGGATCGGCACAATGGTCCAGTGACAGCAAACCATTTTCATTACAGCTGGGTCATTTACAGACGAATGGGTTAGTTTCATTTACATTCAATCCTTTTTCTTATTATTTGCAAACTTATTTTGATTTCCAAAACGTGTATTAGTTTTTCTCATTTTTTTTTCAAAAGTGACTACCAAGTATTTTTTTAAGCTCCTATTGTACAACAAATAAAAGTGTTGGATCACTTCGATTTATTCATTCTACATGAATAACGATTCATTACTTTATTCATCGTTCATGAGCAAACAATAATTCGATACTATTATTATTTTCTTTTTTTATTCATTATTCGATGAAACTTCTGCCCAATGAATCCTATGATACCGACGTAGTGCCGCTGCACTTGATCATGACCGCGGTTTGAACGCAGAGCATATCCAACAATTTCGCAGTTCAGCTCGCGCTATACCCGCGTTCTGATTGGACAGTGTTTTTCGTTAATAACTCGAAAACGAAGCCTCAACTAACATTTTTGTAAAGGAAAAAGTTATTTAGAATCACCTCAGCAATCATCTCTTCGCGGGATTCGACCTAATTTTGGGACACCCTGTATAGGAAACCCCTCCATACCTTCTATTTACTGCTTACATTCTGTTGGCAGAAGAAGGAAAATGGCAATAAAGTAAACTTAAAAGGCAATCAAAACGAAATTTTAGAAAAGGTTCTTTACTTGTGTCCTTCTGTCGCTATGCAATAAACAGATTATCCGTTTCTAGTAATGTCCAAATTTTTGGCACATTTCCTGGAACTCAACAAGTTGTATGATTTTATTACTTTCAAACCGATGACCGAACAATGGATCTCTTCCGCATCTCTTCAAGGTTAAACCTAACTTAATTAAAAAGGTGTCATTGGCCAAGAGTGATTACTAATATACTTCTCGAGATATAAATAGGGTCATTTAGTCATATACGAAGTCTGCTGGTATTGCATTGAGACTAGTGGTATACATAGACAATTGAACAAATTGGCGATCCGTACGACTCACCGCCCTGAAACGGGGGTACACCGCATCTTTTCTACCTCATTGTGACGCCAGTTTTCAATTCTCCATCTTTCTGAAGGGCTCATTTTGAACGGGAAGCTTCAAGGAATATGACGATATTTTTTCCAAATTTTAAGTCACTCTTGGCCTTCATCGAAAAAACGCAAAGAATAATTTGTTTACATTTTCCGCCAGCAGCTTCTATTAAGTATTTTGTTGTCATTTTTTGTTTGATGAAATGTTTCGAGCAAATTTCATAATAATTATTATCAATTTCCATACTTCAGAACACTTTTAGATATCGGAAAGCTATACAATACGAGGGTAGGCTGAAAAGTAATGCACACATACTTGTAGAACACGAACGAAATGACCTTCAGAAGCGCACCAGGTGGCATGTGGAAGTAACGTTCCCCCTTTATACGCATGCGCAGTTTGAAGGTCTTGCGTTCATCCAGTGTATTTTGAGCATCGGAAGTATGGAGACGTGTTCTAGTGCTATGTCAACGCGAGTTAAACAGCGTGTTGTTATCGAATTTTTAACTGCTGAAAAAGTGACGAACGATAAATTCTTCTCAGTACATAGAGACTCTAAAACACCTCTGACGTCGAGTTAAGGAGGGTTTGGAATTGGTTCAAACTTCAGGTTTTGCAGAGCCTCTTCAGTTGTGTGCGAGGTGTGTGGACGAACGTTGTCATGTTGCAAGATTATTGCCGCTAGGCTGCCTCTAACACGACGAACTCGACGTCGGAGTTATTTTAGAGTCTCTATGTACTGAGAAGAATTTATCGTTCGTCACTTTTTCAGCAGTTAAAAATTCGATAACAGCACGCTGTTTAACTTGCGTTGACATAGCACTAGAACACGTCTCCATACTTCTGCTGCTCAAAATACACTGGATGAACGCAAAGCCTTCGAACTGCGCATGCGTATAGAGGGGGAACATTACTTCAACATGCCACCTAGCGCGCTTCTGAAGGTCATTTGGCTCGTGTTCTATAAGCATGTGTGCATCACTTTTCAGCCTACCCTCGTAATTCACTCTGTACAAAATCACAAAAGTATGAGTTAGGATGGACTTCCGAAAAAGGGTCACCCCCGATTTGGATGAAACTTTTACTAAAGCTTATACCTGATTAGAGAATAAAATGCCTAAGAGGATTTTTGGCGACAAGACCTCGTTTGCCCCCCACCCCCTTCAAAGTTTGAAACGTTTTTATTGTATATCTCCAAAAATATTGATTTTAGAGGAAAAAGTTTCAAATAAAAAATAAAGCACTTAAAGAGCTCTACGAGAAAAGTTATACACATTTTTTTCGTAAAGTTATTATTTTTACTGTTATGACTCAAATTAACTTTATATAGGGATATATCGTGATACTTTACATTTATATTTGGATTAAATCTGGGCTCCGATTTAGTATATATATTTAGTATATATTTAGTCGGATAGCTTGGAGGATGAGGATCACAAATATGGTGATTCCAGGTGTCTAACAAGGGGAACTACCCAAGTGTTACACTTATTAATGAAACTTTGCCAGCTTGTAGAGCTCGTCGAGCTGAACACCCCTATACCCCCTTTTGGAAGCAGACGGCTAATTGTTTAAAAGATATTAACAATTACAGTTAGTTACACCTTACATTCTGAACTATGACAAACTCACACATACAACTCGCAATCTAGAGATCCACGGTTCAAATCTTTGGTTCCCAACATTTTTTTTTTTAATGATAATTTATCTCATTTTGAATAAGTATTACATAAAAATTATCATAAAAAAAAAAAAAAAAAAAAATTTGTTGGGAACCAAGGATTTGAACCGAGGACCTTTAGATTGCGAGTCGTATGTTACGCAATCTGAAGGTTCTCGGTTCAAATCCGTGGTTCCCAACAAATTTTTTTTTTATATGATAATTTTTATGTAATAGTTATTCAAAAAGAGACAAATTATCATTAAAAAAAAAAAATAATGTTGGGAACCAAGGATTTGAACCGTGGATCTCTAGATTGCGAGTTGTATGTGTGAGTTTGTCATAATTCAGAATGTAAGGAGTAACTAACTGCAATTGTTAATATCTTTTAAACAATTAGATGTCTGCCCCCAAAAGGGGGTATAGGCGTGTTCAGCTCGACGAGCTCTACAAACTGTCAAAGTTTTATTAATAAGTGAGTGTAATACTTGGGTAGTTCCCCTTGTAAGTCTTAAGGGCACAGACTCCTTGTGCCATGACCTGCATGCGTGCACTCACACAATCAACGGAAAGCATGCACGTATACGCCATGCGCGAGAGAGACACTCGATTTCGTAGATTCCATTTTTCGTCTCGATAATTGCATAAATGAAATTTTCGCGGGTACAGCACACACGGGTAGACTTCGCTACAGGTCGGTCTGGTCCGCTTGAACGCTAATAAACATCATACGTTGAGAAAAATGGAATTTTGGAAACTGTACGATTGAGACAGACGCTGTTGTAAGCAAACAACATGGCTGCCGAATGCTGCGTTCGGCTACATTTTAGCGAATATTGGACGATTTAATCGTTTTTTCACTGATAACAGAGCAGACCAACTTCCCTTGAACTAGCACAATATCACTGAAATTCGATTTTTCACAATTTATCACTTCTGGAAGACGTAAAATGGAATCTACGATTTGCACGCATCAGACGTCAAATAGACATAAGAATAGTTCAGTGATTCTCCGTCAGAGGCATTGATGGTATATTTGACCACGTTATCATCAGGGTCGATAAAAACACAGATCAATCGATAAATGTAAATTCTAATTTGACACCACAAATGGCTACGCGAATATAGCCACAAGTATGGCATAGTTGCCGTAACGTATTAAGACTTCTGTCACGCTGTTGCCACATCTGTTACAATTGCAACAGGCTCGAGCCGATTTTGATTCCTGCCAGACATAGAAAAGAATAGGGCGCTCGAGAGAGAAAGAGGTTCGAGAATGAAACAATACATGTACTAATGTGTGCAACCATCAAACTTTTTTGTTCATATTTATAATCATGTTTTTTTCATCAATTAAATTACAGATAGAATACTTGAAATGGTATGCCAGAAAAATGAATTATAAAACTTGCACCATATACAGTGAAAACTCGATAAATGTACATAATTATTGCCGGTCCACTCCGCAACTGTTATGGAATAGGAGAATCATTTTTCAAATTTGATTGCCTAGTCAGTAAACACTGATTAGAAAGAGTCAGTAGCTGAAGACGAAAGAGGGACTAAAACCGGGATTTATTGCCTTCATTTAAATGCCCCGTGTCAATGTGACCATACTAATGCACAGAATAAAGTTTTTTATTTTGTACTTTTTGTTAATAAAAATTTTACTATCATGTGGAGAAGATTTTTCTGATTAAAATGAAGCTAAACACAATATAAATCGGTCAACATTTAATAGCATAATATTGGGTTAAATGTTGTGCTTGTGAGTCTTTCTCTCTTTGTTTATCCTTCTTGCGCTATCCTTTTCTATGTTCGGAAACATCAAAGAACGGCGGATTCGTGGTGCTGGTAGGGGTAGAATGAATGAAATAATACACATAACGTAAGTACGCGGCCATAAGACTTATAGGAATGAAAACTACCTGACATAATAATTTCAAGAAGGGAATAAGAAATAAAGAAATGAATAATGAATTTTAATATAATTCTGTCACACTTAGACTGGGACACCCTGTATATGCAGGTACAATTATATTAAAATTCATTATTATATTTCAAATGAAAAAGATTTCAATAACACGTGGCTGGAGTGGCTGTCATGGGAATCGACGATGTAGACGGCGCGGAGAAAGAAGAGGCATTGTTTATATTTATTGATTATATTTCAATCGATAAATATTGTATATTATAGATCAATTTACATGTCTTTATTTTTCATTCCTTTCCTGAAATTATTAATGCCATATAGTTTTTATTCCTATAAGTCTTATAGTCGCGTACGTTATGTGTATTACAGAGTCTCATCGAATCTGTCGTAGCGTGTGACTATATTTACGCCGATCGGCCCTACGTTGTTTCATTCATGATACTCCTTCTCTTTCTCTCGCGCTGTCCTTTTCTATGTCCGCCAGGAATCAAAATCTCGCTCGGCTCGAGCAAATTCATTTTGCTAGATGGTCACAGATGCGGCAACACCGCGATAGAACTCTCAAATGATGTGACTTGGCAACTATGCCGCCTCACTTTCGTTTCTTATTCTGCATAATGACGTTAGATGTCACACCGTCAAATGTCGAATTTCTCAATTATGTGTTTTCACGATTGCTCGATTCTTTCCAATGGCGCTTACATCGATTCGGAGGAGGCCTCGAAGGAGTCTGTGCCCTTAAGGGGGCGGAGATATAGGGGTTGAAAGTTGCGATGAACTTGAATTTCACTTGGACGTACGAATTCATCCGCGGTTGTGTTCGTCCTCAAGTGACCATCGCTTTTCTAATATTATAGTTCTGGCCTGGCTACCGACCATATAACGAGTAAGCTTAAAATAAAAATTAACTAATTTTAATAATGTTGACATTCGCCTGCGTAGCCGGCCGCTGGGCGGCCGGGATATTAATGTGTCCTAACCTAACCATTTCTAATGGCGCTATAGTCGCAGCGGTGAATGCGATAACGTGTAGTGGGGAGAGCCTACAGTCAAGCGGTGGGGCGTGAGACGTCATACTACATCAATGATTTTCTCAAATACTATCAGTCGTAGAAGAAAAATAGATACAACATAAAATATATATTTCGATGAGATCTACAACTTTTACTTGAAATGTTTTTTAAAATTCTTAGTATTTCTCAAGATAAACATAAAAAATCATAATTTTCATAGGTTTTTACGGTTTTCACCATGAAAATCAAATTCGTGCCATTTTCACTATCATTTATGTAATCAGCGCATCCAAATATATAAGTATACGCAGTTTCATACAAATCGGGGATGACCCTATTTCAGAAGTCCACCCCAACATTCTATGTATTAAGGTTGATGTTACATACACTGAATGTGTATTAGAGCGAACGGATGTTCGGATAAATGAAATATCTGACGGTTATAATACATATATAGGATTGCCTCGAAATAAGCAAGTGGTCTCTGCTTCGAAATAAGCAACTCGCTATCCCCTCTTCTTTGTTTGAAGTCGCCCGCAAAGTGAGAGGTACGAGAAATGAGTGAGAGGTCCATGAAAGCGCGAAGCCGATGTTTAGGGTAATAAATTTCATGCTCGACTGAGCAGTGATATCGGTTAGTAGAAGAAGGATGGAATATATGTAATGCTTTCTCAGTCTGGTATATTTGCTTCGAAATAAAGCATAGTGCGAGAATGAGAGGGAATGCTATATTCTATCCTTGTTCAAAAAATAACATCGCTGCTCGGCCGATCACTCGATTTGCCGCTACCTCATCTCTCATTCGTTTCTCGCGTTCTCTATCGTCCCGTTTCGAGAACAAAGTCAAGCCGAATAGCAACCTGCTTCGAAATAAGCAACTGTTCGGTCCTGAGCCACTTGCTTATTTGGAGGCAATACTGTATAGGAAAAAGTTGTTCAAAATGTTGAATTTTACAACATATTTAAATTTCATCAAAATCGGTGAGGTGTAACCTATTCTCAATAATTACCGAATATTTTAACGTTTGCAACTAAAAAACTAAGCCGCGAACGCTATGTATTTCGTCATTTTTTATTTTCGTCTGATTTTGGCCTCAGAATCATTTCTCAAAAGTTCCATGTGTTGTCAAACACCTTCTATACATATACAGGATATCCCAGAACGTATTCGGACACCCTGTGTACAGTAATGCTTCGAAATAAGCAAGTGATTCGGGACCAAACAGTTGCTTATTTCGAAGCAGGTTGCTATTCGGCTTGACTTTGTTCTCGAAACGGGACGATAGAGAACGCGAGAAACGAGTGAGAGATCCGAGGTAGCGGCAAATCATAAAGTGATCGGCCGAGCAGCGATGTTATTTTTTGAACAAGGATAGAATATAGCATGCCCTCTCATTCTCGCACTATGCTTTATTTCGAAGCAAATATACCCGACTGAGAAAGCATTATATATATTCTATCCTTCTTTTACTAACCGCTGTCACTGCTCAGTCAAGCGTGAAATTTATTACCCTAAACATCGGCTTCGCGCTTTCAAGGACCTCTCACTTTGCGGGCGACTTCAAACAAAGAAGAGGGGATAGCGAGTTGCTTATTTCGAAGCAGAGACCACTTGCTTATTTCGAAGCATTACTGTACATATAGTTATTAATATTTGAAAATAATGAACAATTCAGTAACTTTCTTTACAATTTTGATGTCATTACATTCGGTAAAGATTTGTGATTAGAATGAAAAGAAAATTGGTTCCAGATACGTACGGCCTCGCGTTTTATAGCTAATTAGGATTAAAATGATACTCGCAGCGCTTCACGTTCTGTAAGGGAGAATTTTGTTTCTTGCATATCTATTTACGGAAAACTTGTTTAAAGAATCAAAATGTAGAATGTGCGTTCTTTAATATTAAATATATTTGATCCATTTTAAATGAAGTTTGCAAAGATATGGGAATTTAAAGAGTGAGCGAGTTTTATAAATTTGATCCAGCTTCTACAAATTTCAAAATATAATTTTTGAAAAATTCTCTTTTTAGGCAAAAAATTGAGGTCATTTTGATTTTTTCAATGTTAAAATACATTTTTGATTTTGTTGAAATAAAACGGTTACAGAAAGCTCCCCAACCAAAAATATCAGATGCAATAAAACACTTGGGTTTTTCCAAGTGTTTTATTGCTGATGACCGTTTTGCGCTTAAGTCGTGTCGAGAAGTAAGCGTACCTGAAAAGGTAGATTCTTGTACTGGGAGATTCTCTCGGCGCGCAACACAATAGCCGCCCCGCACAATGGAACCCTGCTGTGTTTGCGGGCAAAAAGCCCAGGAAGTCAAGTCGCCGGACCCAAGACTGCTCTGTGTGTCTTGGGTCCGGCGACTTGACCTCCTGGGCTTTTTGCCCGCAAACACAGCAGGGTTCCATTGTGCGGCACGGCTTTTGTGTTGCGTTGCGAGAGAATCACCCTGTATTAGCGCCCTTCTAATCTTTAAGTCAGTTCCATAGAAGAATCGGTTTGGGCAGGACAGTACGTCCTGGTCTTCCAAATTTCGAAAGGGTTATTTTTCACTAAAAGACTATCTTAGTAACCTGCTTCACACATATCCTCAACAGATTTCAAAATGATGTAGCTGACGTTAAGACGAATTCAATGATCTACTACATTATGAACTTGAGCCTATAATAACGCTAAAATACTTTTGACTGGCTAGATCGGGCAAATAACCCACTGTGCATCGTTTGCCATAAGACTGAATATGAGTAATGTAGTTTAGCAACCTGTAACAGAAATAATTTTTAAACTAACAGTGTTAACGAGAAAATTTTCAAGAAACCTTTATCTTACGGAATTAGAAACCAGCCATAGTTGCTTTATGAAAGACTTTCACTCTCCTTCACTCGTTTCACTTTATGAAGATTCACGCAAGACGCAATGAAGCAACGTGTAGTTACGTGCTTGGTGTGTGAATTAAAATTTCGACGTGAAAAGAAAATCGTATTGTAAACAAAGATCCTGACATAGGTATACACATGTAACTATAGTTTTTCGCGAATACGATCTTTTTAGAATTATCTGCAATTTTTTCTGAATTATTGCGGAAGAAGTTTTTAGATTCTAAAAAGGGTCAAAGTATAAGGCGAATGCCATTCATAACAAAGCCTTAAAAAACACTTTCACTAAACATTGAGGGTGGCCGTCATTATTAAAAATACATATTAAAAATAGTTATCATTAGCGTAATTAAGATCTTTTTTGGGGGTAGTCCAGGTACCTTAATTTTACTAACATTATTAAATATTCAGTATTATTTAATTCCTTTTATTTTTAATTGCATGTAATAGTAACGTCACCACATGTTTCTTTTAGTTGTATTATGGTCAAAATATTAAAGGATTTTAGAGGCTTAGAATTTTAGAATTTTATCAAATTTTGAACCTTAGAATTTTAGAATTTTGGTGTTTTAAAATTTTTAAATATTAGAATGTCAGAATTCTGAAATTTTTAATTTTACAACTGTAGAATTTTTTTAGCCGACTTCGGAAAAGGAGGAGGTTACTCAATTCGATCTGTATATTTTTTTCTTTTTTTTTTTCAATGTATGTTCGCCGATTACACCGAGACAGATAGACCAATCGGAACGAAATCTTTTGCATTTTGTAGAGTACGTCTCCCGATTGGTCCCGTAAAACAATGATTTGCACTTCTTCATTCCTAACGACTTTTATTGCAAAACACGTAATGCTCCATTTATATTTTTCGGTGTTTACTCTGCAAGGATCGCGATGAAACCTTTCACATTTAGTAGCAGATATATCCGCTATGATCACACTTGCAATAATTTATGGGATTTGTTATTGCAAAAAACCTATTCGCTAGTGTTACTCTGCAAGAAATGTACCGATCGCGATGATTCCACTTACAAAAATTTATGTTAATAACCACTGTTATAGCAAAAACCTATTCGTTGGTGTTACTCTGTAAAGAATGTATGTAATAACTATTGTTATTGCAAACTTCTATTCTTTAGCGCTACTCTGCAAGGAATGTACCGATCGCTATGAAACCTTTCACATCTAATTGGAGATATTTTCGCGATGGTCCCAATTGTAAAAATTTGTGGAATTTGTTATTGTTAATAACTATTGTTGTTGTAATTATCCAATAAGAATGGTAAACCACCTTACGGCATCCTACAAATACTGCTCGTTCCACTAAAAAGTGTGAAATAAAATAATGTTTAACAAAAAAAAAATGCAGTGAAAAGTGTAAAATAATTTCTATTTCATTTATACCAGTATTCCACAGCTATTAATAAAATCTACTTAATCGTTAAATAGGATACTAAATACATTTCAACCTTTTCGGAGGCGGCGCAAAATTAACAATACCCGAATATACGATCCTGCCAATAACGATTTGATTGCGGTATGGCATACTTGGTGTAAGAAAACAAATTCGAAACGTTATAGATACGGCAGAAAACATTTGTAATTGTAACGATTGTATCAGAAGTTGGTAGCACTTTTGATGTACATGTATACTGCAATTCACGAGAGACTATACTTAACTTGCGCAGCTCGCTAGGTATAGAGAGATTTTTAATAACGTGTGTGATTCCCCTCTACAGCTTGCTTCGTACTTTCCGATCATATAAATGGTGGACAGAAATATATGACGTACGATAACTGATAAGCGATGATGATATGGTAAAGATACACGATACAATGAAATTCGTATTATTTTTCAAAGAAAAAAATTATATGATTGTAAAGTAAGAAGCAAGCTGTAGAGGGGAATCACACACGTTATTAAAAATGTCCCTAGACCTAGTAAGCTGCGCGAGTTAAGTATGGTCTCTCGTGAACTGCAGTATAGTTAATCCGCAATGGGTATGTTGATTCCCGTTGAATATTGTTTACTTGAAATTATTAAATGGGTCATTTGGCGATGCCAGAGCTAAGATCTTCCTAGTAGAAGAATAGTTTTTAATTTGAAATAGATTTTATTAATAGCTGTGGAGCATTGGTATAAATGAAATAGAAATTATTATAATTTACATTTTTTAGCGCATTTTGAAATCGTTTGTATTTTTTGTTAAAAATTATTTTTTAATCTTCTAATATCCTGCTCGTTTACGCCAAGCGCACCATGAGAATCATAGAATTTTAGAACAGTGAGCCAGTTATTATGACCTTGTGTCAATTATTATTTATACAAATTAAATCAGTAGTTCAGAAAAAAATTTATTTCGAAGTAATAATAATGATTTCAATTATTGAAATTCAAATCATTGTTATCGATGGTCTTGCTTAGCTCATAAAGACACGCGAAAATATTTCAATTAGTATCGTATTTGGTACCTGGTATTATTTGTATATCTTCCCTATTAATTGCAGTCCCGAAGTAATCAAGTTTACTATTCAAATGACTTTATGTATGATTTTTATAATGTACCTAGGAAAGATTAAACGAAAATTAAAATGGCTGTGAAAGATTATCAAGATTAATATTCGATTGTTTATGCTTATTTGCAAATTTATTTATAGTTCCGTTCATAAGTCTATGACTACACGTTCGGATACGCAAATAAAATAACATGAGAGTGAAACACATTTCCGTAACACATCGTTAATATTCATTGGAAATATTAATATAATCGCAACACAGGATGATCCGATTACCACCATTTTTATCGCAACAAAAGGGTGAATGGCATTTTGTTGCAATAATGGTCGATGAACTGGAAATGAAACCGGATATATCGCATTTGTAAATCTCTATTTCGAAATGTATTTGTCGCTTATCCACGATGAAGTTTTAATATAGCATTTAAATTTTTCTAAACAAATAAATCATCTATAAAAATAAGTGGTTTTAGTATAGGTGTATGGATGCACACATAAATTTAAATATTTATTTTGGATGAGTTTAAACATTCGGTATTTTTGATTGGGTATTTGTAGGATGATGAAAACCTATTCTTTATAAATAAAGCTATAAATATTCAAATATCTTACATGAATATTTATTATCAATCTGAATATATTGTGTTAATATTGCATACTGACTCATGTAGTAGAATTATCGATTTTTATCATTTCCGTGCTTGTTGATAATAATAAAACAGTTTTCATACGAATTCTATTAACATGTTAACTATCATTTATTATAGACAAGTTTTATGTAGTGAAATTACATTGGTCAAATCACAATATGCATATGGATTGAAGCTCCTAAGTCATTTTCTTTAAATTTTTTATGCTCAAATTTAAAAGGCCTAGCCGGCTAAACATAGGGAATCGACCTCAGCAACAATTTCGGTCTATATTTATATCACACAATGCTTTCTGCCTACAGAACAATTGTGAGTAATATCAGCTCCCCCCTTCCAAGGAAGATATGGCATTAACAACCCTAAAACTTACTATTTTTTTTCTCCAAACTATTTAAGATATTTGAACACATTAAACTGCAAATAGTAGTTAACCAAAGATTAAAGGTAAAAAAATAATAATTAAACGTTTGAGGGGTGACTTTTTCAAACAATCCCTTTAAGGGACACCCACCAAAATGATCATGAATAATATTTTATTTCTTAACTTTTATCTAAAAAAATTCAAGAAGTCGGATTGGTGGAACATGACTAAAAAAAAATATATATAATTGATATAACGCTCCTTTTTAAGGCAAAGGCAGGCGGTAGATTAGTGAAACTTACCCCAACCGATTTACAAGGGAACATATTGAACCGGCTCGTGTCGATTCTCACACAAGCAGTTTGCAGATACCTAAATATGTAAAATTACTCAAAATTTCATGATCATTTGTCTTCGACTATTTTCGGTAGTGTGTCAGTAATAAGCCAGATAAGCTAGAAAATTCCGTGTAAACTCAAAATAAAGATTAAACAATGTATTTTTAGTATAACAGAGGCACATCCATCGGTTCTTAACGCGGACAACAACGATTCGCATCGCTAGGACATGCGCCCTCTCAGCTATTGGACTTTCTGCTGAATTCAAGTTATTGGCAATAATAAAACCTAAATCGAGATTTGTGTATCATTGTTATTCTGTTACACGTTTTTGGAATAAAGACGCAGTTCGAAAATGAGACTGTAACCATTACTTCAAAAAAGAAAGAAGAATTTTTTCCATCATAACGTCCGTATACCACCTAAATAATGGTAGGAAGTAGTAGATCCAGAAAGCAAATACTTTGATTGTAGTGGAGGTATTGTTTTCTTTTTATTTTGACAATTGTATTTTTTAAAAATACAAAATAATTTTGAAAAATTAATTTTTTACTCGAATAAGTAAACTGTTACATTGTGTACTGTTAAGTTATGACATAATGATTTTGAATTAATAATTGCATAATGTTATTAACTGTGATTCTCAAATTTCCATTAAAGAATTAATAATAATTAGTACTAATGGATGCATGATATATGTTTAAATCATATTCATTTATATTATAATATTTAAATTATGCACGATAATTAAAAAGATATATTTTATCTTGTAACACAGATTTTATATGTATTTGACAAAATATTTTTCGTATCATACAGAAGTCACTACATAAAATTTACAAGTTAAGATGTACGTAGGTACCGATAATTTTGAAACACATTTTAACAATTTATAACTTAAAATGGTAAGGAATAAAATAATTTGAAAAATCTCTGAATTATCAACTGAATTATCACTTTGAATTAAAATCATCTAATATTTCAAATGCTCTAATAAATAATGTAGTTCGTCAATATCAGTATGTACCCATGTATTATATTACAAAAAATACAACCGACTTCAAAATGCGCTAAAAAGTGTAAAATAATTTTTATTTCATTTTTACCAATGCTTCACAGCTATTAATAAAACCTATTTAATAGTTAAATAGTATACTAAATACACTTCAACCTTTTCGGAGGCGGCGCAAAATTAAAAACTTTTCCTCTACTAGAAAGATCCTAACTCGGGCGTCGGCAACCTATGATAAATGACCCATTTGATAATTTCAAGTAAACAATATTCAACGGGATTGCGAATTAACTATATTGAAGTTCACGAGAGTCCGCACTTAACTCGCGCAGCTCACTAGGTCTAGGGAGATTTTTAATAGCGTACGTGATTTCCCTTTACAGCTTGCTTCTTACTTTGCGTTCATATCATTTTTTTTTCGAAAAATAATAGGAATTTCATTATATCGTGAAAATTTACAATATCATCACCGGTTATCAGTTATCGTACGTCATATATTACTGCTCACTATTTATACGATCGCAAAGTATAATAAGAAGCAAGCTGTAGAGGGGAATAACACACGTTATTAAAAATCTCTCTAGACCTAGTGCGCTGCGCGAGTTAAGTATGGTCTCTCGTGAACTGCAGTATAGTGCATGTACATCAAGAGTGCTGCCAATTTCTGATACAATCGTTACAATTACAAATGTTTTCAGCAGGACCTATAACGTTCTCTTACGACTTATTAATTACCAAGTTTGCCATACCGCAATCAAATCGTTATTGGCAGCATCGTTTGTTCGGGTATTTTTAATTTTGCGCTGCTTCCGAAAACTTTGAAATGTATTTGGTATCCTATTTAACGATTAAGTAGATATTATTAATAGCTATGGAATATTGGTATAAACTATTTCACAGTTTTTGTAGTATTTGTAGGATAGTGTAAGGTGATTTTGCGTTTCTGTCGCTTACAATTATTACCTTGTTAGGTAATATCCATAAACCGAAAAAAAATTAACAGAATTTAAATGGTTAATAAACAACAAATTTCATAAATTTTTGCGAGTGGGATCATCGCCGCGGATACACAGGGTGTCACGCGACTACCTCGACAGCCGAAGAGGGATGATTGCTAAGGTGATTCTAAACAACTTTTTCCTTTGTCAAAATGTTGGTTCGTTTTCGAATTATTAATAAAAAACACCGACCAATCCGAGCGCGTACAGCGCGCGGGCTTAGCGACTGCAATGTCGGCTACGAAAACCGGGCCTGACGTAGGTCACGAACGAACGGCTCGGCACCCCGTTGGCATAGCACAATAAAAAAACTGAACTGGTAGAACATTTTTAGCCGTTTAAAATAAATACGGAACCTAATCTCTTGTCGCCTGTCATAATGTAAAAAAGGAAATTCTAAGGATTTTAAACAACAAATAAAAATGATTGAAATGGAATAATTAATAAACGTTTGAATTGGAAGCTACGTTAATGATGAAAAATTTGAAAACAATTTAAATGAAACTTACCCATTCGTTGCTCAATTAACCTGCTACGCTGAAAGCAGATAGTGGCCACTGGGTCACTGTGTCGGTCTCAACCATTCGACGAGGAAACACATTCGGTAGAACAGCTGATTTCATGGTCGGGCCAGTGAACTCGCCTCATTTATTGCACTTAGGTATGAATAACAGGCGGTCCCCTTCGGGGCCAAGTTTTTCATTTAGGCAACGGCACAAAAGTACTATCACTTTTCACACACTTCAACCTTATTACCTGAATAATAATTAACAAGTAAACTAATGTTTACTGTACGTTTAATAAATTAAATGACAGTGCAGGATCACTACCACTACGTTAGAGAAATTTTTTTGATAGAGGAGGGGTTAAAGTTCCACATATCCCCTTGAACCTCGAGGAAAACTGATGCACGTTTTATTACATTGCATTTTTCGCTCTGGCACGAACGTGCCGCTAGGTTCGTGTAGCTAGTCTCCGGAAACACTGAACACTTGGTGCATTTACGGTGACACCATAGGGCCCATTTCATCCCCAAACTGGGTTTTTCCAAAGGGTCAATTAGCAATCGGTAAAGGCATAACGGTACTCCAACCTGCGAAGGTTCCGTTAAATGGTTAGACCTACGGTGGCACTGCGAATACATCAAGTGTTGAATGTTACGCGTAGTTACGGCACTGGCACGGCGAGGTAGGCATACAATGGCCGCCTTGGCGGCAACGTGTCCTAGTTACGTTATCGATGGATATTTTCTTCATTTGTTCCAATACCAAACCATACCGATACTTTTTGTGAATGGTTTCTTCATCAGAAATGTTTATACAATGCAATTCTGTATAGTAAATTCGTGCTAGATAAAAGATTTTTCATAAAAATACAAAAATAGCGCATACAAAATACCTACGTCACCTCTTTTTCAAACTTTGACAAGCACATACAAATATTAAAAATCGTTAAAAAATATAATTGTTAATACAGACGTATAGAGGAAAGTCCCCTCTAACTTTTGTCATAAACCTGAACTTCCTCGCATTTTTAGTTCTCACGTAATACTTCATTGTTTCCTAAAATCACACATTTTTACAAAAATGCCTGTTTCTCAAAAACTGTACGTGATGGAGCAATTTTGAAACCGAATTCGGTTTCACAATGAAAAACTCTATAAGAATCACGTAATGGACATTGCAGACCACAGAAAAAGTTCAAATTTGTTGGACTGTGTAATCAAAAAAAATATAACAAATGAGAATTCTAAGAAAAGACATGTACTGGTTAACCAGCCGTCGCACAGTGGGACAAAACGGCTTTTGGCGATCAAAATTCTGTAACTTCGGTTCTATTGGAAATATTTTAATGAAATTTTGGGAAGGTTTTGCCTACATTATGGTACATAAGTTGTATCAATATGAATCATATTGAACTACAGGGATGACCAAGTTCCCGTTTGACGATTTTGTAGTTTAACATATCCGGAAACTAGGATGCCAAAAGCACGATTTCGACCAATCCCCATAAAGCCCCATGTTAAAATCCATTAATCGATTTGGATAAAACTGGGTACAGATCATCTTGGCGGCCTATTCTATGGATTCCATGGGGTAAAAATTTGCCGGGATCATGGGCGTCAACTAACGTATTGGGGATAGCCATCTCTTTTCTTCATGAAATCAAATAAGTAACTTTTATAAGTAACTTGATAGTGCATAAATAACTGCGGTTAAGTTTAAATTGTGTTAATAATGGTGCAGAAACACTTTTGTAAATGTTGTTAAATTGTAAATGTAGAAACATTTTTTGTCATTCTAATTTAAGAAGAGCCCTAATAAACATCTTTTTGTTCAGGTAATTTTACAGAAGAAATTGATCGTGAAGTAAGAAGATTATTACAAATTCTTCCAGCGTATTATCCCGGTGTTGGACGAGTGAGTCCAGAATGTAAAAGAGACGCTGCTATTTTTTATCAAGAGCTTACGAAATTCACTTTGTGGGCCCTTAAAAGTAAGTATACTATGTATATATTTGGAAAAGTTTAGAATAATTTTACAAAAGGAGTTCGGTGTGAACCATCGTAATGATAAAACGTGTTTTGGTGTCACTCGTGCTTACGTGTACAATATTCTATTAACTGTTCTCGGAATAGAAGTGCTTCGATATTATTGCGAAACAATACAGTTTCTGTAGCTAAGGTGAATCAGTGTAAAAAGCCCATGGATATGGGCTTATTGACCTCAACGTTCGCTAAATAACTCTATACCCAGTACCACAATGTCTTCCTCTAAAGTATCATACGCTCAAGTAACTCAGAATGTTAGCTTCCTAAAGAAAGAACAAGCTATCGTTACAGACACAGTTGAAGGGTTAACTATTAAGGATTATATGGTAGCCATTGGCAAGTTAGTAGGCTCCAGTAATACTCGCTTCGTTTCTAGAATATCTCATGGTAGAGTCTGTTTATATTTAAGCAATGAAGCAACGGTAGACAACCTGCTCGCCACACACAAGAATATCAACATAAATAATCACACTCAAATTATGGCCACTTGTCTCCACAGCCAAACGCGTAATACTTTCTAACGTATGTCTAATAATTCCACACAGCATCATTGAAGGTAAGTTATTGAAACTGAACATCACAAAAAAGCCTCAGATATCTTTCATTAAAGCAGGGATGAACGACCCGGGGTTCACCCACGCACTCAGTTTCAGGAGACAGATGTATATTGAGCCAGAAGATATAAATAAACTGCCAAATGCAATCGAAATAAATTTTGAAGATACGCTTTCTTTGCAAGGAAGAAGGACATCTCGCCAAATACTGCAAAAACGCGTGTGTCATCGACAAAGAACCGCAAATCTCTTTTCAACAGGTCTCTCCTTCTTCCACCCCAGAAAATTTCAAAAAAAACTCAAAATAACTCATCTTCTAATCAAGAAAAAACAGTGTTCAAAATTCCGATTGTCGGCGGTATAAAACGCGCCCTTTCAAGTACTAGTTCTTTTGGTCACGGCGCATCAGAAATCAATACTGCAGACAACTCCAAAAAGGAAATCGACAAAATTACAGAAATAGTAAATATGGACAGTAGGAAATCAGAAAAGAAGAAAACGAAAATAGTCCGCCTCCTATTTGATATTAGCGAGCAATTAGAAACAGCAAAACTCTACATTTCGAATCAAATGCACGGCCTCCCCCTCAACTTTGCAAATATATGAAACTTCCTCAAGGAAATCTGTGGAATAAAAATCACCAATATCAATCCTTCTTTAGAAATAATAACTTAACCTAAATAATAGGGGATTTTAATGCACACCATACGACGTGGAACTGTTCTAATACCGACCCCAACGGTGATAGATTCTTACAAGCTATCATCAACAATATTCTTTTTCTTCACAACCTAAATTCATTCACCCATATAGATTTGTATTGGAATAAAAAGTCAAACATTGACCTCATTTTATCTTCCATGAATATTGCCGACAGAATTAGGATAGAAACGCACAACGAAACTTTGGGTTCCGATCATTATCCAATCTCTATAAACATAGATGTTGAAAAGAACTTTTATCATGAAAAGTCGTTTAAAATTAATTCCATCCGAACCGACTGGGAAAAAGTATCAATAGAATTAGAAAACTCATATATCGAATTCTTTGATCCACTTTATGACACTCTGCCAGCAAGTGGAAAAACAAATTGCATTAAGGTCAATACCCCTAAAAAAAGAACTGTTAACCACCTTATACACAGGAACCCCGTTCCGTGGTGGGACTCTGAATGCGATAAGTTCAAAAGATTAAGAAAAGCCTACTATAAAAAATAGGAGCATACAAACAATCTTACTGACTTAATCAACTATAAAAAAATAGTCCCACAAACCAAACGACTATTCAAACAGAAAAAAGAGATAGCTTCAGAAATTTCGCGAAAAGCATTAACTTCCATACGGATATGAAATTTACCTGGAAGAAAATTGAAATTCTAAAAAATAAATGGATTAAAACGAACGTAACGAGCGTTACAGAAAATCTACAAGTTGAGAATCAAATCCTCACCGCACTCAATAAAATAAGTCCCCCGTGGGCTCCTACTGACCCTTCCTACCTTCCCGATTGTAACCCTAACGACTTTTTAGATGCATATTTTGATCTTACGGAACTCAACATAGCATTGAACTCCCGAAACCCTAAATCAGCTCCAGGGTTAGATGGAATCAATTACGAAATTATCAAAAAGTTGCCTATAAAATACAAATTCTTACTTTTAGACATTTATAATCAAATTTACATTACAAATGATTACCCTTTGGATTGGAAACAGTCTAACATCCACTTTATTGAGAAATCCAACAAAAAAAGTGTTCGTCCAATAGCCCTTTCATCTTGTTTTTGCAAAATATTCGAAACACTTATTAAGAATAGACTACAATGGTGGTTAGAGCATAATAATCTCCTTCCAACAAGTCAAACAGGCTTTCGTAAAGGCCAGTCGTATACTGACAATCTTACTAGCTTAGCTCTGTTAGTGGAAGAGGGATTTCTCAATAGGGAGGACACGTTGGCAGTGTTTTTAGATATACAAGGCGTTTTCGATAACGTTAATAGCGATATCCTGCTAAACAAATTAGCCTCCAGCGGCTGTTCATACCGCTTCATAAGATTTGTGAAATTTCTTACACATCAGTGGGAAATCTACTCAGAACTAACAAGCAATACAGTCAGATATATCCACAAGGGTATTCCTCAGGGAGGGGTCCTCAGCCCACTTCTGTATATACTTTACGTTTCAGACATCACTAACAACTTGCCTAAAAATGTCTTTGTTTTTCAATTTGCGGATGATTTTGCAATCTACTCGAAAGCTTCCCCTTTAAATAAATGCACAAGTCTCATTGAAATATCTATATCTGTCATTAAAGACAACCATTCTCTCCTTAGGATTAGAATTAAGTCCGCAGAAAACAGCACTACCTACTTCATTTTAATAGAAAAAATATTATTCCTGGTCAAACTGAAATTAAAATAGATGAATATGTGATTAAATCCGTTGATTCCATTTAGTTTCTGGGTGTTTTCTTCGACTACAAAATGACCTTTCAATCTCACCTGAATCATGTGCAAAGAAAATACGTTAAAGCTCTTAATATCGTTAAATTCCTCTGTGGAATAAGATGGGGTTCTGACCCAACAACGCTTTTAACCATGTACAAAAGTTTTGTTCGTCCGCATATTGTCTATGGATGCTTCATCTACTTCCTATCTCGCAAAAACTTGAGAGATAAATTAGAAAAGATTCAATACTCTGCAATTAGATCTGCCCTAGGGTATCGAATAAGCACACCCACCAATATTTTGTTAGCGGAATCGAAGCTTCCGCTTATTTACGATCGAGCAAATTTTTTATGTTACAACTATCTAGCGAGGGTCTTTACGAACACTGGCCTGCAAGTTAATAAAACAATTACCAAATTCTATCTAAAGACTATAACGATTAAACGTAAGAAAAAACGCCTTCTAAAACAATGTATAGATAATACCCTTATCATTAAGAAGAATCTATGGATTGGCAATCACTACGACATTTATCGTGCGGATTACAATACCATGAAAGGCACAGTCCTGGTTAATACAGTAAAACCTGGATAAATGCAACCAAGATTGGGACCCAGTGGTTGCATTTATCCAAGCGAGGTGTCGAATCTCGGGTTACACGCGACGACCAGCCAAGCGTGAACGTAGAAAGGGACAGACAGTGGCGGAAAGAGAGAGGTCCGATGATGAAAGGAAAGAGCCGAAACGTATCGGTGTGACTAATACTAATTCAACTATAAAACTTTTTTATTTTTGACTTTTTTTTATTAAAACTTTTACTAACGCATTTGTTACGTGGCCGACGAGTTGGCAGCGCGCGTGGCTATCAGAGGCTTTCTGATTGGCGGCCGCGTAACTTATTTTATTATCAATACAACCCGAGCGGTAAGATTGTATTGTGGTAGGAACTGTCACAAGGTTTCACTGGGTTTAAAGGAGAATGCTAATGTGGGTTTGACACAGCAATGTATATATTCTACAATCTTGGTCTATTACAGATGTTGTTGTCGCGAATATAGGTGTATAATGTGATATATTACCTATTTCCACTATGCTCGGTGTTCACGCACTGGCAATGCGGGGGTGTTGTGTGTGGTTGATTGTAATGCCAAATAGAAACACGACTCGCGGATTCTATAAGGTGAATGTTGCTCGAAGGGGACTTCAACCCGATCTCACTAATAGTAACCAACTCACTACCGTACACGTCGTGCTCGACACGAGATGAACTCTGGTACTGCCCCCAATCGTTGGTACGAACGGGTTTATATACTAATTAAGAAGGGTGGTCTGGTTACTATTCGAGTGATCAGGCTGGGTCCACCTGCCTCTGCGACAGTTTAGAGTGGTTGCATCTGCTATTTGATTACGGCGGACCCATTGCTTTCCCAAGTGTTTGGTTCTGCTATCGGTGGGCCTTCTGTTTATTATGAGAGTAAATGGTCGGTTTGCCCGAGAGTTTTCCTTTCCAGATGTTTAAGCTTATTTGAAAGGAGACACGTTTGATAAAAACGGTCTGTCTACGTGACACCTCCCCCCTTAGATGAAACATCGCGGTAATCGTGATGCTTTCAATTGGAAAGGAAAACACTCACTAGAATGTGTTGAAGTTTTGGTGTTGTAATGCAATATGTCGGGTGTTATGTGTGATGTGTGTGTACTTATCGCTACGTGTGATGGTTGGTGATGCTGCTAACTGCGGTATGAAGTCGAAGCGTACGTCTGGGTCCAGGCTGCCTCGATCGGATTTGTCTCTCAGTGTACCAGGTTGGTACTATTGCAGGCGGTGGTATGGGTTGGTTTGCTCTTTGGTATTCCATTTCCATGATGATGGCGGCAATACACTCCTCGCAGTGGTAGGCGGCCTGCAACTCCATCAGGGGCGCGCTGCAAATATCGCAGGCCCCAGGCGGATATGCCGTTGGTAGTGGATAGTGTACCTCCACCATGTCATAGATCCTTGCTGCTCCAAGGGCTGCTTCGAGAGCACACTGCATACAGACAATGCCAACGTCTAATCTGTAGCAAGTGCTGCGCATGCACAGGCGGGCCGTCAAGTTCATCAGCAGCTCGATGCGACTGGTGTCCCTCTCAGTTGGTTGTTCCCTGATGTAGCACATTTCGGTCCGCTCAGATAAGTGTTTTGGAAGAATGGTGTTGTGGTCTGCTTTTATACCCGGCCTGGAACCGCGTATCTCATGCCCAACCACGCCTCCGCCACGTTGAATGGTGGTTGTCCTGGTAGACGATCGAGGGCTACATCTGCCACGACCTCACCCTCGCCTCTGATGTTGGTTAGCAGACCCCTCCTTCCTTCCAACACCCTCTTGGCCTGCTCTATCTTCCAGGTCCTGCATACAGGGCGGATACCCCGTACCCGTACCTTGAAGGCCTGCCACGGTAGATTTTGAAAGCGTGGCGGCAAGGTCCGAAGTTGGTCGACCGGTGCCCTTACCACCTTGCCGTGGTCACGAAGAGCCACCTCGAACTGGCCGTCCACCAGGTGTTGAACTTCTCCTCGGACCCAAGTACCTTCTTTACTTCTGTACGCCACCAGACGTCCAGTGGTCAGTCTTCCCTGGTTTGGAAAGTGGAGGTGGCCGCGGTCGCTCATGTACCGATACAGGTCCCGGTACAGTCGCCTAGCTTCTTCCCGACCGTCGTCCACCTGCGCCCAGAATTCTACCGGATTGTCCACGTGGACAATTCCGATCCGAACAGAACTGCTCAAAACTATATTCTTGATGGTGTTCATTTTCTTGAGGATGTCTACTGATGAGACTATGGTGCCGAGAACTGCTTATATAGTCTGAAAACCCTTATCTTACCCCACTCTTATTTCGACTCTTAGAGGAGGGATGTGTAGGAGTGGCTACGGCCCCTTAGAATATTGTGGCACTTGGTCTAGGTGCTGAAGATTTTTCCCTTGGTAAATTTATATTATTTGAATTTGATTCTTCTGAGTTTTTAGGTATTTCTTCCAGTTGCAATTCAATTTCGTTCGGTTTGTCCAAAGGTTTTAGTTTATTAATGATTTTGTGTATATTACTTTTTATTATTGTCCCAATTATTAATAGTAGGATCAAAGATACTACTCCAAACGAGGAAAATGTTGATATTTTTATACGATTTGTGGAAATTTCTTGAAGTTCCAATTCTTTCGCCCGATGCTCCAATTCCTCTAGGTTTGGTGCTGTCGGAAGGTTCTTCCAATTTGTGATTACTTGATCTGTATTAGTGTAATTGGTTTCTAAAACTGATAGGTGATGTTCTGTTATTTTCGGAATGATTACTGATAAATTGTATGACGCGGATGGGTAATGAATAATATTTTCCATGGTTACTATTGTGTCCATTGCTTTTAATTGCATCGCATTTACTGTGGCTCTACATCCCGGTTCGAGGTTGAAAATTCCAGTATTGTAAATGTTTGCTATAGTTGGTTTTTCCCCTTTACAATATACCTGGGCCTTTCTATGGGTTGGCATAAAGAAAAACCAGGTAGCAGGAGCGCTTAACACTTGCCAGAATGGTTGAAGCTTGGTGGTTACCCTTACATCGCAGGTTTCCCAGTTTATGGCGGATGGGTTCAAAAGCAAGGTAGATTCGCAGGTTGCATGACCTTCTACCTGATATAATGGTAATGTTGATGGTCCTATTAACTGATTATTATGAACTCGGCAAACTCCAAGATATTCCTCGGTAGGTAAAAAGTATTGCTGCTCATCTGTAGTGACTGCAATGTATGAAATTTGTGGTTGTATGTACGTAACTACTTCTTTTTCTTTAATAACCTGCTTTGATGGACAAGGATAGATTTTATACAAATTGAACACCTTTTGTTCCAAAAGCGGTATGGTGAGTTCAAATAATACTCTGCCTTTTGCAAATACTACATTTAATTTCGTTAGTTTCTCGATTTGTTCAGTTAATAATTCTTCTGGAGATAATGGAAATTCATAAGTTAAAGATTGTTTGATCTTTAATGCTGACTTCAATAATTGCTGTGGTGAAAAAACGGCAGGATGCATTATTCCTTGTTTCGCTAATAATATTGCGTCTATTAATAATAGTAAATTAGTGCTGTAGTCGTCCAATCCTCTTTCTAATTCTAAAATGGTATCCCTTATAGCTGTTTCAAAACGGAGTTGGGCAATTTCGGACCTAGTTTCTTCTAAGAATCGCGAATGTTCTGATGCAGCTTTTATCAGCTCAGATGTAACCTGTGTTAAATTTACTAATCTTTCATGTATGGCTGAAAACTCCCCTTTCACAATGTGTATTTGCTTCGAGTTGAGTTCCGTTATTTCAAGTTGATTTTTATATAACTTATTCAATTCCTGGTTGTAAAAATCTGCGTCTTCTTGAGTTAAGGTTCCAAATAATGCTTTGTTGATTGTGCCAATAAATCCAAATGGTGCATTGCGTCGTAATGGTCGTCTTTTTGGAAAGGCATCGTTTCCTATTGCTGTTTGTATTAGATTCCTATACTGCATAGTGTTTTCTTCTCTTTTAAGTAATCGTGGTCCTACTTCCATGCTGAGGCAAGTTTCTAAACCGTGTTTTTTGCAAAGTTGGTTCATGGCCAGAATTATCTGTTCTACTGGTGGTGCATGTGCAAGGTATTTATCAACATCCAAT
Source organism: Osmia lignaria lignaria (assembly GCF_051020975.1). Classification (NCBI taxonomy): domain Eukaryota; kingdom Metazoa; phylum Arthropoda; class Insecta; order Hymenoptera; family Megachilidae; genus Osmia; species Osmia lignaria. Next base: position 402,861 of record NC_135037.1, on the reverse strand, counting down.
GACGTGACCAATCGCCATTGCGATTGATATGTCCGTATGTCTGACAATTTATCGTAAAACAAACCCGTTGATTGCGCCAGTGGTAACACCTTTGAACCGCCTTTAATCGCTGTCTGACTCATAACCAGAGCCAGAGGTATCAGAAGTAGTTGTGCCGGAATCATGATTTCCCGTTATTTCCGTTTTTTCCGCTATTTCCGTTTTTTCCGCTGTGGATGGAAAATAAGCGTGTTTTAATTTATCTTGGTGTTTTGTTATCGTTTTGTCAGGTGTTCGCAATACAATGTTGTTCATATCTGTTACATTAATGATCTCATATGGCCCTACATAATGTGGATCAAATTTACTAATTCGTGGTTCTAGCAATGCATAAGCATAATCGCCTACATTGAATTCTACCGGTCGGGAATGTTTATCATAGTACTTCTTCGAACGGTGCTTGGAGGCAATCAAATTATCGGCTGCTATGTTGCGGATTTTTATAGTATGAGTTATTAATTCTGTTAAATAGTCGCCATATGATTTTAACCTTTCGCCAGTTGGAAACGAACTTGGTTCACGGGCTGGTTTTCCAAATATTAATTCATATGGAGAGAAATTTGTTGCTTCATGTACGGAAGTATTATAAGAAAACATGGCAAATGGTATTAATATGTCCCAATCTTCATAATTATCCATGTAATGTTTAAGATATTCTGTTAGTACTATATGACTTCGTTCTAGTGATCCATTAGTTTGTGGTCTGTATCCAGAAGTTGTGATTTGTTTGATTTTGAATATTTCTGAAAGATTTTTCATTAAGCTTCCGATAAAACTAGTTCCCTTGTCTGTTAATATTGCTCGTGGTGTTCCATATATGGCAATAAAATGTCTCGCGAAAGCGTCTGCTATTGTGGCTGCTCTAATGTTTGGTATTGCTACTGCTATACAATATTTCGTTAAACAATCTTGCATTGTGAGAATGTATTTATTTCCGCTAGGCGTTAAAGGTAAAGGTCCTACGGTGTCTAAAGCAACTTTATCAAATGGTTCTATCGGGGTATCGGTAATTAACATTGGTTGACGAGTTTTTGCTCTAACTAATTTCTCTTCTTGACAGTTTGGACATTTCCTGATATAATTTCGTATTTCGTTGTGCATTTCTGGCCATTGATATTTCGCTCTGATGCGTTTATATGTTTTTGTGACTCCTTTATGTCCTCCTATCAAACTGTCGTGAGCTTCGCGAATTATTTGTAATCGATCTTCTTCTGATGGTGTAATCGTTGAACAATTGCATATGATGATTTTCTGTGTTGTACCGTTGAAAACGTCCTTTATTAATTTAGTTAATTCATTGGTTGGTAATTTATGAAAATCTCCGACTGCTGATATTCTAAATGATTTAATTGGATTTTGATCTAAATGCTGTTTCAGTGTTTGTAGTCCGTTTAGTATATCTTCACTTTTAATGGTGTCGTAAAAATTATCTGATATTATTATACTGTAAACTTTGTATGAGCCATTTGCTGATTCTATTACGTCTCCTTTCTGCGGTTTCTTTGACATGAGCTGTTGTAAATCTATTGCTTCTGTGTCCAGTAACAGTTTTCCAATGGGGGTTACCAATTTACAGTCCGCAGGTATGAAATGTGCGTAATGACCTTCCTCGGTGGTCAGGGTGTTTGGAGAGATAATAACCTCAAGTGTCTGTGAAAGTTGCACTTTTCTTCGCAGGTCATCTCCCTCCGTGGAAAGAGTGTCTGTGTCAAGAAGTGTGAACGGATAAGGGTCAACGGTACGGTCAAAGTTTTCCTGTGGTTGCTGGATTGCCGTTCCTATTGTTTCGTTAACAGGTTGTGGTTGTAAAATTCCCTCATTTGTTACAAGTGATAATGGTGTATGGTTAAGTAAATCCTGTTGCGGGTTTGCGATTATCGTGTTTTCCGTAATGGTATTTTCTGATGGTTCTTCGAATGAAATCAAGTTTACGTCTTCTTCTGTCGATGTGATTTTAGTAGAATTTGCTTGCGGATGAAAGTTTATTGTTTCCATGTGTTCATCTGGCATACTTATCTCGTGCGATAAGTTAGGTAAGACTCTCGGTCTATTTGCTATTGGAGAATGTTGAACCTTCCCACGAGCTGGTTCTTCATCAGAGCTAGTGTTTTCCTCTTGATATTTCGGTCTCCTTTCCCTGTCCCTTTGTAGTTGCCGCACACGAAATCCTATGGAATCCGTGTCGATTTCTGGTTTCTGTCCTATGTGCTTGTAATCGGGGTCTTGAGGATCTCGGGGTATAAGTGGTAAGCAAGATGGTACTGGGTTACGTGATAATGCGTCTGCGTTCTTGTTCGTCTTTCCTGCTTTATGGATAACCTGATATTCGTACTCTAAGAGTCTGAGTCTCCACTTCATAAGTCGTGATGTCGGATCCTTGACAGAGTGTAACCAGACTAACGGTCGGTGATCTGTGACGAGTGTGAATTTTGTTCCATAAAGATACGGTCTGAAATATTGTACTGCGTAAACCATTGCAAGACATTCCTTTTCTGTAGCAGAATAATTCCTTTCGGCTTTATTTAAGGTACGAGATGCGTAGGCAATTGGTAGATCGTTTCCTATTTCTCCTTGACTAAGTACAGCTCCAATTGCGTAATCTGATGCGTCAGTGGTAACAATGAATGGTCGATTAAAATCCGGATATTGTAAAATTGGTTGTGTACAGAGTTCGTCGCGTAAATTTTCAAAACTTTTTTGCTGGTCTTCGGTCCACTTAAAACGAATTCCTTTACCTAATAATTGAACTAATGGTTTTGATTTAATAGAATAATCTTTTATGAAACGGCGATAATATCCTGTCAGTCCCAAGAACTGCTGGACATTTTTCTGTGTTTTAGGAATGGGAAATTCTTTTACAGCTTGTAATTTACGAGGATCTGGCTTAACACCATTTTCTGTTAAAATGTGTCCTAAATAAGTAACCTCCTTACGTAAGAATTCGCATTTATCAATCTGCAGTGTAAGTCCAAATTCTCTGAGCCGATTGAGTAATTTTTTTACTTTTATTTCATGTTCTCGTAGTGATGAAGAGAAAACAACCATATCGTCTATGAATACATGAGCGTTCTCTAGACCAGATATAACTTGATTCATTAAGCGTTGAAATGTCGGTGGTGCATTTTTTAAACCAAATGGCATGCGTACAAATTCAAAATGCCCATCCGGTGTTGTGAATGCTGTTTTCGGACAATCCTTAGGATCCATTTGAACTTGATGAAATCCATTTGCTATATCAAAAATTGTGAAATATTTTGCTCCTCCCAATTTATCTAGAATTTCGGTGATATTCGGCAAAGGAAATTTATCACTCAAAGTCTTTTCGTTTAAGGCTCGGAAATCGATTACCATACGCCAACGCTTATTGCCCTTAGCGTCTGGTTTCTTTGGTACAATCCATAACGGAGAATTATATGGTGAACTAGATGGCTGTATGACTCCTTGTAATAACAGAGCCTTTACTTGACGTTGTATTTCGTCTTGGTGTACTGGTGGATATCGGTATTGTCTTGTATTAATCGGTACGTCATCTGTTGTATGAATTGAATGGTAAAAATTCGGTACTTCTCCTAGTTTGTCTCCAGGCAAGTAAAATCTGTCTGAAAATTCGTCGACGATGTTGAATACATGTTTACGTTCTTCTGCATTGAGATGATCGGTTCTTAAAAGATTTCTAATTCGTGTTGCTCTATTTTCTGGTGTGTTTTCGGTCATATATGAAGAAATTGGGTCGTCGTCCGACGAGTCGTAAATATCGTAAGGATGAATGTATTGAGGTTCAATTTCGATGTCTACATCGTCTTCTCCGGTATTCGTTGCTAACGCGTAACAAATGCCGTCACGATTATATACTGCTGCTTCGCCAATGTATATATTTTCTGATGTTTCGAGTCGCGGTAAGTATCCCTCTTTAATATTTGGATTAGCTATGTGAATTGCAATTTGTTTTGTTGTTCGAGCTTCGATACGGTGTTTAGTCGATTTCGGATTTTTCTGCTGAGCTAAATCTCGGTAATTTGAAAAACGAAGTGGTCGAATAGGTTTATCTTTCAATACTAGTGTTCCATGATAATATGAAATTTCTGCTTCTTCTTGTAATAAAAATGGGCTGCCTATAATTCCATCGGCTTCTATTGCAAGGTTCTCTACTACGTAAAATAATGCAGGCTTACCGTGAATGTGAAGAATTGTGGTTCCTATGCTATAAATAGGTGATTTTGTAAGTCCTGTGATTTCAATAACCTCTTTAGTGATACGTTTGGCTTGATCTCCGAGAACATCGCGCACTATTAAGTTAACTGCCGCGCCACCGTCAATTAAAAATTCAGCTGTTTCTAATTCTAATTCCGGAACTTTGATTTTTATTCTTGGTGCTGGGGTTTCCTTGATGAGGATTCTCCCGTGAATCTGACTATCTTTTGGCGAGGTCTTTGCAGATCGCTCACCGCCTCGCCTTTCCGTTGAGCGTTTTCTGAGTTTAAAGACTTGTTTGATTCGACTGAAGAATTTCGAGAGTATGATCGCTGTCTGAAATTTTGCGAATTCCTCCTACAACGTTTTTCATCGTGTCCTTGGGTATCACATCGCCAACAATATAGCTGCGAAGTATCATCCTTTTCACTGCGTTTTAAAACTGTAAACCGTTTTTCATCTTGATCTGTGCGTGGTGAATTTGAACGATAAGAAGGTGAATTCGATTGATTCCTGGATCGCACAGTCCATGCTGATGTACGTGGTCGTCCTTCTCTCTCGTCTTCAGAGTTAGATGGTCTCCTCTGTCGATCTCTATATCGATCGTGTCGTGTTGGAGATTGAGGGTATGAAATTTCATTTCGACGTTCGTTGCTGTGGTGATCCCTGTTGTTCCAGCCTCCTGGTGATGTGTTTCGTGCCAAATCACGACGACTTCTTAATTTCCTGTCTACCTCTAGCACAGCGTCAAAAGCTTCCTCTAAGTTTTTAATGTCTCTATTTTGTGCTGATACCTTAAAAGAGATGCGGTCTGGTAATCCATCTAGGAAATTTTCTAAAATATCCATTTCCATTTGTTTAATATTTTCCTCTGAATGTCTAGGATATTTCTCTTTAATCGCTCCTCTTGTACAATAAACAAGATGGCTTGTTCTATCGATGTAGTTTCTCAAACTTTCGTATTCCCTAATTTGAAGCCTGGCAATTTCTGTTTGAAATTGCGATAAGCTCTTTCCTGGTCCAAATCTTCTCTTCAAATGCTTGATCAACGCGGATACCGAAGTGAATTGATGTTCTAAAGTACTTCTTCGCGCCGGACCGGTGAGTTTAGTTAAAATAATTGTAAGGTATTCCCTTTCTGTTCCCTCAGGAATCAAGGTCAATCCATCTTCTACCAGTTGTGCAAAACGTGATAAAGGTGGATTCTCACCATCAAATGTTGGTATTGTTAACGCAACATTTTGTATGCAGGATCTTTGTGTCAAAAGTGTCATAGAATTTGCGATCGAAACTGTTAAGTTCATAAGATCGGCTGAAGAAATATTGGCTTGTTCATTCGCCATGTTGAATGAATTTGTTGGTTAAAGAATGTAACTAGGAAAACTAGTATATACCTCTTGTTACCCGATTGACTAGGAAAACTAGTATACAATCGTTGTTCAACAAAGTAATAGCCGTGTGTCAAATTCCACGAAAGTAATTATGCCAGTGAAAATGATCTATGTGACTGTATCCCACCGCTGTCACCAGTTCTGTTACGTGGCCGACGAGTTGGCAGCGCGCGTGGCTATCAGAGGCTTTCTGATTGGCGGCCGCGTAACTTATTTTATTATCAATACAACCCGAGCGGTAAGATTGTATTGTGGTAGGAACTGTCACAAGGTTTCACTGGGTTTAAAGGAGAATGCTAATGTGGGTTTGACACAGCAATGTATATATTCTACAATCTTGGTCTATTACAGATGTTGTTGTCGCGAATATAGGTGTATAATGTGATATATTACCTATTTCCACTATGCTCGGTGTTCACGCACTGGCAATGCGGGGGTGTTGTGTGTGGTTGATTGTAATGCCAAATAGAAACACGACTCGCGGATTCTATAAGGTGAATGTTGCTCGAAGGGGACTTCAACCCGATCTCACTAATAGTAACCAACTCACTACCGTACACGTCGTGCTCGACACGAGATGAACTCTGGTACTGCCCCCAATCGTTGGTACGAACGGGTTTATATACTAATTAAGAAGGGTGGTCTGGTTACTATTCGAGTGATCAGGCTGGGTCCACCTGCCTCTGCGACAGTTTAGAGTGGTTGCATCTGCTATTTGATTACGGCGGACCCATTGCTTTCCCAAGTGTTTGGTTCTGCTATCGGTGGGCCTTCTGTTTATTATGAGAGTAAATGGTCGGTTTGCCCGAGAGTTTTCCTTTCCAGATGTTTAAGCTTATTTGAAAGGAGACACGTTTGATAAAAACGGTCTGTCTACGTGACACATTGGTGAAATTTTTCTGATTCAAATGGTACCAAACACGAGATAGTTTCAATTATAATTACTTGCTAAAATTGATGTTAAAGGTTGGCGAAAAGCAATAGAGATCGAAATCAAAACCAGTCGCGGTGTCGGCTCTGGTTTCAAAGGTTTCATTTATCCAGGCAAGGTGTCGATTCTGGGCATTTAATGTTGCATTTATCCAAGCGAGGTGTCGATTCTGGGCATTTAATGTTGCATTTATCCAAGCGAGGTGTCGATTCTGGGCATTTAATGTTGCATTTATCCAAGAGAGGTGTCGATTCTGCGTCTGTACACATGTTTTGTATTCAGCCGACATGCCGATTCTGTGTCCGTACACATGTTTTGTATTCAGCCGACATGCCGATTCTGTGTCCATCCACATCTTTTGTATTCAGCCGACATCATTTATATTCAGTCGTGGTGTCAATTCTATGTTGTTTATTCTATTACTATTGTTTATAAATATAATTCAAACTATATCGTGTTTGGTGTCATTTTAATAAGAAAAATCTCACAAATGCATTAGTAAAAGTTTCATTAAGAAAAAGTTAAAAATAAAAAAGTTTTATCGTTCAATTAGTATTAGTCACACCGATATTACGGTCGGATCATATTACACGGTTTCCTCGTCGAGCGGCTCGGTTCACCTAGGGGGATCCCCCCAAGTGGAGGGGATAGCGATGTTGCATTTATCCAAGCATTCTTTCGTTGCATTTATCCAGGTTTTACTGTACTGCACTTGGAAACACTCTTAAACATAGCAAACGCCCTACTACTATTTTAAATAGCTGGAGAGGCCTTCAGTTGCGCACTATACGATTACGCACTATCTCATTGCGCATAGCTCCTTTGGGCACAGTATTATTGTGCACAGTAAGAATTGGACACAGCTCTATTGCGCACGTGCAGAATATCACACAGTACAGTTGGGCACCGAAAAAATTGCGCACAGTATCAATGGGACACTGAATTAAATTTGTGCGCCCATTTCCCTTCTTATGTCGTGATTTTATCTATGGATATGTTAGAAATCGGGCAAAAAAAATGATTGAGTTTAAGACTCGTATTCCAGTGTGGTTCTGGGGTAAGTGCCATGCCGTTCCTCATGGTCCTCCTACCAGAAGATGCAAGATCTTCCCCACCCCGTGGCCAGATCCTTCTAGAACACCCTTATCTTTTTACACGCGCCATGCAGCACCATGACTTCGGGTCATCGGCCACACGCGCGTTCCTTCGAGGATCGGCGATCGAACTCTCTATCGCCGTTCCATAAACAAAACATCCGCGACTCTTAGAATTCGTCGCACCTCAAGTATCAACTACCGCCGGCCTAAGTCCGATGACAGACGTATGGCTCGGGGTATCGATAGCTTAAAGAATCCTGAGAAATCCTTGAAAAGCAGGTCAAAGCCCCAAATGCATTGACTCTGCCACGTGTCAACCCCTGCACACGTGCTGACGCTAACAGATAGATACATCTATGGAATATTAATATGTAACCTAACCTAACCTTAATTGCACGTATAAATAAAACATGAACACAAGACATCGCCAAATTCAGGAACCGTTATTTCACAAACTGACAACAGTCCTAGTTAGAATGGCAGACAACTCTGCGGTACACAATAATTTCATAAAAATGAATCTTTCTATTATTAACATTTTGAATTTATTATAAATCCCTGATTACGAACTATTCTTAATATAGATACAACAATTAATAAGTCTAAAACAGCTTTACAAACTGAAAAATCAAATAATACATAAATATTCCAATTGACACTGTGCGCAACTTTTACGGTGCCCAACTGTACTGTGCGATATTCCGCTCGTGCGCAATAGAGCTGTGCCCAATTGTTACTGTGTCCAAAAGAGCTATGCGCAATGCGATAGTGCGCAATCGTATTGTGCGCAATAGAGCCACTCCCGTAGGATCCGCCTCTATATGCAAGGATCTGAGTACAGTAAAAGCTGGATATATGCAACAAAAGTTTGGCTGGATATATGCAACATCGCTATCCCCTCCACTTGGGGGGATCCCCCTAGGCGAACCGAGCCGCTCGACGAGGAAACCGTGTAATATGATCCGACCGTAATATCCGTGTGACTAATACTAATTCAACGATAAAACTTTTTTATTTTTAACTTTTTCTCAATGAAACTGTTACTAATGCATTTGTGAGATTTTTCTGATTAAAATGATACCAAACTCGATATAGGTTGAATTATATTTATAAACAATAGTAATAGAATAAACAGCATAGAATTGAGACCACGACTGAATATAAATGATGTCGGCTGAATACAAAAGATGTGTACGGACACAGAATCGGCATGTTGGCTACAAAGAAAACATGTGTACGGATTCAGAATCGACACCTCGCTTGGATAAATGAAACATTAAATGCCCAGAATCGACTCCTTGCTTGAATAAATGAAACATTAAATGCCCGGAATCGACTCCTTGCTTGAATAAATGAAACATTAAATGCCCAGAATCGACTCCTCGCTAGGATAAATGAAACCTTTGAAACCAAAGCCGACACCGCGACTGGTTTGGATTTCGATCTCTCTTGCTTTTCGCCAACTTGTAACATCAATTTTAGCAAGTAATTATAATTGAAACTATATCGTGTTTGGTACCACTTTACTCACAAAAATCTCACCAATGCGCTAGTAAAAGTTTCACTCAAAAAAAGTCAAAAATAAAAAAGTTTTTTGATTCAATTAGTATTAGTCACACCGATACGTTTCGGCTCTTTCCTTTGATTTCGGACCTCTCTCTTTCCACCACTGTCTGTCCCTTTCAACGTTCACGCTTGGCTGGTCGTCGCGTGTCATCCGAGCTTCGATACCGTGCTTAGGTAAACGCAACCACTGGGTCCCAATCTTGGTTGAATTTATCCAGGTTTTACTGTAATATGTTGGTAAAAATATTATGTAATATGTATTTTTAATTCGTCTCGATGACCTCTAAATATGGTACCAAAAAAGATATATGGTCCTATTTGTTAAACCCAAGGTGATCTCGACTTCGCCATGAAAACAAATAGTTTTCGAAATTTTTGTTACTGATATCTATTGTGCACTTCATACCCTGTAACTCTTGTTCTAAACTTTTTTTTGTCAGATTGTTGAAAGTAGGTGAAAGATCGTGAGTAACGTTACAGGTAACACCCTGTATATGTGTAAGTGCATTCAGAGGATATTTTTTGCATCCTGTAACGAAGTTGAAAGGAAATATCTACTGTTTCCTTACCCATAATTTAACAAACTTTTTAATAAAGACTTTAAAAGCTTATGTTTGTATAACATTTTTTCTTAATTTTACGTGTATAATATGCTGATAATATGCTGATACTTGTCTATAATATGTACAGAACTAAATATATATGGAATTTCTATTTAAAATTATGCATTATTTGAAAGTATATATTATCTTCGTCATTATATTGTTTGTCTAATGACATTACACAAACTTCACGACGAAAGGAATATCTGTCTACTACTGTTTCGATAGATGTTGTTTATTTATTAAACCAACTACTTTCACGAACAGCATGTTCGAAAAACATTCCAGTAGCAAAACAGTATGTTAATATTATACATTTCGCAGGTGATGTATGGCATCTTTCGAACCATGTATTGTTATTGAGAGTAACAGTGTAATTATATTTTCTACACTTTCGACATCGAAATTCTCCGTACACACCTCGAGACTCATTTAACGCCATTGATCTCTTATGGGTTTTACAAAACCGCGAGTTAGGTATTAGTTCTACTTCTCTCGCCCACTATGATATTGATGCTCCATCTTTCAGCTTTGAATCCAATAAAAACAAATTCATTTTTTCGCACATTTTCACAATCACATATGTTTATAATAATCATAATGTTTATACAGGGTGGTCCACATATCTTGAGACAGGTTAATATCTTCTAAACAACACATTTTTGGAAAAAATGTTTCAGACAGAAGTTGTCACGTGTCAGAGGCAAATAGATGGTCGGAATGGATTTTTTCAGTGGGCGGTCCTGAAGATCATATGAAGGTCAACTTAATTTTTTTTAATGGAACCCACCATTTTTTATTATACTATCACATTCTCTAGGAGAAAATAGGTAACTTTTGTCGGAAAGATTTTTTTGTGGGTTGCCAACTTCCAGGGACCAGCCATTAAATATTTAAGAGGATGCGATGGGTAAAAACACGTATAAGGAGCATTGTATTTATAATCGCTTTATAATTTTTAACAAATATTTTAGCGATTTTATGACATAGAATTTGCTATCGAGGATGAAGCGAAAATTAAAGATCCTAAATGCATTGTAAAAAACGAAAAATTACTCTATTGCCGGCAATACTCGTAAAACGTCTTAACTCAGAAACAGCTTTTCCATTGCGAATCTGTCATAAACCAGCAAACTAAATTGCTACGTATTGTTCCGTCGAAGGGAACAAGCTTGATTCTTTACACGAGGCAACTGACAATTTTTACTAATGAGTCAGAAACCTTGGTAGACAAATTTTTATCTACTACAAAATATGTAATAAACCAACATAAAGAGGGTTGTTGAAGTTGGTGATCAACACTTTGAGCATTTTCTTAAATAATAAATAAAAATATTTGTTGAAAATTATAAAGCGATTATAAATACAATGCTCCTTATACGTGTTTTTACCCATTGCATCCTATTAAATATTGAATGGTTTTTATCTCGGAAAGTTGAAGACCAACGAAAAAATCTTTCGGACAAAAGTTACTTATATTCTCCTAGAAAATATGATAGTATAATAAAAAATAGGGAGTTTCATTTAAAAAAATTAAGTTGACCTTCGTATGACCTTCAGTACCGTCCACTAAAAAAATCCATTCCGACGTGACAACTTTTTGTCTGGAACATTTTTTCTAACAATGTGTTGTTTAGAAGATATTGACCTGTCTCAAGATATGCGGACCCCCTGTATTATTCGCATGTTCCGTATGTTTACATATATGTATGTCGAAATGTGACAAGTACTAGTCAACAAATATTTCCGTGCTTCGTACCGAAAGGTTCAAATTTATGGAATAATTACAGTACAGTTTTATGAGAATGTTACTCAAGAGTGGAGTCCTTTTTTCTTCTTTCTCCGTTTTTTCATGTCTAAAAGATGGTGCGTCTTTTTTGTACTGCTTCAAGTTCAAGTGTAACTCGTTTATCATATTTTATATTGAAATACATTAAATCAAACTGCTTCAGGAAATCTTGCAAATTTTAAAAAATAATTACTTTTATTGAAAATTGTCATTAATAAAATAATTTTTAACAAAATATACAACCGACTTTAAAATGCACTAAAAAGTATGAAATAATTTCTATTTCATTTATACCAATATTCCACAGCTATTAATAAAATCTATCTAATCGTTAAATAGTATACTAAATGCATTTCAACCTTTTCGGATGCGGCGCAAAATTAAAAACTTTTCTTCTACTAGGAAGATCCTAATTCAGGCGTCGGCAACCTATGACAAATGACGCATTTGATAATTTCAAGTAAACAATATTTAATGAGAATCAACATACCTGTAATAAATAAAACTCCCGGCTCGTAGCCTAAACCAAAACTCTTTATTTGTCGATCCGTACTCGTGGCGTGCATACCATGCGACTGACTTCTCTCGGTCTGTCCCCCCCATGCCAGCGCCCCGATCGTCCTTTTGCCCGCCACATACGTCATACACTACATTCCCTTTCCTCCTTAATATTTTGCTTCTTTAAGGGGGTAGACACGGGTAATAGTAGCGCGTTGACATTACCGGCAAAAATGGGCATAAAGATGGGTTTACGCGCTTCCGTTATTCGTCCTTGTATGAGAACATTTAGGGCTGGGTGAGGGCTTATTCGAAAGAGGAAGGCCCAATGCACACCGCTCAATTCATGTTTCAGTGGGATTATGTTGATGTTTAGTAATATAAGCGTCCAAAGTAGAGGTAAAAAATCGACAAAATGCATTCGCGGAATCGAAGCATTTTTAGGCCACTAAAAGAGTGCTGTGATTGAAATCATGAGTTAAGCGGTCTAGCCACAACCCTTACCTGTAAATTAAGATCTATTTTGTCTTCATTTGTAAGGACGAATAACGGATGCCCGTAAAAGCATTATCACAGACCAGTTCCGCCATTTTGTGGATAATACAGAGCAATTCATGTGACAAATTCAGTTCAGCTAGTAGTTATAAGGTGGCGTCTAACTAAGAAGGCTGCCGATTTGGAATCGTAGCCAAAATCAGGCGTTAGCTTGGTTACGTCACTCGACTGAAGGCAAGCGAAAGCAAGCAAAAAAGGCAACAACGCCGAGTGAGACGCACTACAGTCATTTTGTCCTTCTCTCATTCTGAATGTTGAGATTCCCTTTTCGATAGATTTTGACTGACGCCCGCCTGGGTTTTTCACAGCACCCCATAACAAACCTCGCTCAAAGAGGAGGTATAACAAGAGAAGAATATACCTCCTCTTTGCAATAATTCTGCAAACGTTTATATAAGTTGTATACGAGAAATTTATTTATTTAAATTATTTGCATTCACTCAGAATTCACTCCTTTGTGTTTTTTATTAGTTTCGTAAAAACAAAGTTACTATAGGTTTCTCAAAATACAAGCGTCACGCAATTGGGACGAGTTATAATAGTGAGAGGGAATAGTAGCGAAGGGAGAGGAAAGAAAGAGCCGAGGCCTCTCCATTTATTAGTTCTAACAGTATTTTTTTATACAGAATGTTTCAAGGAGTTGATACGAGTAAAGAAAAAAATTCAATTTTATTTAAATAAAAAGTGCATCTGCATTTTTTTAGTGCATCGTTGCATTCACGAAGAAAATGAAGTCATAGAAAAATAAACATTATCATACCATTGAACTTTTACATGAACAGCTTTTTCCTATCTCTTACCAAATTCAAGATATAACCCGTCCCAATTGCGTGACGCACGCTGTATGCTTTTATGAATTAAAAAACATTTTTTTCTAAAAAATTCTCAGATCGCACGTTCCTTCGGTTCTTCAGAGTAGGCATATATTTTTCAGCAGCAAGGCGTGCTACGGTGCGCTATATAAAATCCACGCGTTCAGTCAGTCAGAATTTACCGGAGCGGGACAATTCTATCATTTAGGTTCAAAGAAGGATAGCATGATCACCGTACATCTCACTCTAAACACGCGTCAATGTTTCGATTTTGTTCTTCAGCCGTATTGTCGCGATGCCTCTGGCGAGATGAGCGTTTGAATGTGTTTGTAAAAATACTTGAGGCGCTGTTGCCTTCCTAGATCGTGTTGCGCGCACGCTAGCTGAGAATTAAACCTTTAAAGTTCGTAACAAAACACGCAAGTGGCTCCACCAGGCCCAACGAAAAAACTGCTGTAATACCGACGTCCAAAATCGGAGAGGTCACGTGCCGTGTCTACCCCCTTAAACATTTTATGGACTAAATACAAATGAGTGGTAGTATAAATTGTAACATAACATCTTATAGACTAAATACAAACGAGTGATAATAATACATAATACATTGTTCTTAAATCTACCTAATCCTATGAACTCTATATTCGCCGTATCGCTCCGGTACCTTTCTATTTCGTTTCGGCCGTCCTGAGCTATTTACATCTATTTGTTCCTCCTCCTTATCGCCTTCGCTTTCCCTTGCAATGTCTATATCGCCTCTGACCTCAGCTGTGTCTTGAGCTTCTTCTCCTACCTCGTCTTCTTCATCGGAATCTATAATCTTTCTCACCTCTGTTAAATTTCTTTTGTACTCTTTCCCCTCTTTTGCTTTTACCGTTACTGTGTTTTCTTTTCGTTCCGCTACTGTGAATTCGTCTGCTCCGAAATTCGTACTTAACTTATTTTTCTTTGGTTCCTTTATCAATACTCTGTCTCCTTGTTTTACCCTACTCTCTTTGGCATGATGCACTTTGTCGTAATAATCTTTTCCTATCTGTTTCTTCCACGCATCTCGCTCTCTTACTTCTTCCTCTACGCATCTACTCCTACCTATCTCCGGTAATTTCGTTCTTATTTTCCTACGAAACATCAATTCCGCTGGTGAAACCGCTGTTACAGTATGTGGTGTTGAGCGATACATTAACAAAAATTTTAACAATTCCTCGCGCCAGTTCTTTTTCTCCGCGTGCGCTATTTTCAGTCTTTTTAATATGCTCCTGTTCTGCCTCTCTACGTCGCCATTTGCCTGAGGCCAGTACGGAGCTGTGTGCGAAATCTTTACCCCATTTCCATTTAACCTCTTTCGTAAATCTGCGTCGGTAAATTGGCGTCCATTGTCGCATATTACTATTTTCGGAAAACCGAACCGCGCAAACATCTCAAACAAGTGTTTCTTAATACTAATCGCACTCGTGTTTGTTAGGATCACGGTTTCGAAATACCTACTATAGTAATCCGTCACTACCAAAATGTTTTCCCCGCTGGGCAGTGGTCCTATCAGGTCCATTGCTAACGTTTCCCATGGGCCTTGTGGTAACGGATTTGGCTTCAAAGGTGGTGGTTCGACTGTTTTTTGTACCAATTGGCACCCCCTACACGATTTTACCGCTTTTTCCGCGTCTTTATCCATCCCTTCCCACCACACTTTACTCCGCAACCTATGTTTCATCGCTACGATACCCGGGTGACCCTCATGAGCCAAATCTAGCGTTCTCTTTTTTAAAGCTTCCGGGATCACTATCCGCACGCCCCTTAAAACAATGTTATCCTTAACACATAATTCATCCCTTAATATCCTAAATCGCGACTTTTCTAAGGGTCTCCAATCGCCTATCTCGAGCGCTTTCCTCACGTCGGTCAACAGTTTATCTTTCCCGGATTCCCTGTTTATTTCTTCTGTAGTCATTGCACAGGGTGTTGTTTCCTCCACTACCCACGCGATATACTTCCTGTCTCTTTCGCTTTCCGCTTTTCCTCCATTCCCGGCGCAAAGGCGTGATAACGCGTCTGCGATATTTGTCTTTCATCTTTCGTAGACCACCCTATATTTAAACGACTGTGATCGTAATACCCATCGCTCGATTCTTGCGTTCGGTTTCGATTTCGGCGCGAATATGTATTCTAACGCTTTGTGGTCTGTCACCAACTCAAATTCTGTCCCATACAGCCAATTATAAAACCGCTCGCAAGCATATACCAACGCTAACGCTTCTTTTTCCGTTTGCGAATATCGTCTTTCGCAGTCTGTCAAACTCCTGCTCGCGTAGCTTATTACTCGCCATTGTTGCCTATCATCTAATTGTGTTAATACATATCCTAAGCCTACTGGGCTTGCATCCGCTATTACTCTCGTTTTCGCGTGAAGGCTAAATATACCGAGGGTTCCTGCATTAGTTAGTTTTGCTTTTAACAACTTAAATGCATCCTCCTGCTCTACTCCCCATGTAAATGTAACGCTTTTCCTCGTCAACCGCCTCAGTGGTTCGCTTATCGTAGCTAAATCTGGAATGAAAGCCGCGCAAAAGTTTACACGCCCCAGGAAACTGCGTACTTCTTCCGCGGTTTTCGGCGCGCGGAATTTATTTACGGCTTCTATTTTCGATTCCAATGGTTTATACCCTTTTCCAGAAATTCGGAATCCCAAAAACACAATCTCGCTCTTTCCGAAAACGCATTTTTCCTTATTTAACGTTAATCCCTTTCGCGCCAACGTTTCAAGAACCCGCGTCAGTCTCTTATCGTGCTCTTCTTTCGTTCTTCCGCACACCACAATATCGTCTATAAAATTCATCACCCCTTCACTTCCTATTCTCAACCTCAACATCGCACCGAAATTGTCCCAATAGCTCGAGCGCGGTGTCGTGTCCGTACGGGTATATGCATTTGTCTACAGACGATTTTCCTGTCTTTGCGTCACTTCCATGTGTTTTCATCGACCACGTTACACTGCGCCCCTGAATTAATTAACATATTTAAAATAATACCGCCTATCTTAACGTCCATACTTTGTCCCTCTTGCATTGCACTGATTTGGCAATCCGTTTGTAAACCAAATGCATATCTCAATTGTCCCGCGCCGACCTCTCCATCCAACTCCCTGACCCTCACTCTGCGTGGTGGTTCTCGTCTTCCTCCGTTGTTCGATGACATCTGCGATTTGCACACCGTCGCAAAATGACCCCTTTTTCCGCATTTACTGCACGTTCTCGATTTTGCCGGGCACCTTTCATCCTTGTACGTATGTCCTGTGTATCCACACCGAAAACATTGAATGTCCTTTTTTTTCTCTGTCACCTTCTCGGACTTCCTCTCTTTCTTCATGCTGTGCGTCGCAGCAACCGTTGACTTTTCTATGTCTTTTGTTTGTAGCTCGATCGCCTCGATCGTTCTAGCAACTTCTATGACGTCACTCAACTTGAAATCTCCCTTTTCCAGGAGGCGCCGTCGAATTTCGTTCGACGTACATTTTTCCACAATTTGCCCACAAATTTCTATTTCCTCCGCTGGAAACTCGCAATTCTTCGCTTGCTGTCTTAGCCTCGTGATGTACTGGTTTATAGTCTCACCTTCCTTTTGTTTTAACTGACGAAACACGTGCCTCTCATACACCATGTTTAATTTCGGCTTGAAATGCGTCGTCAGAGCGTCCATTGCTTTTTCGTACGCGTTTTCTCCTTCCGCGACCATATCTGCGTTGGGCAGTGTATAGAAAACGTCCTGCAATTCGAGACCGCCATGGTGCAATAACATTGCTTTTTTCCTGTTAATGTCCGTAACGTTTTTACTCGCCACAAATAATTCGAAGGCTCTGAGCCACCGCTTCCATGCTGCGTATACGTTTCCGTCGTTTTCGTTCGGGTTAAACGTGGGTAAACTTTCACTATTCATCGTGCACTTCACATTTTTAACAAATGTAATAAATAAAACTCCCGGCTCGTAGCCTAAACCAAAACTCTTTATTTGTCGATCCGTACTCGTGGCGTGCATACCATGCGACTGACTACTCTCGGTCTGTCCCCCCCATGCCAGCGCCCCGATCTTCCTTTTGCCCGCCACATACGTCATACACTACAATACTCATTGCGGATCAACTACATGTACATCAGAAGTGCTGCCAACTTCTGATACAATCGTTACAATTACAATTGTTTTCTGCCTTATCTATAATATTTCGAATCTTTCCACCTGAAAAATTAGACACCTTATCATCAGGTTCTTTCACATTTTTACACATCTTTACATTAATCAGAGTATCTGCTTGTGAACTAGGAGAAGGAACATTTTATTTTGTAGAAAGGTCAAATTTAACGTTTTCTACGGCTATCAATTTTGGTAATGTTTTACCTTTTGATCGGTCTATTTTGCTATCACTCTTATCATGTGTTACATACCTTTGATTCACCTCTTTCTTGTCTTTCACTTCATAGCTATTTTCGTCACTTAGGAGTTCCATTTCAATCTCCTCAAAAATGTCCTCTGCATTTTCTTGTTGGATTTCCGTTCTTGGTATCTTTATACCTTGTTCCCCTACAGTTTCTGTTATAATCACTCTTTATATCAATTCTCATTCGTTGGGATTGAATTCAATATTTGCCGTAAAGGAATTTATTTGTTTAGTGTTCTCATCATTCCAAACGATGATTTTTGCCAAATAGACTGTGCTTCTAATTCGGTGAGCCGAACATCAAGCATAACCGAACCGAAACAAGTAAAATTGTTAATATCTGAACACAAGATTATTTTTGATATCACTTTAGTCACTCACACAATAGTATCCGCATAGCGTGTAACCATTGCGAAGATGACCCAACATGAATTTCGGTGTCCCCTTTAAATTTATCGAATTTTAAATAAATATCTTTACCGTTACTTTAATTCAATAAAAGCAGATCTTAACTCTCTTCTTCAATCACTTCTTATTGTATTAAATATTTGTTTTTTTTACGTACCTAATTGATAATTGGCACCTGATTCGGTATTCACATGTACAATATCTTTGTGTACTTTTAGCAACTCCTTTTCATCGACATGTTCTTTATTTAGACGAAAAGTATCCGTGCATGTTTCTAGAAATTTTTGTAAAATTTCTAGCTTTTTTTCTACAAAAAAGATATTTTAAGTTGATACACATCTTAATTTGTTATAACGTACTTTACTCATTTGAATTTTTCCAAATCTTATTTCATAGAATAATCGCTTCATTAAATATCTATTATCAAAGTTCTTCCTTTGGAATGTATACATTCCAAATAATCACAAGTCGATTTTCAATTCATAAAATAAAAAAAAATGAAATCATATTATGCCGGGTACCGCAATCTAAACATGTGGGTTAATCCCCCTCTTGAACGTATCTGGTTTTACGCCTCTGACGACGTTACTTTCTGCTTCTCACAAGGGAATGGTCAAAAGTGGGTGATAAAGTTGCTTGTCCAGACTACGTTTATTCGAAAGAGCATGAAACGAGGAGATTATGGTGCAAATTTTGGGTGCCATTGGCAACGGGTTCAAAAGTTATGGGACTTTGAAATTTTCATCCACTTTTGACCATTCTCTTGTCAGAACGGTATCTGCCTTTGTCGGCAGCTTTGAGTTTTTTTTCCTTTCTTTTTCCTTTCTTTTATTTTATTACATTATTATTAGCTTAATCACGTCTTTTCAGGTATCAGTTTTCCTTCATTTACTCACGTCTTATATTGTTTGTCGTAAAACAGTTAATTATGCCAATTTCTTATTCGATTCTCAAGTGGTTTTAGATTATTTGCAAGTACCTGACACTAATAACTTAACCTAAAAGAATAGTAATCATTCGCATCTTTAATCATAGCCTCTGTTCTTACTTTCACAGCTTCATCTCTGATTTTGCACTTCTCGAATCCATAGCTGCTACTGTCCGAAATCATTTTCCCTCTTGATTAGTTTTCTTCTCTATCAGTTCGATACATAAACCACCTGTGTATGCGTCGACTACAGCATTTAGACTTCCGCAGTTTCAGCACGTCACAAAGAAAAAACAGCCGGAGAATCAGCAGTACTCTCACTCAAATCCCTTTTTCCTTTTTATCCACACTTAGTTTATACACTATCACTCGCGCAGTTGAAGCGTGCTGGGCTCATAACCTTTTGAAACTATTGTTGGGGTTAGGTCACCATAAAAAAGTCTGTATGCAATTAATATATCATTATTTAACGCGTCAGATCCTCTTAAAGCTCTCGAGCGGACTGCTCGACCCTTCTTTTGTTTTAGCCGAAAACCGCGCCACACCACTACTCACTTCTAGAACCGGTAAGAGTAGGGGAAAGCACTCGCATCCTATATGTATGTATATGCATGATCACACATAGGCGGATCAAGATTCTAACAAAAATTTTGAACAGCTTTTTCGTATATTATATAACCGCCGCTCGGCCTTCAATGTAACAGTTTTGACACTTTTTCGAAAGTATCTCAAAAACTAACGATAAGGCAAGACGCCGGTTATATGTAGGGGAGACCGGGGACAAAAGTAACATTTTTATCCGATTTCGAAAAGGAGGATACTCAATCCGATGTGTATATTTTTTTTTATGTATGTTCGCCGATTACGCCGAGACAGATGGTCCAATCGGAACGAAACCTTTTGCATCTGGTAGAGTATGTCTCCCAATTGGTCCCGTTAAAAAAACATTTTGCATTTTTTCATTCCTGACGGTTTTAATTGCAAAAAAACGTACTATTTCATGTAAGTTCAGCGTATGTTCACCGATTACTCTGACAAGGAGATGCTACGAAGTGCTAACTCGACTTTCGAATGAGCTCTAGTGCATTCGAAAGGGGAGGTCAATAGTACAAATCGTGTTAAGGGTTTTGGGTGTATGGGCCTTACTTTTTGAGAAAATTACATAAATATTTATGCATTTTTTCAGCTGTACTATAAATACAATGAATAGTTGAATATCAGTATGAAGCAAATT
Organism: Osmia lignaria lignaria; assembly: GCF_051020975.1. NCBI lineage: Eukaryota > Metazoa > Arthropoda > Insecta > Hymenoptera > Megachilidae > Osmia > Osmia lignaria. Next base: position 382,400 of record NC_135037.1, on the reverse strand, counting down.
AGCCGAGCAGGTTAAGTGCCCGTGCAGCTATTATTTTGTAATCCATGCAAGCTCGGTTCAAGACAGCATTCTGATAATTTTTTTTTTTTTTTCTTTTAAGATTATTCTATTTATGAATTGATTTTTTTCATTCTTTGCAGCAATAAAAAATGACAGATGTAAATATGACAGAAAAAATATGACAGAATTTTATAACACATAACATAATAACTACATACAGATATAATACCAAGTAATAAATCGTTTTTTATTGCTGCAAAGAATGAAAAAAATCAATTTATAAATAGAATAATCTTAAAAGAAAAAAAAAAAATTATCAGAATGCTGTCTTGAACCGAGCTTGCATGGATTACAAAACAATAGCTGCACGGGCACTTAACCTGCTCGGCTAATTTGCTTCATACTGATATTCAACTATTCATTGTATTTATAGTACAGCTGAAAAAATGCATAAATATTTATGCAACTTTCTCAAAAAGTAAGGCCCATACACCCAAAACCCTTAACACGATTTGTACTATTGACCTCCCCTTTCGAATGCACTAGAGCTCATTCGAAAGTCGAGTTAGCACCTCGTAGCATCTCCTTGTGAGACGGATGGACCAATAGGAACGAAACTTCTTGCATCTTGTAGTGTATAATTCCCCATTGGTCACGTAAAAAAAATATTTTGCAATTTTTTATTCCTAACGACTTTTTTTTCTTAATGTATGTTCGCCGATTACTCCGAGATGGTTAGACCAATCGGAACGAAACTTTTTGCATCTTTTAGAGTATGTCTCCCGATTGGTCCCGTTAAAGAAACATTTCGCATTTTTTCATTCCGAACGGTTTTTATTGCGAAAAAACGGGAAGTTTCTGCGAACAATTTCTGGGATTTATTACTCGTACTAATCGAGGCCTACCTGTACCTATATGTATAATAACTATTGTTATTGCAAACTCTATTCTTTAGCGCTACTCTGCAAGGAATGCACCGATCGCAATGAAACTTTTAACATCTTCTAGATCTTTCCACGATGATCCCATTTGCTAAAATTTATGTAACTTCTTATTGTTAATAACTATTGTTATTACAAAAAAACTATTCTTTAGGGTTACTCTGCAAAGATGGTATCGATCGCGATGCAACCTTTCACATCTAATCGGAGATATTTTCGTGATGATCCCAGTTGCAAAAATTTGTGGAATTTGTTATTGTTAATAACTATTGTTATAGCAAGAAACCTATTCGCTGGTGTTACTCTGCAAGGTATGTACCGATCGCGATGAAAGCTTTTCAATCCAATAGGAGATATTTCCGCGATGAGCTCGCTTCCAAAAATGTATGGAATTTATTATTGTTGATAACTATTGTTATAGCAAAAAGCCTATTTCTTGGTGTTACTCTTGTCACGGGCAATGTGTTTAACATGGGCATTTTGTAAAATGACCGGGTATTGCGTATAATGTCCGTTCAAAAAGACATTGTGCAAAATGTCCGTAACAAGTTTCGGTCAATCTATAAAATGTCTGGTCATTATACAGAATACCTAGAAGGTGGTGGTCAATGTATTGAAACGCTCTTATTACATAGATGGGATAGGTTAAATTAGGCTACATATTAGGAAACACATATACCGCTGTAAGGTGGCCGACAACGCTTTCTTAAGACAATAGTTTTGTTTGAATAATAACGAAAGCGATCCGGCCGACTTATGGCGGCTGGATTTAAATGTGTGGCCTATCCTAACCTATCACATCTATGTGTGGTTTTAATAATAATAATAATAATAAGTTTAATGCCAACGAACCGTGGGTATTATATAAAATGTCCGGGCCATTTGTGAAATACCTACCCATTATATACATTGCCCAAAAAAATGGGCAATCTACACAATGGCCGGTCATTATACAAAATGTCCACGTTCAACACGTTGCCTGTAACACCTTTCACATCTAATGGGAGATATTTCTACGATGTTCCCACTTGTACACATTTATGGAATTCGTTATTGTTAATAACTATTGTTGTTGTAATTATCCAATAAGAATGGTAAACCACCTTACGGCATCCCACAAATACTGCTCGTTCCACTAGCAAGTGTGAAATAAAATAATTTTTAACAAAAAAAAAACTGACTTCGAAATGCACTAAAAAGTGTAAAATAATTTCTATTTCATTTATACCAGTATTCCACAGCTATTAATAAAATCTACTTAATTGTTAAATAGGATACTAAATACATTTCAACCTTTTCGGAGGAGGCGCAAAATTAAAAATACCCGAATATACGATGCTGCCAATAACGATTTGATTGCGTTAAGGCAAACTTGATAATTAATAAGTCGTAAGAAATAAACTTGGTAATTAATAAATCGTAAGAAAAAATGCGGAACGTTATAGGTACGGCCGAAAACATTTGTAATTTTCACGATTGTATTAGAAGTTGGCAGCACTTTTGATGTAAATGTAGTTAATCCGCACTGGGTATGTTGATTCCCGTTGAATATTTTTAACTTGAAATTATTGAACCAAGATCTTCCGAGTGGAAGAAAAGTTTTTAATTTTACGCCTCCTCCGAAAAGGTTGAAATGAATTTAGTATACTATTTAACAATTAAGTAGATTTTATTAATAGTTGTGGAATACTGGTATAAATGAAATAGAAATTATTTTACACTTTTTAGTGCATTTCGAAGTCGGTTTATTTTTTGTTAAAAATTATTTTATTTATGTTTGGCTTTATTACCAGTGAGTGTTAAGAGCGAATTTGAAAAAAGTTATACCCACATGTAGCCTATATATTCCTCTATAAAGTCCTGGTATCCAGGACGAAAGTAACACACTATGGGGTCGAAAGTAACACTACGAATAGGGACATAAGGAATTAGATACCAATGCAACACATGTTACACAAAGTTTTATCTTTATTGCAACAATCAATATAGCCTCTGAATAAATTATACATATAATATTATAGGAACTTTGTTAATTTGTTATCAAAACTTATCCCAAAGATAAGTTTTAACTTTTAACAGCTTATATAAAACACGGTTATAAAGTCTACAAACAACTTATGAAATACCATTATAGCACAGATAAGTCTGCTCACCTTCAGTACAGTTTTCATGAGACCAACCCTTACATTTCATGCACTAAAACGTGTTACTTTCGTCCTCGAGACAACGTGTTACTTTTGTCCCCAACCACGTTTTTTAAGTTTGAAAATTAATAATTTGGAAAGTATATCGACGGTATCTGAATCAAAGATCTGGTTAGGTTAATGCACTATTTAAGAGTACATAGACACCTGTTTGCCTCAGAATCTCGGCATTGCCTATCGTTTACTACAAAAAACTTGAAAGGAGAAAAACTTACTTGGTGGCTATTAAATCACAAAGGTTAGGTTAACAAAAGCAGTTCAGGCGGTAACCCGGCGTCGACTGACTATAAAGGGAGGGGGTATGACTGTGTCTCCCACTATAGTGATAAATCTTCCTGAGGACATTACATGTGGACTGAGGGGGGGTTACTTTCATATCGCGTTACTTTTGTCCCCAGTCTCCCCTACAGGAGAAGGTTGTTCAAAATGTTGATTTTTACAACATACTTCAAAATTATCGAAATCAGAGGTGCTGTCCGCTTTCTATATAATTACCATAATTATGAAGTAAGCAAATTTTTTATTTGCCATTTCTGGAGTTTAAAATACCAAACGAAGAAATGAGGGGAATCTGCGTCATATCGTCTCTACCAGAGTGACGCCCCTGACAGTAATACATACATTTATTTTTGTTTCAAGTGTATGATGCGACGGCCAAAATACCATCCGGACTCCTGAACGGAAACATAAATCAATTTGGTGACTTCGACGAATGCGTTGAAATCCAAGGAAGCGAGGGAATTCAAGGACAATATTGCTTAACATATCTTCAATTGAGCATCGACGAGTCACGTTTAGATCTCAAGCACCTCCATCGCCTTTTGCATTCACACTATGCTTTCAGAAGTAACATTAGTGATGTAAGTACGTATATGCATATATTTTTCCTGTTATATAAATGCAAAATATTTGATATTTATTGGGAATAGTTGATACCCATTCATTTTAACGATCTTAAAATATATTGGAACCCCCAATATACTTTGGGACTTTTTGCAAATTATTCGAATTTTTAGCAGTTCATTGGGATTTCCTAGAACTTTTTTATACTTTCATGTGGTTTCATGATACTGCTTGAAATTCTTTGTCATTTCTTGCAGTATCTTTAGAATTCTGTAGAAATCTTTGCAACTTTAGAGAATCGTTTGAAGGATCTCTTAAAATTCCTGGGGATTTCTTTCTTTTTTCTGGGGATTCCTTAGAGTTTCGTATGATTTTCATGAAAGAACGTGAAAGAGCTTAGGATTTTTTAAATTTCTTACATTTTGGTTGACTAAAGATCACGGTGAACAGTGTTCTGATCACTGTCTCACATTTTTAAAGAATTTCTTGTGCCAAATCGAAACACAAAACAAAAAATGAACGAATTGCAATAATTCCAAATACAAGAAATTATTTACATCGAGAACACACAAACAACGGAAAGCATGGTGTCTTGATAATTGCATAAACGAAGTTCTCGCTGATGCCGCGCATACGGGTAGACTTTACCACAGAGTAGTTTGGTCCGCTTGAACACTAAAAAGCACCATACGCTGAGAAAAATGGTAGTTCTGTACAGTAAAAGGTACAGTAAAAGCTGGATATATGCAACAAACATTGGGACCCAGACGTTGCATATATCCAGTCGAGGTGTCGAATCTCGGGTTACACGCGACGACCAGCCAAGCGTGAACGTAGAAAAGGACAGACAGTGGTGGAAAGAGAGAGGTCCGATGATCAAAGGAAAGAGCCGAAACGTATCGGTGTGACTAATACTAATTCAACTATAAAACTTTTTTATCTTTGACTCTTTTTTACTGAAACTTTTACTAACGCATTGGTGAAATGTTTCTTATTAAAATGATACCAAACACGATATAGTTTGAATTATAATTACTTGCTAAAATTGTTCAGTACGTCTTCGCGGAAAGAGGATACCGTTGTGTAACGCGGATTCCACCACCGGAAGGTGCGTACTTCCTTACAACCTTTTACCCTTGCAAGGAGAATAATTTTACACTGAGACTTAAGCTAAGTCGTTAAAAGCAGATATGTTTAATTCGAAGATGTTGTACAAATGTTTGTGTGTGTTTTGAGAACTAATACCTCAGAGGTATGTTAAAACTGAACTGTGAAGCTACGTCGGAGTGTATCATTAAGACCGTGTAGATTGACTTTAAGAAAGCTGACGAAGTGATCAGATCTGAGGATCGACAGTACGTGAACTCGAGTCTCGGTGTCTCGTTCCAAGTTTTGTATTCTCCCTCTCCCGGGTCTTACGAACGGTCAGCAAGGAGCCGCAGGGAGGTGGTCACTGGACATTTCTCATGTAAGCTAGCCGAAAACCCATCGGCTGCGGTGCACGTGGGAGTCTTAAGGTGCGTGTTTGCACAGAACCGGCGATATCTTCCAGGCAAGAGCGACTGATGGCTCAGGTATAGGCTGTGTGCCAGATGCGAGCGACTATGGGCTCTGAAGGTCTTTGTGACCGGTGGTACCTGGGACAGAGCGCAAGACAGTTCGAACCCTGTCGGGGTTGGTAGATCTCACAAGACACATGCACAGCAGGGGGTCCGTTTAAGACCCGGATGAGGAGTTAGAATTTAAGTAAAGTGAATGGCAAGACCTCGTAAAGGATTGTAAACTGCTCGTCGTGAGCGTTTGAAGACAATGCGAATGCCAAATACTGACTTTACTGGCCTTGTACTGTAGAAGGTCTGTATACTGTTGGACCTTTTGGAGTTTCATGGTGATTGATTCGGTACGTGACAAAATACTACTCCAACCAGCTTAAAAAGGTTTCTAGCAATTAGACAATGTGCTATTGAACATGACTGGCCGTGCTTCTAAATTGATGTAGTAAATTCATCGGTTCATGAATTTACCGTTGTTACCATTTTTACCAGGTATATAGAAGGCAAAACGGACGATGTCTTACGGTGAGTTTATTGCTCTCGATAGTTAAACCCGTAAGATTGTTAAAAGTATAAGACTGCTATTACAGATCCGCGAGCGGCATCCTATGTCGCGTAACAAAAATTGATGTTAAAAGTTGGCGAAAAGCAAGAGAGATCGAAATCAAAACCAGTCGTGGTGTCGGCTCTGGTTTCAAAGGTTTCATTTATCCAGGCGAGGTGTCGATCCTGGGCATTTAATGTTTCATTTATCCAAGCGAAGTGTCGATTCTGGGCATTTAATGTTTCATTTATCCAAGCGAGGTGTCGATTCTGCGTCCGTACACATGTTTTGTATTCAGCCGACATGCCGATTCTGTGCCCGTACACATGTTTTGTATTCAGCCGACATGCCGATTCTGTGTCCGTACACATCTTTTGTATTCAGCCTACATCATTTATATTCAGTCGTGGTGTCAATTCTATGTTGTTTATTCTATTACTATTATTTATAAATATAATTCAAACTATATCATGTTTGGTGTCATTTTAATCAGAAAAATCTCACAAATGCGTTAGTAAAAGTTTCATTAAGAAAAAGTTAAAAATAAAAAAGTTTTATCATTCAATTAGTATTAGGCACACCGATATTACGGTCGGATCATATTACACGGTTTTCTCATCGAGCGGCTCGGTTCGTCTAGGGGGATCCCCCCAAGTGGAGGGGATAGCGATGTTGCATATATCCAGCCAAACTTTTGTTGCATATATCCAGCCTTTACTGTAATTTTTTATTTTACATAACGAGTACACACGTCAGCCGTATCTAAACCGTAAAGTTTTGGATCGACAAGTATACATGTCGAACGTAGTTAATTGATTAACAATGTTATCTTGTACCGCTTTTTTATCATCGAGCGCAGCGGCCAAGATGGGTGTAGTTTAAATCAATCACCGTTTTCTTGAAAAGTTGCGCGAAATTTCGCCCTTTTCTTTCTGATTCTGACAGTTTTTTAAAATCTTGCACAAAATCAAGATTTTAATTAAATGTACTTTTTTCAATCAGATCCTAGTATTTAAAAAGTTGTTAACATTTTAGTTTGCTTTATGCACTGAATATAATCTATACAAATCTGGTAAACTTTATAATTCATTTGAATTTCATCTTTCTCATCAAAGTTTTTAGAATCGTACAAGCGTTTTGCTTTGACGAATTTCTACAGACTTTAATATGAATATGATGAAACGGATTGCACTACATTAAACAACACTTTGTTCTCTAACCATGTACGTAAACAGTTTTTCAATTTTCGAATTCATGAAAACCGATTTTTGATCGCCGAAAGTCGTTTTGCCGCCACTGTGCGGCGGCCTGAACGTTGCTACGTATTCTAACCTAACCTAATCCATTGATTAGGTTTATTGATGATTGTAGAATACCTAAAAACGTATATTGCAAAATACGGCATTCTTTTTGTAACACCTTATCCATCGATTAGGTTAGATCAAGCTGTATCAATATCCTCGCCGCCGTTAGGCAGCCAGCCACTCAAACAGAAATTCAAAATCACTGAAATCGGTTAAGTATGTCTTTTAAGTCCATTTGTTGCTTGCCGGCCTTCGTAATGTGTTTATAGAATTAATACATGTACATTGAGTCCCATCGAAGTTGTCGCAGTGAAGTTGGCTACACATTCACTAACACATTCACACCGCGTCGTCGGCACCTCGCCCATCGGCTCACCGTCGCGGCATGAATGTGTTAGTGCGCCAACTTCACTGCGACAACTTCGATGGAACTCAGTGTACAAGCAGTCAGCCCATGCTGATACATGCTGTACGTTGCCAAGAACGTGGACGTATGAACAACATTCAATGTAGTAGTAGCACCAGTTTTTTGCGAAGAGTCCGCCTATCATATGTATAGGAAAAAGTTGTTCGGGATGACGACCTTGACAACATATTTTAAGGTCATCGAAATGGGAGATGGCTTCCTTATTCTAAATATTTACCAATTCAATGAATTTAACTATGTCGTTCATAAAATAAAGTTTATAGCTTACAAAATTTTCATCAACCTTTAACGTTCATCAACATTAATTCATCAATGTCTAACACATGACACTTTAGACGCGAATAAGACAATCATTGCTACCTTCGATTCAAGCTGAGTTTCTTGCATAAAAATCAGTACAATATCTCTGAAGGTATTTAAAATCGGATGTACACACTCAAGGTTAATGAACACATTTTGAAAAGTATTATTAAATGATGTAAATAAAAATTTGTAGTTTTGTTTAAAAAACAGAACTTGGTCTCCATATCTTTTGAAATAATACTGTAAAGAAAAATTCGTTCGCACAGGAAAACATAATTATCCATTGTATCATGAAACTTCCATTTAAACTTTTTTTGTATCTGTTGGCCACAAAGCTTTGTACCTGGGTACCTTTATCCTAGATCAACACACTATCCCCACGGCGATAAATAAAGTTAATCACTATGTGCATGGGTGTAACATTATAGTTTATTATTTAACTTAATAGTTTTCAATAACACCACATCTAAGTGCATTCGAACAAAAGTAATGTAAAAAGAACATAATGAGTAATGCGTATTTTATAAAACAAAAAAAAATTAAGACGCCACGCATGACCAGTGCCCACAACCTTTTCTTGGACGCCATCACGCGCTCTTTTCGAACTCGGTTTGCTACTCTAACAGTATCACCAATAGTTATGGAATAACGGGACTGTAATACTTCAGTGTGTACAAATTTGTTGTGCCCTCAGGCGATTTTTGGGGTTTCGGGTTCTGGAATTAGAATTTACCGGTGTCCGAGTAACAGTCGAGAGTTTATTTCCAAAACGAGCTTTTTACAATCTGCCTCTTTTACAATTGTTCGTTCTTTTTATAATCTATCGCGTTGTGTGAAGATGACCAAAAAAGGTCGTGCTGCCCGGCGCGTGTTTTGCTAGCTTGCAGAGTTTCGCTATGGGTATGTGCTGCTGCTTCGGACATTCCTTAGCCGGGCGATGGTCGTACGATGACCCTTATGCTCGTTGCCGGGCACAACACTTTGTATATGTAAAGATACAACAATTGTATTAATTATGTCAATAAATAATAGATAAATATCAGTGCAAACAGCGGATTTTTGTTGCATTCTATATTTTTTCTTTTTGCATATGGAATATCCGGTGTAAGTTTTACAACTCATTTCTCCGGCTTACCATTTCAAGTATTGTATCTGTAATTTCATTGATGAAGAAAAAAGATATTATTGTAAATATGAATGAAAAAGTTTTATGGTTGCACACGTTCATACAATATATTGTTTCATTCTCGGACCTCTTTCTTTTTCGACCGCATTGTTCTTTTCCATATTTGGCAGAAATTAAAATCTCAGCTCGAGTCGATTCATTTTTCTGATGGACAAAATTGTAATAGATATGACAGGACTCTTAAACGATGCGATTTGGCAACTGTGCCTTCTCACTTTTCGTTTATTATTCTGCATAATGAGGTTAGATGTCATATTTTCAAATGTCCAATTTTACCAATTATATGTTTTCTCTAATATCTGTTTCTATACAACGGTGCTTAGATCAATTCAGAGTGGGCCTCGACGGAGTCTGTGCCTTTAAGTTACTCTTCAGTGTTTCGTGTGACGAAATGTATGTGATGATTGTACTTTGTCACTCGTTCGTTCCATCGGGTCAGATGGTCACAGCGGAATGCAACAAATATCAATTAAATTATTTGAATTGCTAAAACTTTGTTTTGGGGTACTTGAAGAGAAATTTTCAGTTTGTGCAACGAAATAACATAAGAACATTTAGCTTCGTTGCAATGCAATGTCCTATCCTAGCTTCCTTAGCCAAGCAAGCACATCTTGATTTTAAATACAAGGTTATATTATATCCGAAGTACGCTTCTCATATCTGGCCATCTAATTATCATCAGTTTTGGATAATGTACCATGAATTCTCTGATATATGTTTAAGGAATTAAGACGAAAATAATATTATGCTTATATCATCTAAAAAACCAAAGATTCCTTTGTAAAATCTTTTACAGAAAACGTAGAATTCTTTTCTCCCCGTAAATGATAACAGGAAGCAATAGATTCGGAAAACATCTCACGCACTACCGTGGGAACGTTAAAGGTTTACATCTGAGGATTTATCCTGCAAAAGTGTACGTAGAATATTAACTTAGGATTTTATTGGGAATCAATGCACAATCGACCCATCAATTTACATGCAGGGGCCACAATGTAAATCAAAGTACGTCGAAATGAATGTTTCAAAGAAAGAAGTATAGTATCGGTAGTCGGTAACCGATACTAATTAGGTACATACACTAAACGTCGCGTATCGAGAGGGCGCGAGACCTCCAGACGTGCCAAAACACGATCGTCGAAATCGACAGTTGAAATAAACACTTCCCGACGCCAACACGTGTGATTCTTTAGAACAAACCTTAGAACCCTTAGTGCCGTTACTACAGAAGAACATTTATTCGTACATCTGACACTTCAAAGCAATCATTCCAATTAGCATCATGACGCATTTAGCAGTTCATTTTGGTTCTTAGTCTGTGAATAACTTTTTTTTTATATCCTTATTTAGCCAATAGTAAGGATATATCACATTGCATCAAATATTACACAATGTTATTTGTATAATCACTACCCTTGTAGACACGGGTAATGCAGCGAGGTGACATTACCGGCAAAAATGGGTCTATTAAAGGGTTCACGGGAATCGGTTATTTGTCCTTATATGAGAAGATTTGAGGACTGACGGCGGAGTATAGGCGCGACGCTTCAGCGCCATCCATTTTCAGGGCCTGTACGAAATTACTAGTGCTACCAACATTCAGAACGGTTATTTCACAAACTGACAGCAGTCCTAGTAAGAATGGCAGACAACCCTGTGGTACACAATGATTTTATAACAATCAATCTTTGTATTAGTAACATTTTCAATTTATTATTATAAATCCCTGATTACCAACTACTCTTAATATAGAAAAAATCAAATAATATATAAATATTCCAATTGATACTGTGCGCAACTTTTACAGTGCCCAACTGTACTGTGCGATATTCTTCAAGTGCGTAATAAAGCTGTGCCCAATTCTTACTGTGCGCAATAATACTGTGTCCAAAGGAGCTGTGCACAATGCGATAGTGCGCAATCGTATTGTGCGCTAAAGAGCCGCTCCCGAAAAAGGCAACAACCAGTGATACCAGAACCGTGGGACGTGGGACAAATCTTTACCCTCTCCACGACGCTAAAGCACGTGGCAGCAGCATCGACGAGTCGACAAAATAATATAATTTCGTCCATGGCAATATGGCTGAATTAAGAAACCAGGAGAATTAGTTCGAATCCCGATTTTACGGTTTCAGTTCTGATTCTTAATGCATTAACGTTTTTTAAATACATAAAAATACATTTTTAATACATTAATACTATGAAATACATTAACTTGGGAAGCAGTTAAAAAAAGGAGTTGAACTGCATCTTTCTTTGATATTTTTTTAATTAATATTTAAGTAATTTCTTCAATTAGATATTACTGTTATTCTAACTATTGCAATACGTAAATCCGAAGACATACGAGGAAAATTGGTTAGGTTAAATTGTAAGGATATAAAGGAATTTCAATCTTTAACGGTTTGTTAGTTTTATTTCTTATTCCTTACAACTATTATAATTTTATTCTCTGCATGGTCATTACAATGAATGATGGATTAGATACAATTTGATTCCTCATTTAATTTGTTATATACATATCAGGTTTCTTGCAACTATTGCACCTGGTCCACGCTTATACGATATTGCATATTTTACTTTCCTATAATACAACAAGGAAACAAAACTATAATATAGTGATTACCATAATACAATAGAAAATGTTACGCTTGGTATAAACCTTATGTTTTTTTTGTGTACTTAATCTGCACTTACGCTTCGTTGCTTTATAATGACTGATTTTTCTTTTGAATGAAACTTCCACTAGCGTATTGATGAAATTTTTCGATTAAAACAAGATCAAACACGACATAATTTGAATTATACTTACTTTATATATTTGCATTAGGTTTTAAATAAATAAGTAAATATAATGCAAATTATGTCGTGTTTGGTCTTATTTTAATCAGAAGAACCTTACAATTACATTGGTAAAAGTTTCATTTAGCAAAAATGAAAAAACGTCCAATCCTGCCAGATGCTTGGACTGTGGGATAATCACTCATACTGGCCCAAACTGTTTAGCCAGGTCGGGTCACCCCTGGCATAACGGGCGACTTTTAAATTGTAAAAGTGATCCTCTTGTATTGCCATCTGGTAGTTCCTCTGCAATTAACTCTCCAATTAGCTCGCGTGCGTCTACGCCAGGGGGCTCCCCCTCCTCCTTTACGCTAGAGGATATCAGGGATCTATTCCGTAACGAGATACTGAACCTACGGCGGGAATACGACAGCATTATTAAAAACGAACTGTCAACATTGATGGGCGAAATGACGGCAATGCGTTATGAATTAAATAAACGGCTCACGCTTTTGGAAAACCGATCTGATGCTGGTCAAAACACCACAATCTCCACTCCAGAACTGACGTTCAACGTTGTTGCTGAGATAGCTGAGAGAGAAAAGAGATCAAGGAACGTTCTCATCCATGGCATCCCGGAACCTGTGGCCACGAGCAGCGGTACTCCACAATCGAGTCGTGATCAGGACACCTCTACGGCCAGACAAATATTAACCAGCATCCATGCAGCAGACTACGCAACAATCATTGTGACTAGACTGGGGAAACTGGGTAAAACACCTAGGCTACTACGTATTACCTTACAGGATGCTGAAGCTGCCAGACAGATCCTAGCCAACAAAAGCAGATACAGTGGACCATTCAAGATAACGGACGATAAGTCACCAACTGAGCAGGCATATTTACGGGATCTGCGCCTCAAACTACAGACTCTGCACAATCAAGGAGACACCACGAAGACTATACGGTATATCAAGGGTATACCGTGCATCGTGGACTCACGCATAAAACCTAAACCTGGTAGTTCAAAAAACTAAATAAGTACATAAATATTTATTATCAAAATGTTCGCGGTTTACGCACCAAACTTATAGATTTAAGCTCCTCTCTACTCACATCATCAGAGCGCTACGACATCATCATTCTGACAGAGACGTGGCTAAACAGCAACTTTTTCACGGGCGAACTAGGGCTGGACGACTACACGGTGTTTCGAAAGGATAGAAGTGACTCCACTAGCTCTTTTGCTAGGGGCGGGGGTGTCCTAATAGCTGTTTGCTAAGCCTAAATGCACAAGCCTAAATTGCTCATTGCTCGCTCCCCCAACAGAGCATCTGGAACATCTCTTCATCATGGTCAGCTCTCCGCTATCCTATCACGTCCTAATAGTATCGACTATTTATCTTCCACCTGGCTCACCTCCATCCTTATACTCTGATCATTTTCAATGCATCTCCAACTTGTCAACCTTATACGCATCTGCTTCTCTAATAATCACCGGCGACTTCAATACTCCTTGGATCAATTGGTCTTCTCAAACCTTATCATACAACTCCCAGTTCATCTCTTCCTCCACCAACTATAGAACCATTCAAATATCAAACCTTGTGCACGAACTGGTGGATCAGTGCGACCTCACCCAAATCAACCATTTCATTAACTCTTCTGGCTCTATTCTTGACCTTATCCTCACCAATCACCCAAATATTCTCATACAATCTCCTACTGAATCACTTCTTCCGATCGACCTATATCATCCTCCTCTCCATCTATCTGCTCAACTCTTCATATCATCTATCTCTGGATCCGTTTCGGCCTCTCCCAGGTTCAGGCATGACTATAGTAGAGCTAACTACTCTGGTATGGTTCAGTTCTTTAACTCCATCAACTGGGATGACAACATGTCTAATTTATCTGTAGACGACGCGGTGGATTATATGTATGAGCAATTATACCAGGCAATAAACACTTTTGTTCCAGTCAAAACTATCAGACAAAGTAGATATCCACCATGGTTCACCAGTGAATTAATATCATTAGTCCGCATGAAAAAGGCGGCACATTTTCAATATAAAGCGCACTCCAGATACTGCGACTATTTACACTTCTGCGCACTTAGAAGTAAATGTACATCTATCGCTAGACATTGTCACAAAAACTATGTTGCGACGGCCGAATCGAATATCCGTAGTAATATAAAGGCTTTCTGGTCGTTTGTAAACAGAAACCGCCTATCTCACTCGCTCCCAGCAAACATGAAATCTGCTAACCAGGAATCCAGTGACCCTCAAATGATTGCCAATCTATTTGCTGACTTCTTTGAGGAGAATTATTCTTCTCTTGAACCAGATTCTGGATATGCTCCTCCTCAAGGACTATCTGGGCAATGCTTACCCTGCTTAGACATTAGTATCAGCGATGTACTTACTGAAATTGGCAGTCTTAAAGTTTATAAAAGTCCTGGCGAAGACGGGCTCCCTCGTATTATTTTTAAACAATGTAAGTTTATCTTGTCTAGGCCATTATGGATTATTTTTTGCAAGTCACTGAGGGATGGTAAATATCCTGTTCGCTGGAAGAGGGGCACTATAACACCAATATTCAAGGCTGGAGATAGAACTAGGATAGAAAATTACAGGCCAATCACTTTACTCAATGTTCCATCCAAGATCTTTGAAGCTATTGTCTGTAGAAAACTCTCTAAGATTATGCACAACCAATTAGCCAATGAGCAGCATGGCTTCATTAGTAGCAGATCAACAACGACCAATTTAGCGTGCTATATTAGTTATATCTCACAGGCTTTGGAGAAAAACAAGCAGGTTGATGCAATCTATACAGATTTTGCCAAGGCGTTCGACAGAGTCAACCACAATTTATTGATTGACAAGCTATATTCCTTTGGGGTAAATGGAGCGCTCTTGCATTGGTTCTACAGTTATATTACAGGTCGAGTCCAGTCAATCAAATTTCGTGGACACATATCCAGAACAATTTTTGTATCTTCTGGTGTCCCCCAAGGCTCTCATCTTGGACCATTGCTTTTTCTAATATTCATAGATGATATTAGATACGTCTTTACTAACTGCAGCTTTTTATTATTTGCCGATGACCTCAAACTCTTTCGGGTTATCAACACAGCAACTGATGCTTATTATCTACAGCAAGATATTCACCGATTAGAAGAGTGGTGCAGCAGAAACTTGATGAGCCTCAATCCTGCCAAATGCAGTGTCATTAGATTTCACAGAAGCAAGGAACCCATTATTATGAATTACATCCTATACAACACTGTTCTGAACAACACAGAGTGTGCCAGGGATCTTGGGGTGTTAATCGACAGCTCACTGACTTTCGACCAACATACAGTAGCTGCTACTAATTCAGCTTCCAAGATGCTGGGCTACCTGAAGCGCACATGTGCTCAATTCCATAACCCATGTACACTTCTAACGCTTTACTATTCATTAGTAATGTCTCATCTTGACTATGCTAGCATAATATGGGCACCTCGTTTATCCAAACATATTAATGCTCTTGAGGGGATACAGCATAGATTTCTTCGCTTTCTTTCCTATAAAACCACCTCTCCTATGGGGCGATTTGACCATGATTACACCAATATCATGCGCAGATTCAAGGTTCTTTCTCTCAAGGATAGACGTACCATCAACGAGATTGTGTTCATACAGAAGCTTCTGTCCAATGAAATCGATTGTGCACCACTGCTCGAGCAGGTTACTTTTCACATTCCACCACGGGCCACCAGATCCTCTGAACTTTTTCATCAATGGCATTACACCTCGAGATTTGGGCACCTGAATACTATCAATAGAGCATGCACCACGGCGAATAAATTCAACTCAATCTGCGAATTATTCACTGACTCTGTCGACAGAACTAGACATAACATCAGAAACTTTTTCCTCGATTACGCGGCAACTGGATAGCAGCGCCATTCATGGAAGTACAATAGAGCGGCCATACTTACACTACTATTTCTTGTTCATGTTTACGTTTGTAATCCGGCGATATGTTTATACTATCCATTCATACAGTACCCCGGTGAAGCCGTTTACTGCGACTGACGCGAAAAACACTAATCACGTAATGTATCTTTTGTTGTAAAGGGCTATGCCCGTATATATATTAAATAAATAAAATAAAATAAAAAAATAAAAATAGTTATGGTTAAATTAATATTGTCTCACTCAAATGTTTCTTTTCGGGCCCTTTAATTCTCGGACCTCTTTCTCTTTCGCTATTTGTCCTTTTCTACGTTCGCCAGCATTCAAGAACTCGCTCGAGCTATGTCGTTCTGCCAGCGTCACATTTTCGTTACCTATTCATCGAATATTTGAGTGTAACGCAAAATCAAGAGAGTCCAGTATAATAACACATTCTATGCTGAAAGAATATACTAAGTTATCTGTCTAAAAAAATTTTAATAAATCTGGCAATAGATTTATTTTCTGACTGCTTTTCTTAAGTAATCAGAATTTCACCATTCTCCTGTACAGATCGTGTGTAGCAGTTTGTAGCAAACTCAACATATTTTCGATATTATGTAGAATACACAACCGATCGACAAATATTAAAAATCCAGGATATTTTGTGCCGTTTTTTATATGCTAAAGGCGATTGAAATGAAATAAATGACTAACAATGAATCGTATAATAAAGGTGATCGCTGTTCATCTATTTCCTTTCTACGATGTATAGGATTGCCTCGAAATAAGCAAGTGGCTCGGGTCGAACATTTGCTTATTTCGAAGCAGAGACCACTGTACATCGTAGAAAGGAAATAGATGAACAGCGATCACCTTTATTATACGATTCATTGTTAGTCATTTATTTCATTTCAATCGCCTTTAGCATATAAAAAACGGCACAAAATATCCTGGATTTTTAATATTTGTCGATCGGTTGTGTATTCTACATAATATCGAAAATATGTTGAGTTTGCTACAAACTGCTACACACGATCTGTACAGGAGAATGGTGAAATTCTGATTACTTAAGAAAAGCAGACAGAAAATAAATTTATTGCCAGATTTATTAAAATTTTTTTAGACAGATAACTTAGTATATTCTTTCAGCATAGAATGTGTTATTATGCTGGATTTTCCCGATTCTCCTGAAAGTGTGCGACGTTGGCAGAACGACACAGCTCGAGTGAGTTCTTGAATGCTGGCGAACTTAGAAAAAGACAAATAGCGAAAGAGAAAGAGGTCCGAGAATTAAAGGGCCCGAAAAAAAACATTTGAGTGAGACAATATTAATTTAACCATAACTTTTTTATTTTTCATTTTTGCTAAATGAAACTTTTACCAATGTAATTGTAAGGTTCTTTTGATTAAAATAAGACCAAACATCATATAATTTGCATTATTTATACTTATTTAAAATTATAATTCAAATTATACCATGTCTGATCTTGTTATAATCGAAAAATCTCACAAATACACTAGTAAGAGTTTCATTGAAAAAAAAATCAGTCATTCATCACTTCAAAGCAAGGAAGCGAAAATGCAGAATAATTACGCAAAATAAGATAAGTTTTTAATAAGTTTAACAGTTGATACTGTATTATAACAATTACAGTAAAACCTGGATAAATGCAACGAAAGAATGCTTAGATAAATGCAACCACTGGGTCCCAATCTTGGTTGAATTTATCCAGGTTTTACTGTACCAAACTATATTTTTATTTGTTTCCTACATATATTATGGAAAGATAAAATATTCAGCATCGTATAAGCGTGGACCAGCTGCAACAGTTGCCGGAAACCTGATGAAATATGTAGTATAAATTAACTAAAAAATCAAACTGTACTTTTCTGTCTTTCATTTTAATGACTATTCACAGAATAAAATGATAATAGATGTAACGAATAAAAAATAAAACTAACAAACCGTAAAAGATTGAAATTTCTTTATATCCTTACATTCTATCCTATCCAATTTTCCTCGTATGTCTTCGCATTTACGTATTGTAATAAATAGAATAACAGTAATATCTAATTGAAGAAATCACATTTGTATCACGTACATACATATGTATATATATAAAACTTAAATATTAAAAAAAATATCAATAAAGGAAGCAGTTCAACTCCTTTTTTTAACTGCTTCCGAAGTTAATGTATTTCATAGTATTAGTGTATTAAAAATGTATTTTTATGTATTAAAAAAACGTTAATGCATTAAGAATCAGAACTGAAACCGTGGAATCGGGATTCGAACTGAATCTCCTGGTTTCTCACTTCTACCATAGTGCCATGGACGAAATTATATTATTTTGTCGATTCGTCGATGCTGCTGCCACGTGCTTTAGCGGTTTGAGCATCGAGCCGATAACGTAGAAATGACGAGAGCAACCGAATTCTGCCAAACCCGCAGAGCTCACACGGACACGTGGGACAACGCGCTTGTGTTGGATGAAACAACTGCGGTAGGGGAGTCACTGGGACATCGTGGGACGTCGTGGAGAGGGTAAAAATTTGTCCCACGTCCCACGGTTCCGGCATCACTGCCTCGCCTTCCGCCTTGAGCACCGGCACTGCTTCGTCCTGCCGCGCAGGATCTTGCGATTTTAGCATTGTTTGAGTGTCACTGACATGAGAATCGTTACGTGACGAACAGCGTGCCTCTATCTCGTTCTCCTGTTTACGAATATAACTCGCGTTGGTCCCGTGAAAGGGTGGTAGCTGGGGTGATTCTGAACAACTTTTCCCTTTGCAAAAAAGTTGTTTGAAGCTTCGATTTTGAATTATTAAGGAAAAACACTGACCAAACCGAGCGCATGCAGCGCGCGGGCTCAGGGACGGCAGCGTCGGCAACGAAAGCGGGGCTTGACGTAGGTCGCGAACGAACGGCTCGGCACCCCGTTGGCATAGCACAATAAAAAAATTAAACTGGTTGAACATTTTTAGTTGTTGTTTAAAATGAATATGAATCTTGTCGACTGTCATAATGTAAAAAAGGAAATTCTAAACATTATAAACAACAAATACAAATGTTTGAAATGGGATAATTAATAAAAAATTTAAAAACAATTTAAATAAAACTTACCCATTCGTTCCTAAATTAATCTGCTATGCTGAAAGCAGATAATTCCTACTGTGTCGATCCTGAACATTCGAAGAGGGAACAAATGACGCAGAACAGCTGATCTCCAGACGAGACCATTGAACCCACTCAACCACACGGTCGCTGTCACCTTTCACAGAATTTTCTTTCAGGTAAATAAACATTTTTATTCACTGTCACGTTGCTACTGCACTGGACACAAATGAAAAAAATGTAATATTCCGCACTACTTCGTAATGTCTTCACGTCGTTATTGGTCCTCCTTTCCAATTTCAAATGGGACTGTCAACTTGACTGTTGCGAGGTCTGTTTCGTTTTTTGTCTTTTTCTACATTCAGAAATAGGTCATGGTTCCTGATCATAAATCTGTTATTCTCGATAACTAAGAGTAACCGAGAGAGACTCGTGTCGACTTTTTGATGTCACCGAATATAGAAAAGGACAAAGAGCGAAACAGACCTCGCAACATTCAAGCTGGCAGTTCTATTTGAAGTTGGAAAGGAAGAAACGTCGTGAAAACATTACGGAGTAGTGCGGAATATTACATGTTTTTTATTTGTGTCCAGTACAATAACAACGTGACAGTGAATAAAAATGTTATTTACCTGAATGTTTATTTACCCGGGTTCAAATCCCCACCTAGTGTGAAATTTTTTGTTTTCGGTTTATTTACTCCAATTAATTGGAATTCAATTGCATATGCAATGATACTATTCATGATAAACAAAAAATAAAAATTGTATGCAAATGCAATATAATAAATAATTAAATCAAAGCACACTTCGTTGATTGTGCCTAAAAACAAAAAAAAGCATAAGATAAAAAAGCCATGCGATACATATGAAATAGAATAGGTTGAAAAATAGGATGAAGTACTTACAATTATTATTAGTTACAACAGTGATACTTGTTGAAACAAACAGAACATAAATGAGAAAAACATCTTGCATATCTCATAAATGCAGTTTTATTGCATGCACATTTGCTTTTCTGTATTTCTATGGGAAAGCAGACCTGATTAATACAGGATTGCCTCTGTTGGATTATTCAACAATAACCCTTATACAAAAATGAATCGTTGAGAAGCACTGTCTTTTGTGTATCTACGATAGCCTGACTAGCACCATCAGGTCTAAGGGCCTGTGACTGTTTACTGTTAGAGACCAGTGTAATAAACACGGTATAGACGAAGTTTCTTTCTTCAAG
This sequence comes from Osmia lignaria lignaria, assembly GCF_051020975.1. Taxonomy (NCBI): domain Eukaryota; kingdom Metazoa; phylum Arthropoda; class Insecta; order Hymenoptera; family Megachilidae; genus Osmia; species Osmia lignaria. The sequence continues at coordinate 362,016 of NC_135037.1, read as the reverse complement.
TTGACGGCAGATTTCCTTTCGGGGGTCTGTGCGTTGCCTCACTTCCAGTTTGAATTTCACAGAGTGAACATCTTTCTAAGCCAGTTTATAAAATAAATTCAAAGTATTAAAAAGAGACTAAAAAGACTATAATCATTTACCCCATAATCCAATAGCATGGAAATAAGCAAGTTGTCTTTGCTTCGAAATATGTACATACCAACTCGCTATCCTCTCTTCTTTGTTTAAAGTCGCTCTCAAAGTGAGAGGTCCGAAAAATAAGTGAGGTCCGTTTGCCGCTACCTCGGATATCTCTCACTCGTTTCTACGAGTGACGTATCTTGACAATCTCCCATTCGTCAAGCCGAATAGCATACCTGCTTCGTAATAAGCAACTGTTCGGTCCCGAACGAGTTGCTTATTTCGAGGCAATCCTGTATTTGTTTTCAGACAGTCAACGAAGTGTGCTTTGATTTAATTATTTATTATATGACATTTGCATACAATTTTTATTTTTTGTTTGTCATGAATAGTATCATTGCATATGCAATTGAATTCCAATTAATTGGAGTGAATAAATAAAAAAAAAAAAAAAAATTGCACACCCGGCGGAGATTTGAACCCGGGTCGTTCGCGTACGCGTCAGATACGTTACCATTTCGCCAATTTGCTTCTTGCGAGAACCTTTCACTAAATCTATATTTCCAGGTATAATGAAACTTCGAACATAAATATCTAAAAAACTACTGACAATGAGTATCTACACCTATAATGATATATATTCGTAAACAGGAGAACGGGATCTATAAGTGTATGAAGTTTCAACTAAATCTGTAACCCCAAGAGCTTGCCTTCTCCTCATTAGAACTAAAGAATATGAATACATGAATTGTTAGAGTATACTGCATAATACCGCGTCGCGTGGTCTAGAACAATGACATCCCTGTAACGTGTACGCGCGTAGACAAAAACGTGTTCTCGCGTCGAGCGTGTTACGGGGAAAACGTAACGTTGATCACTAATATACCCAACGGACGAGTTCCGTAGATACTCCGAACGAAAGGGAAAGGGTTTTTGAAATAAAACTACAGAGGTCCTGCGTTCTTACTGTCAAGACAAAATCTTCGGTTCGTTTTTATATCTTCGGTTGCTAGGTTCGGGATGTAAGGTTCAAAGGGCTTGGTGTCTCATCTAGTTGGCGAAAAATGACTCAGTTAGGTTGAAGTGCGAAGGCTATTATTGTTTGAGGTGGCTAATACTGTTATCGGTGACGAGTCGTCTGTCTGACCGTTACACATTCCCCTTCCTAGATTTGATTTGGTCCTCCAAATCTTGTGCGTTTCTTAAATTTTAATGTTTCTGAGGATTCTACGGTGGGGATGCTAATTTCTCTGATGGTAGGTATTTCTATTGGTCCGGATAATCTGCTGCCCTCAGTGCGGGGATCCAGCGCTGGTGGTTCCCTTGTTGCTGTGGACTGGTTCTGTGTGTTGGTTTGGCAGAACAGATTTATGCAGATGCCAGTAGGGAGGAGTTTGCCCACTCCCGCCTTCTTCAGCAACCAGAGTCCAACGAGTATTATGGATGTGTACCCGATGTAGTGTAGGGTTGACGTGGTTGCTTCCTTCCAGGATTTGATGCACCTATGACTGGCTAGTTCTTCTAGTTGTTCTCCCATGTTGTTTAGCTGATTGTTGTAGCTGTCTATAATTTTGTGGTCTATTCGTATGGGTAGTTCTGGTATAATATTTTTTAAGTCGTCTAGTTCAAACATGAAATTAATCTGTACAGTATTTTTATAGATTGACTCGAACGTTAAATTTTTGGAGCTTCCCATGGTTCTAAACAAGTTGTTGGTTGTTAAAAATGTACAATCATCTACGCCTGATACGAGGGTGGGCTCCGAAAACCTAATTGTTTCTATCTTCTTACATGCTATTTGTACATCGAGTGTTTTTTCCGGAATGATGATGTATCTGTTGCTGGCTGACAGATGTGCAAAGATTATTTCGTCAATGTTAACAGGTTTTACTACGCATTTTTCTAGGCGTTCGCTCGTTTTTAACAATAGTTGGGATTCGCAATTCGGTTTTGAGACAATATTATGGATGGGTAACGTCTGCTTACATACAAGTTCGTCATGGATATTTTTGCACCGCTTATTTAAGTACGTTTCATCAACGGCGATGTAATTATTTTCTCTAATGAGGTAATAATTATGATGTGTGCTTTCACTACTGTGTTATAACGTGGTATCGGATACAATTTGTTCAAATGCCAAGTCTTGTCGTTTGCTATCGGTGTTTTGATACAGTAAATAATGTTACCGCGCTGCGTAAGAATCTTGATGGTGCTGATACCGATGAGTGTTGGAAAGTTATCTTCTGTTAGGGGAATGGAAGACCTCTCCAGTCCCTTGCTCTCTAGCTCCTTTAGGTGTTGGATGAATTCGTTTGGCTTCAATAGATGGGTGTGGACCATCCCGTTTCTACCGATGTGTACAGCTGTTGTTAGCACGTCCAGATTGATTCCTAATTCATCTAACAGTGAAGTCATGGCGAAGAACCGGTTTTGCAAATTTAATTTCCTATTAGTTTAGTTGTACAAGTCTATGTTTTCCTGACGGAGATGTTGTAGTAATTCTATGTTTTGATTACTGATCGCAGTCCTAATGATCTTGGTTTGGTTCGCTATGATTGCGCTCATCTCATTTTGATTTTTAAATAGCATGTCAATATTTACATTGATAAGTTTTAAATCATCCTCATCTAATGTACCAAACAAGGATTTCGAGATACTATCAATTACGTTAATTAATCCTCTCTTACTTCTACTACCTAATAATATTCGCAAATTATCTTTAATTATCTTTACATTGGTTAATCTACTGCGAAGAATGGAGATTTCGTAATTTGACTCGTTTTCCAAAGCATAGTATTTTAAGGTCATGTCGAATAGTTTCATAACGTTGGTGTACTGTTTGTCTATGGAGTCTGTATTGACGTTAACGACTAACGTCCATTCTTTGTTGTATAACTGGACGCTTTTCTCTACTTCTACGAATACATCTAATTTCCCTAAACCGGTACTATAAAGGGTTAGGGTCGTTTCTACTACTGCAAGGAGCGTTACTAAGAGTAACATCTGAAAAGCGAAAAATACAAGGTTTTAGTCTGTTCCCATGTACTCTGGCTATAAGGGTGTCCCTTAGTTTTATGGGTGTATGTTGGAGGAGAGGTATCGAGGATCGGATAGGGTCCTAGCCATTCTGGTTCTAGCTTGTTTTTCCAGACGTTATCGTTATGTAGGAACACGTAGTCTCCTACATTAAACACAGGTTGCGTGCAAATGATACCTCCATTGGTCCTCCGTTGGGTCCTTGCCTTGGCTTTTTCTAAATTGTATTTGGCCTTATTTATGTAGGTGTTGTGCCTATATTTCCAATGTTTGAACAATTCTTCCCGTGTCAATAGCGGCGTACTCGCGATTGTCGAGGGGAGGTTCGCCTTGTGCCCAAAGGTAAGTTCAAACGGAGTGTACCCGGTCGATTCGTGAACCGCCGCACAGTGGGACAAAACGGCTTTCAGCGATCAAAAGTCGATTTTCGTGTATTCGAAAATTGAAAAACTATTTACATACATCGATAGAGAATAAACTGTAGTTTAACGTGGTGTAATCCGTTTTTTCATATTTGCTTTCGTTTTGCCGTGATTCGCACTCAAAGTCAGTAGAAATTTGTCAAAACGAAACGCTGATGATATTATCCGTAACTTCAATGTACGATTCTAATAACTTTTACTCGGAAAGATAAAATTCAAATGAATTACAAAGTTTACTAGATTAGTATAGATTCTATTCAGTGCATAAAATAAGTTAAAATGTTAACAACTTTTTAAATAATAGGATCTGATTGAAACGAAATACATTTAACTAAAATCTCAACTTTGCGTTTGATTTTAAAAAAATGTGCACACTTGTGCAGGGTGTGATTATTACTGTAGTAAAGAGTGAACCTTCCTCTATCAGAATCAGAAAAAAACGGCTGCCCCAACCTGCCACTGCTTAAAAAAATGGCGATTGAAATAAATTACACCCATCTTGGCCGCAGCGCACGATGATGGAAAAGCAGTACCAGATACGATTATTAACTAGTTAACTGCATTCAACGTGTATATTCGTCATCTGAAACTTTATTTCGGCCTTGCAATATGCCATAATAAATTTTCATAATTGTCGAAACTATTTTTACGAATGATTTGGTATAGATCATAATAAATATAAATAAATATATTATAATAACACATGTCTTGTCATTTTTTAATTATTATATCCGTTTTCATTATAGTTATTAACAGTTTTAAGTCAAATTTTTGTTAAATAACATAAACTATGTCTAACAAGTGAAGGATATTGAACGCGTTACAGTTTATACGTGAATATCTTGACACCCTGTAGTTCAATATGATTTATATTAATACAACTTAAGTATTATAATGTAGGCAAAAACTTCCCAAAATTTCATTAAAATATTTCCAATAGAACCGAAGTTACGGAATTTTGATCGCCAAAAGCAGTTTTGTCCCACTGTGCGCCGTATTGAAACCCATACAACAAGTTGCAGGTTCTCGTCCCATTCATTGTTTTTGCCCGCATACAGGTCCTAATAAGGTTCAATATCGTGCTATGGGTTCTTTCTAAACTACCGTTGGACTGTGGGTGAAATGTTGTCGTTTTTATGTGTTTGATATTAAATTGAGACTCGAATTCTTGCATCAGCTTACTAATGAAATTAGAACCTTGATCGGTAAGTATGTGTTTTGGTGCTGAAAAAATGTATATATAATGCCGAAGGAGTTCGTCTATGATAGTCGCGGTACTTACTTCTTTTAAGGGGATTAATAACAAATACTTAGTTAAAACATCTTGAATCGAAAGAATATATTTATTATCCCTATTAGTGGGTGTTAAAGGTCCAAGGATGTCCATCGCGATTTTATCATTGGGCTCTTGCAGGGTGTCAGGAATCACAGCCGATTCCTTTCCTCGAATCCTAATTAATTTTTTCCTTTGACACGACTCACAACTCTTTACGAACTCCACTATATCTTTTTCCATATTCACCCAAATGGCTCGTTCTTGTACCCTTTTTAAAGTTTTTGTCTCCCCAAAGTGCTGTGCAGCGTTGCTGTTGTGGCACTCTTTTATTAACTCTGATCGGTCTTCTTCGCTCAATTCCATCTGGTTTTCGGAGAATATGAGTTCGATTTCATCGGAATACCGGTAACCTAAGTAGCTGAGAATTTGCCGAAGTTCTAAAAGTTCTATCAGCCTAACTGGTTCGGGTAGATATAACTTTAAAACGGTGCGTCGTTGTACGATAGAAATTCGTATGATTCTGTCTAGCTTTACTAACCATTTTCGCGTGTCATACGGGCCTAGCATTTCTTTATGGAGCGGTTTTCAAACTTTGCCAACAGGATTAGGTCTGGTAGATAAGATATAGGTAGGGTCGAGGTTCTGTTTCCAATTTTCGTACTCGGTTAATAGTTGCGTCTGCTCTATTTGCTTTGGGTTGTCTATATTGACCTTTGCGTCACTGTTTCCGTCTTCTTCCTCCTGTGAGGATATGGGATATATACGGGATAGACCGTCTGCTGCTGTATTTTCTTTGCCTTTAGTGTACTCGATTTCGTACTCGTACTCTTCCAGTCGTAATCGCCATCGAAGTAACCTGGATGAGGGATCTTTAACACTAAATAGCCATTTTAAGGCCTGATGATCAGTAAGGATCTTAAATTTCTTTCCCAAAAGATATTGTCGCAATCGTTTGACAGCCCACACGATCGCCAACAATTCCTTCTCGGTTGTTGTATAATTAATTTCAGCTTTATTCAAAGTACGGCTAATATAACAGCAGGGGTGACCTTCTTGGGACAGGATAGCACCAAGTCCAGTATTGGACGCGTCGGTGATCAGCGTGAATGGTTTCTCAAAATCAGGATATTTTAGGATGGGTGCTTCGCAAAGCTTTTGTCTTAGTATGTCAAATGATTTTTGTTGAGCGTCAGTCCAGTGGAATGGCGTATTTTTTTCTGTTAATTCTGTCAGTGGTTTCGCGATTTTGGCAAAATCCCTAATAAACTTCCTATAGTATCCCGCAATCCCTAGAAAAGATCTTACGTTCGTCGCGGACTTTGGTATGGGAAATTCTTGACAATTACTCTAATTCTGGTCTAAGGAATACACACTTATCGGGCTGGAGTTTAAGACCTAGTTCCCTGAGTCTTTGAAACAAGATTTCCAGATTTCGATTATGCTCTTCAAAGGTAGTGCCAAACACGATAATGTCGTCTAAGTATGCGAAATAAATTTTTCCAAATAAATCCTCGCAACGCGTTGTCGATCATCATTTGGAACGTGGCCGGGGCGTTTTTTAAGCCGAATGGCATTCTAAGGTATTGAAAATGTCCCTGACGTGTACTAAATGCGGTGTACCTTTTAGATTTCTCGTCCATGGGGATTTGGTGAAAACCCGAATTGAGGTCTAACGCGGAGAAAAACTTTGATTTCCCTAAATGATCTAGGATTTCGTCGATCGGCGGTAACGGGTATGCGTCCTGATCTGTTTCTAAGTTCAACCGTCGAAAATCAATGACTATCCTCCATTTACGTTTACCGGAACTATCTAATTTTTTTGGTACAACCCAGATGGGCGAGTTATAGGGAGATTCTGACTTTTCTATGATGCCTTTATCTAACATTTGTTCTATTTGTTTGCCTATTTCCTCTCTGTGTATTTCGGGTGGCCTGTACGATTTAATATTAATGGGTTTCTGGTTTTTCAGCTCGATTACGTGTTTAGTTAGGTTGGTGCACGGCAACTCCTCGTTTTCGAAAGAGAACACGTCACTATAAGAAATGATTCTTTTTCCAAGCTCGGTCTTGAGTCTGGGTCGACGTGTCGAAGGTTAATTTTCTCCTTTAAGATTTTAATTCGTTCTGGTAGGGTACGGCTGAGCTCGTTTATTGGATATATGAGTGTTTCATTGGTAGCGTTGTAAAGGTGTGCTATGTAGGAATATTCATTGATAGGAATTTTCGTGGTATACGTTTCGTTGGGTGGAACAGAAATTTCGGTCCCGTGTTGTACGGTTTGTCCGTCCAGTGTCAAGTCGCTGTTGGTGATTTTATACTGATATTGTTCGAAAAATGGGAGACCTACTATGCCGTCTTCGAGTAACGGAAAGTCGTCCGGTACTACGTGAAAGCAATGTAATCTGCCAAAAAGTTTAAGTATAATTTTTTTTTTACTACTGTGCTTATCGTTGCCCATTAAAAATGTCCTTTCTTCGCTCACAATTTTCCGATCTTTACAATACTTATCTCTAATTAAATTTAACCCGGCTCCGGTATCGAGAAGAAAACGTCCGATGGTTTGATTCTTAAACCTTACTCTGATGAAACGCAATTTTCCTGATCGAGAACTAACGTTTGCAATTCTGGGATGTGTATTTCCTCCTCGTCGCAGATTTGATTCACCCGCGGTGGTGGTTTCAATTGAGGCATCATTTGAAAATTTCGGCATTGATTTGCATAGTGTCCCGACCTTCCACACCGATTACACTTTACGCTGTGGATTTCGCGTGGTTTGTCGAATTGACGTATCGGTCTCGGATTTGTTGGTTCTATCGGTCTCGAATTCGTTTGTTCTATTTGCATTCTATTGTTTTGCACCGCAGGTCTATAAGAGGCGCGTTTAGTCCTAGAGTCTCTTTCCCACACCTCGGCCTCTAAGGCATGGCCTTGTGCTTCCGAAATGCTGTTGGGCTTATTGGGGTAAACTAACGTGCCGATTTCATACCGCAAATTTTTAATATAGGTTTTGGTCGCTTCCTTATCACAAATACTAAGGGCGATTTGCCTAGTGGTGGGCTGCGCGTGTTCGTTTTGTATGGCGTATCTATACTCGTTTAATTGTTGCCTGAAGCGAAGAGTGTAACTCATGACGCTTTCAGTTCTACCCTGCAAAATGCTATGCATTTTGTCTCGCGCGTTATCCGGCGCGTTAAACGGTTGAGAACACGTACGTTTTTAATGCCTCGAAAAATTCGTCGTAACTCGTGATTTGCAAATGTCGAATATTTCTTTCCGCGTTCTCAATAACTTTTGTTGCAAGAATTTTGTCAAGTAAAAAGTCGGGTTCGGATTTAGCGCGAATAACCATTCTAATAAAATCTTCCACTCCCGAGTCGTCTCGTCCTCTGAGCGGTTTAATTGTATCAAGTAAATCTTTGGCGGATTTTAACTGGCATCCTTCATATCTGGGTTCCTCATTTCGACGATCGTTTCCGCTTAATGCAGTTACCTCGGTGTGTTGGCGAGATGTACCTGGTCGGGGCTGTTGGGACTGGTGCCCTGGTGGATGATCTCCTTCCCCTAGCTCCTCTTCCTCGGGGTGGTACAGACCAGACGCTCCCGTGGTAGCATCGTCGTCCGTAAGCACTGGCTTCAGGATCTTCTGGATGGCCTGATTCTCCAATCTTCTCTTTTCGTTCTCGGACCGTAGTGCCGAGATACTTTCGGTTATCATTTCTTGCTGTGTAGCAAGGGTTTGTATCGTTTTGTTAAGTGCCAGAATGGCCTCCTCGATGGAATTGGGCATCTTGGTGGAGGATATGGGAAAGGATTCCTCGTCACTGATGTCGATAATTGGAGGGGGATTTCGATAATCGGTGAAAGCCAGCGTTTCGGCTTACCCTAATTTTTCCTTTGGTCTGTGATACCAGCTGAGACGATCCTCCGGACGTATCCCTCGGCTTCCAACAGGTTCCGTAGAGTTGCTGGTTTTCCAAGTTTTCCGACCGTCTTCTCGTGGTATCCTGGCAGGATCGCCAAAATGTTACGGGGAAAACGTAACGTTGATCACTAATATACCCAACGGACGGGTTCCGTAGATACTCCGAACGAAAGGGAAAGGGTTTTTGAAATAAAACTACAGAGGTCCTGCGTTCTTACTGTCAAGACAAAATCTTCGGTTCGTTTTTATATCTTCGGTTGCTAGGTTCGGGGTGTAAAGTTCAAAGGGCTTGGTGTCTCATCTAGTTGGCGAAAAATGACTCAGTTAGGTTGAAGTGCGAAGGCTATTATTGTTTAAGGTGGCTAATACTGTTATCGGTGACGAGTCGTCTGTCTGACCGTTACAAGTGTTCGTCCAAGAAGAAGGAAACAGGCAATGGCGTCTAGCGTACCGGTTCCTGTGATGGAAGGGGGGGATTAGAATAAAGCATGCCTGCGAGGTGCTACCGCCTTTGGTAACGATGCACCGGCGAACTACTTTCGCCAACAGGTTCATTTCGCTACTTTAGAATCGCTACTTTCGCCAACAAGTTGAAAAGACCTAATTTCGAAAATTAAAGTTTTCAAAACCTGAGAGTGATGGAGAAAAATTATTTAAGTTGTGTAATTAGTATATGAAAATCTACGACCATCATTTACTGGTTATTGCAAACCATAAACAATAATGTTATTATTCGACACAATTAATTTCAAGCCTAGAAAACTGTTCTAAAATTTGATTTTCAAATTTCTTACCAACTCTACTTGCTTTTCATTATACGTGGGCAATCCAGAAAGTAAGTTCCGTTAAGCAATTAACCAAAGGGAAACCATTATTAGAAAAACACTTTTATTGCATAATGAAGTACAATGGCTAGGTTATTTATCAACATAGTTGCCACCATTGTTGAAGCATTTATCATAGCGGGGCACGAGCTTTAGTATGCCGTCGTCGTAGAAAGGTGCCGCCTGCGATGTCAATCATATGGTAACAGCGTTTATCACCTCATCGTCTACCGTGAACTGCTTGCTAGAAAGAAACGATTTAAGGTGCTGGAAAAGATGATAGTCATTTGGTGCTAGATCGGGGCTGTAGGTGGGGGGGGGGGGGGGGGGGGGGGGGGGCAAATCGATTGTGACGCAAGAACTCTATACGGACTTCCACTCGGAACAGTTTGCCCCCCCCCAGTCCCGATTTAGCACTAAGCGATCATCATCTTTTCCAGCACCTTAAATAGTTTCTTTCTGGCAAGCAGTTCACGGTAAACGACGAGGTGAAAAACGCTGTCACCATGGTGTAACCATGATGGTTGGCATCGCCGGCGGCATCGTTGTACGACAAGAGCATACAAAAGCTCGTACCGCACAATGATAAATGCTTCAACAATGGTGGCAACTATGTTGAAAAATAATCTAAGCATTGTACTTCATTATGCAATAAAAGCGTTTTTCTAATAATGGTTTCCTTTTGTTTAATTGCTTAACGGAACTTACTTTCTGAATTGCCCTCGTGACAAGTCACACAAACTTTACAATTAATAAAAGTAACATAACGTAACTCAAGAAAGCGATTCGTAGATACTTGTAACACGTTCCGCATTAAAATCGCACCCTGTATCTTGGGATGTGACGGAAATACCAGAACATAGTTTAGATCATAATATAATTCCTTCGTTTTTACACAATCATTAAACTTATTTTTTAAAATCTAATGATAAGAAAGATATATCACAGTTTCTAATAAATGTAGAAGTGTTGCATAGTGATATCTCGATGCTACCACATATTTAAAATGTTCAGCCTGTTTTGCTATTCATACATAGTATAAATATGTGAAGAAAATGAAAAGATTCAAAAATAACAACAGAAGAAATTTGAAATTATGTTTCTCAATTACTAATACTATATTTACTGACACTCCCCTATGGTGTTACATGAAATGTTTCCCAATTATTTTGTAATAAATTGACTATAATATACTACGAGTTTAAAAAATATGTACCCAAAAGATCTGTCTTAAACAGTTAACAAATTTTATACTTATAATTAGATATCTACACATTATTACATTATACACTTTTGTATGTTTATTAATTAAATTTTAACATTCTGAAATTCACGTTAGATATCAAGATTTCAAACTTTTAATTTACCACTTTTCTATCCTACCACATACAGAAGAGCAACTTAAATCCATGAATGTTGAATTTTGTTGTAAACCATTCCTTAGGCTTTGAATTACTGCAATAAGCTTATTGTTCGTTTTCTGTTTTCATTCGCCACAAGGAACTCTTTAAGAGTATAAGACAGTTATCTAAACCAGGATTGCGCACAATATTACCTGTAGGTTGCCCGAATGTCCACGTGTTCGTTATAGTATCTCGTCCACTCTACTGCGGTGTTCTTTACAATAACTTTCGATTAACTGAACCGGCACCCACTTCTCTATTTTCTGTATTGTTATCATTTTTTATTATTTTCTAGCCTGGACATAGAGTACCTCGATTTAACATAGTAAATTGGGGAGTATGTACACCAGCTTCATGCAGCTTCAAAGATGTTGAAACATCTGTTCGTGAAATTGTTACAAGGTATACCTCACAAACAGGTCTCAAGGTTACAGTGAAGGTGAACAAAGAAATGTGCCAAGTAAAAACAGAATCTATTCCAAAGGATACGATGTATGTTAGGTATGCAGTATAAAATATTTATTGAAACTAACTTTTTAATTATGAAACAATTTTTATACGATACTGTTTTTTTTTCAGTTTATTGTTTATAGCCATATTTTTATTAACAGTCATAGCAGCATACTATGATCATTACAAAATATCTACTAATGAGCTACTGCTATGTTTCTCTTTAAAGCGTAATTACAAAAAGCTTGTATCATTAGAACGAAGTCCGGATGACATACCTACACTTCATGGCGTGCGAGCAATAAATGCTGTGATGTTGCTTTTAGCTCACAAAAGCATGGCTCTCTTTTTTAATCCTTATACAAATAGAACAGAAATGAGTGAGGTATGATTGCATTATTTAAAGACATACTGAATTGATTTAACAGCGAATACAATATATTTGTAGTACCTTGGTAAACCATGGACTGTCATAGGAAGAGCAGCTAGTCTTTACACTGACCCATTTATAATGCTTTCTGGACTTCTAACAGCATATTCTTTTACTGGAAAATTAAAGAAAAATGGAAATTTAGATATTAAAAATGAATATATATCTCGTCTTATCAGGTAATAGAGATACAATTAATAATTAATATCTTGCTTTGTATCTATGTTTATTTCTCACTGTATACTAATCTTTCTTAGACTAGTTCCATCTTTAGCTGCAATAATGTTGTTCTGTACTTATATCATGCCTCACATTGGTTCTGGACCACAGTGGAACTTAGTGGTAACTGAACATGCAAATATTTGTAAAAGAACATGGTGGAAGAATTTTCTATTTATCCATAATTATTTTGGATTTGAAACTATGGTATGAATCTATATTGAATTTTACACAATATACTATTGGAATGTACTAAAAAAATACTTCTTTCATTTTAGTGTCTTACACATACTCATCATTTAGGTATAGATACTCAACTTTTTATTTTATCACCTGTTATGGTGTTCCTTCTTTACAAAAATCCAAAAATTGGAACTATTATACTTACCATTTTTGCTATATTCTCAACCGCACTCCGATATTTTGTAATATATTATAAGCAATTAAGTAACTACATCTTCTTCGGTACATCGTAAGTTAATAAATTATAAATTTTAGTTTTATTATTCAGAACATTCTACATATATTTTTTTATTGAAAATCGTGTTTATATTCACAGAATTAAACAATTATTTGAAACTGCAAATTACTCATACACTCTACCATCGCATAGGTTGACAGTCTATATAATAGGAATTTTTGTGGGTTATTCATTAAGATATGTGCATAAAGATTATAAGATAAATAAAGTAAGTAAAAATTTTGTACTTTAACAGTTGGCGTGACTTTTTCAATGTCTCTTAATTTTACTAACAGTACGAAATGTTTAATGTTGTTTAATTCTAATTTGCTTCTAATATTGTTCAATTCCTTTATTTATTTATATTAAAGTACAATTTTATGGAAAAATTTTAGTGTCCTAAAATTTGAGAATTTGAGAATTTTTAAACTATGAAATTTTGAGATTTTGGTAATTTTAAATTGTGGAATTTAAAAATTTGTTAATTTTCATATTTTAAAATTACGGAACTCTGGAACTTTTTAATTTTAGAATTTCAGAATTATAAAACGGTGAAAGGTATCTGGCCTCATTTGTGAGAAGAAGGGGTGCCTAGTTATGCTAATGATCAAAACAGTATAAAATTTATATGTAATTTATGTTTTTATACCTGTAGATAGTGCTATACGCAGGTTGGATTATAAGCACAATAATGTTTTGTTTTGCATTTTTTGGACCTGCACATATGGGATCTATAGATTACATATATAACGCAATAGATGCAGCAATGTACAATGCGTTTGCTCCTATTGGTTGGTGTGCCATTTTTGCTTGGTTAATTCTCTTGCATTACACTGGGAACACAGACGGTAAATATCGTTATGAGACATAAGTGCACAAGCAACATATACATTAGTGAAATTAATTCTGGACACTTGGCATAAAAATATTCTTTCTTTCATATTTGTGCAGTAAATGTATATTCTGCTATGCTCAATTGATACCGTAATATTTTGTATAATGTTTATACTTAATATTTTCACATGATTTGGTTTGTAAATGTTTTAAAATTTTAATTTAATAAAATAATTTTTAACAAAAAATACAACCGGCTTCAAAATGCGCTAAAAAGTGTGAAATAATTTATATTTTGTTTATACAACTACGTGACAATTATCAATAAAACCTCTTGCTGCATTAACAAAATGCACTAAAAAGTGTAAAATAATTTCTATTTCATTTATACCAGTATTCCACAGCTATTAATAAAATCTACTTAATCGTTAAATAGGATACTAAATACATTTCAACCTTTTCGGAGGAGGCGCAAAATTAAAAATACCCGAATATACGATGCTGCCAACAACGATTTGATTGCGGTATGGCGAACTTAGTAATTAATAAGTCGTATGAAAAGATTCGAAACGTTATAGATACGGCAGAAAACATTTATGATTGTAACGATTGTGTCAGAAGTTGGCAGCACTTCTGATGTACTGTTCGTTGCTGCTAATTGTAAGTTACCGAGCACCAACAAACTGGAATGATAGAGGGGCAAAGGGACTGTGCGTTCGCTCCACCTAATCCCCTCCAGGAACCCGTAACTTGAGAAGTCAGCAGTTACATTGCATAGGCGCAAAATTTCCATATTCACGGGAGATACATTTAACTATATAAACATGCGCTTTTTTTATAATACTCGTTCTTGACAACAGTTGTCATTATGCAAAATTTATAGAAATTGCATTATGGAAAGTGTAAAAACTTTCCTGATTTTTTAATAATGTAAACCCCGAATCTACGTCTACGTCAATGCGTCCAAATCGTCGCTCGCTATCGCTTCATTTCATTCTGTTTCAATGTCTGTCCTTAGCGACGTTCGTGTCCTTAGATTTGTGGATGTAAGGGCCTCGGCCAATAAACATAATACGTGTGACTGGAGGCAGGTCAACGAATTTGATTGGACGGCAACTTACTAGTAACGCACAGTACATGTAGTTAAGGGGGTAGACACGGGTAATGCAGCGAGGTGATATCACTGGCAAAAATGAGCCTATTAAGGGGTTTACGGGAATCGGTTATTTGTCCTTATATCAGAAGACTTGGGGCTGGGTGAGGGCTCATTTGAAAGAGGAAGGTCCAATGCACAACTATGGTTTAACGAGATTGTGTCAATATTTAATAAAATGAGTGTACAAAGTAGAGGAAAAAGTCGACAAAATGCAGTCGCGGAATCGAACCATTTTTAGGCCACTAAAAGAATTTTGTGACTCAAACGGTGAGTTGACCGCCCTGCATTGAACCTTCCTCTTTCGAATGAGCCCTTATTCAGCTCAAGATCTTCTTATATAAGGACGAATAACCGATTCCCGTGATTGCATTCCCACAGACGAGTTCCGCCATTATCTGGATAATACAGAGCAAGTCACGTGACAAATTTAGTTCAGCTAGTAGTTATAAGGTGGCGTCTAAGTAGAAAGGCTGCCGATTTGGAATCGTAGCCAGAATCAGGCGTTAGTTTGATTATGTCACTCGAGCTGTGCTGCGAAGGCAAGCGAAAAAAGCAACAACGCCCGAACGCTGACTGAGACGCACTACAGTCATGCTATCCTTTTCTCATTCTGAATGTTGAGATTGTCCCTTTTCGCTGTTTGGACTATCGCCCGCCTGGATTTTTCACAATGCCCCATAACAAACCTCACCCCATTCAAACTATATCGTGTTTGGTATCATTTTGATCAGAAAAATTTTACCAATTCGCTAGTAAAAGTTTCAGTAAAAAAAAGTCAAAAATAAAAAAGTTTCATAATTGAATTAGTGTTAGTCACATCGATACGTTTCGACTCTTTCCTTCGATTATTGGACCTGTCTCTCTCCTCCACTGTCTGTCCCTTTCTACGTTCACGCTTGGCTGGTCGTCGCGTGTAACCCGAGATTCGACACCTTGGCTGGATATATGCAACGTCTGGGTCCCAATCTCTGTTGCATATATCCAGCCTTTATCTGTAGTACTATTTAACGATCAAGTAGATTTTATTAATAGCTGTGGAGTATTGGTATAAATGAAATCGAAATTATTTTATACTTTTTAGTGTATTTTGTTAATGCAGCAAGAGGTTTTATTAATAATTGTCACATAGTTATATAAACGAAATATACATTATTTTACACTTTTTAGCGCATTTTGAAGTCGGTTGTATTTTTTGTTAAAAATTATTTTCTAATATTTAGTCTACCACCTTTGATGTGCTGAAATTGTAATTTTTATTGTATATTAAAAGCATGGCTGTAAGTAAATGGTCTTTTTACTGATTTAGAATACAAAATATAAATGATTATATATTAAATAATTTGAATAAATGCGAAATTTAAGTAAAAATGTAAATGTCCAGAATTAATTCCACTAGGATGTCTTACTAATTTTGTTACAAGGCAATATCTCCGTTATTTTTTGTAGTACATGTAAAGGCTAAAAGAACAAATTATTTGATTTGAGAAGGCATGGTGGAAATAATTCCTTCTTTAAGATTATATTTTTCGAGATGTCAGAGTCATTAATGGCTTTTTGTCTGTTACATTTATTATTATGCTATGAAGGCTGAACTCAAGGCAAAATCAATGAGTTACGATATTAAGACCTCTACGTGACCCTGAATGCCTAAAATTTAGAAATTTGTTGAGTTTGATACGAGTAACGAAATAATTACAACAGAGAAATTAGCGAAAGAAAAATTACATGTAAGGAACATTGCTGATTTTGAAAGGGTATAGCCGGATAAGATGGTCAAAAGTGCCCCCAAATCAAATTCGACTTGCTATGAACCATTCGATAGGTGATAAAAAAAAACCAGTTTGTGCCAAGTTTCAACCCTATATCTCATCTGGGAGAGTAGTTACGGGTAAAAATGATATTGCGAGGTTTTTGGCCAATTTCTCCCATTTAATGACATTCGAAAATTCTGAAAAAAATCAGAGACTTTTCTATTTGTAAGGCACATATTACAGAATTTTTTCAGATTTGTAGATTGAAAACTGACGCCGTGAAAAATCAAAAACGTCAAAAAATGCTGAAAAATGGCGATTTTGTATTGAAGGAGATGAGGTCCTACGATTATATTTTTTTTATAAGTGTAAGCACATTATTGATACTATCATCCTCAATTTTTTTCAGATTTTTTGGAGAGGTGCGCCATAGTTAAAAAAATTAAAAACCGATTTTTTCGCTGTTTTTTGCATATTAGAGTTACTTATTCAACGAATTTTCGTCCTTGAGAAAAAAATTATTCGCAAGATAATTATGTACCTTCTTGAATCGAATAACTTGTTCTTTTAATATTTTCGCTTTGTATAAAAAATAACAAAGATATCCTTTTACAACAGAGCTTATGATGCAATCTATATATGCATTAATTGGCAATTTTCAAATATATTAAAATGTATACAAATTTTCAGGTTGGCTTAGTAAATTTTTATCGTGGAGAGGGTTTTTGATTACCACGAGGATAAGTTACGCAGTATATTTGACCCAATTTCCAATATATTTTTATAATGTGGGAAAAACCCGAAGTGCTGAACATTATGAATTTTTTAGTATGCAAGTAAGTTATCATGTACTACTTACACAGATTGTCTCAGGTGGGGGAGAGCAACCGGGCAGATGATGATTCTATAAGCAAAAATAATCTTGTAACCCTTTCGGTTACGGGGGTACGGGGCTGACCGAAAACAAAGAACACCACTAGCGTACACTTAAAAAGTATGTATTTCACCTGTGCTGACACTATCATAAAGCTCGTACACGGGTAACAAGACTCGACCCGGTGTTACGGAACTGAACCGCGTGGAGCAAGGATTGCCACGTGGACCGAATATGTCCTCACAAGGGAGCAAGGTCAGAGCCAGGGAGAGGTTGTTGTCCTTTCCATGTCCATTCAAGGGAGCGTCTTTGAAGCAGTGACCCGTCTTGTCCATTAAAATTATGCGTCAGTGGCCCTTTTTATCTTCGCGGGAGGTCTTCGGCCAGCGCGAGGGGTGAAGTGGCGGAATCTATCGCACATGCGCACAAGGCTGGACTCGATAGCGGAGGTGCATGCAAGGCAAGGTGGCGAGGATGCACGTCTGGTGGCCGTTCAGTACACTACCTCCCTTACGCAATGCGCTACAAACTGAAGAATACATTTTTTTTCGTTTAAGCTTTTTATTATGGTAGTTAAGGGGTACAACCCATTAAGGTGTAAATAATGACTATAATATCGTTCTTCTATGGTAAATAATTTATTGTCGATTTCATTAAAAATTTCCAATTCGTTCTCAAGATACTTAAAAAAAAAACGATTTTTCAGGATAACCTTTGATGGTGGTTTTCAATACTTAAATGAACAAATTAACAGAATAAACAAATATTTGTCTAACATTTTTTTATGTACTATAGCATGTCACAGAATAGAGAAAATCAACGAGTACACCTCGGGTACTTTTCTTGTAAATGCACGATACTCGACGAATTTTCGAATTCAATTTTTTCGAAAAGGAAAACGAAAATAATTGATCCTTTTTTCGACTTATCTTTGCTTATAGAATCACCCCTAATCCAGTTGTACTACCCGACCTAGGACGCTCTGTATATCAACACAAATATATGATACACAGACAGATATAATATTACAATTCATTCGTTTCTTTACAGTTTAACCTGAATGAATTTTTATGGATTCTTGTTCTATCAATAACTCTTACCTTACTGATTGATACGCCAATTCAAAATATCAAAAATTATATGTGGAAGAACTCTTCTGTACCAGAAACTGCGACGAAACTAATGAAAGTACAATAACTTTGTTCTGCCAAATATTCATTTAAACAATCAAAACTATTGTAAATAATATTTAAAACCTTCGCTTTATTTTGCAATTAAAATCTCTAGACTTGCCCTCATTTATAATGATAGTTAAGATGTGTAATTTATATAAATATTCTCATGATTTATATAAATACTTGTAAATATCTATATTTGTAATTTTAATTTTTATATATTTAAAAAATACTATAAATCTCACATACATGTGTAAAAAAATGTACCTAATTAATTTAATGCAGTGTTATTTATTTGAGAATATCCTTTTCTTGTAGTTATTTCATGTCAAAAACTGTATTTTGAAATATCTTTTAATAAAAAAAAAGGTTCTATTGTAAATACTATTTAATTATATATTTATATTGTACAAGGTGTCCCAAAATTAGGTCGAATCCCATGGAGGGTTGATTGCTGAGGTGATTTTAAACAACTTTATCCTTTGCCAAAATGTTGGTTAAGGCTTCGTTTTCGAGTTATTAACGAAAAATCCTGTCCAATCAGAGCATGCGTATAGCGGTTAGGTTAGGTTAGGTTAGGTTAGGTTAGGTTAGGTTAGGTTAGGTTAGGTTCCCTCTCCCCATCAAAGGATATGGCGGCCCCGCAAGCATGGTGCGGGGCCGCCGGGCCGCAGGCGGCCGGGGCTGGGGCCCCGGTCGTCATTGCACGCGGCCCGAGGAGTAGCCGGCGTCGGGTGTGACCCCCGACGTCGGCGGAGTTGGCACGTATGGGGGAGGGTCAAAGGTTAGACCCTCCCCCGAGATGGGGCGCAGTCGCGCCAAGGGCGGGGGGGTCGCGGAGTGTTCGTAAGAGGTCCCGGGGCCCTCCCTGCAGCCCAGTGCAGGTCACCGTGGAGGTTTTAGTGGGTAGAAATCCCACACTACCTCCTGCCCCTCCCCAGGGGGGCGGGAGGTGTCTTCGGAAGATTTCCTCCACGTATAAAAAAAAAAAAAAAAAAAAAAAAAAAAAAAAAAAGGTTAGGTTAGGTTAGGTTAGATTAGATTTGTTTCTGCAGCATTGCCCAGTGTTTGCGCGGGCCCGTCACGCCCTGGAGTGCGAGGTGGGCCCTGATCTCTCGCCGGAGGCGGTAGTGAGAGCCATGCTTTCCGGCGAGGATCAGTGGCGGGCGGTGACCTCATTCTGTGAGGAGGTCATCGCCCTTAAGGAGGAAGCGGAGCGGGGTCGGGAGAGAGCTGACCCCGCCCGCAGGAGGACGCGCCGTCGGGGTAGGCCTCCCGACGGCGCCAACAGCAGATAAGGCGGACGGGGCGGTGGGCCGTGAAGCTATTACATACCAGGCCCACCGCCCCCACCGATAGAAGAGGATGGGGGAGCATCGGCTCCCCCGAAGAGGACTAGGGGGAGGCGCCAGCCTTCCCCAGAAGAGGAGGAGACGGGGAGAGGGATTTGCCCTCTCCCCATCAAAGGATATGGCGGCCCCGCAAGCATGGTGCGGGGCCGCCGGGCCGCAGGCGGCCGGGGCTGGGGCCCCGGTCGTCATTGCACGCGGCCCGAGGAGTAGCCGGCGTCGGGTGTGACCCCCGACGTCGGCGGAGTTGGCACGTATGGGGGAGGGTCAAAGGTTAGACCCTCCCCAGAGATGGGGCGCAGTCGCGCCAAGGGTGGGGGGGGTCCCGGAGTGTTCGTAAGAGGTCCCGGGGCCCTCCCTGCAGCCCAGTGCAGGTCACCGTGGAGGTTTTAGTGGGTAGAAATCCCACACTACCTCCTGCCCCTCCCCAGGGGGGCGGGAGGTGTCTTCGGAAGATTTCCTCCACGTATAAAAAAAAAAAAAAAAAAAAAAAAAAAAAAAAAAAAAAAAAAAAAAAAAAAAAAAAAAAAAGGTTAGATTTGTTTGTTTTCTTCGGAGAAACACCGTTTGGCGACGGAGGCCTCACACTTAGCTCGTCCTTGGTGGCTTACCGCCTAGTCCTTATTGTTGTGCCCGGCAACGAGCACATGGGTCATCGTACGACCATCGCCCGGCTAAAGAATGTCCGAAGCAGCAGTACATACCGATAGCGAAACTCTGCAAGCTAGCAGAGCACGCGCCGGGCAGCACGACCTTTTTTGGTCATTCGCACGCAACGCGACACATTATAAAAGAGCGAACAAATGTAAAGACAGACAGATTGTAAGAAGCTCGTTTTCGGTAATAAACCCTCGACTGTTACTCGAACACCGGTGAATTCAAATTCTTCAACCGCTCCAGAACCCGAAATCCCAAAATTCGCCTGAGGGCACAACATTATAGATGAAACGTAATCTCACTAGTATATAGCCACTGTTACTGCCTCCTTATATGCTGGGCATATTGTTATGTCCCACCTTATGGGTGGTTCTTCTATTAATACTATGATATACGGGTTCTGTCGATTAAAGCGCTAAAGCGCACCTTGACCTAACTTGCGAGTGATATAGAATACAGGACGGGGGTGCGATGATTTGAATACACGTGTATAGATATTCAAAGGTATATATTCTGGTTCTCTTATTACATACCTTTCGTTGTTTTCGGGTGTAGCTCGTATATCCTCGTATCACACTCGTTGGTCATTCACACTTTAGGTCTCGCCTTTCGCTTACTGTCGCGGATCGGATACGACACTAGACTCGCGGCGCATAGCTACGACTCGACCTTGGAAGATACAAGCGGTTAGTGATGGTCCTGCACAGCACACGGGTGCACTCCTGGAGCTTGTCCAATTATGGGTCTGGTATCTCAGACCACGGCGATATACTCGTGTTTTGAAACTCCGAATTTTCCTCGAAAGATTTGCGGAATTAAGACGAGTTTCCTTTCAAACGCTGCTTATTGGAACGTGAAGCAATTCGAGGGAAGCCGTTTTCGGGGAATCCCTTTAAACGATGCACGCGAGATTCGTAGACGGTTTTAATCCGCAACGGAATTCGGTGAAGAAACGTGTTGTAATGAGACCGTATTTTCTTTTCATCAAATGCCGACTAAGAGAGAGCGAGGATTCCCGGAATCGATATATATATATTTCGCCGTCTCGCCTCGCCCCCCAACAGGTGCCGAGCCACTCGATCCACCCGGGGGAACCTGTGAGCAGAGGGACGAGAGGTGGGGAACCGCGAACCTCGCTCGCTCGTTAGTTATAGTTTATTTTTCAAGCGAATAAGAGAATATGGTAAATACAAATAGAAATTGTACAGTTCGATAGAATAAAATAATTAATTGTAACAAAAATGTAGAATTAAACTAAAGTAATAGTGTAACAGAAAATAATATTAATAAAGGTGTGAAAATCTCAAACATGCCGCCCGCCTCATTGTCGGGACAGCTTCCAAGAATCGGCGATTGCTAGTTCGTAATAGACGTATCACGAGACGGCTTCTTAGTCGACGGGAGACTTTCCGCTTCATTCGGCGTCACGAGTGGAATCAGCCGAGTGATTGCGCATGTGGTTAACCTGGCCGCTGTCTGGACGGTCGCCATACGTGTTAGTCCGTCCTTTCCATTGTGGACCATCACGACGCGAGCCATTGGCCACTTAGTCGGAGGTGTAGCGTCCTCCTTGAACAACACGAGGATGCCGGGTTGGAGGTTAGGACGTATTTTCCGCCACTTCGGGAGGTGTTGCAATTGACCTAGATACTCTTTGCTTCATCTACGCCAAAAATGCTCAATTAACTTTTGCACGAGGGACCACCTTTTGTGACCTCCGTCGAAATTTAAATTTTCCGGTGATTCCGGAATCGTTGACAGTGAGTGACCCGTAATGAGGTGATTCGGTGTAAGTACGGAGAAGTCTTTGGGGTCGTCCGTGAGTGGTGATAAAGGTCGTGAGTTTAGACACGCTTCCACCTGGCAAAGTAGCGTCGTCAGTTCTTCAAAGGTCAGCCTGTAACTCTCCACTGACCGAAAAAGGTGCCTTTTTGCGGATTTCACAGCCGCCTCCCATAGGCCGCCAAAGTGAGGAGAGTATGGTGGAATGAAATCCCAATTCGTCTCTTCACTGGCGATTAGCTCAGCAACCTCCCTGTAAAATTCAGACGCTCGTTTAAGCATGGATTTCAGTTGAGTATCTGCACCCCGAAAGTTCGTCGCGTTATCGCTCAAAAGGTGAGTACAGCGTCCTCGTCTAGCGACGAACCGTCGGAAGATCGCAATAAACGCGGACGCAGATAGGTCGGACACTGACTCCAGGTGGACGGCTTTGGTGCAGAAGCAGACGAAGACGGCGATGTAGCCTT
Organism: Osmia lignaria lignaria; assembly: GCF_051020975.1. Taxonomy (NCBI): domain Eukaryota; kingdom Metazoa; phylum Arthropoda; class Insecta; order Hymenoptera; family Megachilidae; genus Osmia; species Osmia lignaria. The sequence goes on along the minus strand of NC_135037.1, from coordinate 339,409 downwards.
TGACCGTCTTCTGCCCGCGGCCCTTTGACATGCAGAGGGTGATTGAACCCGCATAGTCGACCCCGTTGCGAAGGAATGCCCTGACAGGCTGGACTCGTGAAGTAGGTAAGGAGCCATTTGTTGCGTACCCGTGTTGCCTTGGAATCTCGCATACCGAACGCAATTCCTTAGAACTCGTTTGAGAAGAGTGCGGTCCTGCGGAATCCAGTAGATCTGACGGACGAAGCTTTGCTTCGACGTGAGGCTTCCATGAAGGGTCTGTGCGTGTGCTGCCCGTACAATTAGCTTGGCCAAGTTAGACTGACGGTGAACAACGATTGGATGTCGTTGATCGTAGGTAAGTGTTTGCGAAAGCGTGGTCTGAGAGGGCGGAGAGTGAGACACGCACCTTGATTAAATTAATAAAGTTTTATTTACACTATTTACAATTATACGATAAAGCGCAATACACATAAATGAGCGTGGACAGAGAAGAACTCGAACCGCGCTCGTAATTCTCGCGTGGACCGAAAAGCACGTGGTAACACGGCGAGCGTACGAACAAGAAGAACATGATCGATTATGGCGTCGATCGTGCCGGCAAGCGCGTGGAGAGGGGATCGCGTGGACAAAGTGGGCCCGAGAGGTGCTGCCGCTATCGGTAACGACGCACCGACGAAATACTTTCGTTGCCAACTTCGTGGGCCGAGACAATTTGGGGAATTTCGCCAACAGTAAGCGATGCATGATCCAATCTTCCATCCACGCGAATGATCCCGCAGTTATCTAAAACAGGCCGTAAGGCTAATACATTGGATTTTCTTTTAATCGGTTTACCTGTTTTTAGGTTGAGCAGTTCCTCGGAGAAGTATTCCGCTTGGTTCAGGCGGAGAATACATTTTCGAGCTTCATCCAGTTCCGTAGACGTCAGGAAACCCTTTCGTGTGTTGTTGTTGGCCCGAGAGTTCCACACGAAGCGACTCAGGTAAGCTGTAATGCGTACTAGCTTTGTCAACGACGAAAATCGACATAGTAGGTCGTTATCAGTTTCTGAATGGTTAGCTGCAATGGCGTGGGCAGACGATCGTTGCTCCGAAAGCGTGTCGTCCTGAGAATGAATGAACGACGGCCATGTGCTGAAGGGCGACTGAAGCCACGGAGGACCATGCCATCAGCGCTGATCTTCCTTCAGCATTTGCACGGTGACTCGCCTGGTTGCTAAATCCGCCGGATTATCGCCGCTATGAAGGTGACGCCAATCCACATCTGGAAGTAGTGTCTGGATTTCGACCACGCGGTGTGCAACAAAGAGCTTCCACCTAGAAGCGTGCGATTGGACCCACGACAATACCACCGATGCATCCGTCCAAGCGTATAAGGTGGCTCGCAGAGGGAGTATTCTGTCCCGAACTGCTACCATGAGCCAAGCTAGTAACAGGGCTCCACATAATTCCAAGCGCGGGATGCTGCAGAGCTTGATTGGCGCGAGCTTCGTTCTCGCGATGAGGAGTTGAACACTCGCAATGGTGGAGGAATTTGGTAAGCGCACGTAGACTGCAGCGGCGTATGCTCATTCGGAGGCGTCGCGAAAGCCATGCAGATCGATGTGATCCTGCATCGCGTCCCTGTAACTGACCCAACGTGGTAATGAAATCGTCTTTACTGCTTCCAGATCTTGTCGGAATTGGAACCAGTGCTCCTCCAAGCGGTCTGAAAGCGGCTCGTCCCAGTCTGCTCCTGACAACCAGAGATCCTGCAGGAGTGTTTTGGCGCGAATGAGAACTGGGGAGACCCATCCAAGGGGATCAAAGAGCCGAGCTGTGTGAGAGAGGACGAATCGTTTCGTCCAAATTCGAATTGTAGGCGTGTTGTCCGCTCTGGCTGAGGTAACGGTAAGCGTGTCTGCCACCGCATTCCAAGTCATACTTAGCGTCTCCGTGTCTGGACTCGCCTGCAGGAATTTATGATCCCTCCAACTAGTCAAGGTCCACTTGTCAAGGGGAAACCCGCCCGCCATGAGGATGCCAATTAACTGATGTCGAGCTTCCTCAGCCTTGGCAGGATCGTCGGCCCCAGCCAACAAGTCGTCCACATAGGCATTTCGACGCAATATGGCGGCGCCCAAAGGGAAGCGTTGATCCTCATCGTCTGCCAGCTGTTGCAGAACTCGCAGTACAAGGTAAGGAGCTGAAGTTGTCCCGTAAGTGATCGTGGTTAAACGAAAGTCTCGGACTTCGTTGTCAGCCTCATCTCTCCACAGTATGCGTTGCCAATCCCTATCGTCAGGATGAATCGATATTTGTCGGAACATCTTTACTATGTCTGTAGAGAATACGCATCGTGGAAACCTCCACCGAGTGAGCACCAGCCAGAGGTCGGACTGCAGACGTGGTCCTGACGCTAGAGCCTGGTTCACCGAAGGTCAGTTGCCTGAAACATAAGATCCGTCAAAAACAACTGTAACGGGGCGGTCTGGTCGGTTTCCCCGTGCCAGGGTTCGCTGGGGAACAGGTTCGAGAAATAACGAGGCGGTGTTAGTATGAAAATAGAAATGTTTATTCAGAATAAAGTATAGACGGGGTGAGCTATAATGGTAGTAGTGGGCCGCCGGCTGCGGCCCCGGGAGGCGTCGATGTCGGTGGCGGTATCCTGCCGGGCTCGCTACAACAGAAAAGAGAATCTAACGGTGAGCTGGCGATGGAGCCGTGTCGCGCTTAGCCTAGATGTACATTGGCTTACAAACTACGGGCGGAACCCGGTCCGTTATAGAAGTTACGCGGTCTTAACCTAGCGCGGTTCGTAGCGGTCGCTACGCGGTCTTACTGGCTAACGGCGCAGAGTCGGAGCGCGGAGTGAAAGCGCTGAGCGGAGCGCGAACGCGAACGAAAGAGACGCGGTGTTACGGCGCACGCGTGAGACGCGGAGTCGCTGGAGATCGGGAGAAGGGATGGCCCCTTCGGACCGTCGGTCTTTATTTAATTCGCGCGCTGCGATGTTTCGCGCTGCGGTAGAGTTGCTGCCCGCTTGCCTGACGCGGCTGTCTTCTCGTACACCGTGGTCAAACCTAGCAGTGAACGAGTCGACGACCAGTCCTGGCTCGCCCTGGGTCTAGCCTCGGGACGGGACGGGATCGATTGCCATAGGCCGGATGCGGTGCCGTGTAAGCTAGCGTTCGGAACCCCGCGGTCAAATCGGCCGATGTTACGGACGCGCACTAGTTTGGTCATCCTTGGACAAACCTCGGGGCTGACGAAGCTAGGCGCCTACGGCTGCTGGACCGGTTTTGAGCTGCCAGCCAGTGACGTACGTCACGGTCCGACGGCCGGTGAGCTCTTTGCCTGGACAAACCGCGACGTCGAGCCTGCCTGTGCTCCGGTCCGACCTCCTAGGAGGTCTGCTCGGGGCCGAGGCCCCGAGGCAACTCATCGATCCACGCGTCGATCGATCCTACTTATAGCCTCGCTTGTGGGAGTGGGGAGGCCGCCGCGGTGGGGGCCCGCGATGCGCGACGCCGATCCGCGGCTGTCGTCGCACAACCCGAATCTTTTCATTCCCTGACCCAATGGTTTTCTAGACTGCATGGTGAGGCAAGTAATTGGCGCTAGCAACCCCACTTGGAGGCTGGTTCCATGTGTCCCAGGCGCAGATACTCCTCCATGAAGTCCGTATAGGATGTCTGCAAAAAGGAGTTCTTCTCCCATCTTCGCTCGGCGACCAAAAGTCGCTGTAGAGCGGCACGCTGAGGCACCCCGATGTCTTCGGGTTTAACCTTCAGGAACAGAAGCCGTACCACGTAGCGCGCTAAATCGTCACGTGGGTGCGCTTCCTTAAAATACTCCTCACAAGCAGTGTCTTGTGGGCTCCACGGCGGCCTCGAATGGACCTCCTCAAGCTTCCAAAATCGTTGCAGATCGTTTCGGAGATTATCTAAGCCTCGGATGAGTTGCACCCGAGCCACCCCAGAGACTACTAGAGATGGTGTTGGCCCTATTCTCCAAGAAAAGGTACCCACAAACGTCGGTTCCGAGAAATACGTCTACTTTGCGTGGTATTCTGAACTCCGGGTCGGCCAGCGGCAATCCTTGCATATGCGTCCACGGATGGTCCTCCACTGGATGAGATGGAGTCGGAGAGGTGACTTTCCTTGTCACGAGCGCTTTGAGCGTAATGCTCGACTTCGTGCTTGGTCACCCCGACGCTCTTTTCCTGATAACCGGTGAGTAGCACCCTCACTCTTTTCCGCTACAGCTGGAGTGATTGCGCGACTTTCTCGCTGACAAATGACGACTCAGAGCCTGAATCTAGTAGAGCTCTGACGTCTAAAGTGCGTCCCTCAGTCGACTCCAAGCGGACCCGTGCGGTTGCCAATAAAACCACCCGTTGAGATCGGACCGTGTAAGCAGCACTCGTGCTCTGTGCAATCGTGGTTGTCTTGGATGACAATAGTTGATCCTCCCGGAATGCATCGTGTAACAGTGTGTGATGATTGGCCTCGCAAACCAGGCACCGAAAATTCGACTTACAAGCTGCAATGTCATGATCTGAATTTAGACATACCGTACACACGCCTATCTTTTTGACCAGCGACAAGCGGTCTTGCGCGTTCATTTTCTTCAACTTCGTGCAGTGGGCAAGTGTGTGAGAGCTAGCATACGCCGGAAACGTCTTCGCAGTCTTAGGCTTGACTGTCTCTTTGACGTTCGTGGTCAATGTTATCTGAGGTCGAGCGTTCGAAACGGGTGTACGCTTGGAGCCTTCCTTAGACTGGAGAGGGGGCGTACCCACATTCGTATCCTTAGCAGAAATAATAGCATGAGCACGATTTTCCAGAAAATCCACCAACGCAACGATTCAAACGGCGGAAGCGTGGTTGGATCCACTAAAGAAGTTTCCCAGGTGAGCCTCGTAGTCTGATCCAGCTTCTCGGTAAGAAGAAACGAAAACCATTCATCCCACGACTCCACCGGTCGCTCCAATGAGGCGAGTGCATCCCTTGGTTGGCGAAACTCGTCGAGGATCCTTTTAATTTCCTGAGATGACGCCTTTGCAATGGGAGTACAGGTGAGGATACGACGCATGTGTGAGGCCGCTAAGATCCTTCCGTTACCATAGCGACGCTCCAGGGACGCCCACGCTGAATCGTAATTACCGTCCGTCATTGGAGTGCAGGTAAGCATTTTTACTGTGTCACCTGCAAGACTAGATTTGAGGTAATGTAATTTTTGCACCTTACTTAGCTTTTTCGAATCGTGAATTAGTGCTCTGAATTGATCCTGATAACTTTCCCACTGTGACAGGTCCCCAAAGAACGTGGGCAGCGAGGTCGTGGGTAAAGTCGGTTCGCCTGACGACGCTTTGCCTGAAGAATTCTCGTCTCCTGGCTTCTTCCGGTCTGCGACGAGGAGAGCAATCCGCTCCTCCAAATCCACGAGGTGCGTGAGGTAAGTATTTTCAATGGTGCTGAAAACGTCTTCCTTCAAATAAGGTGATGATTTGTCACTGGCGCCAATAATAGATTTGTGAGTTGACGAAAAATCACGCCAATAACAGCTACTGCCGTTGCTGCAGCATAGTTAGAGTAAGTTTTTCTTGCCCGGTCTTCAGCGTATTCTTCATGAAAATCTCTACACAATTGGCCAGGTCTTCTTGAGCACGCAGTAGGTTGTGGAATGACGACATCATGATGAGTCACCCCGCAAAAACTGTTCGCTAACGACACGGAAGGACATACACAGCATGCGCGTGTAAGGTCAGGACTCGCGACCGTTGGCGGTTTGAAATTCGGACCGTTTAACGGCGTGTATGTAATAAAGGATACGATTATTCTGATTAGGCGCAAGAAAATAAAGTCAGCATATCTCACAAGAAACTGTAGTCTGTAACCCTTTTTCAGCAGTTCGGAAAGTCCAGTGGGCGATCGGCCACCATTGGATCGTACTTCGATGCACTGAGAACGTAGATCGCCAAGAAATGACTGCACTCACAGCCGGAAACAACGAATCGATTCACGATGGTCTGAATCAAGGTTCCGGACGTTTAGATCCGGCTCGAAGGACCAATGTTTTGAAAACTCGAATTGTTGGACAGTGTAATATACACTTATAAAAAAAATATGAATCCTGATCCGCGATTCCTTCCATACAAAATCGTCATTTTTCCGAATTTTTTGAGGTTTTTGATTTTTTACAGCTCGGGTTTTCAATCTAAAAATCTGCAAACTAGTATTATATGTGCCTCATGAATAAAAATATCTCTGATTTTTTTCAGAATTTTTCATGCACAAATATACGAGAAATTGACCAAAACATGTGTTTTACATTTTTCCCCATTACTACTCCTCCAGATGAGATACAGGGGTGTACAGGGCTAAAACTTGGCAGACTGTTTTTTCTTGATAAGCTATCGAATGAGCCATTGTAAGTCAAATTTGGTTTGGGGACACTTTTGACCATCTCATCCGGCTATACCCTTTCCAGCCTTGGTTTGGTGTACGACTCTTATGCCCTCTGCCTCAGCTCTACCCTTCTCCTTCATTCGGCAGAGGACATCCGCAAATGAAGCCTTTTCCGTTAACCGTACCGCTATCGCCTCAGGCTATACGGCGTTGGCCCTTTTTCTCGGAAGCTGGGGGATATACCCCATCGTGCCTCCTTCTACGCTTAACATACCCTCACCAAGAATCTGACGGCTCCAGAGGGGTAAGTCCTGTATCTTTAAAACTTCTTATCCTCGGGGTTTTGGGTCCTCTGCCCGTGACCCCTTCGACCATACTGACCATACGGGTCTCTTCTCAATATTGATCGTTAGAGGGGTGATGTCCTTCCCTTTCCTCCCGCGACTACCATTTTTGGTACCACACTTGATACACACGGGGTCACGTAGGCTGCACTAATAGAGGTCCTCCTCATCGCGGTGGGACCCTGATTTCCACTTTTATTCGCTGGTGTCGTCTCATTTATCTGTGCGAACCAAGAGTCTGGTTCTACCTGTGTCCCAGCACACACACGACAGGTACTTTTACTTGTCTGCACTTGTTCAGCAGTGGGTCTCCTTCCTAGACGGGGGGGGGGGTTGGTCTTTGTCAGATCTACCGCCACTTCTCTAATCGTACCGGTGTATTCCTCAAACTGTTTACAAGTCCCTTTAATTACAGGGCTGAAGTTCTTGGCTTTGCTTAGGTAGCTCTTTATTGTCTTATTTGTCTTAGATAGCAGGCTGGTGAGAGTGAGGTATAATAGGACTCGTTGGGCAAAAGTTGTGTCGAATAATGAATAAAAAAAGAAGAAAAGAATAATAGTATCGAACTATTGGTTGCTCATGAACAACGAATAAATTAATGAATGTTCATGTAGAATGAATAAATTGAATTCATCCAACACTTTTATTCGTTGTTTGATATGGATAAAAAAGATACTTTTTAGCGATTTTTGAGAAAAATGTGTGTTACGAAAATTGCGAGTCCGGAGAGGTCTGCTAAGGAAGCACGCTCTTTGTTGCGAACACAGTGTTTATTGCACACAGAAAATTATATTTACAATAGCGTAACAGTAAATGGAGTTGCACGAAGAAACAAGCGTGGTCACAGAAACTATATACACTTATTACTAATTACCTATCACTAAGGGATGCGAGATCAGCGAACACGTCTTTACTCAACGAACGATCGACCTGGAGTCCTAGAGAGTCCGAAATGGTGGAAGAGGTAAAGCGGATTTTAGTGAACCGGCCCATTTAGGTAATTTATGACCCGTGTCTACGAACTGAGGTGCATACGGACGCCAGTACGATCGGGCTAGGGGTGATTTTATTTCAAAAACACGGCAATGTAAACCGAATACATATTACAGTCGTAGAACCACTTCCGAAGAGCAGAGGTACTATTCTTATGATTTGGAGACTCTAGCGATTGTTGCTGCGTTAACGGCTTTCAGAGTTTATCTGTTGGGAATTAAATTTATTGTAGTAACCGACTGTAATGCAGTGCGGGCTACTGCCACGAAGAAGGACATCCAACTCAGGGTAGCCCGCTGGTAAATGTATCTTCAAGACTATACCTTTGATATTGTTTATCGTTCTGGTTCAAAGATGGTTCATGTGGATTATTTGAGCCGGAACCCAGTATAGTGTTGTGCAATCGATCTTACTGAGGCGGAATGGATTAAGGCGAAACAAATGCAGGACCCTGATCTTGAAGTAATTCGCAAAATATTGGAGTCGCGTAGTGTACGGTCAGACACTAAGCTGCCTCGAGAAATATGCTCTTACGGCTGGTGTTATCTTCCGTAAGACCGAAAAAGGCGATACGTGGGTGGTACCTAGGATGTCGCGGTTTAATGTGGTAAGATACTGCCATGATGAGCAAGGACACTTCGCGCTGGAAAAGACTTTAGAGAAGGTGCAAGAGAATTATTGGTTTAAAATAATTGGTTCAAAATATGTAGTCTTGTTTTAATTGTCTGTATTATAAATCGTCGAGTGGGCGGAAGCCTAGTTTACTACACCCTATAGAAAAAGTAGTCGTCCACTTTCATACCATACATCTTAACCATAGTTCGCAGCCATAGGAAGAATACGCAAATTCTCGCAATTATTGACGTTTTTATGAAGTTTTGCGTACTTGAGCCTGTTCGTGACACGTCAACAAAGTACGTCAACTACTTCGTAACGTTTTCACGATGTCATTGGTCTTCCTTTCCAACTTCAAATGGGACTGCTAGCCTCAGCGTCTGCGAAGTCTGTTTCTCAATAAATCTGTTATTCTCAGTAACCGAGAGTAAGCGAGAGAAGCTCGTATTGATCCTTTCAATATAGCCGAACGTAGAAAAGAATAAAGAGCGGAAAAATACCTCGCAGACGCTCAACCTAACAGTCTCATTTGAAGTTGGAAAGGAAGACCAGTAACGTCGTGAAAACGTTATGTTGCCGATATTTCATTAGACAACGAATAATTGCCGGTCTCTTTTTCTCGATTAACTCCGCGTATTTCCACCGCTAGGTATGGAGGTAAAAGCAAGGAGGAACATTTCACACGAACAGAAATTTTATTTTTTAAACACCGTGGTGTTACATGTAAAAACTTTAGTGTTATCCCGTAGGAATCCAAAGGCGTTCTGATCTGAGAGGTTGCTCCCGGATATATTCTAATTCGCGAAAGATAAGGAGAGGTGATCGTATGATCCGGTGTTCCCTCCTCGAATGTTCAGGATCGGCACAATGACCCAGCGACAGTAAACCATTTTCATTGCAACAGGATCATTTATGGATGAATGGGTAAGTTCTATTTACATTATTTTTGAATGCTTCCCGATTTAACATGTTTATTAGTTATTCCATTTCAATCTTTTTTTTATTATGTGGAAACTTTTTTTATTCCCAAATCGTGTATTTGTTTTTCCATATTTTTTTCAAAAATGATTACAAAGTATTTTTCATTTTTAAATTCCTATCGTACAACTAATAAAAGTGTTGAATCAATTCGATTTATTTATTCTACGTAAACAACGATTCATTACTTTATTCGTTGTTCATGAGCAATCAATAATTCGATATTATTATTCTTTTCTTTTTTCAACCGACTTCGAAAAGGAGGAGGTTTCTCAATTCGATCAGTATGTATCTTTTTTTTCCTGTGTGTGTTCACCGATTACTCCGAGATGGATGGACCAATCAGAACGAAACCTTTTGTATCTTGTAGGGTATGTCTTCCGATTGGTTCCATTGAGAAAAATTTTTCACTTTTTCATTGTTATTGCAAAATACAGGAAGTTTTTAATCTCAAGATTGGACGATTTCAATGACCTTTTAATATGTTGTCAAGAGCATGATTCTGAACAACTTGTTCATTATGCATAATTAATGAAAAGCTTTAGTTTCCGAGATATTCGTGAAAAACTATTGTTACTACTACATTAAATTCTATGTATGTCAATGAGTCTCTGGCGGTGTATGGGTTAGCATGCAGTCGCCGATTCTTTACTGTTTCTATACATGTCTAAGGTATGCGAGGCCGCGAAACCGCGGGCCCCTGCCAGCGCGCACCGCGAACTCGCGAGGCAGCCGGCCTCGCGAGCATTAATATACCGGGCCGCGAGGCGATAGACGCCAGATCGACACTCGGAAGCGAGTCACTTTGATGAGCGATAAAGAGGCGATCAACTACGATTTTTGGGCTCCTGTTAATTCCTCCAGCAGCGTTCGGCAGGACGGGTTGTGTCTACGGCCGTCCTCCGATACAGTCCGCTGTCTCCTTGGCCACGGCCGAGAGATTTCCCTCTCTCGGCGGCTTCCCGACCGCCGGACCGGGCGTTACGTCTCTACGGCGTCCACCGGAGCACGGTCTTCTTACTGCCTGGGTGCAGGACGGGTTGTGTCTACGGCCGTCCACCCATGAAGGCATCTAACCATCGTTCCCGACTATCCGACTACCTCCGCCGTTTTCCGTACCGCACTGAAACGTTACAATAGGACGGCCAACATCCCGTCTCGCGACCGCGCCGCGACCAGACCGCGCCGTGATCGCGACCGCTCGATACCGTTAGCTTTAAGAACTGCGCCGTGACCGCGACCGCTCGATACCGTTAGCTTTAAGGACCACGCCGTGACCGCAACCGCTCGATACCGTTAGCTTTAAGGACCGCGCCGTGACCGCGACCGCTCGATACCGTTAGCTTTAAGATCGTTAGTTGGTAAGACCGCTTAGACTGATAGGATACCCAGGGCCGTAGCTTTAAGTTAGACTGTAACCATAGCGTTAAATATATCTATTTTCACCCATATCCAACCGACTTATTCATTCGTTCGCCTGAACCCTGGACTTACCGGCTGAGCCGGCAACACCCCGGCGGTAACCCGTTACACATGTATACTTTGCAAGGGATGTACTGTACACTGATGAGATGTTGCGGAGGCTAAGGAGTGACTCCTCAGTCTGTCCCGCCTAGTTCCAACGTCGTTACGCACCTACACCACTTGACTTTACGGTGTGCAAGCGGCGGGCTTAGTAAGTGTGAGCGTTTCGACCAATAACGCGCGACGGTCTAGAATGCGTGTGCATTAGGCGTGACTAGAAACCTCTGACCAATCGTACCCGCATTCCTTAGCCTCCGCAACATCTCATCGGGATACAGTACCGATTGCGATGAAACCTTTCACATCTAATAGGAGATATTTTCGCGATATCACACTTGCAAAAATTTATGCAATTTGTTATTGTTAATAATTATCGTTATAACCAAAACCCTATTCCTTGGTGTTACTTTGCACGGAATGTACCGATCGCGATGAAACCTTTCGCATTTAATAAGAGATACATATTTCTGCGATGATCCCACTTGCAAACATGTATGGAACTTGTTATGGTTACAAACTATAGTTATTGCGATTAACCAATAAACCACCTTATTGCGATTAACGTAAACCACCTTACGGCATCCTACAAATACTGCTCGTTCCACTAAAAAGTGTGAAATAAAATAATTTTTAACAAAAAATACAACCGACTTCGAAATGCACTAAAAAAAATGAAATAATTTCTACTTCATTTATACAAATACCCAACAGCTATTAATAAAACCTATTTACGCGTTAAATAGTATACTAAATACAGTTCAACCTTTTTGGAGGTGGCGCAAAATTAAAAATACCCGAATATACGATGCTGCCAATAACGATTTGATAGGTTGCCGACATTTGAACTAGGATCTTCCTAGTAGAAGAAAGTATTTAATTTTCCGCCGCCTCCGAGAAGGTTGAAATGTATTTAGTATACTATTTAACGAGTAAATAGGTTTTATTAATAGCTGTTGGGTATTTGCATAAATGAAGTAGAAATTATTTCATACTTTTTAGTGCATTTCGAAGTCGGTTGTATTTTTTGTTAAAAATTATTTTTTTTATTCATTATTCGATGAAACTTCTGCTCAACGAATCCTATTATACCGACGTAGTGCCGTTGCACTTGATCACGACCGCACAGAGCATACTCAACACTCTCGTGGTTCGGCCCGCGCTAACGGCGCGCTCTGATTGGCCAGTGTTTTTCGTTAATAATTCGAAAACGAAGCCTTAACCAACATTTTGGCAAAGGAAAAGGTTGATTAAAATGACCTCATCCATAATCCCTCTTTGGCTCCTACCACAGTTCTGGGACACCCTGTATATGTATATGTATATCCTTACAAGTTTGAATCGCACATTGTTGAGTTCTCTTGCAGCTACCTGTGCGGGGAACGCTGAAGAACGGTAGGATGAGAGTGTGAAACAGGTGCAAAGTGCCATTAATTGTACCACTAATCGGAATACTCAGAAATCGCTGACACAACTTTTGTTTTGGTACAAGCTGCGTATCCTGGCGGACGCTAGGCTTCTCGCTCATTGTCAGATCCAAAGCACTCTGGACCAGGTGGACTTTCAAGGGATGCGTAACGCAGCGAAGGCTGCCACGGATGTCGAGCAGCTGGAGCAGAAAAGGCGTTTTCATGGAAGGAAACCTGAACTGCAGAAAGTACGCGGTTGGGGATGTCATGGTGTCAGCCAACCCTGTAACAGTTCTATAGAATATATAATTTTTTATTCGTCTGGTAACGGGGAATTTTTAGGTTGTCTGACAAGAAACAGCGATAGATATCTGATAAAATCTGCTTATATATTTTCTGAAGAATTATACAATTGGGAGCCTTTACGACTGTAATCAATGTTCTTTAATTTAGAAACCGCGAACGCCACTCCTAGCTTGTGTAAAGATATATAACGATTTATACGAATAACTTTAGAAAACGCGAACGCCACTCCTGGCTTGTATATAGATAAACAACGATTTATCTCGAATGTTAAAGGCTTTAAAGAAAAACGCGGACGCCACTCCTGGCTCGTAGGACAATGCTTGGTTGAACGACCTATTGAACTAATCTCGGTTCTTGTGAGGAATAATAGAATCTAACCAATTGGTGTCTATATGAGATTATTAGAATGACGAGAGATCTTGCCCTTGCGGGATAGAGTCGCACGTCGCTGATATGCACAAAGTCTTTGCGTTCCGTGATGTCTAGGAAATGTCCAGAGGCACTTCCGTGGTCTCTTGGATTTTTCCAGATTCAGTGGTTCGTTCAGTACCGTGCTTTCTCACACACAATAGATGGAATATTTGCCGGAACGACAATTGCACACTTGCCACCAGTAATGGGTAGGCATGCACTGTCGGCGGTTGCTATTGGATGTCTGTGAAATTTGACTGACAAGAACCGAAATTATCAATTTAACGCAACTACTGGTGTGATTTGTTACTTTGGGCGAGACTATGTTATTTGTCTATCTTGGCACTCCTGTTTAGAACAACTAAGAGGTTTCGGCAGGGCACGATTATGTGACCTCGACGATTTCTCTGTCTCTAAGCAACAGTGACCTTGATGTTGATATTATTTGTTACATGAATATTTGAAATAATTGTCTTGAATATATAAAACGTGATGCACGAGTCATATGTGCCACAAACCCAGGAGTCACAAACTGAGTCGCGGCACTGCTTCACGGAATTTGTATTTCACTGGTGTTGATGTGAACCGATTTAGTGTAACAGAATTTGGATGTTATAAATTCATTAAACTGACTACTACGACGAAACCTTGGTTATTCGCGAACGGGTATCCCTTGTAGCAGTGCCGCGGCTCAGCTTGTGCACGCGACTCCTCGGTTTGAGGCGCATACACGAAGACAGTAAATCGGCAGTTTGACGATTTTACCAAGTCGGTTTGACTCGCCTTCGCGTATCGTTTCTCGCCCAACGGACCCTCGAATTTCGCGTCTTAACGCTAGCGCTTTCGAACGTAGAGTGTCGGATCATCGATGCGCATCGACCTCCTTCGATCGATCCTAGGTAGGGATCGATACCACGTGGGAATCGATGCGCACGCATCTCGAGCGAGTGGGAATCGTTGTCGTTTAAGGGGTATGCCCCCTACTGAGCCGAATATATACATATATATTTATATGTAACATATACGGTTACAACCCGGGAGTGACTGAAGAGAGCCGAAAACTGCTAGCTGTAGCAACGGGGCCCTTAAGGATGACGGCAGTTTTGCCCAACGATTGCTACAAAGTTTTCGATCTGCGGGACCTGCAGAAATCTCCCAATAGCCGTAGCGTAGTGACTGTTGATCGGATGAAAAGATGGGTCACGTTCGATACTACCCAATAGCAAGTGAGTAGATAAAGGACTATGATCCCTGCATCTGTCACGGGTCGAGTTTATTTGGTTGGAGTCTGCGGCCTTGAGGAATAATTCGGGGTCAGCATTGCGTTCAATGACGGGCGCAGGCAAGGCCTGGGACCCACATCAAGTTTAGACCGTCCAGGTATGAGGTAGGGTCAACCCTGTATCAGTTGGAGGTCTGAGCGGCGGCCAGAACCAAGGCTAGTCGGAGTCAGGGTTAACACCGGATTGTAGTGGCCGGTTGCCTACTCACAAGGAGAAGGCGTACGATTTCCCCTACGAATCTCAAGGAGTGGTTCGCGTTCGCGAAGGCAGAAGGAACGGTGAAGTCAGTAATGAGACGTAATTTTGCGGTGTAACAAAATATTGATTTATTCAAAATCAGGTAGTTGAGTATGGCAAGGGAGCCTATCACAGAATAGTGGAAGCACCGCAAATCTAGTGGCAATTTATGCGTTTAACAATCAACGGAACGCAATTCACATCTACTAGATGTTCGATAGACGCGCTTATCACAAGGTATAATATAAGAAGGACTTGATTAGATTGATCGTCAATGATTCGTATAAGGCACGCAGATCGGATACACGCGCGAATCGGAAATGTAATACAGAAATGATGACGCAAAAGAAAATCTCTCAACCAGTCGAGTGACTTTAACGCGACTCAAAAAATTCAGTCTTCTTTTATACGGAAAAATGACTGGTTGAATAACGCACTTTAATAACCGCGGAATAATTATAATAGAATATAATATAATATAAGAAAATATACGAAAATATAACGAAAAGAGGCCACAACGCAATATCGTGACTCTACTCGGAATGCGAAATGTAATATACACACGACGGTTACAGAATTCCGTCGGTCGTCTACGATTCAAACACCTTTCACCAAGGACGAGTTATTGTTCGCTCAATTCGCTTAGGAAACATACACCGATATCGCGACGCACGAAGGTCGCGTGATCGGGAGCGCGTAGGCACAAAGGAACGTTTGAATTTATTAACCGTGCTGCGAAATATTAACTTTATGCGCGGAATGGCGAGCCAGCAGAATCCGAGGATACTTCCGGTTCAGCGAGGCTTTCACCTGCGAATCGACGGTGGTACTGACTTCACGATTTCACTCACAATCAAAGGATGAGAAAGTCGCGCACTAAGTCCCGACCCTCGACTCCTTTGCAGATTGAAATACGTGAATTTAAGAGTAACCGATAACCGTGGATTTGCCGGAATCCGTCAACGTTCTTCCTGTCATACAAGGCATACTCAAGGAAAAAATTAAGACTGCCAAGATCGAGATCACGGCCCTCCAAATTGCAATGTAAAAATTGCCAGAGCACAGGTAGAACTACGATGACTCTACCAGGTTTCCCCAGGAATCAACGATGTTTTGGATATGTCTGCCTAGAACGATCTTTCGAGGGTACTGAGTCCCAAGATACAAGGCTACTACAAGATGAAAGGGAGATGTCCAAGTTCGGGCTCTAGTCACGACTTGCTGGATCGCAATCTTAAGACAGTTTTTTCCAGGAGGAGAGCCGTAGGCGAAAGCGTCCGTTCTGTTTGTCGGTTGAGACCAGAGTATCGATCGCTGAATCGATACTAAGCTCCTTCGATCCGGCGTTCGAAGGAGGGGATACGCGCACGCGCTCCACTGTGACGAAAAAGAAGGGATAGCATATACCATCGCTATAGTTCCGATCTCCCATGAAAAATCTATACTACTTTGTACTATACTATGTAACTGTACGAATGTACGGTTACAACCTACATTCGCGACAAGAACAATTGTAATAGCCTGAGATTGTAAAATATGCATTGCTGTGTCAAACCCACATTAGCATCTTTCTTCAAACCCAGTGAACCTAGTGACAGTTCCCACAAAATTTGACTAAATAATATAAATTACGCGTCCTCGCACCTGAAAGCCTCCGCCAGCCACACGCGAGTCCCCAGGACTCTTACAGGGTCCTTCGCCGTGAATCCGGACCGCTCAAAGGAATTTAAGAAAGGCAACGGAGAATTTATTATAGACACTGGCTCGATGTTGAACTTAATTAAGTCAAACGCGCTACGGACCGACGTGCCGATCATTAAATGCGAGAGCGTCAGCGTAAAAGGACTTCAAGGATACATTATTGCTGCCGGTATCATAAGCATTAAGATAAATGGAAACCAAACGCTTTTCTACGTCATCGACAACCCGGATTTCCCTGACGGAGTAATAGGACTCTTAGGTAGCCTGTACCACCTGCAAGAAGAGAGCGAAATTTCTTTTTATCATAGAACCCTAGTAACAAGCAAACGGCCGATTCATCCAATCGGATTCTCGAACTCACGGGAGATAAAAGAAACGCTGACTTCTTGCCAACGCAACCAAGAAGCCCCGCGAGCGCTCCTCGGTAAACAGGAATGTATGAAAGTTGCGTCAGCCGATTGCACAGGCGATAACGACGAAGACGCGGACCGCGCCGTCGAACAGCTGACCCAGCGAAATTCTCAGGAATCGGGTGACGAAACGCGCAACACGACCGACATTATTGACCTACCTAGGCCGCTGACGCCGCTGACAGATAAACAGCTGGAATTTCAAGGCGAGGACCTAGGAGACTATGTCGTCACGCAACAGACCGATGCGAAGTTAAAAGGATTCGTAAAATAAACAACGCATTAAAATTAGATCATTTAGAAGATAAACCGCGACGCATGGTCCAAAGTATCGTAGCGCGTTACGCGGACAGATTTTTTATTCTCGGCGATCCCCTGGGAGACACTAATGCAATCGTTCACAACATCCCTGTGGACGACAAAACTCCGGTATTCACGCGACAGTATCCCTTTAGCGTCGACCAGGAGAAAGAAATATCTAAACAAATACAGAATTTAGAGGATGTAGGGGTAATAGTTCCCTCGAACTTCCCATATAACTCGCCCCTCTGGCTAGTTCCGAAAAAACCGGATTCGAAGGGAAATGTACGCTGGAGAATGGTCGTAGACTTCCATAAATTAAACGCGAAAACAATCGACGACCGTTTCCCGATTCCCTGCATATCGGATATTTTCGACCGGTTAGGAGGTGCAAAGTACTTCGCTGTTTTCGACTTGGCAAATGGATTTCATCAGATACGCATGGCTCCTGAGGACCAGGAGAAAACGGCATTCTTGACTTCGGATGGACACTATGAATACGTGCGCATGCCGTTCGGATTGAAAAACGCGCCCGCCACCTTTCAAAGGCTCATGCAACTCGTTTTGAAAGGACTAATCGGGAAAATCCTGTACGTATATATCGATGGTATAGTAGTTTACGGACGCACTTTGGAGGAAATGGAAACACGACTCGAAACTCTATTCCAACGCCTTCGCGATAATAACCTTACATTACAACCAGATAAGGCAGAATTTCTGAAGAAGGAAGTAACCTATTTGGGCCACATCATCTTGTCCGAAGGAATAAGACCAAACCCGGAGAAAATTCGAGCAGTAGAAAGTTTCCCAACTCCAACCACGCGTAAAACACTGAAACAATTTCTAGGATTAGTAAACTACTATAGGCGATTTATCCCGGATCTGTCACAACAGGCCAAACCTTTGACAGAATTAACTAGTCCCAAGAAACCCTTCGCATGGACCGAAGTCCATCAGAAAAGTTTTGAGGAATTACGACAGGCGCTCTGTAAAGAACCTGTTTTACGTTATTCGAATTTTGATGAGCCTTTCATTATCACCAGTGACGCATCAGACATCGCTGTCGGCGCTGTCCTAAGTCAGGGCAAAATAAGCGAAGATCCACCTATTGTCTACGCGTCGTTAGCTCTTACGCCGGCTCAACAAAATTACTCTACAACGGAGAAAGAACGCTTCGCAATCATTTTTGTAGTCAAACATTTCAGAACATACATATATGGCAGAAAATTTACGCTAGTAAAATCGCCCTCTACAATGGCTATTCTCGGTCAAGAACCCGGCATCACGACTAGCCCGCTGGAGAATACTCCTAGAGGAATATAATTACGAAATTATATACAAACCAGGTCGCATAAATGCAAACGCGAACGCTTTGTCAAGAAATCCGGTACCTTTTGCACTGCCAGTAATATCCTCAGACCAGACCACCACTGCAGAAGAACCCATTGCAAACCGAGTAAGCGCACGTCGTGCGGTCCAACCTAGGCCAAATTACGAGGAACCACCATCATTGATCCTAGATGAAACACAATCCGTATAAAATATAGAACTGGAAGAGATCGATCCTAATGCAAACTCCACCATGATAGATGACAACGTCACCACGGAGCAAGAGCATGAGGCACTGGCGTGTAGTACCCCGAAACCAAGAAAACGTGTATCTTGGGGGTCACCTCTCTCCACCCGGGAACTTATAGAGCCATCTGAGGACCAACCTGATCCAGGACACGAACCATCCTCGTACGATCTTTCGCAGACGGATACCGTCAGACAACCGGCACGCATCTCCTGGGACTTGCCATCCCCATCAGAATTATTAGATATACCGCAGTCAACAATTAGGACCCCTGAATTTACTCGCGAATGGAAGGACATCGATAATATTTACGCACCATACCCACAGGTCACCGTCAGCACAACACCGGTTAAAGCAATCCGCTGCAAAATAGTCGTCTCTAAAGCTCCTCTCACGGAGGGTCCTGGTAATATCGCGCACTTTATCCCTGCCGATAAAATTCTCACCAGCCCCACCTGCAGAACGCTAAAAGCTCTAGGAATGCTCTCCGAAACGAATTTGCTGACTGAAGATTTAACCGAAGGGCGCGTAATCGTTACGCAGACGGAAGAAAGGCTAATCTTTAGCATCGTGGGCGCTAGATACTTCTTCCAGACTATCGAACAACACCAGATGTCTTACTTATTGCATGCTCTCAAACTCGCAGCAAAAATAGAAGGAGTAGATAATTTTCGCATCCCAACGAGCGGAGAGACGATGCACCAATTTGACACTGAGACATTACAACAACGAACCGATCACCGTGACAATATGCACAGGCGAAATACAAACTCCGCCAGAAGATCACCGAGAAGACATCATTCGCCATTATCACGAAAGTCTAATAGGAGGTCACAAAGGAGTAACTAAAATGTATCGACGCATACGGAATCTTTTCGACTGGCCCAGAATGTATCGAGGTGTGGAAGATTACATCCGATCCTGTAAAAGCTGCCAAGAACAAAAGTTGGTACGGATCAGAACACGAGAACCGATGCTCATCACAAATACGCCAGCCAGGCCTTTCGATAAGGTAGCATTGGACACCGTCCGACCTCTTCCGTTCACGCCCAGCGGAAATCGACATATTCTCACACTTCAGTGTCAACTTTCAAAATTTTGCATGGCCATTCCGCTACCGGACATCCGACCTGAGATCGTAGCAGACGCCTTCTCACGTTACTTCGTCACAATTTTCGGCGCGCCACGGGCAATCCTCACAGATCGCGGAACGCCGTTTATTAATCAAGTTCTTAAAGGAATAGCTAAGACTTTTAATATCGAGCACGTTACCACCTCCGGTTATAGACCTCAAACAAACGGTTCCCTTGAGCGCAGTCATCATATACTAATCGAATATCTAAAACACTTTACAGAAAACAAACATGACTGGGATATTTTCCTTCCTTTCGCAACGTATTCATATAACACATTGACACACGAGGCAACAAATTTCTCGCCTTATGAAGTAGTTTTCGGCCAGCTAGCAAGAGATCCCTTCACTCCTATGACTCGCAAAGAACTCCTGACCTATTCAGTATACATTCAAAATTTAGTACAAAAATTAGAAGAAATCGGTCAAATAGCAAGAAAGAATCTTGAACAAAGCAAAGAACGCTCAAAATTACAGTACGATAAGAGAAGTAAAGAAGTCGAATTCTCTCCTAATGATCAAGTCTATGTGTTAAAAGAACCACGTCTTAGTAAATTTGACCCTCATTATATCGGTCCGTTCAAAATCTGCGAAATAACAGAAAATAACAACGCAATCCTCACGGACGAACAGGGAAGAAAATTCGCAAAACACTTAAACAAACTGAAACTTGCGCATTCGAAAAGTTTTGAAAACAAATCCGATAGCATCTGGAAACCTCCCCCTTTCGACCCAACTTGAACGAAAAGGCATTTATTTTAGGAAATCCAGTAAACTAACTAACGGCTGATCTATACCTACAAACTACTAGATAGGTCAACCAAATCACTATGGGCCCCTGGTACCTGCTACTAAGCATCGCCTCGATCCAGTTCGCGGCTGCGAACCATATGGAAGGCGACTATTACGTTACACGACTAAGGAACAACCCCGGACTGTACCCCGAGAAACTAGCCCCGATCCGCACGTTTCGGGCAACGTGGAGACTAGTCACAGCTCTGGATGTAACGGAAATCCCGATCAACCGCCCAGAAACATCTTTCGCAATAAACAGAATGAAAACCATGTGCTCTTCCCAAAATCTAACATCATGCCCCGCGGATGCCCTGAAGGACTAATTGGATAGAAAATTAGCAGAAGCACTACGCTACGAAAATTTGCTAGCGCATGCACTCAGAAAGAATGCGGTGAGAGAAAAACGAGCTCCACTCGGATTTATCGGTTCAATCAGCAAAACGTTATGCGGAACGCTTGACGCAAGCGACACAGAATATTACAACCGCGAAATCGATAAAATTTATTGCGACCAAAAACAAATAACATCACTAATTCACAACCAAACACACATAATCAGATCTGAAAGGCTTACGATACATTAAACATCTTGTCTCAGTCGGTAACAACAATGAATGTGAGAATCGAACACATTAGCTAAGGTATCAGCAATTAATAGACTCGAAGACCAGTTAGAGCTAGAATTGGCTATGAACTCCTGGGGAACCCGACTAATCCGCTAGACAGACGAATACGTACTGATACGTACTGACTACCCTGACTGACGCGATAATGTTTGCGAAACTAGGAATCCTACACCCAATGATCCTATCACCAGATCAATTACTCACAGCATGCCATACTATACAAATTTCCACAAATTTGGAGTTCCCGCTCTCCATGGACGAATTGATATCGGAGCAACTCCAAGACACAACGACCATGAGCGCCGTATACGCAAAAGGAAGAGTGATTATCACGATAGACTTTCCTCTCCTAGAAACGAATCCGTTCGAATTATACCACCTATATCCTTGTCCTGTATCCCAGCAGCTCACAATCAACACCTCGGCACCCCTAATCATCCAACCTCATACCGAATTCTTGGCAGTAGACCAGAGAACCTCGACCTTTTTCCTTCCTGATGAAAATTACCTTAAAACTTGCAAAAATCCTAACTATGAAATCCTCCCACTCCAAAACTATGAGCATAGCCACATCTGTGAAATCGACCTCATCCTGCGTCCAGAACAACTCGAGTGGAAACAATGCAATGTAAAAGCGGCTCTACCAAACAACATCCAAATCACCAAACTGGAAACCCCTAACACTTGGCTATTCGCAATACAAAATAGAGAAGCACTCCAAATAACATGTAACAAAAGATCAGCTGGCTACGAACAGCTCCAAGCTGCAGAAATATTACAATTGCAGGGCCACTGTGAAGCAACACAAAGATAATCGCATCAGGAATCAGAACACAACAATGTAACCACACCTTCAGACCCACTTCCAGCCTCAACATATCAAACCTCATCCAAGATCTAACCCCACATCACATCCAAATCCTGACGAAGCACCAGCAAAATCAACCAAAATTCACACCCATGAAAATAGACACAGACAATCTCCTAACTCTACAAGACATCGACGATCAAGCGCAAGACCTAGCGCACCACCATCGCGCCCAAACACATACCGCCTACATCACTTACGATTCATTATCAGCCATAAGCGTTGTAATTATGATAATAATAGCGGCAATCGGATACCGATACTAAAAAAAAACGAGCCAGGAACGACAACCAACCCAAACTTCGCCAGTTCACGGCAAAGGACATCGAGATGCAGAACCGACCAACCGTCACCCCAATAACGTGGCCCTCAGATCTGCGGATAGCAGAACTACCAGAAACGCAAACGCAAGATGGAATAACGAATCCCGGTTTCAAGAACAAAACAATCCTTTAATACTAAAACTAAGGAACCGGATCAGGAGGTTTAAAAGAGAAAAAAAAAGAAGCAAAACACGCACCACATAAAGGAAAAATATATATACGATTTATTTCCTTTTACACGAAAACTTTTTTATATGAAAAATAATTTAGCTCTTCTCCCGGAACAGAGGCTCGAGGTCTAAAATCGCATTTTCGTTCCACTCCCAAAGCTCCTGGAGGGTGAGCCGGAAATAGGCCCGGTACCACCAGACGGCCTTCCGGTAGGCGATGTTAACGTGCTCCGGGTAGACCCTATGCGTACCATCCTCACACTGAAGAAGAAAAAAAAAAAGGTATCGTAAGAAAATGAAAAAAAAAGAGGATAAAAAAGCCACTCATCCAGGATCGGAACACGTCCTCTTTTAACAGGGAAAGATCTGAGGAGATTTTATGAACGGGGTAAGAAGAGTAAATGTTATTTATTCCTTTTTTCTCACTCAATATTTATTATTCCGAACTTTGACGATATGGAGTGAACGTGCACACGGTACGTGCTAGACAAAACTCTTATTTTAAGTGGCGACTCGCCGCCGCTTGCCCAGGGTGAAATACTGCACCTCTAGACAAGGACAGCGAGCACGCCGCGCCTACGAAAAAGGCGGCAAAATCGCCGCGATTTGGGAAAAACCCCAAACGGACTCGTCATGTCCATGGAAAACATGCTGGATTGGCGAGTGGTCACCAAAATAATTAACGGTAACCACGCTCGCCAAGTCCCTTGTTATAACTTTTCCTCGTCAAGGGTCGAGGGCATGGTAACAGCGTTGTCGCTATAGATCCATAGTGATGGAATATAGTGATAGAGCTTCTAGTTATTCAGTGTCAAAGTAACGACACCACTCGACCGACCGGTATATATACCACGAAAACCCCACCATGTTCACCAGGAGCATAGCGACGATTAGTTCTACATCGACAATTTTTCAATAGCCATTGTGGAATGTCTAATTCAGCGTATCCGTAGACGCCGCACTTAAAAATCAATCCTTTTATGGTCATATAGATTTTTCGATCGGCATCTATTTCAAAATTATCGACTGTCTAGCGTGGGAGGGGTGTACTTTATGGCCAGTTCCCGCACAATCTTTCCACTTTATATGTTAAACGACGACACAAACCTGTATATATATTCGACACTTTACACATATATTTCTTTTCTTTATATTTTCAACAGCTGCGCACTATTGAATATTCTTCGGCACCTTTTACCTTTATATTTTGAACAGCTATCTTTTATTGTACAAATTTTTCACCATTATGTATACTCTGTGAATGCATGGAAATGTACATGTGAGTGAGCGCATGAGGGTGGCGAACGACGAAAACACCTTACACAAAATACCCTCTCGAGAGCATTTTGTGTCCAGCGTGAGGGGTGTTACGTCCCTAGTTATAACCCATTTTCGTCTTTCGCCATTCCAAGGAGGTTTTGTTCTGGAATCGGCGAAACATCAGCGTTTTCTCGCTTAGCGATGCCCGCGATACGAAATCGGGGAACTCGCGGAACGCAATGGCGAAAACCCTTTGCTTGTAGGTTTTCGCAAGCAAGGAGCGTGACCTACTCCCCTTTTGGGAGTATAAGTTATCGGCGCAACGCAAGTACGCCAGTTCCGTGATAGCGTATAGCAGAGACCGAAGTTCTGTCCGTTCGTGATCCGCAGTAGACCCGCGTGTAAGGCTACTCGAAACCAGGAAGATCATCGACGACGTGCTCGGACGACGGTTCAACACGAGTGTATCGCCGTGGTCTGAAATAACAGATCCATAATTGGACCAAGTCCAGGAGTGCACCCGTGTGCTGTGCAGGACCAGCATCAACCGCTTGTATCTCCAAGGTCGAGTCGTAGCCACGCGCTGCGAGTCTAGTGTACCGTCCGAAACGCGAAGTAAGTGTAAAACAAGACCTCTAGTGTGAATGACCAGCGAGTAATACGACAATGAACGAGTGACGCACAACACCTAAAGTCAGCGAAGGGTATGTAACTACAAAGACTGAATATATATATCGATATTGAAGAACCATATATGTGTATTACAATTACTGAACGCCCATCTTGTATCCTATACTATCCGCAAGGAAGGTCAAGGTACGCCTTAGCGTTTTAATCGGCAGAACCCGAGAAACGTAGTAACAGTAAAATAACCACCCTTAAGGTGGGACGTAACAATACTATATTTATTACAACGAAAATTATAATGTTTTAGATACAAAATAAAATTATTCATTATAACAATTTTAAACTGAAATTAATTATCATAATAAAACAAGGTGGTGACTGTGCTCAGCGGAACGTTACACATGTATACACTTGATTTTTATTTGTTTTCGAGATATTGCGCTAACAAATTTGGAGATTTTTCAAGGGAGAAATTTGTTACGCGGTACATGGCTACCATTTGCCTACGCAGATATTTATTCTTAATTTATTACACCAACCTAGAAAGGCTCGGATTCTAAAGGTCTCTTAAGCGGATCAAGACAACAATTGAACACGTAAAAGTCATTGCTTTACACTTTGGAAACTTCTACCCCTAAGACAGAAATAAGCTTGAACAAAGAGGGATTTCTGTCCTAAAATACACTTGGATTGTAACTATCGACAGACGTTTACGATCCTTTCATGACATTTCCAATTCTTACTATGACCAGATAGCCTTTTTGGGAGCCAAACTTAACGTACCACTTCACGAAGGACATTCCTTCTATCATCATAAATTCCCTGCGGTGAATGGGTCTGCTAACGTCGAACTAACACGACACTGTCCTTTAAGGACAAGACAAGCACCAACGACTCCTATGTGCACCGCAGATGTCGGTACTTTTGGCTCTTTAAAACGGGGTGTTGTCTCGCGACTCGATTCGCTTGCCGTGCTGCCAATCGGTCTCATCACCATTTTGAGTCCTGCCGAATGGCCTTTCCTGGTCAACTCCTACACGGTCGACACATCCCCGAGGGCTCCTCGTTGACAGTCTTGTCAACGCAGTCAGTCTTGTGCAGAAATCCTCGTGAACAACTTCTGTTCACTCGGCGACCTTCGCTCGGAATTCTCCTAGTGTTGGCGAAATTCCCCAAGACTACGCGAAAAGATGAAGTTGGCAACGAAAATACTTCGTTGGTGCGCCGTTACTGATAGCGGCAGCACCTCTCAGGCCCACTTTGTCCACGCGGTCCCCTCTCCACGCCGGAACCGGCACGATCGACGCCATAATTGATTTCCTTCTTCTTGATCGATCGTTCGATGTGTAACGACGTGTTCGCAGATCTCGCAGTTCGATCAAGTTCCTGTACACGCGACGCGCAATCTTTTCAGACCGCGCAGTGCGTTATTCTTATAGTCCTCGCATATTCATTTAATTGTTTATTCAGTGTAATTAGTTCATAAGTGTAAATAATTGTACAGACTCAGACCACGCGTGATTTTGTATATATTTTACTTGTACATTTTAGGTGTTCCTATTAAAGTTAAGCTTTGTGATCGTTACGCAGGCGTGTTTCACTCTGACCTCTCCGACCACGCAAAACGCGAACACCTAGTCTGCTTCAATAAATACTCCGGATAACATCTTTGACGCGTAGCTGACGCCTGATCAGCTACTCTTTATCCGAGTAGATGGTGGATGCCTGCTCCATCATCTCTACCGCACACTTACCCCAGTAAGTGTGCATTGTCTCTTGACGGACGCCTGATCCGTCTTCCATCATAATACACTTGCCCCAGCAAGTGCATCCATTCTCGGCTGGTGGACGACTGATCCACCACCTCTACCGCACACTTACCCCAGTAAGTGTGCCTATTGATAAATAATCCATTGAGATTAGTATGGTGTTAAATAAAGAGTTTATTTGTGAATGCAAGGGAAAAAGCCTGAAGGCGTAAAAAACCCTTGAAGTTTGATTTGTGTGTGTGAGTGTGTCGCATGTGATATGGATGATATCGTGTGTACGAACGTTCGACGTTCTCCAGCGATTTGTTAATCGCGTGTTATGGTGTTTCGGGAAGCAGCTCCCGTAGGAGTCTCCTGCACGGAGAGATCAACTAGTCACAAGGATACCGTTGGAGACTTCCGCGCGAGGAGACGTCCGTGTATGAAGAGATGGAACTAGGTTCCGCTGGATTCCCTGCGCAGGGAGACGTTTGTTGTTTGCCGGCGAGGCCTTGGGTTTTTAATCAGTGGACCCGACAAGGCCTCGGGCGTGATGTTTTGTTGGTTGTGGCCGGCAGGACTTCGGGTTTATGTTCAGGGACCGGCAAGGCTCTGGGCGCGTTGATATTTTTGGTAGGAAATTAACGTAATCGCGGAAAAGCACTCTGAACACCGACTTCACGGTAGAATACTAATCGCGGCACAGCACTACTAAAATTCCGACTACGTGATAGAGAAATAAAAAACTGTTCGACCGATCGCGACCGTGGTCCGTTGACGACTGTTTTATTGAGGCAGGACGACGCCCCTTATTCTCAACCGCTTTAACGTTATCTTTTTCTTAGAATAAAATTTCGGTTGGCCCATACCGGGCACGTTTTATAAACACTGATTAATGAAAGTTTTAGACGGCACGTTTTATAAATATTCAGTAGTGGACGCTCCGACACATTAAGATACGCCGTCTCCACATCTATTTGATGCAACTTTAGATCATATTGAGCTGCCAGATCAAGAATCATACATAAAGAACTCATCCGCGTAATAGGGACGAATGTCTCTTGTTTCGGTGAGTACCTGCACCAGATCGGAAGAGAGGCGACGGCAGCGTGCCATCACTGCGGGGCGGGGCGAGACTCTGCGCAGCACACTTTGGCAGATTGCCCGGTGTTTGCGCGGGCCCGTCACGCCTTGCAGTGTGAAGTTGGAGTTGACCTCTCGCCGGCGGCATTAGTTAAGAAATATCGAGTTAAGAATCGTGTAATAATTAGTTAAGAATCGTCGTCGACGAGAGGCAATGAAGCCTTGAAGGAGGAGGCGACTCGGGGTCGGAAGAGAGCCGACCCACCCGCAGAAGAAGAGGGGGGCATCGTCGGGGGAGACTCGCCGACGGTGTCACCTGAGGGAGATGGGAGAAGAAAATATTACATACCAGGCCCACCACCCCCACTGGAAAGAAGAGGATGGGGAGATAACCTGCTCCTCCGAAGAGGATCATAGGGGAAGGGCATCCGCTTCCCTCCAGAAGAGGAGGACCAGGGAGGAACACCCGCCCCTCTCTCAACATTGATCGCGCGGCCCTGAAAGTCTGAAGCGAAGCCGCAGAGTCGCAGGGGGCCGGGGCTGGGGCCTAAAAGAACGCGACAAAGAAGACAAAGTTCAAAGACAAAACCTATAACAAATTGTTTCGTGACAACAACTCAATTAGATTCTCAAAGTGCCAAATTTTGGGAACTTGAGGAGCATCCTCGTAATAAAATCTTGTCTCCCGAGGAAAAACTTTGTGAATCTATCTTCATACAAACACTCGATTGTAATTCAACTGGCCGATACATAGTTCGTCTATCTTTCAATGAGAGAAGGTCTCAGTTCGAAGAATCGTATGCTATAGTGTTAAGGCGATTTCTTGCGTTAGAGGGGAGATTACAATCCAATATAGAATTACTTCCCGTTAAACCGAAACATTCCCATTAGCAGCAAACGCAATAAAAAACGACTTCTATGTAGATGATCTATTAACCAGTGTTAATACACTAAAAGAGACTATGACACTCAGGAACCAATTGATCGAGCTTCTGAACTCAGGAGGTTTCCATTTACGACAGTGGGCTACAAATGAACCTTCTTTAATAGTACTGTTACGTCCCGGCGGAAAATTTGAGATTTGTCCGCCTTGCGTCCCTTATCAAGCCCTTTTGGGTTACGAGAATTTCTCGTGTAAGGGGCGTACAGGCGGGTGTTTCGGTTTTCCGCCAATCTTTCCATTCCTCCTCAACCTTGTACATTCATGTCAAGCCTTTCGAGGTTACGAGAATTCCTCATGCAAGGAAGAGTTTGAGTTTAATTCTTTTCTATTTTTGACTACCTCTATCGCTTTCTCTTCTTTACCTGCTCTACCCTGGAATCGTGTATCTTGTCAAGCTCTTTCGAGGGTTACGAGAATTTCTCATGCGAGGTACACGAGGAAAGGCCGTTTCTATTTTCTTCTTTTGAATAGTTTATGTAACCCTCCTTGAAACTATCGTCGCCAGCCATTGTAATAGAACACCGTATTATCGCACAAAAACTCGGGTTAGCTCGAGAGAGAGAGAGAGAGCCGTAGCAATAACACCAGCGCTACGCAGTTAGCCAGTGCTTCGCATTCGGGGAATTTCCCTTGCTAACTGCGTAGAAACGGGAAAATCGTAATAACTCTTTTGTTAGAAACCTCTTTCTCACTCTGCTGCACAAAGCGTCAGCCGGTCCAACAAGGATCATCATTGCCTGATTGTAACGATAGTATGAGAGAGTGGATGGATGAAAATGAATTTAAACAATGAAAGTAAGAACTGAGAACCCTTACGAAAGCGAACGTCGCGAACGTTCGACCGCCGTTCGAAAATCAAGGGTCGTTTGAAGCAATAAACACTATTGTATCGAAATTCTAAGAACTGCCTAGCGATAACGGCAAATTTTGAACAAAGGAACGTTCTTGAAGGAACGTTCGCCAAATTTAGAATTGTTTAAAATTCATAGAATGCGAAATGCCGAATTCATCAAAGCGATAGTTTTAATATACGATAGATTGTTGTAAAATGCATAATTCGCCACGGCATTACAACCACCGTAAGCGCATTGTCCGCTTTTTAACATATTAAATCAGACTATCTTTATAGCAAATCAGGAAAATGAATCATTTTGATCAAGATATACGGATGACGGTTTCCTTTATCAAAACCTGTATATTTCAAATTAAAATCTCATTCTACAATTTGATCAAATCAATAGTTATATTTCAATTAAAGGCAATTAATTAACTTTACATATAGAGAGAAATACTGCGTAGTTTCTGAAAACCGTTGAAACTATCATGGTGACGAACTAGAAAAGGAAGGAACACCAAAGAAAGGGGATGAAAGATCTTCGTCTAGCTCGCGCGTCTTAGCCAATCACCGGGCACGCGACACTTTCGAAAACGGGCTACGATTCGCCAAACCGTCCCCTCCAAGGACGATGTTCGCGCGACGGGCCCTTCGGCCATCGATCGCGCACGAAATTTGTCACTCTTGATCGATCAATCGTAAGTACGTGATTGGGAGCCCGTGTGTCCGAGAGACAGAGTTATTCGGAAGTTCGCGATATTTTCTCTGCGGTAAAGTCCTCCGCGTAGCGAGGCAGAGTGCCGTGGTAGTTAAAATAATCGGAATTCTGAATAAGGACTCACAGACGCGCAAGTTAAATCTTCCTTCTACCTAAATTTCTATCATTTCTTTCTGTTTTAAACCGTTTGCTCGCGCAGTTTCTCGTATTAACTTCATTCCGCGTAAATTAAATATTGATCGTTTCCGTAATTAATCGTAATTCGTTATTCGTTTGTCTCTCGTCGACGTACTCGTCCGTTTTAATTCGTTTTCGCCGCGACAAGTGCAGTGATCGACATCTTACCGTTTCTTTGGTGTTCCAGATCATCAGGCGAATACAGAGCAATTTAGCAAACGAATATTATAATCTTGTTTCGTATTATACAGCGTAACGGTAAGTCGTTTCAATTACATTTTTCGATCACGACGTTCATTAATTGGCAAAACGGGCGATCTGGTTCAGCCCTTCGGGGTTACGAGAACTTCTCAGGTCAGATCGTTCCACCGTACCAGGTATCGACTGATTTCAGTATTAATATCTTTTGTTTGTTACAATCTCGCAATTCTAATTTCTTTTCCGTCATCAAAAGGGCACCCTGGTCCAGCTCTTTCGAGAGTTACGAGAATTTCTCAGGCTAGGGTGTACCGCGGGCGGAAACCGCCAATTTTATAGTTAAACTTGGAAAGCGAAATTGTGATAATCATTTATACGTGTCCGGTAATATACTCGTCGGTTTCAGTTGTGATATCAGAGCGCTTTATACAATCCTATTTTGTTAATTAATTTTAAGCATCTTTACATTTGTTCATTTTTGCATAAACTGGTATTTTCCACACTAACGAATTTTTCCAAATTTATAAAAGTCTCAATTTTGGCATTTCTCTGTTAGTTTTCTTGATTTTTCATTCACAATTAAACCAGTTTTATTTAGTTAAACAGTTTCAAATTTATTTCAACACACCTCACACATTTCAGCCAAACACGCCTACCAACTCATACAGATTCAAGGAGGGACCCGTACGGGACCAAGCGTTGAAGGAACCCAAAGAAAGGCTAATAATTATAACTTCTTAACATCCTATCAATTTTGTCTTTCGTCTTTTAATTTGTCGAGAGTGTTAACACGCTCGAGACTGGTGGCAGCGATACTAACCATCGCGCTAAAATAGGAAAGCAGGTATTGGGGGTTGAATTCCAACCAAGTAATTGAAATTTAACCACCCTATATCCTCCAATTTTTATCTTTCCTTTTTACGTTGTGCCGTCGCACGCGCAACGTAACAGTACCCCTCAGGGAACGGTCACTCGACGAATGCTTAGCTTTAAATTCAGGAAATATCAAAGGTATATCTTGGTGGCCATTAGGAGACACAATTAACTATGAAATATCAATAGAGACCATTGAATATCGTGCGACCAAACGAAACATATTATTCAAGATAGCTCAACTGTTCGATCCGCTAGGTTTACTCGGGCCGGTAGCTATTGGGATTTATGGGTGGAAGCACTTATTTAATAATAATAAAGCTAATAATGTCTTTTCATAGAATATTTAATTATCAAAATAATAAAGAAGTCAAAGTCTGGATGTTCTATTCAACGAGGTTGCGTTTGAACTGAGGAACGGATCTCGGCCAATACGCACGAAATTTCGAGAGCGAATGTTTACGTTGGCGATCGTATCGCCTTATACTTCTTAGAACTAACGTTTACACCGATGATTTCTAATGAATATCGAATTCATTTTTGTTTTTTAATTAACCCAATACGCCTCCTCAAAAATGAATCAAAAACATCCCTTCTCTGCCTTCTCTGGAAAACTACATCTGATCCAACATTTGTTGTAAGGATTAGGGAAAACCCAGGAAAACTTAATCAGATCATTATATTTACATTTAAAAACTATTCTTATATATAAAATTATTCAGCTTTGGCTAAACCAATCTCCTTCCAAATGTATGAGAATTGAGCCGCTGGTACTGACTTGGCGAGATCATCCGCCAATTGTTTACCTGTAGGTATATATTTTAGTGTCACGTCCGGAAAAATTTTATGAATTTGTCCGCCTCACGTTCCCTTATCAAGCCTTCGGGTTGTAGGAGTCTCCTCATGTAAGGGGCGTGGGGAGGGCAAATTACTACTGCACCTTTCTTTAACTTCTCCTTGACTCTGTGCTTTCCCATCAAGCCTTCGGGTTGTAAGAGACTTCTTCATGTGGGAAATGCGCAGGGAAAGGTTTGAGCTTATAATTATTCTACTACTGTCTTTCCTATTCTTTCATTCTTCTCATACTTCTCAATTCTTTTCTTAGTTAAAACCCCTCCTTGAAACTATCGTCGTGCTCAACTGCGTAGTAACAGAAACGTGTGATAGAAAAACTCGGCTTCGACCGAGGAGAGGTATTGTAAACACCGTTCGCGGCGCGGTTAGCCAGTGCTTCGCATTGTAGGGGTCTCCTCAGGCTAACTGCGCAAAAACGCAAAGATTACGTTATTACTGAGATTAACATCGATACTCTCCTCTTTTTCACGCGTGGGCGCCAGTCGGTCCCTAACCCGATCGCGAGTATGAATTGGTTGCTGGAATAAGAACGCAAAGCAATCTAGCTTGTTGAATATTTGTATGAATGCGAGAGCGAGGAATGAGAACCCTTGCAAGCAAACGTTAGCAAGCGTTCGAGGACTGTTTAGAGGCAAAGGGTCGTACGGGGCAATAAAAGTCTTTGTATCGATTTCCGAGAATTTGCCTGAAACCGAAAACCTAACGGTAATTTTCGAATGGCGAGAACGTTCTCGAAGCAACTACGTCGCAAATGTAATACCGAATGTTCGATTAATAATGGAAAACTGTCGTATTTGAAAATTGCAATCGAACACCGAATGCCTTATACCGAGCGTACCGGCGCAATTCATATTGTTGATCGATTTCTCTGCGAACAAATGATTATGGGCAAGCCAACTGTTAATTAAGAAACCTCGCGACCACCGGTTTCATTATTAATACGCAATGGTACTACGGATGATTCAATTACTTGCAAATTATTGTTTAATAGTTCTGATTTAAATTACTAGTTGATAATCGCATCATTTACTATCTAATATCGAAATTATCGAAAGCATGGAACAATCCAGAAATTCTACGGCGTAGAAACACCGAAAAGCCGTTAGACAAAGAAGGAACACCAAGAAAGAGAGAAAACATGATCTGGAGGAATTTAGCTGGCACGCGCGCTCGACCAATAGCAACGCACGCGACGTCGTCGTTACGCGCTGTGATTTGCCGAAATGTCCCCACGCAGGACATCGTCCTCGCGACCGGCCCTTCCGGCTAGGATCGCGATCGATTCTGATCACTCTTCGTCGAACAATCGAGTAAGTCGTGACGGGAGCCCGTGCGTCTAGAGATAGAGTTGAATTAGGCAGAGTGTCGCGAGAGTGAAATTCCGGATACGCGGCAAAGACTCAGAGACGCGCACGTAAAGCCTTGTCACACTTCTAAATTTCTATCTTTTCTCTTTCCTTTTAACTCGTTTGCTCGCGTAATTTCCGTATTAAATTTACTCGCGTTACTATTATATTATTTCGAAGAGCGTAATCGTCTTGGGTTTCGTCTAATAAATTTTGCAATAAACGACAACCGGGCGCGCGACAAGTGTAGTGCGGCACAGATCTCTCAACCTTTCTTGGTGTTCCAGATCAACCAGCGATTTTCAACGATCAACCAGCGAATTTATAACCGATTTTATCGTATATTATACTCTACATTCTCACGGTAAGCCTGTTCTGTACTAATTCGTCGAGCACGGCATTAACATTCAATTTAGACACGGCAAAACGGGCGATCTATTAAGCCTACGGGTTATAAGAGTCTCTTCATTTTAGATCGTCTCGTTTCTACAGTCAGGTATCGATTATATTATTTTTCGCTACTTTAATATTCCGAACCTTTTGTTCATCGCGAATTTGTGTGAGTGACGATTGTTTCGACTGCGAGATATTTTATCAGGGACGACCTGTAAAGCCCTTCCGGGGGTTGTAAGAGTCTCTTCGTTCAGGTCGTTTCCTTGCGGATAGAAACCGCCTAAAATTTGATTTTCCATTATATCCGGTCGAGGCAGTCGTCCTACGGTAAACATATATTTTCACACTTCAAATACGGGTAATAATTACAATAGAAGCTCTCATTGTAAACCAAAGGTTAGACATTTTTCCGATTTTCATTTATATTATTAACGTACAATAGGTTAAGCATCTTTACCCTTGTTCAAACAGTATTGTTATTAATTGAATTTACTTAACAGTGATTAACAGTATTCAAATAGAATCAAACAATAGTTATTTCAAATTCAGTTCTGTTAGCTTCAATAGTTATTTTTGAATTAAATTACTTTCTTTTTGCACACTAAATTGCATTAACATTTCTTTCAAATTCCATTTTGTATCATTTCCTTTACCATTTTACATTTTAAATCCACGCATACCAACACAAGGTTTCAAGGAGGGACCCGTATGGGACCCAGAGCGCTGACGAACCCAACGGAAATTATTACTATCTAAATTTCCCGTCTTTAAATTTTGTTCTGACCGTAGAGGACGCTTCCGCGTCATACGCGGTCAGAACTGGTGGCAGCGATACCTTTCTCATCGCCCAAAAATAAGAAATATTTTCTAATCTTTTACGTTGCGCGCTTTCGCAACGCGCAACGTAACATAGTATTATTTCCTTTTGCTCAATCTTCTCTCGTGAAAAATGATATTTTATATCGATGTGCTTTGAACGCTTGCGATCTGTTGGATTACTTGCAATCGATATGCAACCATTATTATCTTCGAAAATAGTTATAGATTCCTTTAAATCTATCTTTACACTCAACAACAAGGAATCCTTCTTTAATCCCTTCATATAATGCCATATATTCGGCTTCTGTTGAGGAAGTTGCAACTGAGCTTTATCTCTTCGTATTCCAACAGATCGCATTCATATTAAACATTTTAAATATATATCCCGTCGTGCTTTTCCGATCGAGTTCATTTCCTACTCAGTCAGAGTCTACATAAGCAGTCAAAATGTTTTTGTAATCGTTTCTTTTAAAGGTCAAACGATAATTTAACGTTCCTTTAACATATCTTAAGACTCTCTTTAGATTTTGCCATAATTCTTTATTATTTTTATTTTGAAACCTATTTAGTAAGTTTACGGCAAAACATAAATCAGGCCGTGCGCATAACATGGCATACATCAAACAACCAATAAGATTTCTACAAGGTGCTTCATAATATTCATCTGAATCTAAGGCAGTGTAATCTATTTTTATTGGCAATGGAGTATTTACGCTATTACACTCATTCATATTAAATCTTTTTAATACTCTTTCTATGTAAATAATAGGATTAAATATATATTTTTAATAAAATAATTTTTAACAAAAAAGAACCGATTTCGAAATGCACTAAAAAGTATAAAATAATTTCTATTTCATTTATACCAATATTCCATAGCTATTAATAATATCTACTTAATCGTTAAATAGGATACCAAATACATTTCAAAGTTTTCGGAGGCGGCGCAAAATTAGAAATACCCGAATATATGATGCTCCCAATAACGATTTGATTGCGGTATGGCAAACTTGGTAATTAATAAATCGTAAGAAAAAAAATTCGGAACGTTATGGATACGGCAGAAAACATTTATAATTGTAACGATTGTATCAGAAGTTGGTAACACTTCTGATGTACATGTATACTGCAGTTCACGAAAGACCATTGCAACGTGAAATGTTATTACGTGAACATGGCTAGAGTAGTATGGCAACCATACCATGGGAATGTTTATCGATGATCTGTTGTATCGATATGTCTCGAATATTTGTCGAGGACCTTTGTATCGATGGTTGTAAATTAAGAGCGAAATTTAAACCATCTGTGCGTTTACTCATGTGAAAAGACAAAGCTTATATTGTAAACCCCTTGACGTGGGTGATGGAGCTGAGAGAAGGCCGGAAATCCAGAGAATGGAATAGTTTCACTTTGAAAATTCCTGAAAGACTAATTTATGATAGACCATATCCAATTCGTTGTTTTCGACCAAGTCAGAAACGGTCCTTAAAAGCTACGAAGTCTTTTTCGATATCCTCTCTACTCATGCACACTAAGAGGGGCGTAAATTTCCTCAAGAGTTGCCTTTTGCCAAATACAAGGTCTTGTCGTTTCCTATTTTCTCTGGGTCCCACGCTTTCTCGTAGCACATGTGCGCTGCAAGGTTCTAGCGTCTTGGCGGAGCGCCTCCATTTCCACGCGCCTGAGGGTGGACCACAGCCAGGAGAAGGAGCCTACACAGAATGGGCTGGACTCCTCCACTATTGGACGAGGGATGATCCTGAGAGAGGATCCAGGATCCACGCAAGAAGGGGTATCGACCGACATCACGCGAAGATCTCCGCCAAGCGCAGAAAGATCAGAACAATTTTGTCATCTAAATGCGACGGATCGCTCTCATGTTGTAAAAGCGCATTTTGGACTTTATAATTTTGCACGATTGCTGAATAAATAGTTTAAATCTTTTTCCGCGCCTCGCGGGCAGAGTGCTTTAGCGCTCCACGGTTCCCTAACGCTGAAATTCCCTAAACATCCCTATTTCCGCTAAACGGACACGCAACACCATACTTAACTCGCGCACCTCACTAGGTCTAGGGAGATTTTTAATAACGTGTGTGATGCTCCTCTACAGCTTGCTTCTTACTTTGCGATCATATAAATGGTGGACAGAAATAAATGACGTACGATAACTGATAACCAATGATGATATGGTAAAGATACACCATACACTGAAATTCCTATTATCTTCCAAAGGAAAAATTATATGATCGTAAAGTAAGAAGCAAGCTGTAGAGGGGAATCACTCACGTTATTAAAAATGTCCCTAGATCTAGTGAGCAGCGCGAATTAAGTATGGTCTCTCGTGAACTGCAGTATTCCAGTTGAATATTGTTTACTTGAAATTATCAAATAGGTCATTTGTCATAGGTTGCCGACGCCTGAACTAGAATCTTCCTAGTAGAAAAAAAATGTTTAATTTTGCGCCGCCTCCGAAAACTTTGGTATCCTGTTTAACGATTAAGTAGATATTATTAATAGTTATGGAATATTGGTATAAATGATATAGAAATTATTTTACACTTTTTAGTGCATTTCGAAGACGGCTTTTTTTGTTAAAAATTATTTTATTTCTCACTTTTTAGTGGAACGTGTAGTATTTGTAGTATTTATAGTGTAAGGTGATTTTGCGTTTTTGTTGCTTAGCTAATAATCATAAATCGAAAAAAATTGACCGAATTTGGATGGTTAATAAACAACAAATTCCATAAATTTTTGCAAGTGGGATCATCGCGGATATACAGGGTGACACGCGACTACCTCGACGGCCGAAGAGGGATGATTGCTAAGATGATTCTAAACAACTTTTTCCTTTGCTAAAATGTTGGTTAAGGCTACGTTTTCGAGTTATTTACAAAAAACACCGACCAATTCGAGCGCGTACAGTGCGCGGGCTCAGGGACCACAGTGTCGTCCTAACGTAAAAAAACTGAACTGGTGGAACATTTTTAGTCGTTGTTTAAAATGAATAATCTCTTGTCGCCTGTCATGATGTAAAAACGAAATTCTAAGCATTCTAAACAACAAATAAGAATGGTTGACATGGAATAATTAATAAACGTTTGGGCTGAACTTCGTCTTGGGGGACCAAAAATTTCTGGATGAAAAGTATCAAATCTTATAGTTTTTGACCTGAAACATTCGAAAATGCAAGTTAAATGTCCAGGAAACCAATAGTTTAAGTAATACAAGTGTTTAAAAATGTACGTATTTAGTGACGTTTGACAGGTTACAATGACGCTATATTGCTCCTACCCATCTTCTGATTGGTTCGCACGAAGGTTCGCGCATAAATTTGAAATCTGTTCATTTATTTCACTCTATCAATTTTTTTATGCAACTGTTATATTCTTGGTAGCATCATTGTCGGAACTGTCTTTTATTGTTGGTGTGTTTTTTGTATCATTTATTTATTTTTTGTGTGTTTTTTCATATTTTTGTGTGTTTTTTTGTATATTTGTATATAATGAGTACGATAAAATATAATTTATGCAGGTATTTGAATTTTATGTGTTATTTTATTTAATATAATTTATACATTTTAATTTTCTGTATATTTTGTATGTAGTATCTGTGTTTTTATGAATTTTATTTAATATGATTTATGCAGCTTGCCCGCTTCGAAGGAATCGGCTGTTTCATGGGCCAGGGAGAAGGAACTTCTACGTACTACAAGAAATTGTAGTACCCATCGCCGGCCCATGAAGCTTTACGTAGGCGGGGAACACGGTCTTGGCCGTTTCCGATGCCCTGCTGGCCGCGGTAATTGCAAACAGTATGCGGCCACAGTCGATTCCTTCTTTCAGGATGTCCGTCTGCCGTTACATAAGGCAATAAAGTAAATTTTCAATTGAAATCATTTGATTATTAATTTCAATTAAATTTATAATTGTCTCTTATATATATATATATTTTTTTTTTTTAAGGCTTATTTATTGCTTTACTTCCGACTTCTCCTACGAGGTTACTCCGACTTCTCCTCCGACGTAGGAGAAGATGAGGAAGTATTGTCAACGGACACGATTGCAGCGTGGTTCCGCTACTGTCGGGAGATGATAGTGGACCACGTTTGCAAAATGCAAGCGGGCAAGCCGAAATTAGGCGGCATCGATGAAGGAGGTTCTGCAATCGTTGTACAGGTAATTTTTATACTATTTTTAATTAATTTTGTTATTATTCCTGTTTTCCACTACTACACTTTAAATATTATTTCAGATCGATGAGGCCAAAAGTACAACCGTGGTCGTATCATCGACGGCCTCTGGGTACTTGGCATGGTCGACACATCGACCAATGACTGTAGAATGGTTGTCATTCAAGACCGGGAAGCGGCAACCTTGATCCCCCTAATTAAAGAAAACGTTGCTGCAGGCAGTGAGATCCATACCGACTCATTTAGGAGTTACATGGGTCTCGCTGCTGAAGGATTCATCCATAAGATGGTGAATCATAGCGTCGAATTTGTTGGTAATTATTTCAGTTTGGTCAGGCCACAATAAAATTTCCGGCCGCCGTGAGGCGGCCGGTCACATTGCTGTGATATTAAATAAATGTTTTGTGTATCTTTTAATTACAGCGCCTGATGGAACTCATACGCAACAAATCGAAGCGAACTGGCGACCGGCAAAGGATTGGATGCGCGGAAGAGGCCGCTTCCACGACGAAGACTTTGCCGATCGCCTGTGTGAGTATTTGTGGAGGAAATTCTGCAAAACTCACACAATTCATCTTATGGATTCCTTGATCGCAGCAATCAAGGAGCAGTACGTTTTCGAATAAGGTAACTTGAACCAATCAGATGATGGGTAGAAACAATATGGCGTCATTCTAACCTCTGAAATGTCACTAAATACGTACATTTTTAACACTTGTATTTCTTAAACTATTGGTTTCCTGGACTTTTAACTTGTATTTTCTAAAATTTCAGGTCAAAAACAAAAAAAAAAAGGGACCCCTTAATTTTTGGTGCCCCAAGACGAAGTTTTACCAACGTTTGAATTCGAGGCTACGTTAATGATGAAAAATTTGAAAAGAATTTAAATGAAACTTACTGTTGGCGAAATGCCCCAAATTGTCTCAGCCCACGAAGTTGGCAACGAAAGTATTTCGTCGGTGCCTCGTTACCGATAGCGGCAGCACCTCTCGGGCCCACTTTATCCACGCGGTCCCCTCTCCACGCGCTTGGCAGCACGATCGACGCCATCATCGTGTTCTTCTTGTTCGATCAAGCAACGCGTTAACACGTGTGTTCGCCATCCACGCAAAATTGAACAAGTACGCAGTTTTTAATCACGCGAAGCTGAACATCTCAGCCCGCGCTTTAACAATTAGTTTGTGTTTCTCGTCCACGCCGTCTAATTAGTACTATACACTTTTCTGTATATTCTCTCGTGAGTAGTTGTTCTATGCGGATTCTAAATCACTGGCGTCAGCATTTTTTTTGCTGATTCAGCAGTAATTTGACACCATCAGCAGAAATATACCCCCCTCCCCGCCCCCTCTCCCCACCCCATGACCTTGAACTGAAATTTGACACCACCGTCAGCAGAAATATGATACGTCCTCGACAACCCCCACCCCATAACCATCCCTCCCCACCCCCTCTCCCCACCCTCCCCACCCCCCCATGACCTTGAACTGAAATTTGACACCACCGTCAGCAGAAATATGACACGTCCTCGACAACCCCACCCCATAACCGGCCCCTCAGACCCACCCCTCCACCCCACACCATGACCTTGAACTAAAATTAGACGCCACCGTCAGCAGAAATATGATACGTCCTGACCTTGAACTGAAATTTGACACCCCACCCCATGACAACCCCCACCCCCACCCCATGACCTTGAACTGAAATTTGACACCACCGTCGGCAGAAATATAACACCCTACCTCCACCCCCCATGACCTTGAACTATTTTTGTCTTATCGGAAGACGGCACAAGGCCCCAAGTGGAAATGAGATTTTTTGTTGGCGCAGCAAATCTGACGCTGCAATTCGCGACTATAGAAGGTAGAGGTTTTGCTCATGACCTTGAACGAATTTTTCTACGTGTTGGAAATGCGGTTTTTGTTGACGCTGCAGAGTGAACAGCAATTAAACACTTTCGTCAATGACAGCCCCACTTTAATAAAATGGGAGAAAATTGGCAATGTGCGTCATATGTAGTTTGACAATTAGAAGTGCAAGGATACTTAACGCGTTTGTGGAAAAGAGAAATGGAGGCCACGTTACTGCAGGAACTCGAACGCATCACAGAATTATTGGAGCAGCGGGCGATAAACATCAATACTGAAGATGAGCGTTGCGATTGCTTGATGCGATGTGATCAGTACATCGAATTGATAGACGAACGATTACAAATGGGAGACGATTTATCAGTCGAAGGATGGCGAGACATAGAAGCATACAAAGAAAGAATCGACGCCTTGCGTAGAATATTGTATCGTGACAATGATCATCCTAGTGGTCAAAAGGCAATATTACTAAACGAACTTGCTTGTATAGAACAACTTTTGACACAACGTATTGCAGCCATAAGTAGTAACGACGACCGAAACGCATGTCTGGTGCAATGCAATCAATGCATTGATTTAATGATAGAGCGATTGCAACTGGAAAAGGACTTATCAACTGGTTTGAAAAATAGTTTAACAGCCAGGATAGCGAGATTTAAATCGTTAAGAGCAGAGTTACACGGATCTGTAAAAATAGGCGAAGGTCAAAGGAGAACAGATGCTGAATCACATGCATCATCATCATCTCTTATCTGGGAGGATGTAGAATCAGCTTTCCATAACCGGATAACTACAGGAATTATAATCAACACCGAGCATATTGAACCACGAAACTTTTTGAAAGATGCTAGAAAAATAGTATTCCAACGTCTAGCGGAAGTTTTCCAAAATCATTCATGCATAAAAGTGAATACGGTGTTGTATGGGGAGTTTACCGCTAATAATAAAACTGATGTGAAAAGTTTCAGTGCGAGAAATAAACAATTATTTTCTACATCAAACTTGAACGATTGGTATGACAAATACGTTGTGAACTCAACTTTAACACTGATGGAAGAATTTCAGGAACGGGACAGTGGTTGGGCAATATCGAAAATTCTGCATTTGATGTTAAATATCAATAAATGCAATCCGATGCATGTTGGTTGTTACACCGATATACCAAAAACAATCACGGACAAAAGAGCGGTAGTAAATGTGACAGTTGACGATGATACGTGTTTTGTCAGATCGATAGTTGCAGCATTATATCCCGCCCATGTGAATGCAAATCGACCATCATCGTATCCCAACTATGACACCGTTTTAAATTTGGAGGGCATTGCATTTCCAATAACGCTTAATCAAATACCAAAATTTGAGCGCCAAAACGATGTTTCGATAAACGTTTATTTCTGGGAGATGAATGTGAAAAGGTGTGCTCCGCTTCAACTCACCACTAACAAAAGATTTCGTCACGTTAACCTGCTGATGCTTGAAACGCCCAACCGTAATGTGCGCCACTTTGCATGGATTAAAAATCTTTCCCGGCTTGTTTCAAACCAGCTCAGTGCACATAAGAGTAAAACTTATATTTGTGACAGGTTTGTATCACGCCATTACCATCTATTTTAGTGTATGCGTTTGTTCTTTTTGTACTAATGCAGTTACTTTGTTTATATGCAGATGCCTTCACTACTTTTATGCAGAAGAAAAGTTATTGAAACATACGAAGGACTGCATGAAGATGAACGATTGCGCAATCATTCTACCATCGAGTGAGGATAAAATAATAAAGTTTGATAATTTTTGTCACCGAGAACGTCATCCATTCATCGTGTACGCCGATTTCGAATGCATGCTTAAGAAGATTAACAGTAACATCAATCAAGGACACTGCAATGCATACCAGCAGCACGAAGCATACAGTGTGGGATACTATTTTCACTGTTCGTACAACGCATTGGTGTGTGAGTATCGCGCGTATCGGGATCCTGACTGTGCTGAATGGTTCGTGAATGAACTTGAGAACCTTGTAAGAAAAATTGCACCATTATTTAATACGATTGTGCCCATGACAAATTTGACGGGTGATGAAAGAGAAAATTATATGAATGCAACGCATTGTTATATTTGCGAAAAACCGTTCGACATCGACGAAACAAAAGTTCGAGATCATTGCCATTTCACTGGTCGTTATCGAGGACCTGCTCATCAGGGATGTAATTTAAATTATAAAAATAAACGTTTTATACCAATAGTGTTTCATAACTTATCGGGATACGATGCCCATTTTGTAATAAAAGAATTGGTAACGATTATCGAAGGCTCGACATCAGTCTTGCCAATTACAAAAGAAAAATATATTTCATTTTCAACGAATTTAAAACGTCACAAAATTTCGCTT
Source organism: Osmia lignaria lignaria (assembly GCF_051020975.1). NCBI lineage: Eukaryota > Metazoa > Arthropoda > Insecta > Hymenoptera > Megachilidae > Osmia > Osmia lignaria. The sequence continues at coordinate 296,723 of NC_135037.1, read as the reverse complement.
CGATTTATAGATTCATCCAAATTTTCAAATTCAAGTTTAGATAAATTGAGTTCGTATTTAGGGAAAGACGATATGACGATTTTACGGTCACAATTTAATTTTTTGAACGAGATAAGATTCGATTTGCTTACACGAAAAGGCATCTTTCCATACGATTATGTTACCGACTACATGAAACTGAACGAGACGACATTGCCGACATGCGACAAATTTTATAATCAACTTAGCGACTGTGCCGTTTCACAGCAGGATTATGACCACGCGATAAAAGTCTGGTACAGTTTTAATATAAAAACACTTGGCGAATATAGCGATTTATATCTACAAACAAACGTTTCATTATTGGCCGACATTTTTGAAAATTTTCGTAGCAGCTGTTTGAGAAGTTATAAATTGGATCCTGCATATTACTATACTTTACCTGGTTTTACGTGGGATGCAATGCTGAAGCACACGCGTATCGAATTAGAATTATTGACAGATATCGATATGCTACTTTTCATAGAGCGCGGCATACGCGGCGGTTTAAATCAATGTTCTAATCGATACGCAAAGGCCAATAATAAATACATGGATTCGTACAATTCCGAAGAACCATCGCGATATTTAGTATATTTCGACGTTAATAATTTGTATGGATGGGCAATGTCGCAGTATCTACCTTACGGCGAGTTTAAGTGGTTAGACGATAATGAAACTAAAACTTTTAACATTCATGCAATATCCGAAAATTCGAACATTGGATATATTTTGGAAGTCGATTTGAAATACCCGCTAGAATTACACGATAAGCACGCGGATTTACCTTTTTGTCCAATACGCGAGAAGCCTCCTAATGCCAAACATGAGAAACTACTCGCTACAGTTCAGGATAAGCAACGTTACATCATCCATTACGGCAATCTTCAACAATGCATAAATCATGGCTTAAAAGTTTCTGTAATTCATCGCGTTTTAGAATTTAAACAATCTCCATGGCTTCGCGAATACATTAATTTAAACACACAACTTAGAACTGTAGCTAAAAATGATTTTGAAAAGAATTTATTTTAATTAATGAATAATGCAGTCTTTGGTAAAACTATGGAGAACGTTAGAAATCATGTAGACGTTAAATTAGTTACAAAATGGGAAGGTAGATACGGGGCTGAGGCCCTGATAGCAATGCCAAATTTTCATAGCAGATCAATATTTTCGGAACATTTGGTTGCAATAAGAGATGCGAAAGTTGGAAATTAAATTTAGAAAACCCATTTATGTTGGTATGTGTATTCTGGATATATCAAAAACACGTTTGTACGAATTCCATCATGATTATGTTTGGCCGAAATTTAAACATCTTTGTAAAATATTATACACAGACACAGACAGTCTTATATACGAACTGGAATGTGATGACATATACGATGTAATGAAACGCGATATACATCGGTTTGACACGAGCGACTATACCGAGGACAATGTTTACAGTATGCCACGAGTAAATAAAAAAGTACCAGGATTAATGAAGGATGAAAATAATGGATGTATAATGACTGAGTTTGTCGGACTTCGGTCGAAAATGTATGCTTTGCGCGTAGAGGGCAAACGGGACACGAAAAAAGTGAAGGGCGTCAAAAGTAACGTAGTTAGGAAAACTATTTCCTTCGATGATTATATACGTTGCTTGTATGATCGTTTAGAAGTGCATCGTGAACAGAGATGTATTCGTTCAAAATTGCACAATGTATATTCTATATGTGAAGAAAAGAAGGTGCTTAGTCCTTGCGATGATAAACAATTCATAATTCCACAATCCACAAGAACGTTGCCTTGGGGACATTATAAAATAAATAATTATTCCTAAAAACATAATTTATTCTTTGCTCCACGAGTAAAATATTATTAATTTCCAAGTATCTTTATAAGCCTGTAGGGTTTCGAGCTCATGCAAACCTTGCAATTTCATGAGAGAGAGACCGGAGTTCTTACTCATCTCAGGTCTTAGAGTTTGGAGGGAGATGTTTTCTCAACTCGCACGTGATCATCGCCTTTGTACTTGGCTGGAGCTGCATTCTTTATGTTAGAATATACGGACGATAAGAGTTTGTCCGCGTGTTCCGGTGTTACGTCGACGGGACACATTCTAATCGTACGATGACTTCTATTGTTATAATCTGAGACCAGCGTCGGTAAGACGGTTCTCCACGTTGAAAAATTGTCGACGTAGAACTAATCGTCGCTATGCTCCTGGCAAACCTGGTGGGGGCTTGGTGGTATATAAACTGGTCGGTTGGGTGTTGCGATTACTTTAAAAGAAACTTTGTCGCGTAATATGGATCTATCACGATTCAAGAAAGACGTATTCAGATCTTGGGTGAGTAGTCCTGACATCATTCTTTTTTCTTTTTTGTTTTTGATTTATTATTCCGTTTTCTTGTGATGCCCTTTTTCAGCGTGAAGATGGTACTCACGTGGTTTACACGGGGCACATTAAGGGCACAGACTCCTTGTGCCATGACCTGTATGCGTGCACTCACACAATCAACGGAAAGCATGCACGTATACGCCATGCGCGAGAGAGACACTCGATTTCGTAGATTCCATTTTTCGTCTCGATAATTGCATAAATGAAATTTTCGCGGGTACAGCACACACGGGTAGACTTCGCTACAGGTCGGTCTGGTCCGCTTGAACGCTAATAAACATCATACGTTGAGAAAAATGGAATTTTGGAAACTGTACGATTGAGACAGACGCTGTTGTAAGCAAACAACATGGCTGCCGAATGCTGCGTTCGGCTACATTTTAGCGAATATTGGACGATTTAATCGTTTTTTCACTGATAACAGAGCAGACCAACTTCCCTTGAACTAGCACAATATCACTGAAATTCGATTTTTCACAATTTATCACTTCTGGAAGACGTAAAATGGAATCTACGATTTGCACGCATCAGACGTCAAATAGACATAAGAATAGTTCAGTGATTCTCCGTCAGAGGCATTGATGGTATATTTGACCACGTTATCATCAGGGTCGATAAAAACACAGATCAATCGATAAATGTAAATTCTAATTTGACACCACAAATGGCTACGCGAATATAGCCACAAGTATGGCATAGTTGCCGTAACGTATTAAGACTTCTGTCACGCTGTTGCCACATCTGTTACAATTGCAACAGGCTCGAGCCGATTTTGATTCCTGCCAGACATAGAAAAGAATAGGGCGCTCGAGAGAGAAAGAGGTTCGAGAATGAAACAATACATGTACTAATGTGTGCAACCATCAAACTTTTTTGTTCATATTTATAATCATGTTTTTTTCATCAATTAAATTACAGATAGAATACTTGAAATGGTATGCCAGAAAAATGAATTATAAAACTTGCACCATATACAGTGAAAACTCGATAAATGTACATAATTATTGCCGGTCCACTCCGCAACTGTTATGGAATAGGAGAATCATTTTTCAAATTTGATTGCCTAGTCAGTAAACACTGATTAGAAAGAGTCAGTAGCTGAAGACGAAAGAGGGACTAAAACCGGGATTTATTGCCTTCATTTAAATGCCCCGTGTCAATGTGACCATACTAATGCACAGAATAAAGTTTTTTATTTTGTACTTTTTGTTAATAAAAATTTTACTATCATGTGGAGAAGATTTTTCTGATTAAAATGAAGCTAAACACAATATAAATCGGTCAACATTTAATAGCATAATATTGGGTTAAATGTTGTGCTTGTGAGTCTTTCTCTCTTTGTTTATCCTTCTTGCGCTATCCTTTTCTATGTTCGGAAACATCAAAGAACGGCGGATTCGTGGTGCTGGTAGGGGTAGAATGAATGAAATAATACACATAACGTAAGTACGCGGCCATAAGACTTATAGGAATGAAAACTACCTGACATAATAATTTCAAGAAGGGAATAAGAAATAAAGAAATGAATAATGAATTTTAATATAATTCTGTCACACTTAGACTGGGACACCCTGTATATGCAGGTACAATTATATTAAAATTCATTATTATATTTCAAATGAAAAAGATTTCAATAACACGTGGCTGGAGTGGCTGTCATGGGAATCGACGATGTAGACGGCGCGGAGAAAGAAGAGGCATTGTTTATATTTATTGATTATATTTCAATCGATAAATATTGTATATTATAGATCAATTTACATGTCTTTATTTTTCATTCCTTTCCTGAAATTATTAATGCCATATAGTTTTTATTCCTATAAGTCTTATAGTCGCGTACGTTATGTGTATTACAGAGTCTCATCGAATCTGTCGTAGCGTGTGACTATATTTACGCCGATCGGCCCTACGTTGTTTCATTCATGATACTCCTTCTCTTTCTCTCGCGCTGTCCTTTTCTATGTCCGCCAGGAATCAAAATCTCGCTCGGCTCGAGCAAATTCATTTTGCTAGATGGTCACAGATGCGGCAACACCGCGATAGAACTCTCAAATGATGTGACTTGGCAACTATGCCGCCTCACTTTCGTTTCTTATTCTGCATAATGACGTTAGATGTCACACCGTCAAATGTCGAATTTCTCAATTATGTGTTTTCACGATTGCCCGATTCTTTCCAATGGCGCTTACATCGATTCGGAGGAGGCCTCGAAGGAGTCTGTGCCCTTAATCTCGCATACCGGAAGGCCGTCCGGTGGTACCGGGCCTATTTTCGACATACCCTTCAAGAACTATGGGAGTGGGACGAAGATAACATCCTGAACCTTGCGCCTCTATTTCGAGAGGAGGGATAAATTTTTTATATAAATAATATAAAGATAAATTCTTTTAAGAAACAAAAAACTTGTGCAAAAAAATAAATCATATACATATATATATTTTCTTCTTCTATGTGGTGCGTGTTTTTATTTTTATTTTTATTTTTATTTTTATTTTTTTCTTAAGCCTTCTGATCCCGTTCTTTAGTTTTAGTAGTACAGAATTGTTTTGGTTTTGAAGCCGGGGTTCGTTGTTCCGTTTTGTTGTGCTTCTGGTAGCTCTGCTATCTGTAGATCTGAGGGCAACGTTGTTGGGGTGGCGGTCGGTCGGTTCTGCATCTCGATGTCTTCTGGCGTGAACTGGCGACGTTTTTTCACTAGGCTTGTCCAAAATTCGCTGCATAGAAACATTAAGATTCTCGTCGCTGCCGCCGTACGTTTCAACGACATGTATCGATTCTTCACGATGAAAATCGGGACGATCTTTCGTCACATCCGCCGTCTGTTCACTCGAAGATGTACCAGGTTCGGAATAACTGCGTGCGTCGCATCTCTACAAGATCCGCTTGCCAGAGATCATCGTAACCCCGTACAATGACTCGTCTACGTCTAAAGTTACGTCTCGCTGGCGCGTGCAACTCGTTGACCAGCTGTATCTTCTCGTCCGTGATATGATTGCTCTTCACCTTCTTCATGTTTGTACACTAACATCATGCTTTACGAACGTGTCAATTTATAATCAACCCGGCTTCTCGAAGTTCTTCGATTATAGAAACGATCTCGCTGTCATGCCCCGTATGTCCTGCGGATTTCGAGGATACGAGAAGACGTAATCTATCGACGAGCTCGTTTGGGTCATTCCAGTGCACGTAGTCCACCGCGTTATCCTTAGCCACCATATCGAACGGTGTCAGATTACCTCCACGCCGCTCGCTCTTAAGCAATTTTGCAATGATATATTTATACTTGTAACCCTTGTTACTTTTCACAAGCCCCGACGAGATATGGCTGCGTCTATGAGCGTTCGACGACTTTAATATTTCCGCGCATTTGTGTAAATCAGCATCGTTGAACAAGGTGTCATCGGGCATTCTCATAAATAGTAATTCGTACAAACCAGTTGTTCCTCTGTACCTCACTCCATTAATAATCACATCGTCGTTTTTGTTTACGTCGAAAACTGAACTTCCAAGCATTAATTTGTTGCGTTGTACGTATATTCCATACACGTCATCTATCTTCTTCTCACGATCGGTAAAGAGTAATTGAATGTATTTAGCTGCCAACGGCCCCAAATTTTCCGTGAAATGGCTACGTATGTTTTCGCTAGGCTTGTCCAAAATTCACTGCATAGAAACATTAAGATTCTCGTCGCTGTCGCCGTACGTTTCAACGGCATGTATCGATTCTTCACGATGAAAATCGGGGCGATCTTTCGTCACATCCACCGACCGTTCACTCGAAGATGTACCAGGTTCGGAATAAATGCGTGCTCTTGCAGTTTGTGTGCTTTGAGGGTTAAGAAAAGGAGTTGACGTCAATTCTTGCGGTTCTTTAATATTCAAAGTTGGGAATGTCGACTCGGATTTTATATCGATCGTGTCTGAATGTGGCGATTCCGCGGACATATTCTCGATAATTCGTTCCAGCGGTTCTACCACGGGTCTCAATCGTTTTTCGATGACTCTCTCTTTGTCGATGCTCTCCGATTTGAGAGCTCTGCGTTTTTTGCGTATAGCATCGCTTGTTTTAGCTATAGCATTCGCAACTTTACTCGATACTTTAATATTACTATTATCCATTGCAAAGAGAAGACGTCTACTCGCTAAGCGTTCTATCGAAGGACTAAATGTTTCAGAAAACGGCAAATTCGTTAAATCCTTTTCTGTAACGACCACGTTCCATCGAGCTATCCTTGTCGATTATTACGAAACCATATTTCTGTTCCCAACACTGTGCGCACAATTTACAAAAATTTTCGTACGACATATCTGTATTTACATGATCATTATAAATGTGGCGTAGATTCGTGCCATCTTGTTTGAACACGATCAAAAGGTTTGCATTGTCGCGAATTAGGTGTTTCGGTATTCTCGCGTAAGTCTGACAGAGATAAAAACAGTCCACGCGCGAGTGCCTGCCCATAGCGAAATATTCTCTTATCACGTCTTGCTTGTCGCATGCAACGTCATCGAATATAAACACCGAATCGGGCAGCGCCTCGTTCGGTGGCACGACTTCGGTATTATTTGAAAATGAAAAGTATCCGATTTCAGGAACGTTTGTCAAAATTCGTTCGAGATATTTGTACTTTGGTTGTTGCAATGATTTTAAGTATACATATACGTTATTGAATCTTACACCGTTCGGGCTCTCGATCAGACTGATTACGACGTTCGTTTTACCGCAGTTCGATGGACCGCAAATTATACCACGTATCGTATTCGGCAAGAGGGGTCCGTGTCGTCGCCGACGATCGTCCATGCGTGTTGTCCTCTCGTCTACATCGAGAATAAGGATAGACAGGGGCTGCTTTGCGAAACGCATATCGTCTATATAATAACCATATATTTAATGATTCAGCCTCTTTATAGGTTGCGGAAAAGCTGCTTGTCCGCGTCGTGAACGCGCTTTAGCCGCGGCCATAGACGAGCTTTAATCGCGATTAACCCTTTTTCTCCGCGGCGATAACGCGCTTTAACCGCAATTAACCCTTTTTCTCCGCGGCGGCGGCGGCGGGGCAGCGGCGGCGCGCGGCGTAGGCGGGCACGCGGTGGTGGTGGCGGGCACGCGGAATGCAATTCGTGACCGAGCCATCAAATACGCATCCGAGCAACAACGTGACCGAAAGTAGGTCTCGACGATGCTCGCTCAATCTGTATCAGATTGCACATCGACACGTGTCTACCTGTAAACATGGATTTCACCCTACCCCCCTCATGTTAACCGCGTCAGCAAGGCGTCAAAGAGGCATCCAAGCAAAACGTGACCAAAAGTCTGTCTCGACGATGCTCTCTCTACCTGTACCAGATTGCACATCGACACGTGTCTTCATGTAAACATGGATTTCGCCCTACTCCCTCGTGTCTTTGAAATAGAAGAACATTCCTTTGTATCTCCTACATTGGAATATGAAACACAAACGTTACACATACAATCGTTCTAGGTAAAACAACATTAAGACGCATAAAGTATATTTTTACTAAATAGTTTTTATTATTTTACAGTAATGAACAAAATTAATAAATGATATTAAATGTTTCGTGTTTTAAGACAAATGTAACAATTTTTCTTTTTCGGTGGAGGTCCATCTATGTGCGTGTCATCCCCCGGCCGGTTATAATGTTCCATACACAGTTCTTCATCTTCCTCCTTCCTTTTTTTAACCACCATTCTTTTAATATCGATACGTTTCTCATAGCACATGCTCCGTTGTGCGCGATGCATGCCATATGTTTATCCATCCATCCATCCTGAATATGCCGGCTCTTGGTTGGCAAATTCGGTAGATCGTCATCTTTGTTCAAAACCTCTATATTGATTGGACTGACTGAAGGATAAAGTTTCTTCAGCCATTTTTCTTTCTCAATGCCCTTGACGTATACAGATCCATGAATACTATCTTTCAAACACGAAGCGGCACACTCTTGAAGGCGTGAATACGGCACGGTACCATCGTCCCACTCAAAACCATGATGATTTTGCGTCAACCATTTTATTTGTCTTAATTCTGCTTTCGACAATTTTCTCTTAGCAAATGGAGGCGCAAAGATGAAACATTGTACACGATTCCCATTCTGGAAGATGGCAAGTTCCTTTACGAATAACTCGTTCGTATCGCTTTTGAAGCCTTGAATGTCCACGAATGTTGGTACGTTCATTTTGATTAGTTGAATTTGTGGCGAAAAATGACTGGTTTTGCTGTGGAATGATCTCATATAAACCCTCTTCCACTTAAGAGAGTTTGCGCACTACATTGGTGAGTGGATTGTACTGCACGATACGATCGTGAATGATCAAACAGTACGCGCTAGTATTTTCAGGAATGTTTTCACTACACTCAAAATCGATTCTTACATCGATTGTAGCGCTTTTTATCGATTCGTTCTGATGCGAGCAATCAATGACAACAAATGGGCCGTAGCCAAAAAAGAGTATCTTATCGTATAGAGCTCCGTCATCACCATTACTGCACATTGCTCCGTAATATGACTTTCTGAATTTTGCATACATGTCGTAAAGGACAGAGTATCTATTTTTATTAAAGTCAAGATTCAAATTGTCATACGGATATGAATCCGAATTTAAATACAATCGAAAATTGGTGAGTTTGCAGTCATCAAATTTGGTGATATGTCTATTGAGCCTATTTTTTTTATCCGTTTGTAATGCAAATATTACATATCGTGGTTTTTCTAATTGCGTAGCTGCTTTAATGCTCCATGTATGTTTAGTGGTTGCTTGTAACATTGGATACTCGTATAAGTCCCAGGAACGGTAACTCATAATTATCGTTTGACCGTTTTCAAGGATGTGCAACAATGAAAGTTTGTGCCTTTCTTCGAGCGTGACATGTGGCATCCTCCACTGTACTTTGTATAGTTGCAGCGTATATTTTGCACCATCTGTTCCAAAAACAGCGTTTTCGTCGTCTCGCGACCGAATCAGAATCAATTCATGATGCGCATTAATCACTATTCGTTTGTAATCTTCGCAGAAACCGAGCAGCATATTTAGAGGAACACAAAAGTCAAAGTAGCCTCCTGCATTGGGTATGTCTATCCAGCCAGCGTTTTCAAGCATTTTTGATCTTGTCGTTGTCAACGATACTCCATTTTTTATCGTAGTTGTTATTCCAACGATTTTACAACGATCAATCTCCACGCCGTTTAATTCATATCGAATTTCATCAAACATAAATGCTGCGCAATTCATTTCTAGTCCAACTGAAGTTCCTGCAACATTGTCATCGTTGAGAATGAGTTTTCCTTCGACGTAAAGGTAACTCTCACTAGGAAACGTGTACAAATCTTGTTGTTGAATGGGAATTCGTATTTCATCATTGTTTCCGAACGTTGTGTTGGCGTATGGGCTGTAACTATGTAATTCGATCTTTGTAATTCGATCATCAGAAATCGGTAAACTGGCAATGTTCAATGGATCCATCATTTTCGTTTCTTAATCACAAAACCCAACGATTGCAGAAATTGCGCGTTTTTGTCGCTCAAATCTTGCGATGTATTCAGTTTGGGGATATTGTAAAGAGTCATCACCGTTTAATACATGATTATAATTCCTGCAACCGTGGTAATTGCTACTGCAAGTACAATTTGTGCGTTTGTGATTGAAGTTCTGGTTCCATCCATTTTCTAACGATCCTTTTAGCAACTCGTTCAACGGGGTGCCCAATAATGCATTCGGCGGATTGTTGATCGGTTGAGGTTTAGCATCTGTGTACAACAGCATTATTTCTAGTAATGTTTGGCATAAGTGCTGCTTGTTCTCTTGAAAGGCTATTAAATGAATGGATATTTAACGTATATTAAACGGCCGCGTCGTCGGAGCGTTCGACGATGTGCTCTTGCGATGTGTCCGATTTGGATATATTTCCTCTACTGAATGATTGTATAATTGTCATCGTTTTTACATCATTATCCTTACTGCAGCTGTCGTAAAATGTTCAGCATGCCGTTCGAGCCGTTCGAGCCGTTCAGCGGGCCGTTCGAGCCGTTCAACAGGCCATCGATTATGTTTATATTCATGTTATTTTTTACACCGCCTAATATGAAGCCTCACTGTCACTTCTTCTCCACGGAAATTTATCAGATTATTGTTTTGATCGGTAATGCGTATACTAAGGTGATCAATGGCTCTCACGATAACTGGAAGATAAATGACGTTCGTAGGACTTTCCGAAATTTTATATCCTGGCGGCACGCGCGGTGAAAACTCATGAATGGTATGAACACATTGACCGTTGCTATACGCACCAGTTGTAATATTACATTCGATCCTCAGCACATTTACTTTCATAATATTTACGGGTATATCCGACTCGTGCCATTGCCCCGGCGGTAATATGCGATATGTAGAAAACCCGAGAAGCGATTCTATATTATTTGGTTTGGTAAAATCGATTGTATAATCACTATATATTTCACTTTTCAAAGTGCTGTTATTTGTACGAAATAAAATGATTTTTGCCTTGTCCATTATTTTCTCTTGCATGTATTTATTTAGCGCTTCGAGTTCGTACGAACCATCCGGTATCGTGATCTCACCATCGGCATCAAAGTAAAATTTATTGTTTGTAAAGTCAACGTTCGGTATTGTGTTGAAAGCTTGAAAATCAACGAGTCCGAGTTTCGTAATTATCATCCTTCAAGTCTATAGGTGGAAAGTAATCAGTGCTAAGCACAGAATTTTTTCCGCTTAACGTAAACGTCAACGACACCTTTGCAACTGTGAAGACTATGTGCATCGAAACTATTTTATACATTTCCAGCTAAAAAATGCAAGCAGAGTTGTCCGCATACACTCGTATTGAATTTTTGATACTGCGCGTGATTGTATAAAATCGTTACATGGTTTCCGAAGTAGTTTATTAACTCTGTCGGTGGCCTCAGATTTCCAAAAGAATCGAAATATTTAACACAATTACCTCGCTTTACGTAAGCTACCCAGTGTGTACCAGGACCTTCCGATTTATCTAAATTCACGATACCGCATTCGTTTAAGAACGATTTAGAGGGCAAATTTGTACGCATGAAAACGCCTCGAAAATATGGAAAGTTCAACTTTCGTGCAAAGTTATATAACTGTACATTTGTCATTGTGTCCTGTGGAAGCGTTACAATTTGCCGAAGCGCTTCTTTTTTTTTTTTCTTTAATTCCTTTTCCCCGTTTATATGGTGCAAGGTAAAGTCCATGTCCTTCCATAACACGATTGTGCCGTTTCACTTCCTCCAGTGTTTTCCGTGCTGCAGATGCATCGTTGACTGCCTTGGCGATACCTGCTGCACCGCCGGCCACAGTGCCCAAAGCTGAAAGGCCTGCAAAAATAGGTACAAGTGCTGGAAGAAATCCCCCACGTTTTGCAACTGGAAGTTTGCGCAATTTCGTCTTCTTCTTCTTGTTACTTTTCCGCGGTGCCATTACTTTCTTCTTTGGCTAACTCTTTGGCTAACAATATTCCAGCAACGCGCGCAGACAAAAGTGTTTTCCAATCTGGTGCGAATTCTTTTTGTGCTAATTCGAAGATCAAATGTGCATATGCACATCGTACGACTATCGTATAGGAAGTGAAATTTTTTCCGAGGATGTTTGGGTTTATATAGGTAGAGAGAGAAGTTGTAAATGATGCAATACATTATGATTTATTAAAGTATAATTTCTAACATAATTTGTAACATAATCCTTTTTTCTCTGTTAAGATGCTGCTGATGCAGCTGTTATTATTGCCTGAATACCTAAAGCTACTAATTCGCAATCAATAATTGAATTTGGATCATAAATGTCAGTTTTTTTGATATGCTGCACAACCTCTGCAAGCACTTTTACATCTCCGTATCCCCGAACTAATGCAACAAACTCTTTAAATTTTTGTTCCACCGAATACAGTTTATCATATAATGCATTATGCATTTCAACTATACAATCATTTAAAATTACCATTTTCTCAAATGTTTTTTTCATCATGCACATACATATATCATTGCTAATCAATTTAATTACTTTTTCACTATATAGCACTCCAAATTCAACACTTATATCATTAAAATTAATATTGTCGCGTGTATCTTTTGAATCGTCAAAGAAGCTGCATATGTTGTCTGCTTCGGCTACAATCAGCGACCATGTGACTATGCTCAGCTCCAGGCGGTTGTTTCGGCTGTCTGATAATACGAGTTGCGGGTAGAAATTGTCGCCAAGTATATTTATGCCGATTTCCAAATGCTTTGTACAGGAATCCGTCAATGGATATTTTCGGCCCAAAATTCTACATGATAATTGTGGTGCGATTCTAGAACAAATAAATACCGTTTAAGTATGTTATTAGAACAAATATCGACAGCGTTAAATGAAATGTGTTTCGAACACTTGCTTCACGTCATTCTGATGTTTTGTCATTTTTTTGCGTGCCTCTTCTTCTTGAGTAGAACTTGCGGGGCGCTTCCTTTGGCAAAAAAACTCTTTGAAACTTTGAGAATACATATTTCACTTTTCACAATACAATCTCGCGAACGATGCACTTGCGGTGATGGTCAATTTGGTTTTGCGTATGCTTGAAACTTTAGCAAACCCCCTACCTTCTATAGTCACGAATTGCAGTGTCAGATTTGCTGCGTCAACAAAAAAACTCATTTCCAAGACGTAGAAAAAAGTGGTCTTCCGATAAGAACAAACAGTTCAAGGTCATGGAGGGTGGGGGTAGGGTGTTATATTTCTGCCGACGGTGGTGTCAAATTTCAGTTCAAGGTCATGGGGTGGGGGTTGTCATGGGGTGGGGTGTCAAATTTCAGTTCAAGGTCAGGACGTATCATATTTCTGCTGACGGTGGCGTCTAATTTTAGTTCAATGTCATGGGGTGGGGTGGAGGGGTGGGTCTGAGGGGGGTATCATATTTCTGCTGATGGTGTCAAATTACTGCTGAGTCAGCAAAAAAAATGCTGACGCCAGTGATTTAGAATCCGCATAGAACAACTACTCTCGTGTTTTGTATATAGCTCAGTGACCTTTGTATATATTCTTTCTTTTGTACATTTTGTTTTCTGTTGTGAATAAAACTGTTGTGTTACGTTACGGCGTGTCCCTTTATCTGACCTCGCAAACCACTCAATTCGCTAATACTTACGCATTCGTTCCTAAATTAACCTGGTACGCTGAAAGCAGATAATTGTCACTGGGTCACTGTGTCGGTCGCAACCATTCGACGAGGAAACACGTTCGGTAGAACAGCTGATTTCATGGTCGGGCCAGTGAACTCCCCTCATTTATTGCACTTAGGTATGAATAATAGGCGAGGTGTTTCCTCGTCGAATGGTTGGGACCGATACAGTGACCCAGTGGCAATTATCTGCTTTAAGCGTAGCAGGTTAATTTAAGAACGAATGGCTAAGTTTCATTTATATTGTTTTCAAATTTTTCATCATTAACGTGGCTTCCAATTCAAACGTTTATTAATTATTCCATTTCAATCATTTTTATTTATTATTTAGAATGTCTAGACTTTCCTTCTTTACATTATGACATGCGACAAAAGATTAGGTTCCGTATTCATTTTAAACAATGACTAAAAATGTTCTACCAGTTCAGTTTTTTTATCGTGCTATGCCAACAGGATGCTGAGCCGTTCGTTCGTGACCTACGTCAAGCCCCGCATTCGTAGCCGATGCTGAAATCCCTGAGCCCGCGCGCTATACGCGCTCGGATTGGTTGGGGTTTTTTGTTAATATCTCGAAAACCAGGCTTTAACCAACACTTTGGCAAAGGAAAATGTTGTTTAGAATCACCTTAGCAATCATCCCTCTGCGGCTGTCGAGGTAGTCGCGTGACATCCTGTATATCCTTCTAAATATAAAAGGTTTCATCGCGAACGATACATTCCTTGCACAGTAACATGAAGGAATAGATTTTTTGCTATAACAGTAGTTATTAACAAATTCCATAAATTTTTGCAAGTGGGATCATCGCAGATATACATCCTACTAAATGTGAAAGGTTTATGCAATCGGTACATTTCCTGTAGCGTAAACGCTAGATATAAATGAAGTATTACGTTTTTTGCTATAAAAGTCGTTAGGAATGAGAAAGTACAAAAATTTTTTTGCGGGACTAATCGGGACATATACTCTACAAGATACAAAATTTTCGATCCGACTGGTCCATCCGCCTTAGAGTAATCGGTAGGGAATGTAAATCAAGCATTACGTTCTATGCAAAAAAATCGTTAGCAATAAAACAATGCAAAATGTCTTAACGGGATCAAGTGGGAGAAATACTCTACAAGATGCTAAAGGTTTCCTTTCGATTGGTCCATCTCTCTCGGAGTAATCGGTGGACATACATTGAACGTACATGGAACAGTACGTTTTTGGCAACAAAAATCGTCAGGAATGAAGAAATGCAAAATGTTTTTTTAACGGAACCAATCGGGAGACATATTCTACAAGATGCGGAAGGTTTCGTTCTGATTGATTGATCCGTCTCGGCGTAATCGGTGAACATAAAGAAAAATAGAAAAAAAAGAAAATATACACATCGAATTGAGTATCCTCCTCCTTTTCGAAGTCGGATAAAAAACAAGATTATTTTAAGATTATTCAGATTAGTTAAAATTATTATAACAATATCGTGCTTGGTCTCATTTTAATCAGGATAATCTCATCAATATGTTAATGAAATTGTTATTAAAAAAAAATGAAAAATAAAAAAATGTCATCACTGCATTAGTGTTGTCCCACCGATACGAATGCGACACAGATCTTAAAAGGAGTTGAATTCTTCCAGCAGTTGAATTTTCGTTAGCAGGATAACGTTCTATTTCTAGTAATAAACTCGAGCATAACTCGACAAAGTAAGATATCTCGCGGCATCCCTTTAACATGTATCTTTTTCAGTTTATTTCATTGAACGTATTCTCTTTCTTTGTATACTGAGATATGGCAACGCTCAGCTCAAGACTCTAAGCAAAGAAGTACAGTCCTTGGTACCGAAGCAATCTTCTGTTACTGTTGTGGGAAAGGTAGTGTGTAATGAAATTGTCTCGATCAACTCCGTTCTGCACTCTTAGTTTATTGCAGTGCTGTCTCTAACGATGTTTGACAGAGCTCTGACACCACCCAGGCCCGGGCAAGGCCCTGAAACAAACATGAAAGGAGATAATAGAAATTTTGACTCGCTCGGGTCTGGTCGCTAAATGCATAATTGACCAGACCCGACGTGTACGAAGAAAGGAAAAGAAAAAAGAAGAAAAAGAAAAAGACAGCGGCGTATGTGGTGGGCCGGTCGCCACACTGTCAACGCGTGTTAGACTGCTGTAGTGCGAAGTATCTCACATTTTTATATTAGAATAGAGCAGATGGCGCTCATTCCTGAGGCACAAATTCACGACCCTTTGAAAACAAAGGCATGCTCAGTAGTGAAGGGCATATTGCTGAATTGCATCGATATTTGGTATCGATATGTATCAACAACCAAAGTATCGATATACATCAATTGCGAATAAAGTAGCGATATTATTGATATCAATATGTACAATTAAATTAGAAGTGAAATTCAGTAAAAAATAGACTATTTATTCAAATATTTGTTTTATGTATGATAAAGATATTATTATATTTAATATTTTAATTTTTTTGGACGTGCATCCATTACGAGGATTATTTAGAATCTCTATTACGGCTTATCATTCTTAATCTTCAAGTTAGTAATCTGATCTTACAATTTGACGAATTATACTGATCTTCTGTTAACAGCTTATATCTAATTTACGTGTACATAACTATTTATTAACTTATACATTACTATACATTGAGATCAATAGTGCATATATTCTATATATTGTGACCCTTTTCGTGGGTGCACTTTATACAATGTAGCACAATTCTGAGATGACGTCTTACAAAAAATCGAATGGTTCGTTGGGCGCCAGCCACGTTCGCGAGGCGATCGAGAAAAGGGAAAATCGGGGTCGTTTACACAAAACGGGAACTCCCGGTTCGACCGAGGTCGACCGTCATACACTTCGCAGAGGAGTACGCGAGGAGGGGAAATTTTAGTACTGGGAATCTCGGGGTGGAAGGGTTCTGAGGAGGTTCGCACATTACGCGGTCGAGAAGGGGTTGAAATAAGGGGGAGAAGGGGTAAGGCGAAATCGCGGAGTATAATGCACAGACGAAGAAGGTAACCGTTACGCGAATTGACTTTACAACAGATAACATAAGGGGCTCACCAATATGTTGGACACGCCACACACACATGTACACTCACGAACGCTTCTACCAAATCGCTTTTACAAATTTCAAACTCGCTATTCGCTATCTCTCTTATACAATGACTTTCTATGTCGTTAGACGCCGAAACGCGATCGGGATCGATAGGGCTGACGGAGGCTCGGCGATGCTGGCTGCAGACTGAGGGTCTTCAGACTCGACGGGTAGATGGCCCCACGGTGTCCTTTTGGGTTGTACAGTTGTCGCTCTTTCCCATCGCAGGACGCTCTTTCCGTGAGGGCGGTAGGGTCGTCGTCGGCCGCGGGACAGAGTTCCTTTGACGGTGGTGGCAGCGTCGTATTCTAGGGTCTTCCGTCGCCTCTATCGTCCCGATACTGGCGGGTGGGAAAAGGAGATAGTATTAGGGAAAGGGGTATTGCAGTGTAGCGTTGAAACTCAAACTTTTTGTCTGAGCTCCGTGATTCATGTAAAAGGAAAAGACATTATGATAAGTAAATGAATAAATAAATAAACACAATATTTGGGGGCATACCCCGAGGTAAAAAAGGCCTTGCGGCCAAAAAACCTCGATAAAATAGTATATTTATTGATAATTTGTTTGTATCAATGTGAGGTGTGTGTCTTATGTGTGTTTTGATTTTGGCTGATTATTCTTTATGTAATCAGATCGGATCGTAAATGATCGCATATTGTCAGTATGGCAACGTGGAGTCGTCGTAAGCAGTACCGTTTGACGGTAGCGTTTAGCATGTATTTGCTAAGAATTGATTTGTTGAAAGACTGTACCGATTGACGGCAGGGAGTGCGTAATTGATGACGATATGGAATCGTCATCGGCTTGACCGATACACGGAACCAAAGTGTATTAATGACGACATGTAGTCGTCATCAGCTGGACCGATGGACGGCCGCTTTTGTATTGTGTATTGTGAGCAGTAAATGCTGATTTTGCAGTTACGTACCTTTATGAATATGATAACTGCTTCTTCAAAACGGTAAGAATTCACTAATTCAACGAACACTGAATAAATGCAAAATGTTACACTGTGCCCTTTTGAGAATCAGAATGAACTGTGTAGGGCCCTCGAACGGTACGCTCGATCGCCCTAGACCTACCTACCCTTTCCCCACAGCGTGGGCGACGCATAGTGTTAGGAATCGGAATTATCGACCGATAATTGCTGGCAGTCAATAGTTCTCCTATTACCGCTTTGTAAAGCGCTCGCTCCTCTGCTGTCCCCACCACCGCTCTTTCTCTCTCTATCCACTGGTTTTCTTACCACGAGCTACGTGCTACTTTACTTATTCGAAAGAAACGGCAGAGAAAGGATCGCGAAACAGAAAGAAAGAGAGAGAGAGACCAACGGAGTGCGGACACAGAGGAACGGGTTGCAACTTTATACAAAAATCACTCAAGTACACTAAATCAACTTTATTCTGTGACCGTAAAATAAACTGACCATTTACAAACTAATAACTGGAAGCTTCAGTCACCCCGATAGCAGTTAAACAATCTAAACTTAAACACATAGCGACGTTAAAAATTTTTTTGACGCGCACCCGTCTCAGGGCCTTACAACGGTCAAATCAGCCGCGCGATATTTAAAAGGAATTGGGATCTGTTTCGACCCAACAGCAGGGACAGACGTGTGGCGGGCGAAAGTCGGGAGATCTCGGCAATTGGAACGCGGGGGGGGCACGCGTGGCACCACGTTACAATATATGCGGGGGTGTACTCTATACAACATCTTAAGCGTAATACCTGTTACGCGGCATAGTATACCGCTCGCGGATCTATAATAGCAGTTTTCTACCTTTAACAATCTTACGGTTTTAACCATCGGGAGCAATAAACTCACCATAAGACAACGTCCGTTTTGCCTTCTATGTACCTTGTACAGATGGTAACAACGATAAATTCATGAACTGATGAATTTATCGCACCAATTTAGAAGCCCGGTCGGTCATGCTCAATAACTTATTTCTTGATTATTAGAAAAGATCTTAAGCTGGTCGGAGTGGTAGTTTGTCACGTATCGAAGCAATTATCGTGTTGAACGTAAAGATTAAACAGATCCTCTTCAGGATAAGGCCCGTAAATTCAGAACACTCAGTTCGGACATTCGTATTGTCCACGAGCTCGCGACAAGCAATTTACAATCTTTTACGGGCTCTTCCTACGTTTTTTGTGCATGAGTCGTAGCCAGTCCAAACAAAGGCCCAAACCTTTCTTTTGGCTCGGCTTAGCTTTCTTTCATGATTTCTCCTTCGTGTTCCAAACAGCCCTCTCTGCTGTGCACGTGTCACTGCGAGTTATACTGACCCAACAACGGTCATGAACCGTCATTGCACTCTGCCCCAAGGCAGCACCGGTGACCAAGACCATATATCAAACCCACACAGAGGTTTCTGGGCCCACAGTCGCCCTTGCCTTGGAGGTATCGCCGGTTCTGTGCAAACATGCACCATAAGACTCCCACGTGCATCGCAGCTGTTGGGCGTTTTGACGGGCTTACATGGGACTTCTCCAGCGAGCTGATTTGCTGAACACTTCGACCTATTGCTATTAGTTAAACCCCAAACGTTTACTAATTGGTCACTTTTGGTAAACGCCTCTCTCGCTGGGCTCTCTCTTCGGCTTCTAGAAAAACGTCTTGGAACTTGGAGGGGACTGAATTCGTCAGTCTCTTACAGAACTTGAACAAGAACAGTCTTAGACAGAACTCTAAAGCAATCAGTCAATTTTCGCTATCCTCCAATAGATACACTCCGACCCAGCTTCGTAATCTCTGTTCAAGTCATCTACAAACATTCTCACACACGAACATTTTGTATAATACATATCGAATTAAACGCATCAATAGTATATCATCTCTGAAGTTAATATCCTTATTATTGTAAAAGGTAATAAGGAAGTGCGATACTTCGTGGTGTGGTAACCCGCGTTACACCATAACGACCGGTGATCACATCACGGATTCGCGCTGAAGCAATACCGTTAGGCGCCAGCCACGTTCGCGTTTCGGGAAAGGAGGAAAGCGGGGTGTCTTTACAAAGGTGGGGATTCGCGACTCGACCGTGGTCGGCCAGTACGCAATACGCGGGGGAGTACGCAGGGAAGGGACTCTTTAGGGCAGGGAATCTCGGGGTGGAAGGATTTGGAGGGGGTTCTTTACGTTACACGTCGAGAAAGGGGGGTAAAGTAAGGGATATCGTGAAAGCGACGTGGAAAAGGGTTGCAAGAATATTGCGGATAAATGCGCGATAGAGAAGGTACCGTTATCGGGACTCAAACTTGATAATCTTAATAATTCAAGAGGTTTACCAATGTCGCACTCCTCACACACTCACGCAAATCGCTTTCACAAACCCGCTTTTTACAACTCTTAACTCTCTATATCGTTCTCTATACTTTTCTAAGATCTCTGATAATTGGCTTTCGCACGCTAAACGCTGACTAACGGCTTGTCGTCGCAGAGAAGCGAATAGGGAAGCTGATCGAGAGGATCTTGGCTTCCCCCCTCGAATAGCATCTGTCCCGAGAGGGCACCGACCTGGCCGAGTCGCAGTTTGGTTTCAGGCGGAGGCGCAGCAAGATTGATGCAATTCATTCGCTGCGCCTACGATGCGACTCGTCCACGTCCCGGGACTGCGCTGGGTTGAGAGGAGGGTGGCCATCAGTGTCGTGGGGGGATATCGCACGATCTCCTATGAGGCGGCGATGACCCTGGCGGGGGTTGTCCCTTTCAAATTTCAGGCGGAGGGTGACGCCATAGTTTTCTGGCGTCTGCGTGCCTTCCGCGTGTAGCGGCCCCCGCCAGGCGAGGAGGTTGAGAGAATAAGGCGCCAGGCTCGGCATATAGCCCTGGGTTGGTGGCGATGTGAGCTCATCGAAAGTGGCGACATCGCCCAGCGCGCAGCCGGGGCGGTCCTGCCAGTGTTGAAGAAATGGCGGAACCGCGGCCAGGGATGGATCACCCAGATGCTTAACGGACATGGTTGTTTCGGTGAGTACCTGTGCCGGATTGGAAGAGCAACATCCGGGCAACACACATTGGAACACTGGTCTGTGTTCGCGCGGGCTCGTCACGCCCTGCAGAGCGAAGTAGGAACAGACCTCTCCCCGTCGGCATTAGTTAAGAAGATGTTCGCCGGCGAGAGGCAGTGAAGGGCGGTTGCGGACTTTTGCGAATCCGTCATCGCCATGATGGAGGAAGCGGAGCGAGGTCAGGAGAGAGCCGACCCCACGGTTCCATAAGGAATTTTAGTCCAAAAATTTTGCTTTTCAGATTGCTGAATCTGTTTCAAAGTAGATCACAATCAACATCTATAAAGAAAAAACATCCTAATATTCGAATACAACATATAAAATGTTGCATCATCACGTCCACCCTGTTCGAGTATAAAAACAGATGTCATGAACAAATTAATCAACGAACAAAAATTAAAAGTCTGGAGGCATATCCGTAAGTTTTGGCGCATATTAAATCCCTACCTCAAAAATACTAATATTATACATCGTATATTACCATATATCGGACGTAGAGAATTCATCGCAGAAGAATGTAGACAGTATCAGCCCGGCTATGTGGAAGAACTTTGTCCGCAATACAATGACCGAAGGACAAAGACTATTAAACAGGAATATCATAAAAGAAAACCAGTAAGTATCACTTCTAATATTTTAGTTTAGAATACCCCCGGCTTGTTCTTCATGTTCTAGGTACATATTTACAGAAGACCAATCACACTTACAAGGGAACATCGGGGACTGATACACTCCGATTTTGATGAAACTTTGCATAAATATTTATTAGACCTGTTTATGAAGATAACTGTAATTCGTTGGTGCCCGTTTTTCACTTTGAGGGAGATATTAACCCTTTTATCCGAACCGCCCTTTCTATATACGTGCTTATAAATCGTAAACAACAAAAGATATAAAAAAATAGTTGAAATAAAAGTTCTTGAGGTCTATAAGGCTGCGTGTAAGTTTTTTTTTTAATCATTTTTTTTGCAAAATTGAATTCCCCCTCCCCCTCCGTTTTGAAAAACTTTACTTTTTTTCAATCAATAAAAAAGTCTATTTATTATGAATTCAACGATGTATTATAGTGTATAGTTGTTTTAATTATTCCGATGGAATTTTTGATTTAAGTTTTTTGATTTATCTGTATTGACCGCTAACTCGACTTACAGCACTTGCGACGTTGATAGAACCTATATACGTTTTACAATATATTTGCGTTTATATAAAATCGCAATAACAAGCCATATATTGTAGGCGTATGATATTTTTTAGAAAGGTAAACATGTTATTCCCGAAACACGTTCAAAACATGCAATGACGTGCGTACCTCACGATAGTTTCTTATAATAGCATGATACGTTGTACTAACGTACGTACACCGTACATATTATATATATGCATCAAAACAGACCGTATGCAGTTATTGTTAACCAGTATCGAAAGAACGTGTGGCAGTAGGTTGCTCTCGAGTCGTGCTCTGTGGCAAAATGGTGTATATTAATCCTGCAAATGTAATTAATTTGCTATTGACTACATCTCATTTTATGCAGTTTGCACTGACTCCAGTCAATTACAAAGAAGTTGCATTATACGAAATACTACAAGGTATTATAACAAGAAGCATTGAAGATCAATCGTTTTTTGCTGAAGAGGATGAAACTTTAGACTTTGAAGAGCCAAGACCAGTAGAAGCAGATATTGTAGATCCACCATTTGATGCTGCGGATACTGACGATGAAGCTGTAGAGGAAGAAGACGTCTGCATTCCAGAGGAACAAGAAGATGATGTCGACTTGGAATATAAGAAGAATGCGGTAGAATTTTGGAAAAGTACACCAGGTAAACGGAAAGCTGTTAAAGCAGTACAACATAATATTCGAAAGGTTCGATCACGTGAACAGTTGTACAGATGGGAAAAATACGTCGGAGCAGGTGGAACGCGAAGAGATAAGTTATTGTATATTTCGGGTTTTACTCTTTCGATATTTCGTGATGCTCTTGATAGAGGATCCATAGTCCATGATATTGATATCCGAAAATGGACATTAGAAGCAAAAGAAAACATTGATTTGCCAATATTTAAAGCAGGAAAATGGTGGATATTTAAATTTTAAAAACTGCATGGAATAGTTTCGCGTAAAATAACAAAATTTGTAACTTACCGGGAACGTGAAAATTCTCAAGAAATAAATACAGTTATCGATAATTTTATTCAAGTTGTGAAACCGAATATTAATAGTTATGGTGTAGAAAATGTATTTAATTCGGACGAAAGTGGTTTTAATTTAGAACTTCATTCTGGTCGAACGCTAGCTGCAAAGGGATCAAAAACCATTGAAGCTGTCGTACAGTCCATATCATCAACCACTCATAGTTATACTGTTACGAGCCGGAGGGGGCGGCTGCGTAGCCGGGGCTTAATTTAGGTATATGGTATTTGTTAATGGCTTGACCAGTGTTGTTATTAACACTGGGAGCCTAAGGAAGTAGACGTGGAGACGAACCTACGTATGGCTAACGTAGGGAGCTCCAGGAGGTTGGCTATGGTGGACGAACCTACGTATGGCTAACGTAGAGAGCCACAGGAAAGGTGTAGAGTGGAGGACGAACCTACGTATGGCTAACGTAGAGAGCCACAGGAAAGGTGTAGAGTGGAGGACGAACCTACGTATGGCTAACGTAGGGAGCCTCAGGAGCGTGATATGCGGACGAACCTACGTATGGCTAACGTAGGGAGCCGCAGGAAGCGTTAGTATTAGGTCTCGTAACTTGATTGATGTACCTCGAGCGGTAAAGGTACACCTTAGTGGGTTTCTGGATAGTAAATATAATTGAATAATAGAATGTAAGTTAAAAATAATGTGAGTTTATTCTCTATTCCGGGGCTTTACAATTGTTGTGTGTAATTGTCGCGGTGTTCGATGAATTAAACTCTAGGTCGCAAGTTTAAATGAGTTGAATAAATAGAAATTAGTTTCGATTCCGCGAAGCAAGAATCTAATCCTTCTTGGTTTTCACGAACGCGAGCAAACGGGGGCGGACTACAACGATTAAAATAATGCTTAACAGCAGACAACGTACTGTATAGTTACTGTGAGTGCTTGAAGGGGACTTGAATACCCGATCTCGCAGAGTTTCCTCGTTGCAGAGATTATCCGTAAAAGAACGTACTGACGTGTAACGAACTGATTCTAGACTTCAACTAGACCCGAGGTGCCCTTGTCGCTACCCTTTTTATACTCAAAAATTAGAGTAAAAGAGTGGTGGGGACTGACTCTACGTGACCCGTAGGACCGCGCCCTTGCTTTGCGATGGTCTCGAATTTTCTAGAAGGCGGTTGGTGTCGGGTGCACCCATCCGATTCCATATAAGGAAATTTTTTGAGAAGGGTTTGTAACACCATATAAGGAAATTTCCGAGACGGATACGTAACAATACCATACAACCTACTGTATCTGCAAATGGAAAATTGCTTTCACCGCTTTACATAGTTTTAAAGGAATCAAGCGGACAGTTCGGACCAAGAGTAAAAGAAAGTTTATTCAATGCTCCAAATGTTCATGTTTCTGCTTCAAAATCTGACAAATTAACTTCAGAGCACTTTAAAACTTGATTTACTGAAATATTTTTAACAAACGTGGGATCCCGAAGCGTTCTCCTACTAGATTCATGGAGTGAACACTGTCCAAATGTTTTGCAAAATCTTGTTCCTGAAGGAAAAGAACTACTTTTTCTGACGATACCGAAAAAGACGACAGGAAGACTACAGCCTCTTGATGTTCTTGGTTTTCGAATATGGAAAAATTTCGTAAAAACTTTTTCCGATCAGGTCATTTTATTGAATCATGTCATAAAACTCCAATCTCTTGTCCATAATCAGTTGTCTTCACCTAGATTCCAAAATTTGTTTAAGCATTCGTGGTATAAAAGTGGATATATAGAAGAACGTCCGGAACGCTATGAAAATCCAGTCGATTATTGTTTTACAAAACAGGTTGACAAAATTCATCGGTGCGATATATGCGGAGAATTAGCTATACTTCGTTGTGCTTGGTGTAAAAAATATTTATGTTTCAAACACTTTTTTGAAGAATTTCATTACTGTAAAAGCTATGTCGAATAATGTTGGTTGTTATACATATACATGTAAAATAATATTATATTCTAATAAAAATTAAAGTCAGAATAAGCGAAATATGTATAGGAGCGGATTTAACGAACACAGTATGGATGAATGAGTGTTACTATATCAAAAACTCTTACTCTACATTTTCAGCTTATTTTTATATGTAGATTAACCGTTTTTTCAATTGTACTACATCGGAAGTACTCTGTATATTGTAGAAAGCTTACACAATAAATGTACTTCATCATATGATGATAAAATTAATCTTGCAATTATGAAAATGACATGTAAAACGAATGGAAAAATAGTTCTTATCAAAGATCTTATCAACGTTGCAAGTATAAGTTGAGTTAGCGGTCAATACAGACATTCAAAAAACTTAAATCAAAAATTCCATCGGAATAATTAAAACAACTATACACTATAATACATCGTTGAATTCATAATAAATAGACTTTTTTATTGATTGAAAAAAAGTAAAGTTTTTCAAAACGGAGGGGGAGGGGGAATTCAATTTTGCAAAAAAAATGATTAAAAAAAAAACTTACACGCAGCCTTATAGACCTCAAGAAACGGTATAACTTTTATTTCAACTATTTTTTTATATCTTTTGTTGTTTACGATTTATAAGCACGTATATAGAAAGAGCGGTTCGGATAAAAGGGTTAATATCTCCCTCAAAGTGAAAAACGGGCACCAACGAATTACAGTTATCTTCATAAATAGGTCTAATAAATATTTATGCAAAGTTTCATCAAAATCGGAGTGTATCAGTCCCCGATGTTCCCTTGTAAGTGTGATTGGTCTTCTGTAAATATGTACCTAGAATATGAAGAACAAGCCGGGGGTATTCTAAACTAAAATATTAGAAGTGATACTTACTGGTTTTCTTTTATGATATTCCTGTTTAATAGTCTTTGTCCTTCGGTCATTGTATTGCGGACAAAGTTCTTCCACATAGCCGGGCTGATACCGTCTACATTCTTCTGCGATGAATTCTCTACGTCCGATATATTGTAATATACGATGTATAATATTAGTATTTTTGAGGTAGGGATTTAATATGCGCCAAAACTTACGGATATGCCTCCAGACTTTTAATTTTTGTTCGTTGATTAATTTGTTCATGACATCTGTTTTTATACTCGAACAGGGTGGACGTGATGATGCAACATTTTATATGTTGTATTCGAATATTAGAATGTTTTTTCTTTATAGATGTTGATTGTGATCTACTTTAAAACAGATTCAACAATCTGAAAAGCTTAATTTTTGGACTAAAATTTTACCAACATATGACAGTCAGAAAATAATTAAAAGTATGAAATTAAAGTCCTCTCAGTTTTTTATTTTTTCTGATTTGTTTTTCTTCGGTGAAGATACACATGTCGACGGTTGTGTCACGTGGAAAGTTCACAGGTTTTTAAATGAATGGCATTTTTAAAGGTTTAGCACTTTATTTTTATAATATGATCCCGACTGACTGTGCTTATGTCCGGTAAGGTCTTTTATAATGTCGTTGGTGGTGGAGAAGGGGCCGATGATTGACAAAGTGGGATGTCCGTGAGAACGCGTCTTATCGAATACTTAAGTAGGTGGTCGCAATATGATGTTTAGGTGTCCGGTCGTGAGGAGTTCAATTGTTCGAATATCGATCGTTTAGGTGGGTGGCCGTAACACGATGTTTGTCCGATCGTGGGAAGAATTCGATTAACGTACGTTTAGGCGGCTCGTCGTAACATTCCCCCCTCCTTAGACTTGTTTTGGTCTCACAAAACGTACAATTTTCCGGGCTGGTTGAATATGAACGATGTTTTCTTCTATTGCAGGTAGCAAATCTTTGGTTGATGAGCTGGTACGTTCGTCGTAGATTGGCGCTGATGTTGTTGGTGGGAGTGTAGTATTTTGTTGTTCTTGATTTGCAGTCGCAGTGGGACAACAGATATTAAAAATAAATGTGGATGGTATACATCGAGAAAGTAGTTTACATTTGTATAGTGTATAAATTGTGATTACGGCTATAGATATGTATCCCATAATTTGTAATACAGAGTATGCTATTTCTTTTAGGTTTTTGATTCGGTGTTCGATTTGAATTTGATCTATTTGGTTGTTGATCTGTCCTAAAGTTGTTCGGTATTGGTTGAAATTTGGAGTAACCTTTGGAGTAAAATCAATGTTTTTTCCTAATAGTTTTAGATCACTTTGTGAAATGTTAAAAGAGAACTCTTTGAATTTAGTTTCATAAGTAACTTCTTGGGTGGTGCCTCCAATTTTCATTACATTGTTTTCATAGGTTATTATACAAGGTTCATCGCTTTTAATTAAACTAGGGGTTTGTATAGTTCGTGTTTCATGTCTATCACAGAGAATGTCTAGTGTTAATGGTTTATTTGGTATTAATATATAAACATTTGGTTGTTCAAGAGGTATAAATGTAGCGTCTATAATTTTGAATACGGAGAATGGGCACGTGTTAATTTTGTTTTTGTTGTTAACTAGCTCAATTTGACAATCTTGTGTTCCTAATTTACTATGCGTGGGTTGATTAAGTTTACAAAGATGAATTAAAGGCGTCCTTTTACAGAATTTTTGAATATATCTATAGTCAGTAGGAATATATTGTTCTTGCGTAGTAAATATAATTTCATGTTCGATTACTGGAGCCACAAAAATGTTGTCTCTCTTTGAGGGAATTGGATAAATTTTAGTGACTTTCCACTCTGTATCATCCAAAATAGGAGTTGTTATTGTATATACAATTTTTCCATTGTTGATTCAAAGTTTTAAATTACTAATATCAAGTAGGGTTTGAAAATTTTCGAGAGTTGGTTGAATATGATTATAAAGAAAGTGGGTTTTAATGATTTTATCAAATGTTTCCAAAAATTGTTGTGGCTTTACAACCTGTGGATTGATTATTCCTTGTTTACCTAGTATAATCGTGTTGATTAGTTCATCGAGATTTACATGTAGTTCGGAAAGGACAAATTCTGTGTGTATAATTAAAGAGCTGATTATTTCTTCGTTTTGTACATTGTCTTGGAGTTCGTTAAGTTTTATTTGAATTTGATGGATAGATTGAATATGAGAATCGTCTAATACTTGTTTAATAAGGGCTGATTGATTAGAAACGATGATTTTTAATTTGTTATTCGAGTCAAATAGTTTGTCCATGTTTTCGTTAATTATCGTTAAGTCGTTTTTATCTAGAGTACCGAAAAGAGATTTGGATACTGAACCAACTATATTTAATAAACCACGTCTATGAATAATTCTTAACGTTAATTTCAATTGAGCAATCATTTTTTTTATTGTTACGAGTTCCTTTACTAAGTTTTGAATTTCTATTTTGTACGCGCATTTATTACAATGTTTTGATAGACCTTCTAACGATTCTGCAATAACATCGGGTTGTTTTAGTAGGTAGTGTGGATTAATAATAATAGATATAGATACTTGATTAGTATACATATAAGTAACAATTGTCGATGTGTTCTAAAAATACTGTCGAATTATTTAAAGGTTCAGTATGTAATTTACAGTAGATTGTTCCAATGAAGTAGAACAAGAGGGTAAGGGTCGTCGGCCTGAAATAAAAAGTTTTAATCGATTACCATGTAGCTTTAATTGTCGATTCTCCGACGGAAAATGAATAGTATACGTTGGAGGAGAGGCCTGTATTATTTCTGCAGGTCCTAACCATTCATGATCGAGTTTATTTCGTTTATGATCGTTATGTAGAAGAACTCGATCACCTATTTTGAATATAGTCTGTAATTTTATAATTTTTCTGTCTTGATCCCGTTTATAGCGAGCTTTGTTTTTATTGAGTGTTTTTATTGCCTCAGAAATGTACGTGTCGTGTCGTCTCTTCCAAAGTTTAAATAACTGTTCTTTTGTCATCGAAGGAGTTGCAGAAATTGTTGAGGGTAGATTAGCTTTGTGTCCGAATGTTAGTTCAAAAGGTGTATAACCTGTCGATTCGTGAACTGAGGTATTATAACCCATACAAATAAGTTTAAGATTTTCGTCCCAATCGTTTTGTCTTTCGGCTGTACATGTACGAATTAAGTCTTTTATCGTTGCGTGTGTTCTTTCAAGTGAACCGTTAGATTGTGGATGGAAGGAGGTCGTTTTAACATGTTGGATTTTAAATGCCTGTTCAAACGTTTCCATAAGCTTACAAACAAAATTCGTTCCTTGATCAGTTAAAATTTGTCTAGGTGCAGAAGATATGTATACATAATGATCCAATAATTCTGGGATAATTGTAGTGGCTTGCTGATTTTTGAGGGGAACGAGGACTAGGTATTTTGTTAATTGATCTTGGATTGATAGGATAAATTGATTTCCTCTTTTTGTTTTTGTTAATGGGCCGAAAATATCCATGGCGATTTTAGTATTAGGTTCTATAGGTGTATCGGTTATGATAGCTTCTTCCTTTTGCCTAATTCTAACTAGTTTTTCATGTTGACAGGTTTCGCAATTTTTTATAAATTCTGTAACGTCTGCTTCTAAGTTGGGCCAGTGAAATTGTTCTTGAATTCGTTTTACAGTACGATTAATACCTAAGTGTCCTACTATTTCATTATGATTTTCCTTCAGGATTGTTTCTTTTTCTTCC
Source organism: Osmia lignaria lignaria (assembly GCF_051020975.1). NCBI lineage: Eukaryota > Metazoa > Arthropoda > Insecta > Hymenoptera > Megachilidae > Osmia > Osmia lignaria. The sequence continues at coordinate 267,262 of NC_135037.1, read as the reverse complement.
AAGGTGTAATCCCGCGGAGGTTCTGAACCGAATATAATTTTTATGTTTCTAAATTTTGTACTAAGAAATCGTATCATCATTTGAATGTAAACCTTTTCTAGTGGTGTTATTTTCTCGTCTCCTATTCCTATTGGGAAAGTAATTTTATGTCTATTGTCGTTAATTAGTTCAGCTAATTTATTTATCCATGTTTGTTCGTCGTAGTCACCTAGTATTTTCTTTGTTAGTTGGTAGAAGTGTGGTCGATTAATTTTTTGTGTTAATGGTGCAGGTGTTATGTCTATTTTCCAATTTTCATATTCGTTAAAATAGTCAGGATTTGGGGAAAATTCAGTTGGGACTTCTTCCGTTTCTTCTGGAGATGATATAAGAAGGTTGGATTCTTGTGAGGTGATAGGGTACAGCCGTGAAAGAGCGTCTGCGGCGGTATTTTCTTTACCTTTTTTGTATTCTATGTCATAATCATACTCTTCGAGTCTCAATCACCATCTCATGAGTCTAGAAGAGGGATCTTTTACATCCTTTAACCATTTTAGCGCTTGGTGATCAGTCTGAATTATGAATTTTCTTCCTAATAGGTATTGTCTAAGTCTTTTGGTGGCCCAAACTATTGCGAGTAGCTCTTTCTCGCTTGTGCTGTAATTCTTTTCAGGAGGATTTAGTGTTCTGGAGATGTAACAACAAGGATGACCATCTTGAGAGAGAATTGCTCCTAATCCTTCATTTGACGCGTCTGTCGTTAGGGTAAATGTTTTATTAAAATCGGGGTATTGTAGTACTGGGGCTTCGCAAAGTTTTTGTTTTAATGTGTCAAAAGCGAGTTGTTGTTTGTCTGTCCAATGGAATGGGACATCTTTTTTTACTAAGTCTGTTAGTGGTTTTGCAATTTTTGAAAAGTTACGGATAAATTTTCTATAGTATCCGGCTAGTCCAAGAAAAGATTTTATATTTGTAGAATCTCTAGGTTGTTTGAAGTCTTTTATTGCTTCTAATTTTTTTGGATTTGGTTTAACTCCTTCCGCAGTTACTACATGACCTAAATATTCTAGTTCCGGTTTGAGAAATTCACATTTGTCGGGTTGGATTTTAAGTTTAAGATCTCTAAGCCTTTGGAATACGATTGTTAAATTTTGATTATGTTCTTGTATCGTCGACCCAAAGATGATAATATCGTCTAAGTAAACAAAACAATGTTTTCCTATTAAACCGCGAAGCGCCGTGTCCATCATTCTTTGAAACGTTGCTGGAGCATTTTTGAGACCGAATGGCATTCTATTGTAATGGAAATGTCCTTGTGATGTAGAAAAGGCTGTATACTTTTTAGAATTGTTATTCATAGGGATTTGATGGAATCCTGAAGAAAGATCTAACGCGCTAAAAAATTTCGCTTTGCTTAGGTGGTCCAGAATTTCATCTATATTAGGTAATGGGTATGCGTCTTGGTCTGTCAATTCATTGAGTTTACGGAAGTCGATTACTATTCTCCATTTACGTTTACCTGAAGCATCCAATTTCTTCGGAACTACCCAAACCGGCGCGTTATAAGGAGAGTCTGATGGTTCAATGATTTTTTTAACTAGCATGTCATTAATTTGTCGTTCGATTTCTTGCTTATGGCATTCAGGTGGTCTATAACTTCTAATATTAATAGGTTTTTCAGATTTTAACGTAATAGTGTGTTCCGTAAGGGATGTACAAGGAAGTAAGTCAGTTTCTAAATTAAAAACGTCAAGATAGTTGATAAGGATTTTCTCTAAAGGGTCTCGTAAACTTGGATCAATATGTTTAGTTCTAATAATTTTTGCAAATTTGTTAATTTGATCGATTTTATCATCTGGTTCTATTTCGTTTGTAATCTGATGGTCTTGCTTACCAGTGTTGATGTAGCATATTTGAACAGGTTTTCCGTCTAGATATTGTGTTCGTTTTGTTGTTTTTCCCGGAGACAGTGTGTGAAGAGTAGTTTTCTGAAATGGTATAATTTTGTCGTTAATTTTTAATGATTCGTTATTGATTTCGTATTTATATTTTTCTAAGAATGGTAGGCCCATTATGCCGTCTTCTATTAAAGGAAATGAATCAGGGACTATGTGAAAGGTATGAGGTATTTGTTGTATTTGAATTATAGTTGTCTCGTGAGTAGTATGTTTGTCGTTACCCATAAAGAATGTTTTGGTTTCTGTCGGCTCTATTCTTTCGGCTACTGATCGCTTGAGGATGTTGATTCCTGCTCCTGTGTCCACGAGTAGTCTTCCGATTCTCGACATTCCTGGAACTCTGCAGCAAATTTGTAGTAATTTTCCGGTGGTGCAGTTGATTCGGATGTTGTTTCTGTCACTTTGTCCTCTTGAAAATTGAGGTTGTTCACTCGTGGTGGTGGAATTTTTCCCTGGTTGGCCACTTGAAAATTTCGAGCGTAGCACTTGTCACTGGTGTGTCCTAATCTTCCGCACTTTGTACATTTCAAAGGTATCGAGTGGTTTGGTCGGTCACTTGATGTATTTGGGCGTTGCCCCTGTTGTTTAGGCGGAGGAATTCTGGATGGTACTTGTCGACGCTCCATGGCACGATTCGCATCGCGAGTCCACAGTTCCATGTCGGCTGCCATTGTTTGTGCCTCTATTAATAATTTCGGTTTACTTGGTATTACGAGCATGCCTATGTCCCTGCGGAGATTGAGCACATACGTTCGAGTAGCTTCTGTTTCTTCTTCTTCTATAGCTATTCTTCTTGAAATTGGATTTTGGTGTTTATCTTGAACAGCGTAAATTAATTCGTTGAGTTGTTGCCTAAATCGTAGGTTATAAGACTGTACTGTTTCCGTTGCTCCTTGCCGTATTTGCTGTAACTTATTACGGCAACTACTAACAGTATTAGGTATTGAAACGTTTTGACGGAGTACTTCGTAAAGTTCTTCGTACGTTTCAATTGACGTGTATCGAATACTTCTTTTTGCATTTTCCGTAATTTTTTCGATCAGAATTAATTTTAGTAATAATGTTTTCTCAGAACAATTACTCCTGGCATACCTGACTGATTTGATAAAATCCTCGACTCCTACATCATCTCGTCCTCGTAAGATCTCGATGGTTCGAATGGCGTCAACTGCTTTCATCAGTTCGTTTGGCCTGATTGTTGAATTTTGGGGTGGTTGTCGGGCCGTATGCATTTCATCTTCTTGTTGATTATCTTGATCTCCGCCGCTTCGTCTGGTGATCCTCGAAATAGTAGACGCGTCTTCAGTGAGGGTGACCAGTTTCAGCTGTTCTGCAATATTTTGGATTTCTTTTGCACGATTTTGGTTTTCTTCTCCTAGAGTTGTCAATTGTTGATTGATTCCTTCTTCCATCCGTTGCATCCTGTCCAAGAGTTGCCGTAGCACGTTCTCTTGTGCGGCAGGTCCGGAGGCAGTCATTGTTGAAGATATTGAGGACTCAGAGGATAAGGAGGATAGTTCGGAGTTTTGAGAAGAAATGCTGGGTGGTTTTAATCGGTAATGTTCAAACGCCAGCTTTTACCTTAGGTTCGTTGGATCCCTACGTATCACGACAGAATGGAACTCGTAGTCCCTTCGTCCGGAGTTCCGTAGAAAGCTCCCTTTGGAAGTTTCTCTTCGTGATGTTGAATGGATCCTGGCAGGATCGCCAAAATGTCACGTGGAAAGTTCACAGGTTTTTAAATGAATGGCACTTTTAAAGGTTTAGCACTTTATTTTTATAATATGATCCCGACTGACTGCGCTTATGTCCGGTAAGGTCTTTTATAATGTCGTTGGTGGGATGTCCGTGAAAACGCGTCTTATCGAATACTTAAGTAGGTGGTCGCAATATGATGTTTAGGTGTCCGGTCGTGAGGAGTTCAATTGTTCGAATATCGATCGTTTAGGCGGGTGGCCGTAACACGATGTTTGTCCGATCGTGGGAAGAATTCGATTAACGTACGTTTAGGCGGCTCGTCGTAACAGTTGCATCGCAACTGCTTTTTAACCGACTTCGAAAAAGCAGGTTACTCAATTAGATCAGTATATATTGTAACGTCGCGAGGTCTCTCTCTCACTGAGTCCTCGGCATTGCTGATGTATTTTAGAGTTGTTAGTTAGATAGAGTTTCTCACTTACCTTTCACTTGGTGAGTAGAACCTATCTGCGAATAGAACCTATTGGGGTGAGTTGACCAGGTATTGGAACGGTAGAGTAGATGGTTCGAGTGAAGGTCACGCACTTCCAATCAGAAGTATGTTTATTCACTACTGGTACAGACTTTCAATTCGTTAGTGTCTTTACAGTTGAAGTTTAATGGAACCTTGTTTTGTCGAAGTACTGAGCTTCGTAGCAGAGTCGTATAGGTTCAGACTTATTTAATTAGTCGAGTTACCGGAATCTTGCTCTGTCGAAGCACTGAGCTTTCGTAGCAGAGTCGTGTAGATGCTTGAGGATCGAACTCGGAACGGTACTTCGCGGATTATATTCGCGGATTTTAGAACTTGTACTTGAATTGAATTTCGAACTGCGCGCGGTGGCTACGGATTGTGATCTCGGATATTATTGTTACTGCGAACTGTTACCGCACAAACTCGCGAGCGTATTCGGTCGCATTATTTTATAATAATGTAATGAAGGTACTAGGTTGATTTATTATTAATTACCAAGTTTGCCATACCGCAATCAAATCGTTATTGGCAGCATCGTTTGTTCGAGTATTTTTAATTTTGCGCCGCCTCCGAAAACTTTGAAATGTATTTGGTATCCTATTTAACGATTAAGTAGATATTATTAATAGCTATGGAATAATGGTATAAATGAAATAGAAATTATTTGACACTTTTTAGTGCATTTCGAAGTCGGATTTGTTTTTTGTTAAAAATTATATTATTTCACACTTTTTAGTGGAACCTGTAGTATTTTTAGGATAGTGTAAGGTGATTTTGGGTTTCTGTTACTTAGCTAATAACCATAAACCTAAAAAGTATTGACCAAATTTAAATGGTTAATAAACAACAAATTCCATAAATTTTTGCAAGTGGGGTCATCGCGGATATACAGAGTGTCACGCGATAACCTCTACAGCCGAAGAGGGATGATTGCTAAGGTGATTCTAAACAACTTTTTCCTTTTCCAAAATGTTGGTTAAGGCTTGTTTTTCTAGTTATTAACAAAAAACACCGACCAATCCGAGCGCGTACAGCGCGCGGGCTCAGGGACTGCAATGTCGGCTATGAAAACCGGGCCTGACGTAGGTCGCAAACGGCTCGGCACCCCGTTGGCATAGCACAATAAAAAATTGGACGGGTAGAACATTTTTAGTCGTTGTTTAAAATGAATACGGAACCTAATCTCTTGTCGCCTATCATAATGTAAAAAATGAAATTCTAAGCATTCTAAACAGCAAATGAAAATGATTGAAATGGAATAATTAATAAACGTTTGAATTGGAAGCCACGTTAATGATGAAAAATTTGAAAACAATATAAATGAAATTTTCGCATTCATTCGTAAATTAACCTACTACGCTGAAAGCAGATAATTGTCACTGGGAATCGAGGAAACACGTTCAGTAGAACAGTAATTTTCATGATCGGGCCAGTGAACTCCCCTCATTTATTGCACTTAGGTGTGAATGATAGGCGAGGTGTTTGCTCATCGAATGTCCAGAATCAACACAGTGATCTAGTGGGAATTATTTGCTTTCAGCGTAGCAAGTTAATTTAGAAACGAATGGGTAAGTTTCATTTAAATTGTTTTCAAATTTTGCATCATTAGTGTAGCCTTTAATTCAAACGTTTATTAATTATACCACTTCAAACATTTTTATTTGTTGTTTAAAATCCTTAGAATTTCCTTTTTTACAATATGACAGGCAATAAGAGATTAGGTTCCATATTCATTCTAAACAGCGACTAAAAATGTTCTACCAGTTCAGTTTTTTTATTCTGCTATGCCAACGGGGTGCCAAGCCGTTCGTTCGCGACCAACGTCAAGCCCGGTTTTCGTACCCGACACTGCAGTCCCTGGGACTGCGCTCTATCCGCGCTCGGATTGGTCGGTGTTTTTTGTTATTAACTCGCAAACCAATCCTTAACCAACAATTTGGCAAAGGAAAAAGTTGTTTAGAATCCCCTTAGCAATCATCCCTCTACGGCTGTCGAGGTAGTCGCCTGACACCCTGTAATTCCTACCAAATATGAAAGGTTTCATCGCGAACGATACATTCCTTGCAGAGTAACATGAAGGCGTTGATTTTTCGCTATAATAGTAGTTATTAACAAATTCAATAAATTTTTGCAATTGAGATCATCGCGGATATACCTTCTACTAAATGTGAAAGTTTTCATCACAATCGATACATTCCCTGCAGCATAAACGCCCGAAGACATAAATGAAGTATTACGTTCTTTGCGACATAAGTCGTTAGGAATGAAAAAATACAAACATTTTTTTGCGAGACCAATCGGGAAATATACTCTACAAGATGCAAAATTTTTTATTCGATTGGTCCATCCGTCTCGCGGTAATCGGTGAAAAATATAAGTCAAGCATTACGTTTTTTGCAAAAAAATCGTTAACAATGGAAGAATGCAAAATGTTTTTTTAACGGGACCAATCGGGAGACATACTCTACAAGATGCAAAATGTTTCGTTCCGATTGGTCCATCCATCTTGGAGTAATCGGCGAACATACATTTAGAAAAAATAGTCGTTAGGAATGAAAAGATGCAAAATATTTTTTTTACTGGACCAATGAGGAGTGACACTCTACAGGACGCAAAAAGTTTCGTTCCGATTGGTCCATTCGTCTCTGAGTAATCGGCGAACGTACGTCGCACGTACATGACATAGTACGTTTTTTTGCAATAAAAAGCGTTCAGAATGAAAAAATGCAAAATGTTTTTTTAACGGGACCAATCGGGAGACATACTCTACCAGATGCAAAAGGTTTCGTTCCGATTGGTCCATCCGTCTCGGCGTAATCGGTGAACATACTTAAAAAAAGAAGAAAAAAAAAAAATACATACACATCGAATTGAGTATCCTCCTCCTTTTCGAAGTCGGATAAAAAAGTAACGTAATTAGGAAAACTATTTGCTTCGATGATTATATACGTTGCTTGTATGATCGTTTAGAAGTGCATCGTGAACAAAAATGTATTCGTTCAAAATTGCACAATGTATATTGTTTCGTCCGACGCGGAATACAATGCGCGACAGTTCTCGAAGGTCGGTTTATAACATGAACGTGCATTGCCGCATTTTTATTGAACTTTACAACCGACAATTTCACTTTCGCGCGACAGTAATCTTTATTTTCTCGAACCTCTTAATCCTAATACAATAGCTTCGAATTTTGCGCTTCGCCGTCCCAACAACTCGAAGACATGTCATAAACCTGGAGACCTGAAGAGTCGACCAGCAACACGTGGATAACGGCATTTGCTAAACAAAGGTCGACTTGAAGGAAACCATGTCACTCCGTCAAACCTTCGAGAACCCCCTCCTTCCACAAGACAACCCACACCCTCTCTCCACGAGGGGTGGCCAAATGACGTACACGCGAGTCCACAATTTTTAGAAAGGGACGTTGATTGGAAAAGGCGAAAAAATCAACAACGCCTTTGACAGAACTACGAGGTGCCATGGCAAACATCGGACGGTTTGCTCGACACTTCTCTTTCGAACGTCGCATCGACGAGAACACGAAAGTCCTTTTAGTTTCAAAGCGCAACAGGCATACGAAATCGGCCACAACATAATTGTCATTCACGTCCAACAGTCGGGACGCGAATTAGACTCTTTTCTTTGAACATCGCCCGGTTCAAGTGTAGTGGCATATGAAATCGGCCAAATTACATTTCACGCATTTATCGTTAACAAAAACAATCGATTACAGTGTCCAAAATTAACTTGGCGGAGACGTGTTGTGAAGCGTCGCGTACCAAAAGGTTTAGTTGGGCTTTACGACCCCAACAAGGAAACAATCCGCGCGGCGACACACAACACAAGTTTCTATGCGATCGAAAAAACATATATTCTATATGTGAAGAAAAGAAGGTGCTTAGTCCCTACGATGATAAACGATTCATAATTCCACAATCCACAAGAACATTGCCTTGGGGACATTATAAAATAAATAATTATTCGTAAAAACATAATTTATTCTTTGCTCCACGAGTAAAATATTACTAATTTCCAAGTATCTTTATAAGCCTGTAGGGTTTCGAGTTCATGCAAACCTTGCAATTTCATGAGAGAGAGAACGAAGTTCTTACTCATCTCAGGTCTTAGAGTTTGGAGGGAGATGTTTTCTCAGTGCTTTATAAACCGAAGCGTGTTCGTTTTACTATTCATTATTTCCTGTTGAACATGGCAGTTCTTCGTTTAGAAATATTATCGTAAGTAGTCTTCAACAAATACCCTTAGTGTGTAAATTTTATTTATTTTTAACTAGTTGTTTTCGTCTTAACAGCCATAATTATGCCGCTGTTTGAATTGGCGCCGACGGAGGAGGCCGCGTTGCTGTCCACAAAGTGCCGGGAGCAGCAAGAGCGGCACCGCGAATACGCATGACAATGGGCGGCAACGTGGATGGAGGTCGATTTATTCGACCTCTGATATTTGTTCGGAGAGGAAATCGATGTAAGTTGCCTGTCCGTTTTTATTTTTGATTTATTAGATTTTTACTGTGTATTAATGTATATTTTATCTGTTATAGTCTGACTGGTGGTAGCTGTTCCCCCTCCCCTCTCCCCCCACATATAATATATGTACTCTTAATTTATTACTTAGTATATTAAAATTATATAACCTATAATACATGTACTCTTAGTTTATTACATAGTATATTAAAATTATATAACCGTTATTAGTGTAATTTATTCTTTACCTCACCCTTCCCCATATTTCATTAATGTAATATAATATGAAAATAAAAATTTGTAGGCAATAAAGTATATTATTGGTACTGGCGGCCAGATGTTCGACAGCCGAGCCGACCGGGACAGCGACCAGGATTATGACTCGGATATGATGTCGGCTATTTTTTTCGCAAAATAAGAAAACTAATTTTCAGCCACAATAGGGCATTTTGATTTTGACTGACCGAGGGTCCGAAATAGCCGCACCATAAACCTGGTCTCCGTGACGAAGTGCATGGGTCAACGGGCCTAGCAAATTTCCCCTCAAGCGCCGAGATTGGGAGGGAGATGTCACGGGCCGTAGGAATTCTTTGGGAACACCTAATTGGCGGAGGCCAGAAACGCCTATTATCGGCTAACTTTAAAACCGGAAACGCGAACGGAAAATGTATGTATTTCGACTAAGATTTCAAGAGAGCTAGATCGAGAACGATCAGCGAAGGATTATTAAAAATATAATAACTGTTACCTCCGAATCCCTCATTCGCTCGTACCATCCCTACAAATTATATAACCGTTATTAATGTAATTTATTTTGCCTGACTCTTCTCAATAATATAATCTATATAAGAACATGTCCTGACTGACTCATCAACGCCCAGCCCAAACCCCCGAACCTAGAAACATGGAATTCGGGTAGTGTTTTGTAACCGTACAGATCCCTTTCGGTTACATACATAAGATCTAAGTCACACGTTGTCAGAAATCTCTACTCTTAGCCCTATAAGAGTGGGAATTAGCGACACCCGCGTTAGGCGCGTGCGTGCTATCCCCACTAGAACACAGGTAATTTCGGGGACCGGCGTGTCGATCGATGGCCGATCACTCTGATATCTACGGTCGACTAGGCGACATGCATTTAGAAGCACGTAATTCATTTAGCGAAACACGGAACATAATTCGAGTCAAACTGACTTTCGGGTACTTAGTAAAACGGCTAGTATTCGCGGTTATTGTTCGCGCCTCAAACTGAGGAGTCGGTGGTCCAAACTGTACCACGGCACTGCTAAACGTTGGAATTATAAATTCGGAATTCGGAAACTCGATGTCCGGGGGATCAGAGGCCAGTAGGGACACTCTCCAGATTACGTGCATTTGAAGGTCCGAGGAACGAGACCTACTCATCTTCAAAGGAGTACCTCTCCCACCTCGTGTACTAACAAGTGTCGTCCGAGCAAAGCCAGTGGTGATAACGGGTTTTCAGGCCCACGATACCTTGAACTCATTATTCACTCACCCCTGAGTTCGGGCAGCATTGGCTGCAATCTGGAGAACTAGCCAGGGTTACCTACGAAACGAATATAACTTCCAGATTCTCGTAAATTCGAAGATCTGAGGAGAAAGACTCACTCCACACTGTCGGGTGCCTCTTTTCTTTCTCGGGTATCAACGAGTTTCGATCGAACAAAGCCAGTGGTGATAACGGGTTCTCAGGCCCACCTACCCTCGAACCCATTATTCACTCACTCCTGAGTTCGGGCAGTATTTACTGCAATTTGGAAGCCCGATCCAACGCGAAGAACCAAGCAGTGCATGGTGGAACACGATCGTTACTTGGGTGTGTTGCGAAGTCCAAAGAGCCGGAACCCACACGTTTCAAGGTGTGCCTTCCTTCTCTTCTGGTGCATCGAGACCACCGTCCCACAGCCAGTGTCGAATACGGACCTGTAGCTCCAAAAAACCTACTGACCCGATTTCGTGCACTCCTGTGAGATACGCGCAGATTGAGCGTTTTTTAACGATCGAAAAACGCAACGACCCTTACGTTTAGCCGGATAGCTAGAAGAAACACAACCATAAATATTTGGGGGGATTTTGCGAACGTCAACCGTTCGCACATTGTACTATTCAAATTCAATAGAAACGACTGATGAAATGTTTATGTATTGATCCGTTAATCGCGTAGATTCGACCTAGGAAGGAATTTCGGGACTTCTTATACGCGGCCGACCTTGCTAACGGCTTTGTTGTTGTCGCGGTATAAACGTAGGAGAAATATTGGCCTAGTTATTGTCAAAACATCCCGCGTAAGCTGCACGTTTCGACACGACATCAAAACTCGACCATTTCTTGCCATCCGTTTCTTCCGATACTCACTAACCTTCCTTTCCTTCTCGTGCCTGTTCAGTAGAGAAAGCTCGGACCCCCAAATAGTAAGGTTACAATTGGCGCCCAACTAAGGGGGCACGACTGGATAGGGTTAGAGTTCAGTCAACTTCAAAAATGTCGAAAACGACAAGAGCCAAGTCAAAGAAACAACCTGACCAATCGTGAGACGATGAAATAGGCTTAGAAGAGCATCCAAGCGAGTCAATCGACTCCGCGGTTTTTAGAGGTTCTCACATTCCGCGCTCCCCGGTACGCACCGAACGGCAGTCGAACGTTGATGATCCGGGAGACACACAAGAACAATCCGCGGTAACTCTCGAAAGTCTCGCGAAATTACTATCAGAAATTAGGGATAGACAAGAGCGTCAGGAATCGCGTTTCAAACAGCTTGAAAAGGAACTAGCGTCACAAGTAGAGCACAAGATCACACAAGAGGGGGACGACTTATTCCAAACGCTCACACAATTTCGCCAAGAGATTCGGGAAGATGTAAAGCGCTTCCAAACACAACTAGAGGGGATTGGTTCAAGAATAGTACCGGATGGGGGAGCGGGGCACAGCGGTTCCATAGCGCGGGGCCCACCGCAAAGAGAAACGCGTGAAACGATAAAAGGTCCGAATGATCGGGGTAGAATGGCCCCAGGGGCGGACCGTCCATTTCGGGTTAAACCACAGCTTCCGAAATTCGAGGGGTTGGTAACGGAACGACCACCAAAATTCCTCCGCGAATTAGAAAGATTTATCAAGCTAGCGCACATTCCTCAGACGGAGATGCACTTAATAATTGATCAGGCGTTAACGGGTATCGCGAGCGAATGGTGGGACTTAGTATCAAGTGAGGTAAGGACGTGGGAGGACTTTGCCAGTAGTTTTCTTAACCGGTTCTGGAGCACAGCTGTCCAGCGAAAGATTCGGACAAATCTTGAGTCTAAATATTACCGTGAGGATTCGGGTACATCGCGGGTCACCTATGCGATGAAATTGATAGGGAACGCAAGAGATCTAGTCCCGCGACGAACAGATGAAGAAATTATCGATCTAACGGCACGACATTTTACTCAGGCGGTATACGACGCCGTGTCAGCACAAAACATTACGACAGTCGAAGCTTTCCTTGCACTTCTGGACCGCTGGGATAATGGGGGCACCGTTAACCGCTTCCAGTCGCGGAACACGGATCAGAACACCACAGCGCGACCTACAGTTCCATTTAATAATCAATCCCGGAACACCGCTAACACTCAGAATTATTTTCGGAATCAGCCGCCACCGGGAAACTTTCAACAAAGAGACGGTCCCCGGAACCGCCCATATGACAACAATAGAAACCAACCTCGTACTCCGAATTACCGACCCGACAATACACCAGTCAATGTAAGGGTAGCGGAAGTAGACGACGAACTCTCGACCGATCCAACGGCGGAAGACGAGGAGCCGGCGGATATGTCGGGAAACGAACAGTGAGGTCCCCGATAGGTGGACGTGGCTCATCCCCGGCGCCAGTCCAAGGAACCTCGCTGGTCAAGGGACCGGGGAATCACACTACAAACTCGATTATGACACTTTTCCCTGATTTACGTGAAGAATTGCGGGCCGTTGACCCAGCCCGGCGGGGACCAATCCACACAAACCGCAGCCCAGAAATTGCAATACGAGTTCACAACATTCCCGTGATTGCGCTGTTAGATACAGGAAGTGCAATCACGGCCATGTCAGACGCCTGGTACCAACAACACTACGAGGAACTTAGGGCGTGTCCTGCCCTCCCGATTAAAAATAGTTGTATTACTGGAGCAACGGGGTCCAAATCCGCGAGATTAAAGACACAATTACTTGTAAAGATACAGTTTCATTCTGCCGAACACATCGCACCGGTAGTTGTCGTGCCAGGTTTGGTTCATTCATTCATACTTGGAATCGACATCCTACGAACCCTTCAATCAATTGTAGACCTAGGGGAAGACCACTTACTCATCGACATTGAGGGAAATAAAACTGTAATCAAACTACAATCTCTTAAAGAAACACCAACGACAGACGACCGTACTCTTACAACACCTACGTTCGTTCGGGAATCACCCAACGCTATCGAAAAACGGATCGACGATAAATTGGACACGTGTGAGCTAGGTTCTTCCCAACGCCAACATTTGCGAAATATTATTCTGAGCCAAAAAGGAATCTGGAGTGACCGCCCAGGTCGTGTTCACTGTTACCAACACCAGTTGATAGTACGTCAAGACGTTCCATTTGTCCAGCGAACTTATCCCATTCCGCTCAAGTATTTGGAGCAAGCAGATGATGAAATCAACAAAATGCTACAGTATAATATCATCCAACCATCGAACAGTGCGTACATTAACCCTTTAGTCCCGGTAGTTAAGAAAAATGGGTCACTAAGACTGTGCTTAGATGCGCGAATGTTAAATCGATTGCTTCTATCCGACCATGAGATGTCCGAATCTGTCGATCAAATCTTTCAACGGTTTCCAAAAGTCAACTACATGACCAGCCTCGATCTCACGAGTAGCTTCTGGCAGATCCCTCTCGCTCCGGAATCATGCAAATACACGGCCTTTCTGTATCGTGGAAAATGTTATGAATACACTGTAACTCCGTTTGGTTTAAAAACTAGTTCCGCAAGTCTGGTACGATCCCTTAGAAGGGTATTAAATGGTCTAGAGTCATTTCTGATCAACTTTATAGACGACTTATTGTACATCTCCGAATCATTTGAGGAACACTTGGAGCACCTCTCGAGGTTGTTTAAACGATTGCGGAAACATGGATTGACGGTCAACATTGATAAATGCCAATTTATGACACGAGAGATAACGTTCCTGGGTCATGTTCTGTCCCCTGAAGGGCTCAGACAAGATCCAGAAAAGCTAGCGGCGATTCGTAATTTCCCCACCCCCTCAAACGTGAAACAACTTCGGGGTTTTCTGAGTTTGATCAATTTTTATAGTCGATTTGCAAACCACCACGCGGAAGTAGTTGCGCCATTATTGGGGTTGCTGAAAAAGGGTAAACGTTGGTAGTGGTCGACTGAAATGGACGAGGCATTCCAACGAACCAAAGAGGTCTTCTGTGAGGCTGTCGTGCTCCGCTTCCCAATCCCTAACAAAGAATATTACCTTTCAACCGATGCCAGTTTTTCCGCGTTGGGGGCGGTATTAGCTCAATACGACGACAAGGGTGATTTGAGACCCATAGCATTTGGGAGTAGAACCCTCAAAGGCCCAGAACTGGCTTATTTCACCACGGAAAAGGAACTCCTAGCGATTGTGTGGGCGTTGGCTAAGTTTCGTACTTATCTTCATGGAGCTCAAATCATTTCATCAACAGATCACCATACGCTCACCTTCCTTATGAGCAGCAGGTTCCTTAGCGATTGACCAGATGGATTCTATCCATACAGGATTACTCAATCGAGGTCCGGCACTGTCCGGGAAAGGAAAATATTCCGGCAGATTGCCTTAGTCGTATAACCCACGGAGCTTCAAGTTCAGATTCCAAGGATGACACTAGAGTCCCAATCTTGGTGGTGTTAGCAAGACAGCTTTCCAAGGATCTGGAGCACCTGCTCGCAAATATGTCGTTCCACCAGAATTCGGACCCTAAGCTAGTAAAAATCATTCAAGAGCTAACAAGTAACCCTGACGCTTTAAAAGATAAGTATAGTCTTCGGGGGGGAGTACTTTTCCATACCCATCAAATGTCAGGATGGCGGTGTGTCATCCCAGAGAGTCATGTTGACTCCCTAATTCGGGAGATCCATGAGGTATATGCACATCCAGGTAGCGATAAATGTATTAAATTAATATCCGAAGCCTTCTACTTTCCAAGGTTGGCAAGAACCATTCGCAAATTCATCGCAACGTGTGACATCTGTCAACGCGTCAAATGCTTATCCCACGCGAACCACGCAGACATGCAGCTAATTCTGCCGGATGCGCCGCTAGATCTGGTATCCGTGGATTATTATGGTCCCTTGCCAACCGCGCGGGGAGGTTTCAAATACCTTGTGGTGTTTCTCGATGTTTTCTCAAAATTCGTAAGGTTATACCCACTCAGGCGTGCCACGACAGTAGTGACGCTAACCCGTTTAACTAAAGACTTCATTCCGAGTGTGGGTAAACCTGCACGTATAATCTCCGACCATGGTACGCAGTTCACCTTGAAGGTGTGGGCAGAGGAACTAAAAAACCATGATATCAAACCCATCTTCTCCTCGATCCGTCATCCTCAAAGCAATCCGGTCGAGCGTGTTAATAGAGAGATCGGTCGAATTCTCAGGACCCTGACAAGTGTGAAACACTCGGCATGGGTACGGTATGTCCCGGTGATCGAGACATATTGCAACGAATTATATCACCACAGCACGGGTTACACACCGTTAGAATTATTAAAGAAAAGATATCCCAACCGACCGTGGGACAAATGGATCGGAAATTCCACCGAGCGAGAATGTCGTGATATCCCACCTGAATTCAAACTGCAGCTTGCGCGGGAGAACATGAGGAAAAAGGGGCTTCGGCGTCAGGAACGTGCGAATGCTGGACGCACAGCGTATCCATATAACGTGGGGGATTACGTACTGATCAAAGCAAATCCTATATCACGCGCGGCGGATCGCGAGATCGCTAAATTCTTTGACCTGTACGATGGTCCATACATCCTGAGTCAAAAAAAGGGGGTTGCTACGTTCGAATTACGCTACCCTGAAACGGGAACATCGCGCGGAACTTTCCATGTTTCCAATTTACGCCCCTACCGGCAGCGACTCGCCATCGAGGGGCAACCCACCCAGCAGAGGGATGGGGCCCAAGCGAGCGACGGGAGCAGGGATGAGCAAACGTCGCGAGGTGATATACCACCACCATAAGATATACCAATGGTGGGGAAATCATTCTATAAATCGACCATGCAAGATCCTGAGAGAGTTCAATCATGAACAAGTTTACGGAAAGTGAACAACATGGAAGAATCAAAAGTAAATTATACATCCGCGGGTGCGAGTAAAACAGACGTGGCGTGCCAAGCGTACGCCAAGTGGGCGATGACATCCCGTGTAACACAGACGGGGGTGGACATACACTATCACCGTCCACCGTCACCAGATTTAAACATAAAAATGCCACTTACGTGGCACTCTCCCAGAACGGGGACATCAAAAAAGGGCCGAAGTACACAAGTTACGGCAAAGCGCCGGAATCAGAGGACACAGGACTAAGAAATGTATTTGGTATCCTATTTAACGATTAAGTAGATATTATTAATAGCTATGGAATATTGGTGTAAATGAAATAGAAACTATTTGACACTTTTTAGTGCATTTCGAAGTCGGATTTGTTTTTTGTTAAAAATTATTTTATTGTCGCTCAAATCTTGCGATGTGTTCAGTTTGAAGATATTGTCCTTACTAAATGATTGTAAAAAGTCATCACCGTTTAATACATGATTATCATTCCTGCAACCGTGGTAATTGCTGCTGTAAGTACAATTTGTGCGTTTGTGATTGAAGTTCTGGTTCCACCCATTTTCTAACGATCCTTTTAGCAACTCGTTCAACGGGGTGCCCAATAATGCATTCGGTGGATTGTTGATCGGTTGACTTTTAGCGTCTGTGAACAACAGCATTATTTCTAGTAATGTTTGGCATAAGTGCTGCTTGCTCTCTTGAAAGGCTATTAAATGAACGGATATTTAACGTATATTAAACGGGCCGTTCGCATCGTCGTCGGAGCGTTTGACGATGTGCTTTTGCGATGTGTCCGATTCGGATATATTCCCTCTACTGAATGATTGTATAATTGTTATCGTTTTTTACATCATTATTCTTACTGCAGCTGTTGCATCTGTCGTAAAATGTCCAGCATGCCATTCGAGCCGTTCAGCGGGCCGTTCGAGCCGTTCGAGTCGTCCGAGCCGTTCAACATTGATTATTATGTTTATATTCATGTCATTTTCTACACCGCCTAATATGAAGCCTCACTGTCATTTCTTCTCCACGGAAATTTATCAGATTATCGTTTTGATTGGTAATGCGTATACTAAGGTGATCAATGGCTTTCACGATAACTGGAAGATAAATGACGTTCGTAGGACTTTCCGAAATTTTATATCCTAGTGGCACGCGCGATGAAAACTCATGAATGGTATGAACACATTGACCGTTGCTATACGCGCCAGTCGTAATATTACATTCGATCCTCAGCACATTTACTTTCATAATATTTACGGGCTTATCCGACTCGTGCCATTGTTCCGGCTGTAATATGCGATATGTAGAAAACCCGAGAAGCGATCCTATGTTATTTGGTTTGGTAAAATCGATTGTATAATCACTATGTATTTCACTATTCAAAGTGCTGTTATTTGTACGAAATAAAATGATTTTTGTCTTGTCCATTATTTTCTCTTGCAAGTATTTATTTAGCGCATCGAGTTCGTACGAACCATCCGGTATCGTGATCTCACCATTGGCATCAAAGTAAAATTTATTGTTTGTAAAGTCAACGTTTGGTATTGTGTTGAAAACTTGAAAATCAACGAGTCCGAGTTCATAATTATCATCCTTCAAGTCTATAGGTGGAAAGTAATCAGTGCTAAGCACAGAACTTTTTCCGCTTAACGTAAACGTCAACGACATCTTTGCAACCGTGAAGACTATGTGCATCGAAACTATTTTATACATTTCCAGCTAAAAAGTGCAAGCAGAGTTGTCCGCATACACTCGTATCGAATTTTTGATACTACGTGTGATTGTATAAAATCGTTACATGGTTTCCGAAGTAGTTTATTAACTCTGTCGGTAGTCTCAGATTTCCAAAAGAATCGAAATATTTAACACGATTACTCCGCTTTACGTAAGCTACCCAGTGTGTACCAGGACCTTCCGATTTATCTAAATTCACGATACCGCATTCATTTAAGAACGATTGAGAGGGTAAATTTGTACGCATGAAAACACCTCGAAAATATGGAAAGTTCAACTTTCGTGCAAAGTTATATAACTATACATTTGTCATTGCGCCCTGTGGAAGCGTTACAACTTGCCGAAGCGCTTCTTTTTTTTCTTTAATTCCTTTTCTCCGTTTATATGCTGCAAGAT
Source organism: Osmia lignaria lignaria (assembly GCF_051020975.1). Lineage (NCBI taxonomy): Eukaryota > Metazoa > Arthropoda > Insecta > Hymenoptera > Megachilidae > Osmia > Osmia lignaria. The sequence continues at coordinate 249,130 of NC_135037.1, read as the reverse complement.
AAAGTCCATGTCCTTCCATAACACGATTGTTCCGTTTCACTTCCTCCAATGTTTTCCGTGCTGCTGATGCATCGTTGATTGCCTTGGCGATACTTGCTGCATCGCCAGCCACCGTACCCAAAGCTGAAAGGCCTGCACAAATAGGTACAAGTGCTGAAAGAAATCCCCCACGTTTTGCAACTGGAAGTTTGCGCGAACGTCTTCTTCTTGTTACTTTTCCGCGGTGCCATTACTTTCTTCGTTGGCTAACTCTTTGGCTAACAACATTCCAGCAACGCGCGCAGGCAAAAGTATTTTCCAATCTGGTGCGAATTCTTTTTTTGCTAATTCGAAGATCAAATGTGCATATGCACATCGTACGACTATCGTATAGGAAGTGAAATTTTTTCCTGCGATGTTTGGGTTTATATAGATAGAGAGAGAAGTTGAGAACGTAATCCTTTTTTTCTCTGTTAAGATGCTGTTGACGCAGCTGTTATTATTGCCTGAATACCTAAACCTACTAATTTGCAGTCGATAATTAAATTTGGATTATAAATATCATTTTCTTTGATATGCTGCACAACCTCTGCAAGCACTTTTACATCTCCGTATTCCCGAACTAATGCTTCAAACTCTTTAAATTTTTGTTCCACCGAATACAGTTTATCATATAATGCATTATGCATTTCAATTATGCAATCATTTAAAATTACCATTTTCTCAAACGTTTTCCTCATCATGCACATACATATATCTTTGCTAATCAATTTAATTACTTTTTCGCCATACAGCACTCCAAATTCAACACTTATATCGTTAAAGTTAATATTGTCGTGTGTATCTTTTGAATCGTCAAAGAAGCTGCATACATTGTCTGCTTCGGCTAGAATCAGCGACCACGTGACTATTGTCAGCTCCAGGCGGTTGTTTCGGACATCTGATAATACGAGTTGTGGGTAGAAATTGTCGCCAAGTATATTTATGCCGGTTTCCAAATGCTTCGTACAGGAATCCGTCAATGGATATTTTCGACCCAAAATTCGACTTGATAATTGAGGTGCGCTTCTAGAACAAATAAATACCGTTTAAGTATGTTATTAGAACAAATAAATACCGACAGCGTTAAATGAAATGTGTTTCGAACACTTACTTCACATCATCCTGATGTCTTGTCGTTTTTTTGCGCGCCTCTTTTTCTTGAGTAGAACTTGCGGGGCGTTTCCTTTGGCAAAAAAACTCTGAAATTTTGAGAATACATATTTCACTTTTCACAATACAATCTCGCAAAACGATGCACTTGCGGCGATGGTCACTACGGTTTTGCGTGTGATTCGAACTTTAGCAAACCCCTTACCTTCTATAGTCCCGAATTGCAGCGTCAGATTTGCTGCGTCAACAAAAAACCTCATTTCCAAGACGTAGAAAAAATCATTTCCAAGATGTAGAAAAAAGTGTGCAGGGTCTTGTGTCGTAAATAGTTCAAGGTCATGGAGGGTGGGGGTAGGGTGTCATATATCTGCTGGTGGTGTCATTTCCAAGAAAAAATCATTTCCAAGACGTAGAAAAAAAGTGTACAGGGTCTTGTGTCGTCTTCCGATAAGAACAAATAGTTCAAGGTCATGGGGTGGAGACTGAGAGGAGCTGGAAAATAAACAAAAGAGACGTGATTCCCGGTTCAATGGAGTCATTTTTGGAAGTAAAAGGTCTTTCGATCGAATAATCGAATCGTGGCAACTCAGCGTGTATAGGATATAGAGGGATAGCTGGTCGGTTTAATAACCTCGTGGCCGAGATTCGTCGCCTGTCGACGCGTCGATGGCAAGCTGTAACCCGCTTCCGGGTGTTCCATGCATCGACGATCGCCTTTGGGGATAGTCGGTTCAAAGGTTCACTGTGCAAATCGAACGTGCATGTTTTAAAAGGCGGCTCAACCGAGCCGCAAAATTTTCAGCTAGCAGGGAAAACGATGGGAATTTACATCGCGGCTTTTCGGTTTCAGTAATTCTTTATGTCACAAGCGATTTTTAGAAAGGAATTTTCTATGTATTCGATAGACTATCAGAAGCAAAAGCGAGTCGTGTTAAGGTACGATCAGGAGTTTAGATTCACTGGTAACAGAGCTACTTTTCGACTGTACAAATCAGTTGGGTGATATCGCATGACTCGAGAGTAGAAATAGGTCACCACGATTCTGGCAGATGGGATCTTTCCTAACGGAAGACAGGCGCTAGATATCGAGCAGAATACTGGAAAAGAAAAGGAGTTGAGAGTGCGCCTTGAGAGGCAACGGGATGGTTACGGATTGATCATTCCTACGTACAATAGGAATGTCCACGTTCGATTTGTCTCTCGACGATGCTTCTCGTTTTCTTTTCCGTTTCTATTGATGTCTCTTGCACGAGATTCCACCCACCACTTGTGTGCCACGCTATGCACCAACGAGGTAGTATAGTCCTTTCTTAAGGAAAATGGCGGTATAGAAATGTTACTAGACAATATGAATAAACTTCAAGCTTTAGGTTTCCAAAATCAAAAGAATTATATATTTAAAATTTTAAATTCTTAAAGCTTAAAAATTCAAATTTCAAAATTTAGATTTAAAAATGCCAAATTGCAGGTTTCAAAATTTTTATATCTTAAAAAGCCTAAAAAATTTCGAAATGAAATTTTCCTTAAAAAATGTTTACACACGAATTTTCCCCTAGAGTGCCATTTTTCCCAGGAAAAGCAACAGCGCTCGATATTGTAGATGTACAAAGTCTACAAAGTATTCTGCACATTGAAAAAGGAAATTCTCTAAAAATCCCAATCAATTACTGTTAACTCTACAAGCCACGAAATTCAATCTCTTAAAATGATTTTATGCAACGTCGTTGCATATAGCACACGTCACGCTCAATCGCCATTATTCTATCGGGCATTCTAAAAAGATAGATAGAACTTAAAATGGGGTCGGTTCTATTTCAAAAAATTCGGTCAATTAACCAAGTACACTGGTTGAAAGTCGAGCAATATTCGCAGACAGGCTCGCATCTCTCGATTGAGCCTCGACTGCCGCATCTGCTGCACTATCCGTTTTAATTTTAAGTCATTTAGTCAATGTGTTCAGGCAGCATTGAATCAAAACGTCCGACCGGTCCGTTACCATGCACCAAACATTCTCTACCCTTTACGCACGTGCGTTCGCGTGTATGAGTTGTCCATCTCTCGTGTCATCCCCTCGCACCCCTCTGCCGAGCAATGAATTAATCAGTCAGAGTGATGAGGGACCGCGTTCACCGTCGCATTCCGACATACATCGATGCCGGAGGACGGTTCTCGACGCAATGCCTCTGATCTGTCGATTCGCTCTGACGAAAGCGACGCACAACATGCTCTGTTCGCTGGATTCAGAGGTATCGTTGAAGATTATTGGTAACGCGTCCACTGATTGGCTGCCTAAGATTTGAGTGCATTTCGGTGACTGAAGAGGAATCAATTGCAATACTGGAGCTTTCAATTGGAGCTTTCAAAATATGGCACAGTTATTATAAAATATATAGTGCGATACTTATATCAAAAGATATAAGATATTTATATCTTTTTACAAATTGGGTCAATAGTGACCCAAACTTACAAAACATTTACTATGTCAATAATGTCGTCTGTGAATGCTAAATATCCTTTCAAGCGATAACGCGTGCGAAATTCATAATAATTTAATATTGCGTCACAATGTATTATAATTTCAGTAGAAACATTGTTAACGCAGAATTGTATTGTTTTTGAAGAAAAAAGAATAAGAAGTTGTGTATGTTTTCACAATTTGTTACAATGCTAAATGTAAATTAGAATAAGTAACCATCAGTTATGAAATGACACTTAATTATGCAATAATTACAAACACAGCTGCACTACATTGTCTTCGCTTTTTATTCGTTTCCGGGTGTCATTCATCGGTTTCGTATAAATACCCGACTGTTCGAGGATACCCGACTGTCAGTACCAAAGTACGGAGTTGAAAAGTGATCATGTCTGCGAAACTCATCGTCTTCCTCGCCATTGTTGGAGCGACCTACGCTCTTGTCGCTTCTCCTGTAAGTTACTACTTTTTGAATATATCACTATACCTTGTCTTGCAAACTTCGTAAAAATTGCATATTTCGTAGTTGAAGAAAATATCTGTGAAATATATGTATATAGTATTTTAATAAAATGTGATTAGAATTTTATAAGTTCCCCAGGGAATTTTATAGCCCCAAGGGTACTAAACCCTTAGGTTTAGGGAATTTCACAAGTCCCTTAGGGACTTTTATAGACCTGGGGAGAATTTTATAGGCCGCTCAAGGAATTCTATAGCTTCCCTAGGAGATTTCCCAAGTCCCGTAGGAAATTTTACAGGTTCCCTAGCTCTACTAGTGACATTAAGTGTCTAGAAAATTATTACATTGTGAATCTTGTTCCAATTATAATACTCCTTGGAAGGAGTAGACAGTTCTTGAACCCTATTAACTTACTACAAAGTACGCTGCATTAATTTGGGTGATTGCATGATTTTTAAATATTTTATCATCACGCCTGAACACAAAATTCTGTACTAGTATCCTATACAAGATAAGTAATGTAACCAGAATTATCCCAAAACAATACAGTTGATCAGCACTGTACACTCCCTTTTCAATGCCCCTTTTATCGTGTAAATAATACAACAAATTTATTTTCAGAAATTCAGGAGGGACGTTGAGAGTGGAGCTCCAGCGTCTAACTCTTCTAACCCATCATCTGGTGGATCATCTGAGAGTGGAACTCCAGCGTCTAACTCTTCTAGCACATCATCTGAGAGTGGTTCTTCTAGTAGCTCCTCTAATAGTACTTCCAGTAACTCTTCCAGTAACTCTACCAGTAACTCTTCTAGTAACTCTACCAGTGCCGAATCCGTAGCCACTTCAGCCGAATCCGCAGCCGCTTCAGCCGAAGCCGCAGCCACTTCAGCCGCAATCGCAGCCGCTTCAGCCGCAGCCACTTCAGCCGCAGCCGCTTCAGCCAGAGTCGCAGCCGCTGCAGCCGAAGCCGAGGCCGCAGTCGCTTCAGCCGCAGCCGCTTCAGCCAGAATCGCAGCTGCTGCAGCCGCAGCCGCAGCCGCAGACGCAATTTCAGCCTCAGCTTCTAGTAGTGCCTCGTCGTCAACGAATTCGAGAAACGACATCCAGAAACAAGTGGAAAAACTCATGGATGCAAAAGATCACACCGCCATTTTAGACTTCGGCGGTCTCCCTAACTTGAAATCATGGCTGTCGCAAGTTAACTTCACCAATGTCACTTTCGTCACCAAAGTGCCTAAGCTGCCTAGCCTGCGTCAGTTGCCCCCCATTGTTGGCCTAAGGGAAAGAATCGGACAGGCCAGGGCTCGTCTGCTGACTCGCCTGAATGGTACAGCTGACATACCAACCGCTATCCAAGATGCCACCATCAAGGCTATCCACGCCGTCAACCCTACCAAGGCTCTATCCGATTTGGCTTACACCATCTTAAACACGTACTACACCTTGGCCGCGAACAGTCCATTGCGCATCTTGAAGACCGCCATACTTACAGAGGGAGTACAACTGGTCACCTCATTGCTCCATGGTGTGGTCCGAGTTGGTGTTGAAGTTACCATCTAAGTATGGTGTGCTAGTACTGAATCAACAATTCATGACGACGCTCGTTTGATCAATGGACACAGACCAAAATTGTAATTTCTGGCTTCGCCAGGAAGTTCTCAGGAAGTGCTGAGGGAACTCCTCAGCATTTATCATATTCGATTTGATGTGCAATACTTTAAGTTGCAATAAAATTTTTAAATGCAATAATGAATTTCAAGTGTTTAGTCATTCTTTATTGATGCACACTCTTGGGCATCGATGGGTGATTAATTTTTTAATTCGAAAATTTGATATTTCTCCAAATTTCTGAACTTCTGACAATTTGAAATGTTGATAATTCATAAATTTTCTCCATGAGTCCTTCAGTGAGCACTTGATTTAGCACCCGGTACACTGTAGATAACGAACACGAGCATTTCCTTCTTCGCTAACAGTTGCTGTATCCCTCCGCACAGTCATCGAACGATCAAGCAAGTCTGCTTCAACTATCGGCGTTTTACGGTTGGTCGCCAATCCCTCAACTTCTCGTTCGTTCTCTCTGATCTCGTGCGGTCAGCTGGATCCCGTAGCCAAAGGTATTAATAGGCATAGTTCCGAAAGTGAAGTATATACCCTGTTTCAACGGAGAACAATAGAACACCACGGCTATATTCGGGGATGATATAAGCTACGGAAGAGTAGAATACTTGGCCGACCAGCCAGCCTGCTCGATCGACGTTCATCGAGATAATGGATTCCATGTGCAATTTAATAAACAGCCTTGCTTCTGATTTCGATGCCACGCGAGCCTACCGTTATTGGCAGCCAATTACGTGCAATTAGGCGGAACGCATTACGAGATTAAAGGGGCATACAAATGGCAAGAAATATGAGATAGAGTCGACACATTAGCTGCATTTACGTTTAAAAAAGAATGTATTGAGCTATATATGGTATATTACTACATTTGAGTAGATGTAGCCTTACCAAAGAGGCGAAGGGATTTAAAGAAATCGTAAGAGAGGAAAATAATGTTTCTTGAGATGTCTAGGGAATTTCTGAATTCCCCGGGTTCAAAAATTCCCTAGATTCTAAAAATCAAAATTAAAAATTTTTATATTTCATATCTCTAAAATTCAAAGATTCTAAGATCCCAAAATTTAATAATTTTAAAATTTCTAAGATACTTGGCCTACCCCAGAAAAAATCCTAATTATCTCCGATGAGTATGAATGCGTCGATCGATCCAGCTGAAAATCCAATGAAGGCAAAATAAATAAGGATCGAGCGTTTCATTTATAGCCAGATAGTAGATTTTAGCGTTGTCTATCCACGATCTCCGCAAGCCCGTATTCTCCGCCATCTTCTGCGGGGCCAGCACCATAATGCACCTGCTCGATCAATACTGCTTACGCGGCATCGATGCACGCGCCACTCGGTACCGTTCAATCCAAAGGACATCGAACGGAATAATGTTCGTTGCGTGTTTCGGAAATCGTACAAAGCGCTTTACTAATCGTCGATGCTTCAATGCTCGCTTTTAACCTTACCGATTCAAACGTAATCAACTCTCATTCTGTAGTTGGAAATCGAAACGCATTTGTCAAAGGTTCTGTAAAGGCAGCTGTGCAACGAAACTTGCACTTCGAGGCTGCTTAAATATAACTGGGAAACTGACAATATCTCGCGAATGCTAATTGGATCCGGCGTGTTGGCTCGTGGCGAAGAAACGGGGTCAGAAAGGGTTACATATTGGTACATGCGCGCTTACGTTGCGCACGAACACCGTTCGAAAATCAATTTAGGTCTGCGGATAGATTCGATTTCGAGTAGAATCTCTGTTAAATTAAGTGTAATCCTCGAGCGGGTGTAGTTCTTATAGGTGGTTTCAGTGATTTTAATGACACGGACCATATAGATTTTCTATTAGCTACGCTGTCAATAGGAGTTTCAATAGGATAAATTAACAGAATATATCGTACTGCCATTATTGAACTTATTCTTGAATATCTTTAGGTAGATTTCTGGAACACATCTGTCCTTGAATGACAAATAAAGAAGCTCGCTACAGACCTTGACCTTGAATGACAAATAAAGAAGCGGGTGGGGGTAGGGTGTCATATTTCTGCTGACGGTGGTGTTAAATTTCAGTTCAAGGTCATGGGGTGGGGGGTTGTCATAGGGTGGGGTGAGGGTGTCAAATTTCAGTTCAAGGTCATGGGGTGGGAAGAGGGGTGGAGGTTGTCAGGGTGGGGGGTTATCATTTCTGCTGACGGTGTCAAATTACTGCTGAGTCAGCAAAAAAAATGCTAACGCCAGTGATTTAGAATCCGCATATAACAACTACTCACAATCGCGAATTTAAAAGTAAATTCCATAAAATCCGTAGGAATAAGCCTTGCAGGAAACGCAATAGAGAGCTCATGTACAGAGTGTTCTATTCCGATAACTACGGAACATGGAATTAAGTATATGTACAGGGCCTAATAAAAATTACACTAATAGAATACACTGCGCAAGTTAGCCTTAATAACGATAAATTACGCTTAACATCGGGAACAGTTTATAAATTTTCGGACGAACATTGTATCGACATGGAAGGAGGACGCACCTTCTGGCCAACATTACCGAGAGAAGCTTGTCTTAAAACTAAATACGACGTATTATACCGAGGTCCGGTAACAAAAATAACATCCAACAATCGCGAAACATTATACACAATAGAAACAACCGATATCTCATTCGCACTAGCAGCGAAAGGAGACATCAAAAGTTGTAATAGAATACTAACAAAAACCGAACACCCAAAACTAATCATATACGAAAGAACACAAAACAACATATTATTCGATAATGACGCACAACCGTCAAAAGAAATATTAAACTTAGACATTCTCACATACACTAACTCAAAATTCCTATACGTAGAAAAACACTTCAGGGCTCAAATACAAAACTTATATCTGGATATTTTAAGCGAAAAATGCAAACTAGAGAGAAGAACAATCTATAATTCCCTAGCCATTAATAGTATTAATCCATAGCCTCGATTTCACCAGACGAATTTGCGTATGGAACAACCAGGATATATCGCTGGGATTGCAGGAGAGGTGGTACATATCATAAAATGCACGCCAAAAGAAGTACAACTACTTCACACGGATAAGTGCTACACTCAGTTACCAGTCACCTCTGGAAACCAAACACGATTCCTAACACCAAAAACACAATTAAAAACAATTATTCAACAATATTACAAATTGAGCAACAATTTGATAGCACTAACACCAACACCGAGGAAAGCACAGAACCCAGGAATCCTAAAACCTAATACGAATATTTTGGGAATACAAAGAAATAAATTCATTAGCATCAAGCGGAATTTATTCACAAGAAGACCTCCAAGAACTCTAACAGCACATCATGTTCCCCCTAGAAAAATCAGCCTTGCTGAATACAATAGCAAGGGGCATGCTAGGAGAAGAAAATGTACAAGGAGCACTAATCAACAATCTTTTTACGGAAAACAGGCTATCCCACATCGCGGAAAATACGTGGAATAAATTTGTGGAAAAATTCATCAAATTTGGTTCAATTAGCTCAGCAGTAATAATAATTCTAATAATCATTCACATCTACAAATTAATAATCGACACAATTATAAGAGGATATACGCTACACACACTATACGGATGGTCCATACAGTTATTGGGAGCCATCTTCAGCTCAATCACATACCTACTGGTGACATTAAAAAACAACAAGAATATCAAAAAGCTTCTAAAAAAAGGACATCTAACGAGAAATGAAGACATCGAATTGAATGAAATAAAAATAGAACGACCAAACAGCTTAAAATGGAGAACATTACCACCCGTCCCACTACGACCACCTGCAATTAAACCACCTGTACCACAACCAATAACGCAGAAACAGATACAAGTCTTCACACTAGAAGAACTAAACTAAATATACGGAATTCCGGAAGGAACGCAAGGAATACGCGTAAATAAACACACGGAAATTCAAAATAAAGAAAATTTATTCAAAAAATGGGGAAAATTTATATATCAAACACCCCACCAAGCGCACAGAAGTCTGAGAAACCACAAGACACAGAGCACCTGACAATACTCAGAACCAGCGCATAGCGCATCCGAGAAATCCGCCGTCTCAGCGCATACCTCCAGCAATAGAAGATCTAGCAAATACCAGTTTCATTCTAAAAGATTCAAATTTAAAAATTTAATAATAAAAGCCCAGAAGTGTCAGTCTACAATAATATCCAACACACACGCTATAATTCAGGTAAACACCCCGACCACTCAATCTCAGCGGGGAGGGAAGTAAATGGTCACCCAAAAACCATTTACTCTTTATAATACACCGATTTGCAGAGTACAAAGAAGTACTAGCAAAAAAATTACCCAGCGCAACAAATTCACGCCAACTAACAAATATTGTAATTACACTCATCTCAAAATTGTAAAATTCACCTAACTCATAAAAACACAAACTATGAATTTGGATAATACAATTGCTCAAGGAAAAAGTTTTTTTTTACAAACTTATTTATTGATATCGTACCGATATGCAACAATCTAGGCGGCCAGGTGTCACGCCCTGTGACGAAATCTTGAAACTTCTATTTCGCCATCCAAATTCATCGTTCCGCAAATTCTGAGTATAGCGAGAATGCTAACGACCCGAACGAAGGTGGCTCACCCGAATTGACAAACCAAACGTTGACCTCGCTCATCAATATAAAATAACGCGACCGAACCCGCCCACGCATAGTACAGATTCTGAAATAGTCGCGACCAGATCAGATCAATTCAAGCAATTAGTTACATGCAGTAATAATAATTTGTCCAAGTCGTTCAATTCGACCAGTCCGTCTAGTTCGCCAACTCGTAAATAACAGTCTGAGTAATAATCCGCGCCACGCGCAATTCGGGATTCAATTCTAATACCCGTACAGAAACCCGCGAAGATAATCCGCGAAGTACCGCTCAGAGTTCGATACTCAAGAATCTACACGACTCTGCTACGAAGCTCAGTGCGTCGACAGAGCAAGGTTCTATAAAACTTCAATTGTAAAACGCTCGCGAATCGAAAGATTGAACCCGTAACGAATAAACATACTTGTGATCGGAAGTGCGTGACACTCACGCAACCATCTACCCTACCGTTCCAACACCTGGACGAGTCACCACTACAGGTTCTATTCACAGATAGGTTCTACTCGCCAAGCAAAAGGTAAGTGAGAATTACTATCTAACTAACAACTGACATTAAAATACATAAAGTACGCCGAGGACTCAGTGAGAGAGAGTACTCGCGACTTTGCAGTAGTCTACTGATTCCTTCCCACAGATTAATGTACATTTAATACCAGTACCATTATTACTATATCTACATAAGGTGTAATGTAATATTCTTCCCACACATCAATGTACATTTAATAACAATGTCATTATTACTATCTCTACATTAGATAGAATGTAATATACAGATTCCTTCCGTCAGATCAATGTACATTTCATGACAATATCATTATTACTACATCAACAGTTGACATAATGTAATATACTCATTCCTTCCCACAGAACAATGTACATTTAATAACAGTATCATTATTGTGAGGTTTGTTTTTATGTTTGAATGAGAGAAGAATGATTGGGTTGGTAATGGATGATTGGCAGGAATGAGTGATTGGCAGAAGTGAGTGGTTGGCAGGAGTGAGTGTTTTGGCAGGATTGATTGAGAGATGCGTGAGTGTGTCGTGAGATGTATTGCGTCATAAGAAAACTTATGAAAGAATTGTGTTAGCTAATACACCTATTTTCATATTAAAAAAGGGTAATAAATTTAGTGCCTTCCCCACAATTATTACTATATCTACATTAGATATGTAATATACATTTAATAACTGTATCATTATTACTACACCTACATTTGATATAATGTAGTATACTTAGTCCTTGCCACAGATCAATGCACATTTAGTAACAATATCATTATTACTATATCTACATTGGATATAATGTAATATACCGATCCCTCCCCACAGATCAATGTAATATTCATTGAAATGAACCATATTAATATAAATGCAGGCTGTCGTAGGTCCTCGTATGGAATTTTTGGATATCGTACCAGAGTGGCCTGGCAGTGCTCATGATAGCAGAATTTTTCGTACATCCCAATTACACATGCGATATGTGACGGGAGAATTAGATGGAATCCTTGTCGGGGATGGTGGATATCCATGTCTGCCTTTTCTCATGACACCCCTGCGGAATCCACAGACTGAAGAAGAAATAAGGTAATACTGATACTGTTGTACTTGTTTATTTACTTGTTTACTCGACTGATTGATGCACAAAATAACATTAAATTGTTTGATCGACACAGGTACAATGAAATCCAGATCAGGACCCGACAAATAGTAGAGAGAACGTTCGGTGTTTGGAAGCGCCGTTTTCCATGTCTGTCAAGGGGTCTAACAATGAAGCTGTTATGTTCCACAACAACGGTAGTTGCATGTGTCGTGTTGCATAATTTATCCCTAATTTTCAATGACAATCTTGTTGAAGAAGATGAAATTGAAATCCAAAATGAAGATGGAGAAGCATTATTGGGAAACATGGAAAATGATAATGGCGTTGAAGGATTTGCTACACGTGAAGCACTTATTGCCCGTATGTTTCATTAAATAGTTGCAATGTAATGTAATAAGGGGTTTTTTATGCCGCAAGGCTTTTTCCCCTTATTGTGTCTATCGAGCCAATAAATAATTGTTATTCTTTCGGCTCAAATTGATTTAATTTATTTATTAAAATACCCTCATCCTCAGTCCTATCACAACCTATACCTTGAACCATGTGATTTCTCCATGTTAGAGAGATTTCGACGATACATTTTGAATCGGTACGGAGATGGGATGTGGAAAAATAAAGCAGTAATTTGTTATTATAAATTCTTTTTTTATTCAATTCATAATAATAAAACATAAATAACACTGTACAACACGAATTTTGTTTTCCAATAGCCACTGGGTGATCGTTGTAGAGCTACTCGTCCTGAACACGAATCCAAAAACCGAATTGCTCTATCACCCTAAGTTTTCGAAAAACACGAGTTTTTGTAAAAACATGTATTTTGGGGGGAAAATGACCTATTACGCGGAAACTAAAAGCGCTAAAACATTCGCATTGGTCTCATAAGATAGAGGAGAGTTTCCCGAATACATTCATATATATAGTTATTATATTACATGGTTCTGAATAGATGTAAATGTTGATGAAAGTTTAAAAAATAGCCGGCGCACGTATTTCCTACGTATTACTTTTGTATTTTTAAGAAAAGTTTTCTATCTAGCGCGAATTCTCTATACAGTACCGAATTCTGTAGACATTTCCGAAGAAGAAACTATATGGGGTAAGTATTGAAGCAGTATGCACCTCGAGTAAATCGAAAAAATATCTGCCGGTGACGCGTGCACGGCGCGGCGTTTTGCCGCCAGGCGGCCATAGCTCGCTCTCTTCGCCTAGTCAGTGCCGTAGCTACGCGTAATCAACACTAATGGTGGGGTTTAATATACATTCACTTTTTATATCTATAATGTTTGATTTTTTTTTGCTATTATTATTATTTCATAATTATTATTTCTCTTTTGTTGTTATTCATCATTATTGTTAGATACCAACAATAAAATGATAAAATACTTTAATTTAAAATTTTAAAATCGATTGACGAGCATTACGACTTTATCAATCGACAGTCGATTGAAGACAATTTTGAAATTTGTTTATGATATAGAAAGAATAAAATGTATAAGATAAAGAATTACCTGCAGTAAACGAATTTAAAAATATGGAAGTTTATTTATCATGGAAATATAATTTTCTACGCTATGATTTTCAAGAAAATTATAAGAAGGTTTCTTGGAAATTCAGTATACTATTGAAAGCCTTTTCGAAATGAAAATGTAATACAATGTAGCGCTCTTTCTAAATATAAGCACCACTTGTCGTTTGTTTCGAACACTCGATACAATCAAAGAAACAATAAATATCTTGAAATTCTCTGGCTTGCTATGCACTATTGAAGTCTGAATTTAGTTTCGTTTTGAAAATTGTCCGAGTCAGTCGTCCTAAGCAATTCAAAAAGTCTTCCGTCGTATAGAGTAAAAACGTGTGTTGGTATAGTGTTTAACATTTTATAAGTTATTATAGTTCATAGTATTTTGACACTTTAGTGCATAACATTTTATAAGTTACTTTAGTACATAGTTTTTTGACACTCTAGTGCATATTTTATGACTTATTATATGTAGTATATAGCGTATTTTATGTGTTGTTATAGTGTAGTGTTTTGTAATTTATAATAGTGCATAGTACTTAGTGTTGTGTAATATACATTTTATAGTACTTAACAATGTCGCGAATGTGTAGAAATCCACCACTCTTTTTGTTATATTTGTGGGGAGGTAGTTTTAAACTCTGAGTGCCGAAGTATAACACCTTTAATAAGGTTTGCATACGAACATTATTTTGGATGCAAAATCAGTGACCAGGATAAACAGTGGGCTCCACATGTTTGTTGCCAACGCTGTGCCACAGTTCTTTTAGCTTGGTTAAGAGGTACACGAAAAGCCATGCCATTTGCGATTCCCATGATATGGAGGGAACCGACAAATCATGCCATAGATTGTTATTTTTGTTTATGCAAAATTTCCGGCATTAACAAGAAAGGGAAAAAAAGATAGAGTACCCAAATTTACCTACTGCTATTCGTCCCGTTGCACATTCCGAAGAATTACCCATACCAACACCACCATCAAATAAACCAAATCTATATGAAGACCAAACAAAAATAGAAAACGTTGAAACGGAAGAAAATGACAGAAGAACTCCCTCCCCCCTGGGGCCACATCTTTTATCGCAATCTGATCTTAACGATCTCGTACGAGATTTGCAGTTATCGAAAGAACAGGCAGAACTTTTAGGATCACGATTAAAACAGTGGAACTTACTCGAGAACGCAACAAAAGTGACACATTTCAGAACTCGAAATCATGCGTTATTAGAATATTTCACAACACACGAGGAACTTCACGTCTGCGCCGATATTGACTCATTATTACATACTTTGGGTTTCGAGCATGATCCGAAAGAATGGCGACTCTTTATAGATTCGTCAAAACTTAGCTTAAAAGCAGTTTTACTACACATTGGCAATATATATCCTTCCATTCCAATCGCATATACTGCAAAAATGACAGAATCTTATGACACCTTCAAAACACTTTTACTCAAGATTCAATATAATAAATATAATTGGAAAGTATGTGGAGATTTAAAAGTGATTGGCATATTACTCGGACTACAATCAGGCTATACAAAATATTGCTGTTTCCTTTGTGAGTGGGACAGCAGAGCAAGGGAGCAGCATTATATAAAAAAAGACTGGACACCGCGGCAACAATTAATCCCTGGTGAGAAAAATATAAAACATACAAATCTTATCGATCCTCAAAATGTTTATTTACCATCGCTACACATAAAATTAGGGATAATGAAAAATTTTGTTAAGGCAATGGATAAATCAGGACCAGGATTTGAATATTTAAAAACAAAATTCCCATCAATATCCGACGCAAAAATAAAAGAAGGAATATTCGTTGGCCCTCAAATTAGAAATCTGATGAATGATAAAAATTTCACATTAAAACTGAATAATTTGGAAAAAGCAGTGTGGCTTGCATTCAAGAAAACAATACATAATTTTCTCGGAAACCACAGAGCAAGAAATTATATTTCCATAGTCAATAAACTCCTGAAAGCATGTAAAGAACTCGGATGCAATATGTCTTTGAAGATTCACTTCCTAGATTCTCACTTAGACTTCTTTCCGCCAAATCTCGGTGATGTGAGTGACGAACACGGAGAACGTTTCCACCAAGACATTTTTAGGATGGAAAAACGGTACCAAGGAAAAAAATCATGTGCAATGTTGGCAGATTATTGCTGGATTTTGATGAAGGACAACAAAGATGTAACGTACAAACGTCAAGCAAGACGAAAACATTTTTAAGTTCGTTTACTGCAGGTAATTCTTTATCTTATACATTTTATTCTTTCTATATCATAAACAAATTTCAAAATTGTCTTCAATCGACTGTCGATTGATAAAGTCGTAATGCTCGTCAATCGATTTTAAAATTTTAAATTAAAGTATTTTATCATTTTATTGTTGGTATCTAACAATAATGATGAATAACAACAAAAGAGAAATAATAATTATGAAATAATAATAATAGCAAAAAAAAAATCAAACATTATAGATATAAAAGGTGAATGTATATTAAACCCCACCATTAGTGTTGATTACGCGTAGCTACGGCACTGACTAGGCGAAAAGAGCGAGCTATGGCCACCTGGCGGCAAAACGCCGCGCCGTGCACGCGTCACCGGCAGATATTTTTTCGATTTACTCGAGGTGCATACTGCTTCAATACTTACCCCATATAGTTTCTTCTTCGGAAATGTCTACAGAATTCGGTACTGTATAGAGAATTCGCGCTAGATAGAAAACTTTTCTTAAAAATACAAAAGTAATACGTAGGAAATACGTGCGCCGGCTATTTTTTAAACTTTCATCAACATTTACATCTATTCAGAACCATGTAATATAATAACTATATATATGAATGTATTCGGGAAACTCTCCTCTATCTTATGAGACCAATGCGAATGTTTTAGCGCTTTTAGTTTCCGCGTAATAGGTCATTTTCCCCCCAAAATACATGTTTTTACAAAAACTCGTGTTTTTCGAAAACTGAGGGTGATAGAGCAATTCGGTTTTCGGATTCGTATTCAGAACGAGAAGCTCTACAACGATCACCCAGTGGCTATTAGAAAACAGAGAAAAAGTTTAAATTTTTTGGACAGTGTAATTATAATGATGATTATAAACTGAAAAAGATGTGGAGTAACATGAAGTCTGCTCAACGACGCGCAATTATGAAAAAAAGACAATCCCGATTGGCAGAAATAAACCCACAAATAGCGGAGATTGTGGCGTCGTTAATGCAGAATGCGTTATATCCTCCAATTACACAGAGGAAGAGTTGGCGAACAAACGTGATGCCATATTCCATGAGGAATATGTTTTGGACGATATCGAAGTGGATGATAATCCTATTAGTATAAACACCAGTCAAGAAATTAGTTACATTACAACGGAAATTAATGATGAGGGCCATGAAGAAGGTCATTGTGATATTGCTAATCGTTCCTCAGAATGCCAAAAGGATGAAATTGATGAAATCGTGGATCGCAGCGTCGAAGACCAATCACTTCCGCCGCTCCAAAGATGGATTATGATGCGAGGAGGCTGAAATTAAAACGTATTAGAAAATTAGAAAATTTTATATACATAAATTATTAAAAAGATTGTTCTTAATGTTTATTACCTTTCAATTCCTTTAATTCAAATTCAGCTTTCTCTGCTGCTGCGGCGGCTGCGGCACGGATCTCGAAATCATATTTGGTTTTTAAAAATTCCATTTCCAGTTGGTTTTTACGTTCCTCGTGCCGCAGTTTGAAGTCCGCCAATTCTTCTTCATTTTTCATTGTTCGTCTGATTCGCTCTAATTTTAATCTCTTCTCATCATAATCCATCTTTGGATGGGCGGAAGTGCCTGCTTTCTGCGGTTTTCTTCGCTGCAGCGTGCTGTCCACAAGTTCATCAATTTCCGCGTTTCTGTATTCTAGGGTCCGATTACCAGTAGTATAATTATCTACTTCTCGACCATGAATATCATTAAATAACCACGTACCACCGTTTTATTACAGAACCACAATAAACAGAAGTAAATGAAAACTAATCTCCAAATGAGGTAAAATAGATCAATAATTATGCGACGACAGCCGCGGATCGGCGTCGCGCATCGCGGGCCCCCACCGCGGCGGCATCCCCACTCCCGAGTAATTAGACTATAAGTAGGACCGATCGATGCGCGGATCGATGAGTTGCCTCGGGGCTTCGGCCCCGAGGGGACCTCCTCGGAGGTCCGGACCGGAGCACCAGAGCTCTCGACGCCATGGCTGACCTGGCGAAGAGATCTCTGGCCAACGGGCCGTAGCATTGCACTACGCTACGACCTGGCAGCTCCCCTAGGTCCAGCGGCCGTAGGCGCCTAGCCTCGTCAGTCCCGTGGTTGACCCGGGGTGACCAAGCTAGTGCGCGTTCATAATCTCTGCTGGTGCTTCCGCGGGGATTCCGAACGCTAGCTTACTCGGCACCGCAATTTGCCTTTGGCAGCCGATTCCGTCCAGCTTTGTGGCGTTACCCAGGCTGGCCAGGATTGGTCGTCGACTCGTTCGCTGTTCGGTTCTACCTCGGCGTACGAGAAGACGAGCCGCGTGAGGCAAGCGGGCAGCAACTCCACCGCAGCGCGAAACACCGCAGCGCGATTGAATAAACACCGTCGGCCCAACCGGGCCAATCCTATCCCGCCTCTACCTCCTTTGCGTTTGCGTACGTTTGCGTTTGTTTGCGTTCGCGCTCCGTTCAGCGCTTTCACTCCGCGCTCCGACATCGCGCCGTTAGCTTGTAAGACCGCGTAGCGATGGCTACGACCTGCGCTAGGATTAAGACCGCGTACTTTCTGTGACGGACCGGGTTCCGACCGTAGTTCATAAGTCCTGTACATTAGGCTTAAGCTTGGCTCCGCGCGTCTAACCACCAGACGACATTTTTGATTGTAGCTCCCGAGGCAGGAGAGCACCGCCCGACCAGCCGGCGAGGGCAGCCGCCGTTAGATGCCCCCTCTTTCTTTAATAAATATTTATTTTTCCTACTAACACCGACTCATTATTTACCGACCTGTTCCCATGCGAACCCTGGCACGGGGAAAACCGCCGCGGTGCGCAACGCCGTGCGCACCGAACCGACCGACCCCGTTACAATTACTATCAACATATATATATAATATGTAATGAGAAACACATCAAATATAGTTAAATTAATAAAGTATACTTATGTAGATAATTAATTAAACTCCTTATATTATAGTCAATTAAATGATACAATTCCATTAAACCCCCTTTAATCCTATTTAATAGAAAAAGACATATGAGTAATAAAACCAAACAAAACATTGTTGTAGGGAAGGAATAAAAAAGCCTAGTCAGATCAGCGGACCACGGGAATCAGGTAACTTAAGAAACAATGATGTATATATATAAAGCAGCAATGATATATATATAAAGCAATAAAGACATTGCATCATGCCAGAAGCACAACCGCAACGTATGCTTCCCTGAACACCCTCTATATTAAACGGTTATTGAATCTAGACTTACCAAATCAAAATCAAAATTGTTTGATCGTTTTCGCCCCTTAACCGGAAAAGGGATTAGAGAACGCATTCGGAAGCGATTTTTTGCCGGTGCGCGACCTTGCCGAACCGATAGACTTCTAGTTTGCGGAGCGCGTATAGAAAAAGGTGCGAATTGTGACGAAGAAAAACTTTTGATTCGGAGAATTGTATATGAATAAAGGTTAAGGAAAAGAAAATGTTTGACAGTTCTTGCGATCCGAAGCAACTTGTTCGATAGTAGAAGAACTAGTACGCTAAGACGTATAAGAAGGAGAAGCTATTCGCAAGTATGCGGCGGCATATTTATATTATGGTTCCCTCGCCCCTGTCGTCGCCCGCCGGCCTACCAGCCTACTCAACTCGCTACGTCGGCCAATGGAGCGAGTGAGATCGCTGGAGGCCGGCGGAACAAATAGCTGAGACGAAGGAAGCGATCTAGTATCTAGAAATTTCTAGCGCAATCGTTCGACGCTCGAACAAAATCAAAATTGTAATTAAGATGGAATGAGCTAAGGTACATAAAAATTTTACATAAAGTACCGTAAATCACCATAAATTCACTGATCCGCTAACCATCAAAGCTACATTAGAATCACGTCAGCCATAATATGTAAAACGTTATCCTGTAGGGGTGCAAAGAGCTACAATTAAATGAGCAGTGAACAATCTTAAAGAAACATGAAACATGAACACACAATTGGAAGGAGAAAGAAATCCCTGAAACATGTCAGGGTGACCGAGAATAAGGAATAGTGCACAGCGGACAATAAACCAATGCATCTTATAATTACAGTATAGACTCGTTATAAGCAAAACGCTCGGGACCGGACTTTTGCTTATAACATATAGTTCCACCATTGTTTGATATTTGCCGACTGCTTCGAACGTAGAAACGGACAGCGAGTGAAAAAGAGGACGGAGCGAAAACAAACCGTTCTATGCCAGCGAGGCAACACTAATGCAACAACGTAAATTTGTTATTTATCATTTTTTTTCTATAAAACTTTTTCCATGATATTTCTGACATTTTTGTAATTAAAATGATACCAAACACGATATAATTCGGACCATATTTACCGTGTAAACTAGTTACAACCAAACGCACGGAACTGTCTTTCGAAATCCTCGCACATTGTGTTTTGCATCGGCCCGAACAAATATACACGGTAAATATGGTCCGAATTATATCGTGTTTGGTATCATTTTAATTACAAAAATGTCAGAAATATCATGAAAAGTTTTATAAAAAAAAAAATGAAAAATAACAAAGTTAAGTTGCCTCATCGACATAGAACGGTTTGTTTTCGCTCCGTCCTCTTTTGCACTCAAGGTCCTTTTCTACGTTCGAAGCAGTCGGCTAACATCAAACAATAGTGGAACTACACGTTATAGGCAAAAGTCCGGTCCCGTGCGTTTGGTTGTAACTAGTTTACACGGTAAATATGGTCCGAATTATATCGTGTTTGGTATCATTTTAATTAGAAAAATGTCAGAAATATCATGGAAAAAGTTTTATAAAAAAAAAATGAAAAATAGCAAAGTTAGGTTGTTGCATTAGTGTTGCCTACTCGGCGAGCGAGCTTCGCGACGTCTCGTGGGGTATACCCCCCAGTGGTGGGGATGGTTTCTTTGCAAATATCGTACAGATCTTTTTAGCTTATAACGAGTCTATACTGTATACAGTATTGCTTCAAAAGTAGCAAGTGGTCTCTGCTTCGAAATAAGCAACTCGCTATTCCCTCTTCTTTGTTTGAAGTCGGCCGCAAAGTGAGAGATACGAGAAATGAGTGAGAGGTCCATGAAAGCGCGAAGCCGATGTTTAGGGTAATAAATTGTCACGCTCGGCTGAGCAGTGACATCGGTTAGTAGAAGAAGGATGGAATATACATATGTATACAGTAAAAGCTGGATATATGCAACAGAAGTTTGGCTGGATATATGCAACATCGCTATCCCCTCCACTTGGGGGGATCCCCCTAAGCCGAACCGAACCGCTCGGCGAAGGAACCGTGTAATATGATCCGACCGTAATATCGGTGTGACTAATACTAATTGAACGATAAAACTTTTTTATTTTTAACTTTTTCTTAATGAAACTTTTACTAACGCATTTGTGAGATTTTTTTGATTAAGATGTTACCAAACACGATATGATTTGAATTATATTTATTTATTAAAATAATAATAAAATTGTACATATGTATAAGGCAGGCCGTACACTACAGATACATCAAACACGCAACATGCAACATGCAACACGTTGCATGTTGTGTACGAACGTAGAATAGGTATCGCGGCACGGTACAAACGATTTGTACGAACGTAGAATAGGTAACGCGGCACGGTACAAACGATTTGTACGGACACAGAATCGGTACCAAGACTGGATATATACAACGTTTAAATGACCAGAATCGACACCTCGGCTGGATATATGAAACATTAAATGCCCAGAATCGACACCTCGGCTGGATATATGCAACGTTTAAATGCCCAGAATCGACACCTCGGCTGGATATATGCAACGTTTGAAACCCGAGCCGACACCGCAACCGGTTTTCATTTCCAATCGTCCTTTGCTTTTCGCCACTTTTAACATCAATTTTAGCAAGTAATTATAATTCAAACTATATCGTGTTTGGTACCACTTTAATCACAAAAACCTCACCAATGCGCTAATACAAGTTTCATTAAAAAAAAGTCAAAAATAAAAAAGTTTTATGATTCAATTAGTATTAGTCACACCGATACGTTTCGGCTCTTTCCTTTGATCATCGGACCTCTCTCTTTCCGCCACTGTCTATCCTTTTCTACGTTCACGCTTGGCTGCTCGTCGCGTGTAACCCGAGATTCGACACCTCGACTGGATATATGCAACGTCTGGGTCCCAATGTTTGTTGCATATATCCAGCTTTTACTGTATAATGCTTTCTATCCTTGTTCAAAAAATAACATCGCTGCTCGGCCGATCACTTTATGATTTGCCGCTACCTCGGATCTCTCACTCGTTTCTTGCGTTCTCTATCGTCCCGTTTCGAGAACAAAGTCAAGCCGAATAGCATACCTGCTTCGAAATAAACAACTGTTCGGTCCCGAGCCTCTTGCTTATTTCGAGGCAATTCAGTACTGACAAAACCTGAAAGCCTGAAAGCCTGAAAACAATGCATAATACTACAATAGAAACTAAGAAACCAAGATCAAACCCGTCCTTGAAATATATGAAAGTAATATAAACGCATTCAACCAACCAAACCAGATAAACCAAACTCTACTAAATTCCATTATGTTGAATATGCAATAAGGCCAATTAAAGACAGATAGATATAATCACAGCAGGTACGGTGAAATAACACAACCACATATTAATAATCAAATCAAGTAATTTAATATGCCATCACTAATCACCCTGTTCATTTATTCATTCAATTATCAATAAAAAGAGATAGGGAATTATACAATACAATACAATTATAGCACAAAATACTAACTAAGTATAACTGAATATAATCCAAAATCCGAATAATATAATATATTCTATGCTATGCATGAATTGAACGTAAATAAGTATGAATATAAATATAATTATAATATACAAAAAACGCAGCAAATAGCACCACATTGAAACACATACACTGCAATGCAACACAATAGACCGCGCACTATCACAACAATCACATCCGCACTAATAAAATACAAAATTTTTAATTAACAGAATTCAATAATTGGGTGAACTTTACTTTACCGGACCCAAAATTTTGGACTTTTTGTTTTTTGAATCTATAGTTTTTAATGCGGAGAATCCAAAAATGCAGGTCTCAACTTTAGGAATCCAATGGTTCAAAAGTTATAAGCATGTAAAGTTTGATATTTTTAGTGCATTTGCTACGTTACTGTGACGCCATATTGGCTTCTTGTCCAATGAACGGGGTCGCTAGAACCCGGTCGAAGATTATGAAAGCAGGTTTTAACCTATCAATTGAAATGTTAATAATTTCTTCATCCACTTTAACAGAAAAGTAGCTGGCGCCTTCAGGTCGGGCTGCTACCTCAAAAGGGCCCCGATAAGGCGGAACCAGTGGACGTTTAACAGCATCCTCTCGAACGAAAACATGTGAACAAGTTTGCAAATCTTTATGAACAAAGAAACAAGGTTTAACATGATGAGAAGTAGGAACAGGTCTTAACTTTTGCATATGTTCTCTGAAGCGTTCAACAAAAACTTCAGGAAGAGAAGCGTCTAAATTGGAATGAATGAATTCTCCCGGAATTCGAAGTGTAGTTCCATAAACAAGTTCAGCTGTTGAAGCTTTAAGATCTTCTTTATAAGCTGTTCTTAGACCAAGCAAGACTGTTGGCAAAACATCGACCCAGTTTCTGGTTCCGTGGCACATAATTGCGGTTTTAAGAGATCGGTGCCAGCGTGCCACAATTCCATTAGTTTGAGGATGATAAGCTGTTGATCTTGTTCTCTAGCATCCAGTAAGATTTGTTAAGGCTTTAAAGAAATTTGCTTCGAACTGACAACCTTGATCCGTGGTAATAATTCTTGGTGATCCAAATCGACAGATCCAATTTCCGTAGAAAGCAGTGGCAACAGAGTCTGCTGCTGCCTCTTTGAGAGGAATCGCTTCTGGCCAGCGAGTATAACGATCAATCATGGTGAGAATATATTGAAAACCTTCTGACTGAGGCAAAGGACCGACAAGATCTAAATCTACGTGATTAAATCGCTCGTCTGGAAGTGGAAAGGTGTTAGGACTATGCTTAGTATGTCTACCAATTTTGGCAAGCTGACAAGCCAAACATGTCCGAGAACGATTAATAATGTCTTTTTTCATGTGGGACCAAACGAACTTCTCACGAATCATCTTGCTTGTGACTTTAGCTCCTGGATGTGATAAATTATGAAACATTTTAAAAATCCTTGAACGTAGAGAAATGGGTATGTAAGGTCTAACAACACCCATAGAAGTATCGCAATAAACTGGAATGTCAGAATCATCGATACGTAACTGTTTAAGCTGAAGTAAAGAAGTTGTTTGTAAAAGATGTTGTAATTCCTGATCTTTATCCTGCTCTTCCGCTAACTCCTTAGCATTAATAATAATTGGCAAATCAATCTCCTCCAGGCGGGAAAACGCGTCCGCCACTACATTTTCATTGCCTGAAACATGTTCGATGTCAGTGGAGAATTGTGAAATGTAATCCAGCTGACGTTGTTGACGAGGAGAGGCTTTTTCAGCTCGTTTGCAGAAAGCATAAATAAGAGGCTTGTGATCTGTAAGAATTTTGAATTGCCGGCCTTCCAGAAAATGTCTGAAATGTCTGATCGAATCATGAATTGCTAATAGTTCCCTGTCATAGGCGCTGTAACGTAGTTCCGAACCGTGAAGCTTGCGAGAATAAAAACCCAGAGGACGCCAGTGATTATTTTCGAGTTGCTCAACGACTGCTCCTATGGCTGAGTCTGAAGCATCGGTTTTTAACCTCAGTGAAGCACAAGGAAGAGGATGAACAAGCAAAGTTGCTGTTGCCAAACTGCTTTTGCAATCTTCAAATGCACGTTCAGCTTCAGGAGTCCATTGAATGGGAGTTTTGTCTCCTTTTTTACTTTTAACAAGAAAAGAACATAAAGGCGCTTGAATGTGTGCCGCATCTTTAACGAAACGACGATAAAGGTTAATAACTCCAAGAAAACGACGAAGTTCTGCTACAGTTGATGGTTTAGGATGTTCCTGAATAATCTTCACTTTATTAGGTAACGGCGATGTTCCGGAAGCGTTCACTTGGTATCCCAAATAAGTAATCTCACTTTTTCCAAAAAAACTTTTTGCAATATTAATGGTAATGCCAAAATCTTTCAGACGTTGAAACAAGATTCGAAGATGCTCTTCGTGTTCTTCCCAATCCTTAGAGGCAATCAGAATGTCATCTAAATAGCAATGAACGAAATCTAAACCTCAAAGAGCATGATCCATAAATCTTTGAAAGGTTTGAGCTGCATTCCTTAATCCAAAAGGCATAACAACGAACTCGAATAACCCGAATGGAGTTGTTACAGCAGTTTTTGGGATGTCTTCCTCTGCGACAGGAATTTGGTAGTAAGCTTTAACAAGATCAATAGTTGAAAATATCTTCCGGCCATGAAGATGTGAAGCAAAATCTTGAATATGAGGTAAAGGATAATTATCGTGAATTGTAGAAGCGTTGAGTCTTCGATAATCTCCACAAGGTCTCCAGTCTCCAGTTTTCTTCGGAACCATGTGTAAAGGGCTCGCCCATTGACTGCTTGACGGACGACAAATACCTTGCTCAATCATAGCATCAAATTCTGCTTTAGCAATGCGGTATTTTTCAGGAATTAGACGACGTGGACGTTCTACAGTAGGAGGACCTTTCGTAACGATGTGGTGACGAACCTGATGAACAGGTTGTGTAGTAACACGTCTAGGTGCGGTTATTTCAGGAAATTGAGAAAGGATTTTGCCGAAAGGATTATCTTTTTCCACTGAAGATAAATTGGCAGCGGTAACAGTAGGAATACCTGGTGAAGTAAGTTTGGTCAAACTATCACGCAGACATTGATGTTTAAGATCAATAAGAAGTCCGAAATGTCTCAGGAAATCTGCTCCAAGAATTGGGCGTTGAACTTTGGCTATGCAAAATTGCCATTTGAAAACTCTACGAAGTCCTAAATCGACTGTTCTAGTAATTACACCGTAAGTATCGATTGCTGAATTATTTGCTGCATAAAGTTTGTAATCAGTTGGGTGAAGAGATCCCTTACATTCTGCTCTAGGTAAAACTGATACATCAGCACCTGTGTCCACAAGATATCGTGTTCCAGAAGTGTGATCAGTGATGAAAAGACGGCTTTTGTAACTAGGACCATCGTCCACCGCCTCTACTGGCGACGGTCGTCGGAGTTTTCCTGTGGTTTAACGAAATTACAAGGTTGTTCGCAACGACGAGCTAAATTTCCAAATCTCCTGTGATAATAACACATTTGGTGAGAATTCCGTGAATAATTTCTTGAAAATCGATTTCTAGAGGTGGAATGTTCTCTGTGCCTACCAAAAGGTTTATTACGAAATTGATTGCGACGAACATTGACGGTGAGAGCTTCGACCAAACGACGCAATTCAGCAACTTCACCTGACAAAGTATCTGTATTTTGACCAGGAGTTGTTGGCTTTGTATCAACAGCTGCAACGCTATTTGAGTTAGTCATCTCTAAAATTTTATCTGCTTGAAGCGCTAATTTTGTCAAATCCGTCATTTCACTAATCGCCAAAATTGTGCGAACGTTTGACGGCATCTGCTCCAAAAAAAGGCTACGTAAAATTGAGTCATTACACTGACCTGCACTGAGGTGCTTCATCTTCTGTAGAAAGACCGATGGCTTTTCGTCACCTAGTTCATGACCATGCAGCAGTCTTCTAAGTCTAGATTCCGTGGTCTCAGCAAAGACAGTAGTAATCCTGTTTTTTATGGCTTCATATTTCCCGTTTTCCGGTGGCGATTCCAAGATGTCTGAGACTACAGGTAAAATTTCCTGCTCGAGATGCATGACCACGTACCTATACTTTGATTCTTCGCTAACTATGCGAGCTACCGCGAAGGATGCTTCCACTTGTTTAAACCAAAGTGAAGGATTTTCTTTCCAGAATGGCGGTAATTTTACCAGACGGGCTGTTTCTACATTGGCTTCAGGAGGACTTGGATAAATTGGATTTTGAAAAGTTTGTGGTTGAGGTACTGCCGCCGATTCATCTGATTCCATCTGTAGTCTTCTCTCATGCACTGGTGAATAAAACATCTTCTGAGAAAATTTTGATTTTTTCCTTCTTCCTGGCTGATTTCAAAATTGTCGCCGGTCGGTTTTTCCTTTTGATCACGTCGGGGTCACCAATGTGAAGAACTTATTCCGTATTTAAAATGAATGATCAACGCTTCAATAGTGAAAATATATATTTGGAAATATTGATATAAAGGAGGATACGTCTTTTTGCTTGAATTGATCTTTGAGGAATGAATAGTTACAAAAGTTATTCCAATTTGTTTTTAAAATAATAAATGAACAATAAACGTAGTTATGAAAAGGTGGCGGTGAGAATTCGACATCAGTTGCAATCTTCCTTATCGACGACGGCCGCCACACTTTTGTAGCGTCGTCGCGTCGTCGCCTATACGTTTCCGCTTCCGGAGTTCGATTTCAAATTGTTTATTTAACATTTATTCAGTTGTCCTGAATTGCTTTTGTTCTTCATCCTCCGGTTTTGAGACACGTCAATCAGAAAAGAGCTGTGAAATTTCCTGAATCGCATTCCTTGCAGTGTTTTCTCTTGTAAGATTTTTTCTTAAAAAGCGTTTGAGTTCTTGTGAACTTTTTGCGTTATATTGTAAAGTGATTCAAATTGATTAGTTCCAAGTTTATTGTGTTTAGCGTTAGAACGCCTTCATCTAAACGATTGATTATCTTTTTGATTCTTGTTATTTGTGAATTATTTAAAGTTATTAAAATCTCTTTAAGTTTGGTTAAAAATTAGAATATCAGTTTTGAATTAAATTCAATAAAATAGAATTTCAACTAATATATGAAGTGAGGTGTAGGTAAAACAGAACACGCTACACCGAAAGAGATTCATTATCGTGCACTTGATCTACTTTACCATCACCCCACAACTGGTGACCCCGACGTGATCGGTGAAGTAGGGTTACCGACATTTCAACGTGTTCTTCAACCGGATGCCGCTTGCACGTTCGCCAACCAGGGTCTCGGACCATCACACTGCTTCCGGTAGCGATCTTCCTGTTGCCGAACCGACCAGGATGGAGAAGTCTGAATCAACTTCAACAGCAGCAGGGGAAGTTAATGCAGTGTCTAGAGTGAAGCTGCCTCCTTTTTGGAAGGAGAACCCTTTGCTGTGGTTCTCTCAAGTCGAAACAGCGTTTGCTCTGTCACGCATTGTTTCTGATGACACCAAGTTCAGAAACGTGGTACTAGTTCTAGATGCCAGCGTCTTGCCGGTCGTTGCAGACGTAATTCTCAGTCCTCCGGAAACTGGCAAATACGACAGCCTCCGACGTCGAATTTTAGAGTCGTTCGACGAATCGAGCGAATCCAAATTGTGCAGGCTGTTAAGGGGCCACAGCATGGGCGATGAGAAGCCATCGTCATACCTGCAGCGTTTACGAAACCTTGCAGGCGGTCAATGCAGTGAATCCATTTTAAAAACTCTTTTTCTTGAACAAATGCCTGAAAACTTCCGTGTGATTTTAGCGATCAGCGAGGGTATGGATTTGGGAAAGTTAGCTCTTCAAGCCGACAAGCTTTTCGAAATCGTCAGCCCAAGTTTAGCTGCAGTAGCTGATGCTCACCCATCCAACGTCGACATCGTTGCGGCAACCTCAAAGATTTCCACGGACTTGAGTGAACAACTCTCGGAGATCCTGTCACGCCTGCGTCGATTGGAAGCTCGCGATGCAGGAAGAGATGATAGATTTCGTAGACGAGATCGGAAATCTAGCAGACCTGAGGAACGACGGACACGTTCCAAGTCTCGTGATGGACTTTGTAGACTTCACGCCAAATACGGAGCGGATGCTCGTCATTGTTTTCCACCATGCAATTGGACCAGCCAGGGGCGCCGGGAAAACTAGTCGCCCCAATGTCTTCGGCGACAGACATTTCAGGGGCTGAGCAGCGTCGCCTCATCGTCAGAGACAAGTCATCAGGCATTAATTTTTTAGTGGACACCGGAGCAGACGTTTCGGTAGTTCCTGCGTCTCTTCAAGATCGTCACAAGAGGAAAAATCTTGTACTCTATGCAGCTAATGGGTCGAAGATTCCGACGTATGGAGAGCGTCACATCGGTCTCGACCTCGGTCTACGACGACGTTTGGATTGGTCGTTTATAATTTGTGATGTCAACAGGGCTATCATTGGCACTGACCTGTTGTCGCACTATCATTTAATTGTGGACATTTCTCGACGCAGACTTATCGACGGTAAAACTCTTCTGGAATCGTCAGGTCAGATTTGTTCCAAGGGCGTTCCCAAAGTAAGTCGCCTCTCTCGTGATGAGCCTTTTGCCGATCTATTAATTAAATTTCCGGAGCTGTTTAGGGCAACCGTTGTTCCCCCGGAAATTACACATAGTGTAGAACATTATATAGAGACGGTTGGACCTCCTATCACTGCAAAAGCGCGTCGACTGGCGCCGGATAAACTGAAGGATGCCAAGCAGGAATTCCAATTCATGGTTGAACAAGGGATTTGCAGGCCTTCGAAGAGCCCTTGGGCGAGCCCTTTACATCTCGTTAGGAAGAAGGATGGAACATGGAGACCTTGCGGCGATTACAGACGTTTAAATCACATTACAGTTCCCGACAGGTATCCTCTTCGATTTCTGCAGGATTTTCCAAACTTCCTGCATGGTACCACAATCTTCTCAACGATTGATTTGATGAGGGCGTATCAACAAGTACCAGTTCGTAAAGAGGATATTCACAAAACTGCGATCATTACGCCTTTTGGACTGTATGAGTTTCCATACATGACGTTTGGACTCAGGAATGCAGCTCAAACATTCCAGCGCTTCATGGATGAGGTGACGGCTGGTTTACATTTTTGCTTTACTTACATTGATGACATTCTTGTAGCTTCGAAAAACCCAGAGGAACATCGACAGCATTTGGAAATTCTCTTCAATCGTTTAAAGGCCTACGGTTTAGCGATTAAACCTGAGAAGTGCTACTGGGGCAAGAATGAAGTGAATTTTCTTGGTCATCGCATCAACGTCAATGGGATCGCTCCTCTTCCTAGTAAAGTTCAGGTGATCAAGGAGTATCCTGAACCGTCAGACGTCAAATCTCTAAGACGATTTTTGGGAAT
This sequence comes from Osmia lignaria lignaria, assembly GCF_051020975.1. Taxonomy (NCBI): domain Eukaryota; kingdom Metazoa; phylum Arthropoda; class Insecta; order Hymenoptera; family Megachilidae; genus Osmia; species Osmia lignaria. Next base: position 219,255 of record NC_135037.1, on the reverse strand, counting down.
GATCAATTACTACAATCGCTTCTTGAGGGGAGTTGCTTCTATCCAGGCACCTTTACAAGCTGCCATTTCCGGGTCGAAACGAAAAAACTCAGATCTCATCGTTTGGACTGACGAGATGAGACGTGCGTTCTGTCAGCTCAAGGATGAGTTGGCCGAAGCTACTTTGTTGGTTTTTCCGGACTCAGACGCTGAGCTCGCGTTACAAACTGACGCCTCAAACATTGCTGTCGGCGCAACACTTCAGCAAAAGTCGAACGGTTTTTGGAAACCCTTGAGTTTCTTTTCAAGAAAACTAACTCCTACGGAACAACGCTACAGCACGTACGATCGCGAGCTGTTGGCCGTGTTTAGGGCTATCAAACACTTTCAAGATATTCTTGAGGGTCGCACTTTCCACGTGATCACGGATCACAAACCTCTGATTTTCGCTTTTAATAAGAAGATGGATCAATTATCTCCCAAGCAGACGCGGCAACTCGCTTATATTTCGGAATTCACTACTGATTTTCGCCATGTTGCAGGTGGAGAAAATTGTGTTGCAGACGCGCTATCTCGCATCAATGAAATTATTACGCCTTTGTCATTGGACACTGAGGAAATAGCTCGTGAACAAGCAGTAGATGAGGAGCTGCAAACACTGCTCCAATCCACCACATCGGCACTAAATCTGCGAAGGTTCAATTTGACTGGTTCAGATCAACCTTTGTTCTGTGATGTCTCTGACCAAGGAATTAGAACTTATATTCCCGTTTCGCTTCGCAAACGAGTTTTTGATCTAGCTCATCACATGTCCCATCCAGGAGTTAAAGCCACGAGGCGCTACATTTCGGAGAAATTCGTGTGGCCTGGATTGAACAAGGACATTGCAGACTTGGTTCGTTCGTGTTTGACTTGTCAGCGCGCGAAAATCCAGAGGCATAACAAGTTTGCAGCGGAAAAGGTCTCGGTGCCGGACAATCGTTTCGCACACATTCATGTAGACATTGTTGGACCACTACCTCCTTCGCAGGGTCACAGGTACATTTTGACTATGATCGATCGTTTTTCTCGCTGGCCTGAAGCCGTTCCGATCATGAACGCGACAGCTGATGTGGTTGCAAAAGCGATTTTCACGCACTGGATATCAAGGTTTGGTGCACCTCGTTTAATAACCACTGATCGAGGTTCGCAGTTTGAAGCCGCACTTTTCGCTGCTCTGGTGAAGCTCATCGGCGGCCGGCGCTGTCGCACTACTGCCTACCACCCTCAAGCGAATGGTCTCGTGGAAAGATGGCATCGTTCTCTTAAGGTAGCCATTTCATGTCATTCGGGCAAGGATTGGAGTGAAGTTCTTCCAGTTGTCTTGCTGGGTTCAAGGACGGCTTATAAAGAAGATTTGAAGAGTTCTCCTGCCGAACTTGTGTATGGCACGACTTTGAGGGTTCCTGCAGAGTTCTTTGATTCGGAAGAATTAGACAGCGACCCGCAGATTTTCGTGGAAGAGTTTCGTCGACTTATGCGAAAGTTACGGCCAACACCGGCTGCTCATCACGTGAAGCCAAGAATTTTTCAGCACAAAGACTTATATAATTGTTCTCATGTATTTCTGCGTGTTGATGGATCGAGGCGCCCGCTCGAGCAACCTTATACAGGTCCACACCGAGTTGTAGAAAGAATTTCGGATCGAGTATTTTCTGTTGACATTAACGGGAAAACTGAACAAGTGTCAGTAGAAAGACTGAAACCCGCGTACACCTTGGTAGAGCTTGAAGAGTCTAGTTCTGGTGCAAATGCTGCAAGTGCATGCGATTCTGGAACTTCTCCGTTGAGAATTTACCCTGGTCGCACGTCAGCTGGATCAAAGATTGTAAGGTTCGCTGATGTCAACCAGGTACTTTATTTGAACTAATTTAATTTCATTTTCTTTTTCTTTTAAAAGGGGGGAATGATGTAGCGTCGTCGCGTCGTCGCCTATACGTTTCCGCTTCCGGAGTTCGATTTCAAATTGTTTATTTAACATTTATTCAGTTGTCCTGAATTGCTTTTGTTCTTCATCCTCCGGTTTTGAGACACGTCAATCAGAAAAGAGCTGTGAAATTTCCTGAATCGCATTCCTTGCAGTGTTTTCTCTTGTAAGATTTTTTCTTAAAAAGCGTTTGAGTTCTTGTGAACTTTTTGCGTTATATTGTAAAGTGATTCAAATTGATTAGTTCCAAGTTTATTGTGTTTAGCGTTAGAACGCCTTCATCTAAACGATTGATTATCTTTTTGATTCTTGTTATTTGTGAATTATTTAAAGTTATTAAAATCTCTTTAAGTTTGGTTAAAAATTAGAATATCAGTTTTGAATTAAATTCAATAAAATAGAATTTCAACTAATATATGAAGTGAGGTGTAGGTAAAACAGAACACGCTACACCGAAAGAGATTCATTATCGTGCACTTGATCTACTTTACCATCACCCCACACTTTCGAGCATGGTGCTGCCGCCTGGCGGACGGCAGAGCAGCCTCCATGGATTGTGGTGTTACGTTTCCCGTAGCGGTTTTAGGGGGATTCTGGGGAAAAGGTTCCAGGAACGTGAGTTGGCTGCCCGTGGAGTGTAGAAACACTCTGCTTGGTGCGCGCCAAAACTAAAACTTCTTACTTTCCAATGATAGGTTTTAATAAAACGTCAAGATTGAACGGAGTCAAGAATTGTTCTGCTCTGTATTTCAAAAACGCGTTACAAGGTAAGTTCGCGGAGACGTAGCGTGGGGGTTGTTTTACATGATTGGTGGAGGGCGGTAACAAGAATGGTTGTTTTGGTTGGCCGAATTTGTAGCGGGGAATTCGAGGTGGCCGCTCGCTTGTGACGTAGCGATTTTTTGGGAAAAACCTCGAGGTTTTTCCAAGGGTGTTCTACCTTCGGCTGGTCGGCGTCGATGTTTCCCGTTCGGGACCGTTAGCCGCGGCAAGCAATAAAGTTGACGGCAACAACCGTACCTTAGGGCGACGGTGAATAAAGGAACCTATTATCGGTAATAAACACGGGGAAAACTGTGAGTTGAAAGGAAGTTCGTGAATTTAAATTATTGCTCGTCGCGGATGGCCTGGAGTTCGAAAAACGGAGGCCATAAACGTTTACGGTGGTAAAGTTCCTTTGAAATTAACATAGTTTAGGATTGTTTTATTAAAGTCTAACGGGATAAAGTTTTCGCGATGTTTGTCCGCGTAACATTAACATATTCGAATCGCGAGCCGCGGATAATTCGGGGCTATTTCGCGAGGTGGCGTGTCGATAAAATTTCGCGATAGCGTTACAGTGGCGTCTCCGATGAGGGTGCCACAAAACAATGCCCAAAATCGATCGGACCACAATATAAATACATGAATTATGTCGAGCCAATCAAGAAGGTTGAATCAATCAATCCATTCAATTTATAAATCAAAATAAAGGCAAAACAATAGTAACCGAGAAAAGCGTGAACCCGGCATAATGAGCAAAATATAGTAAAATAAAATGAATTAAATAAGATGCAATGAGCAAAGCCAAGACAAACAACATGTAAATAACAAAATTATTCGGCCCATTGAAAGAACGTATCATTATAAATAAAATATTATATCAATAAGGGAAGTCTATTACCGACAATGTGATAATGTACAAATAGCAGAAAGTTATCGCAACCAAATTGAATGAATTGTGTGATCCCTACAGTGAAACAGTGTACTATATAATAGAGCAAGCCAAACAACTCTAATATTGAAATATACATAGTGAAGACTGTAGAACCTCTATACCACACAAACAGATGTAAAGTATTGTAAGGAATTACAAGATTCTATTTCATTTTTATTTTCACCAGTAGAAAATAGAAGGAGAGTCAAAGGAGAGAGTCAATTAACACACTGAAGAAAAAGGACAACAATAAAGCAAGCAAGAGAGAAATAACAGAATACCAGTAAGCATAAGTAAGGTAAAGTAAAATAAATCATAGAAAAGTCAAATTCAGAGATGAGATAAAGAGTGACAAAATTATCTACAGAGACATAACCCTAATGTGTCAGAGCCACAGAGTGTTAACAAGAATACAAAACCAGCATACAAGGACTCGTTAAAAGGAACAAGATTACCAATTAGGAGAGCTCAATTGCGACACAAAAGAAAGAAAAGCAAAGAAACAAGGTAAGGTAATAATTGCAATAACATACAATAAAATAACAAGAATAGCACATCCCAATGGCATGAATATTAAAGCTCTTACAGGAACACCACACTGTAACGCTGTCATGAGAGGAACTATACCAACACCATAGAGAGATGAGAGATGTAGTGAAAAATTGAATTAAATATCCAAGGACGTATAGCAGGTGGCAACCCAAGAGACGATACTAAGATAAAGTAGTGACAAGCGTGACACAGATTTAAAATACCTAAATAAAAGCAAACAGCAAATAAAAGAATAGAATAAGAAATGCCAGGAAGTGTAACACAAAAGAAAAAATAAAGGAAGAAAAACAAGGAAGAACAAGACCAGTATCGAATGACAATAAAATTAAAGTAAAACATGAAATGAACAGCAAACATAGCAACGAGCAATGTATAAATAAATAAAATAAAATAAAACCATTGCACTGAATAAATACTAACTGCGTTTCTAACTGCGTAGAAACGGGAAAACCGTAATAATTTCTTTGTTAGAACACTCTTTCTCTCTCCTTTGCACAAAGCAAAGGTGATCTTTGATCTTTGTTAAAATAAAATCATACGGATGACGGCCACATCCTTAAAAGCTTACCTTAAAGAAATAGGAGGTTGTTTCGCAACAATCTAATTGTAACTCATTCCTCTTATTGATTAACTAATAATCTTATTTTATTCTTTCCTTTTTTTACGTTACGCGTGCGACGGCGCAGTTGAATTAAGCACCATACTACTGTATAGTCTAAGAATAAATAAATAAATAAGTAGGGTATTTAAAATGATATTTAAAATGATGAGATTATAACAGAAACCACGCACCATCAAAGCATTTGAATAGACAAAACCATTTATCAGCACAGAAAGAACAAAAAATTAAATAAATCAAATCAATTAACTTTAACTAATCAAAATGGATAAAATGAATAAATAATGAGTGAATAATGAATGCGAGCGAAACAGTTAAAGAAATGAAATGAAGAAATTAAGAAAATAAAGAAAAAGAAAATGTAAAGTGTAATGTGTAAGCAAACATAATCAACACAATGGGGGTCACGCGACGATAGCTATAGAGGCAGTACGTGTCAGAGATAAGTGAAACAAAATCAATCAATTTCGAAGGAAATTCGTAACGGATAGAGGTGAAATAAATACCGCTGGAAAGAGAAAAAACCAAAGAACACAGGTGAATAAAGGCATCAAAAAGGTACACAGAAACAAGTTACTTAAAAGAAATGAAACTGGCGAAAGAGGTGAGAGGTTAGATTGACTAATGAGCTACGTGGAAAAAGTCGATATTGTAGATTAATAAACGACGTGGAATGATACGTCGATAAATGTAGATCGATTGGATGATAAACTGAGAAGATAAGGAAAAACGAAGGTAGTGACATCTAGATGCAGACCAGAGCGGCCGCGTCAAGTCTGGCGCAGCCACGTAGTGAAGTATAGGCATAGAAGCGAACATAGAGAGAGAAAAACATAGATGAGTAAAACAGGAGAGACGGAGAGCCCAAAGGATTCCGGAAAATGAGGAAGGCCGACTTTAGCTGAAGAGCTTGGGAAGTATAGGTCGGGCAGCCAAGGATCACTGCTGGACTCTTTTAAAAGAAAAAGAGATCTAGAAGAAGAAGCAGAAGAAGAAAGAAGAAGAGTGGAGAAAGAACTAATAGAAAATTTCCAAAAAGCAAAAAGAGTAGGAAGATCACCACCGCAAGAAGCTACGCAAGGGGAAGGAACAGAAAGCGAAGGAACAGAAGGCGAACCTAAAAATATAAAAATGGACAAGTTAGACAGATTGACTGAGCTTGTACTGACAGTGAAGAAGGACACACAAGATATTAAGGAAGGAAACGAATCCATAAATAAGGAAATAAGAGAACTAAAAGAAGAATGGAAAAGAAAGCAAGAAGCGTGGGAGCGAGAAAAAGAAGAAATACAGAAGAGAATTAAAAATCTAGAAACTAAAAGAGATAAGGCGGACGAATTAATTGAAAGAATAAACCGTATAGAGCGAAAAGAGGAGGTAAGAGAAAAAAGGGAGAAACGAAACAATATCACACTGAAAGAAGAAGAACTATCAAGAGGCGAAACACCGAAAGATACGGCAGAAAAGGTAATATCAGAAAATTTGCAGGTGGAGGTGGAAATAGAGGATGCGTTCTGGACGAGAAAGGGAGAGAGAGGGAGTATTTTGGTAGCAACGTTAAGAAACTGGCAACAGAAAAAGGAGATAATGATGAAGAAGGGCAAATTGAAAGGTAAGAAAATATACATTGATAATGATTTAACAAAAAACGAAAGAGAAACTCAGAAGGCAATCTTAGGAATTGCGAAAGCGGAGTGAGAGCAGGGAGCACACGTGAAAATAGGATACAGAAAGGTAAGGATAAACGATAGGATTTTCAAATGGAAAGAGGGAGGAGACAGAAATTACAACAATGAAAAGAACGAGAAAAGAAAACAGAAGGTACATGCCAAGCAGCAGGTAAAGAATAAGACATTATCAATAGGTTTCTGGAACGTAGCAGGTCTGTACAATAAAGATAAGCAATTTTGGGAATACGTGGAGACATACGATTTCGTAGGACTAACTGAAACTTGGGTAGACGAGAAACAATGGAATCGGTTACAGAACAGGTTGCCGAACAGTTTCAACTGGAAATGTCAACTGGCAAAAAAAGAGAAGAACAAAGGTAGAGCGAGCGGAGGCATCATAACGGAAGTGAAGAAAAGCATAACGGAAAGAGATACACAGGAGGAAAATTCGAACATAAAAGAAAGGAAGATTGAGATACAAGGTAATATATGGAGAATAATCATATAGCAGAGATATGAAAAAGACGAGAGAGAATATAGAAGATGCAATCGGAGGTATGAAAGAAGAAAGACTTATAATCGGCGGAGATTTCAATGCAAGAATAGGTTTAGAGGGATCATTTAGCAATGAGGATAGGAAGGACAAAGAAACGAGAAAATCGAGAGACAAAATAGAAAACATAGAAGGAACCAGGCTAATAGAAATGGTAGAAGACAACGGATGGGAAATTATGAACGGTAATTTTGAAGGAGACGAAGAAGGTGAATATACTTTCATTGGGGGCAAAGGAAACACAGTGATCGATTATGTATTAATAGACCCAGCAATTAAAGAAGATATCAGAAGTTTCAGGATAGAAGAGAGGATAGAGTCAGATCATTTACCACTGAAATTAGAAATTTATGGAGAAACCAGCGTAGAGAAGCAAGAAGAAGAGATATAGAAGGAGGAAGTGGAACAAATTGAATTCGAAAAGGAGGATCCAAACGAAATGATGGAAGAAATGGTACATAAGATTAACGGGACGGTAGTCAAGAAAATGGTAAAGGTAATGGAATTGAAACTAGGGTACAAGAAATGGTGGGATAAAAAATGCACAGAGAGAAAAAAAGAAACGCGAAAAGAGCTGAGAAAATGGAGAAGAGGGAAAGGGGAAAGGTGACATACATTCAGAAAAGAAGAGAAGTCAAGAAACTCTGCGATAAGAAGATGGACCAGCAACAGAAGAAAGAAGAAGAAGAAATAGAACAAATTAAAAACACAAATGAAATATGGAAATATATCAGACGGGAAAGGAAAAGAAGAATAGGAACAACAAACAGAGTAACCATACATGGCTGGAGAAGGTATTTCATGGAATTATTAGAAGGGAAAGAACAAAATAACCAAGAAGAAGAGAGATTAGAGGAAACAGAGGAACAGCAGGATACAAATGAAATTATAACGGAACAAGAAGTGATGAGGCAAATTAAAACAGCAGCAGCAGGGGAAGACGGCCTAGAAAACGAGGTTGGAATACATGGAGGAAGAAAGGTACTCACCAGAATCACAACACTGATAAACAAAGTATGGAAGGGAGAAAGAATGCCAAGGAGATGGAAAGGAAGGAGATGGAGATGAAGGTATAATTAGCCCTATATTTAAAAAGGGAGACAGGGATGATGTAAAGAATTACAGAGGGATAACGCCACTAAATACGGCATACAAGATATACGCGATGATTCTGGAGAACAGATTAAGTGCAGAACTAGACGAAAAGAAAATCATACCAGAGACGCAAGCTGGTTTCAAAAAAGGAAGAAGCACAATGGACAACATTTTTATTCTGAACTATGTGGTAAACAGAGAAATCAAAGAAAAAGGAGGAAAGCTATATGCTTTCTTCACAGATCTAACAGCGGCTTTCGATAAAGTAAACAGAGGAAAACTGAGCAAGGTTATGGAGGAAAAAGGAATAAGTAACTCTCCAAGAACGAGAATTAACGAAATTTACAAAGAAACAGAGAATAGGATAAGAGTTAATGGGAAAGTATCTGAAAAGTTTTGGACAATGAAAGGATTAAGGCAAGGATGTCCACTAAGCCCTACCTTATTCTCGTTATATACGGCGGACCTGGAAGAGAAATTGAGAGAAGGACAAGCAGGAGGGATGGTGATCGGAAAAGAGAAGTTTTGGTCACTGTCGTACGCAGATGACATCGTACTATTAACAAAACATCCGCAGGACTTAAAGGAAATGATAAACAGAATGAAAAGATACTTTGAAAGAAGAGAGTTAATGCTAAACGCTGGAAAGTCGAAGATAATAATTTTCAAGAAAGGAAGAAGTCAGAAAAAAAAGGAGAAATGGAAATAGGGAGAAGAAGAATTAGAAAAAGTCAAAAATTTCAAATACCTAGGGTATCACTTCCAGAAAAATGGAGGAACGGAAATGCACTGGAGAGAAACAGCGAAATTGATTGCCGTGTATTGTTACTTATATTGTTGCTTATCTTTTTTGACGGCAGAAGCACGCGTACGCTTAAATGTGTGTGGCGAGATTGAATGCCTGAGCGCATATGTGCTTAAGTATGATAAGATGTGGTTGTGTGATTGGCCGATTTTAAGAGTCTGTGGCCTGCTGTTAGGAATTAGAGTTGGGTTCTGACATGTTAGAGTTGGAGGCTGGGGTTGGGAGTAGACAAGATCGTAGTTAATGTTATAGTCAAGGTTTGGGTACCGTGCAATACGATAGCGGTGGTATGAGAAGCTCGGAACAGCAGAGCGCTGCCAGGCCCAGTGCGCGTCGAGGTCCGCGCGGACGAACGCAGGGTTGGAGATCAGTTGAAGATCGGGAGTAGACGACTGGGAGCATGCGTAGTTGTTGTACCGCCGGGTTAGGGGATTGGGTTTGAAGTTCGGAGCTCTGGAAGTCTGCGAGTCTAAAAGTTAGAGGGATAGTGTAGACTGATAATTGAGGGTTGAGGGTTTGAAGATGGGTTGCAGCGATTATGATTCTAGGGGCGTACGTAGGGTGTGAGACGAGATGGTGCGTGATGAAAGCTGATATGCGTCATGCGGTGTGTGGTGTGTGATTTGTAACAAGCGAGAATGAAGAGGGGAAAGAAGAAATAAGTGTAGAAATAAGTGTAAATGAGTGTAGTGCAAGCACAAGCACAAGTGAGATTATGTCGTGCGAAAGAAAACAGGAAAGTAGAACGGGAAAATAAAACAGGTAAAATCAAATATCAAATATCCACAGGTAGAACAGGTAAATCGAGAGTATTTGCTTGAGATTGCATGTTTGTATATTTGAGCGTTCGTAGGTAAGTCGTACATGTGGAAGGTGCATAGGCGTATCCTTAAAATAGAATAAAATAAAATATAAAATAGAATATAGGTATAAAAAATAAAAAATAAAAAATATGAAATATAAATATAAAATATAAAATATAGAATAGTGTGTACTGTATGGTAGGGTAAAAGATAAATAATGTAGAATGAAAATACAAAATATAAGATATGATACAGGGTACAGTATAAAATATACAATATTTGTACAATATTATAATATTAAAATAAGAGATATAAAATATAAAACACAAAATATGGTATGTGTGGTTGTGTATATGTGCATGTCCATGCGAGATCCAAGTCTATACTTTTAACTAGTACCCATTGCCTCGTTTCTTGACGACTGCTGGGCACCATCCGATCCGCAGACTGTCTAAGACTAAAATTTGGTCAGCCTGTCGCAGCCTACAGTCAATTATAACGTGCCTTCCGTGAATTCGATCGGATGGCCCTTCGATGACCCGCAATCTGCTCGGTGGGACGCCGATAGCCGCTCCGATGGCCTTCTTGATTTCGGGGCCGTCCCCCGCGGGATCAACGTTGAATAAGACGACCTGTTTGTACCTGCGCTGAAAGTAAGCTTCCCAACCGCATACCATCCGTTGTCCAAAGATCCTGATGAAATCTTCGGCCGCATCATTCCCGTTCGGTCCGAAATTAATACGGAAGGTGTATCCTGGGTCCTTCCTGATCCCATGGATTTTCCGACGCTGGGTCCCGAGCCGGCACCTGACAATGCCAACCATCTCTTTGTATCCAAGAGGTTTCCGGGATCTAACGGTTACTACAGTGGAGTCCCGATCTATGGCCCCTGGGTGCTTCCTTGCGACTGCAGGAACACCAGCTTGGTCCAGCTGCCAGGGGAGAGGAGGCGGCAAGTGTGGCTGTCTTGCCTCTTGTTTCTTGCGCGCTGTTGCTGGTTCCCGAAGCCTGCGCTTCCCATGAGGAGGGGGAAGGAGATGCGGTCAATGCGTTGATGTTCTTCTTTGATGGTTGCGGGGGTAACCAGATCCGCTGCACAGAGGCCGTAGAAGATGACGAGGAGGCAGAGGCAGGTGCAGGTGCGTGAGCGTTTTTCCTAGGTTCCCCGGATCCCGCACGGTCCTTTTGCTTCCTGGCTAGACTGTCCCGTTTAACTGCTGACGTGTTGGGGTGGGGCTTCCCCTGAACTCGTTGAGTCGGGGGTTTCGGGGGTTTGTAGGGTTGGGAGAATTTTACTGACAGCCCGAATATCGGAGGTGCCCATTTCTGCTGTGCTTACAACTGGTTTCGGCAATTCGGGACGCGCGGGGTGAGTTGCAGCGGCCGAATCTCCTCGGCTGGACTTGCTGTCAGATTGGTCGACGTTGTCGCAGGCGATACCGCTGCTGTCGTTATTGTTGTCCGTGCTTGGGAGCCTTCCGCGTCGTTTACCGCCATTCGGGCTGTCCGAAAGACTCGATAAAAAGCTGTCAGCATTACTGAGGGACTGCCCTACTGATACCGACGATGCGTACGATGAGAAGGGAAACGAGAGAGGCGAGGCCGCTGTAGCGGGAGAATCCGGGGATTGCGTGCACAAACGCCGATAAAGGGCAGCCAGCGAGTAGGGTGAAAGTAGCGAGGATGAAATAGGCGGCGAGGCACAGTCAGAGTCGGTAGATGACGAGGAGGGGGACGTGAGGGTGTACGTACGATGTTTGTCAATTGCGCTGATTTCCTGACGTAAGCAAGGGGGAGCAGAGCTCAGGGATTTGAAGTCGATCTTGGTAAGCACAACCCGGGGCGAGAGCGGGAGCGCAACGTGCCGCAAGTTGTCGGATCCGCTTACCGGAGTCGCGGATGTAGCAGAGGGTGTCGGAGGAGAGCTTGCAACGGGTGTAAGCGTAACCTCGTCGTCGAGCAACCTGCCAAGATCCAGGCAAACCTGCTCAGCATCGAGGTGTTCCCATTGCAGATTCGCACTGTCGTGTCGCTTCCGGATAGTCGTAGTGCTTCCTGCCGTTGGAAAGCCACGAGAAGTGCGAAGAGGGGCGGGAGAACAGTCGTTGTTTGCTTGCTTGCACGAAGATACGGCTATTCGCGGGTTGATAGATCCATCATGCTGAGACGACTGACGAGGTGAAGAGCAATCACTGTTTGCTGCTGCACTCGAAGATAGACCGTTAGGTGCATGCACCTGCGCAACTGTGAGGAAGGTAGTCCGGCTCGTTGGAGATCGCATCGTTGCCCTGCAGCCTTCACGTTCGCGATCGGAGTTCCTGCGTGGCATGGTTTTATTCTATTGCTGCTATATCTATTGCTGATTAGAGTATTATAGGTGGCGGATGATCTCGTGCAGCTGGGTGTCAGCGTTTTTTGACGGTGTGCGCCGCTTAAACAAGCCCTAGTTGCCTTGCTGGATTAGTTTCGAAGCTCGCCTCGAAGTTCCGGCATGTTTCAGGGCTTAGTATAATGACATCGTCATCTGCGTTGCTGTCATCGACGCAGTGGTCCGTCACATGCTCAGAGTCCGAGTCCGTGACGCAGATTCCCCATAGCCTGCCCAGGATCTGCTTATGAGTACGCGAGCCGGTGTCAGCTTTACTATTTTGTAGTTTGGTTCGACGAGTTTTACAAGTTCTTCCACGTTCGGCGACGTTGCTTGTCCTGCTCGTTGAAAGTTGGCTGAATTGCCCGTGTGGGGTGAAAGAAGTAAGCTTGAGCTGCGTCATTGCACTTGCTGGTATATATTGCGAATTTGTTCGCTTGGTTGAGGTTTTCACTGTTAACAGGCTTCACTAAATACGGCTTATCACAACTCGGATTTGGCCGAGGCACTGCTGGTCCTAATGCTTGCGAAACGCTCGAACGTCGGCGCATACGACTATCGTTTATCCGTGTTTAACCCTGATTCCGGTCAGTTTTAACTTCACGCCGCGTTGTTTGGTAAGCGTAAAAAGAAAGAGAAGGGTATGGAGTGTAGGCAAAGAAGCCCGTATAGCCCGTGAAACACAGTAAGCGGTGAAACAAATGAGAGCAGGTGAAGCGAGTGTGTGACCGAGCGCGATGACTGACTGCGGAGTGCCGAGAACTATGAGCAGAGCGCTGATCAAGGCCAGCCACTGTCCCAGGCGTCACTAGGGTAGAGGTAGGGGTAAGGAGGCGAGAGGGATGGGAGAGTGGGAAGGGGAGTGAGATTAAGGGGAGGAGGTAGAGAGGTACTGCAGGGGTAGGTGGAAACAGGGAAGCGTGGGGAGAAGGAGGGTGTGCGTGCAAATGAGGAGGGAAGGAAGGAAAGAGAGTGCATGCGAGGACAGGAGCAGGACAGAGGCGAGAAAAGAGGAGAGGGAAAGGAAGAGGGGGAGGGAAGGAGTGAAAAGAGTGAAAGGAGTGAGAGCGCTGACTGGTGCTGATACATGCAGAGACGCAAGGCTAATTCAGGGGTGAGTGAGAATGCAAGGGGGGCAAAGGAACACGGAGGCAGGAGAGAGCGGGGGTGCTGTGAGTCGCAAGAGTCGCGAGAGCAGGAGCAAGACAGGAGCAAAGACAAAGACAGTAGCGCGGGTAGGGGAGCGAAGGGGGGCTGGAGAGGGCATAGAAGGTGAGAGCGTAGCGGTGTGAAAAGGACGGGAGCGAAAACGCAGACGGGAGCAGGCGAAAGAAAGGGGAAACAGGACAGAGTAAAAGTGGGGGCGGGTAGGCCATAGCCCGTGCGGGGTGAATGGGTCAGCAGGAGGGTGGGCGGGTAGGCGACTCACGTCAAATCGAATCACATCAGCACGCCACGTCCAGCCAGCCACGCGTATCGGTCATGTCGTTAGCCGGTGCCCTGACCAATCAGGCGCATGAATTAGTAAGTAGATTAAGTGTCGATAAGCAGGTCGTGTTAACGAGTTTAGCGGGCTCCTTGCAAAGTTGTGAACTTATTAGGTGGTTGCGTGGCTAGTCAAGATAAGCACAGGGGGGTGAAGTGGAATGTAGAAGTTATAGAAATTGTACTTCCTTCCAACCCCACGTGGCCGCACCGGCGCGATCCAAGGTAGAAGAAAGAAAGGGCGACTCGTGCGCAGACACACACGCGCCCAAGCAAGCGCACTGAGCTCAAAAGGTCCAGTCCGGCACATCATTCAAGCGGAGACGAGATGGGGTAGAGAAACGGGGATACATAGGAGTGATTATACAAGGACGGGGAAATCAGATTGATTAGGAAAAATTGAGGTGCTAGCTAAGGCGCTGTGATTGAAGTTAGGGGTGGTGGGAAGAAGCAAACAATAGCAATAGCGAAGGTAAATAAACGGGGCGCCGAGTGGAAGACATGATTGTGTGTGGAGAGGCGGTGTTGGAAGAAGGCTGAGAGTGGATGCAGAACTCTACGTATAGGTCCGCATGTGCGCGGAAACAATCCTGATTGATTTAAATTCCTCCATATACAGTACTCACACGGCCGAGAAGAGAGAAGTGGCAATAAGCTCGGGGACCATGTGTGGTGATTGTCGCGAATTCAGGCGCTTATCTGGTCAGGCAGGCGAGCCATCAAGATCACGAAAGGCATGCATGGAGCATACGTGGAGTTTTCGGGGCTATATGCAGCTACATAGAGGTTTGTGTAGTCGATTACAGATCTCTGTCAACCAGCCCGGTGCTTGGTGAGCGAGCAGCTGCTTTCGAAAGCCATTACCGATTTGCATTTAACGAGCAGCGGGTTAGATATGCCTGAGACTGTGTTTGACTAGTTAATATTGTCTGAGACTAGAATTGGGATTAGACTTGAGACTGATATTAGAATTAAATTGCCTAGTTCGGACTTACCTGTCCTTCAACTCTCTGCGTGGTAGTGACGTACCCTTATCGTAACAGTGAGTGATTTGTCATATCCAATGACCTCAGAGCGACGCACCACAGCTCTCATCTCGTAAGCCAGGCTAAGGAGGTCACAAAGTTGATTTGATAAGGTAGATCAGGGTTGATCAGGCGCCAGGATAAAGCGGCTGCATCATCAGCGGCCGTAGCACTCAAGATCCTCGGTAAGTGTTCGCTGATGCAAGTTGGGCAATCGAGCGGTCCGAACACGTGCCACTGGGCGGTTTCGGAGTCGTTCCGGGGCTAGACAGGATGGCAAGATTCCAGAGCCAGACTGGTAGAGGAGCAATACCCCAGCCAAGTAATTGTGCCGTCGGGAACCCTCGCGATCGTGGGTATCGGAGGGGTTTGGTCGGAGCACAAGTACACTCGCATTACATTCATAATAGCGCACAGGTCGCAGGGAGACACAGAGGGATCACATACACATGCACTAATGTAGGAAAACTAGCACTTAAAAGCCGCAGATAATCGTAAGGCGTCGTGAAACACCGCAGGGGCCGCAGGGAGCCGTGAAAATTGCAAGAATCACCGGGGTCGTAAAAAACAAAGAAAACCGAGGAAGGCAGAGAGCGATCCAGCCTTGCGACGCCAGATGGTTGGCAGGCCACGGAGCCCTCGATCGGCACGTCCGAACGGTTCGGCAGTCCGCATGAGACTCCCATTACTACTGCACCTACATTTGATATAAAGTAATATACTAATTCCTTCCCACACATCAATGTATATCTAATACCAGTACCATTATCACCATAATTACATAAGGCATAATGAAATATACTCATTCTTTCCCAAAGATCAATGCACATTTAATAACAATATCATTATTACTATACCTACATTAGATATGTTATATATACTTAATATCAATATCATTATTACTACATCTACATTGGATATAATGTAATATACTGATCCATTCCCACAGATCAATGTACATATAATAACAATATCGTTATTACTATATCTACATTAGATATGCAATAAACATTTAATAACAATATCATTATTACTATATCTACATTAGATATAACGTAATATACTGATTCATTCCCACAGACCAATGTGTAGAATAAAATTATACACGTTTTACTTACACAGTAGTTTATTTAAGTGAATCTTACACGCTAAGAGAATATAAAAAAGTATAAAGAATTATAATGGTGAAAATAATGAAAAAAAGAAACTGCGCATATTCGCATCTTGCATGAACTGTTACCCGCACTGTCGTGAAAACCGCAGCGAACGGCGCAAACTAGACGCATACCGGCGTCCCCCGTCATGGCGGGAAACGCAAACCTCTTCAGTCCCCCACTTTTGCGATTCCCAATCTCTCAGTACAATTTTTGTGGGCTATACATTTTAAATTCTTCGTCATTATGTCTGTTATATTCTCGTTTGAGCTAACATAGGATAATCTAATAGATTTCTTTTCTAGTTCCTCTCTTACTACATGGTATACTATGTCTATATGTTTAATTCGCGAATTCTCTACACGGCTTTTTGAGAATTCTCTCGCTGACTTATTGTCGCAATATACATTACTAATTCCTAAGAGAGAATCATATAATTTTAATTCGCTTAAGAACATCTTTATCCATTTCGCTTCCTTTACCGCGGACGCTAAAGTGACGTATTCTGCTTCCATGGTCTGCGTCGCAAAATATTCTGATTTCTGGTTTTTCATTTGTGTTATAACGTATAACGTAATCAACAGTTTTGCTCAGATAACGTAAGACATGTTTAGCTTAAATCCAGTGCGTTTCGCTTGGACATGAATTGAATTGCGACAGCTTCGTTACAGCGAATAGGATGTCTGGTCTGCTACGCAATGCTATATACATTAATGACCCGATTAATTCTCGGTAGGCTGTCTTTCTCTTTTCGTCTAATTGATCTAAGGGCGTAATCTTTGAGAGTTTTAATCCGGGTTCCAATGGTGTCGCAGCACCTCTACACTCTTGCATATTATATTTATGTAATAAGGATTCTATGTACGGTATCTGACTTAATATAATCGAGTTATGGTTTCTTTCTATTTTAACACCTAACGCGTAATTGATTTCCCCGAGATCTTTGGTTTCGTATTTTGTATTGATGACTTTAACAAAATTGTCTATTGATGTCGAATCTCTCGCGAACAAGAAAATATCATCTACATAGATTACGGCTATAGTCCAGTACCCTTTTATATAAACGCAATCTGATGAACGCAATCTATCAATCCTCTGTTCGGCAAAGAATTTGTCCAGTTCAGCATTCCAATTTCTACCCGATTGCTTGAGTCCATAAATGGGTTTGTTTAATTTGACTGTTCTTTCCTTTTCATTCTTGTTTGACGGAGCTAGTTTCATAAATATCTCCTCCTCGAGGTTTCCGTAAAGGTAAGCACATTTTATATCCAGCTGCCTGGTGTACCAACCGAAGCAGCTGGAAATAGCTAATAACAAACGTATTACTGAAAAACTAGTTGCTGGTGCATAAGTTTCATGGTAGTCAACTCCCTTTTGTTGGGAAAATCCCTGCGCAACTAATGTAGCTTTGTATCTAAGTATGTTACCTTCACCGTCCTTCTTCAATTTATAAACCCACTTACTACCTATGACCTTTCGTTCAGCTGGCACGCTGTCTACGGTTACCCAGGTTTTGCGCTGTACATGGCTGTCCATTTCGTCCTTCATGGCCTTTTCCCATTGGTCCGCTTGGGGTGAAGACAAGGCTTCGTCCAAAGTGTTCGGTTCTGTGATCTCCATGAGGTTTAATTCTATGCTTTGTCTATCCTCTTCTTCCGAGTTAGTCGCAGAATCCGATTGAGGGCTGGGTTTCCCTCCTTCTTCTTCCGAGTTAGACGCGGAATCCGCTCGAGTGTTAGGTTTCCTTTTTCTTCCATATGGGTTCCTTGTGACCTTCTTCGGTCTGCCGAGTCTTTTTGCTGATTTAGTGTTTTCTGCCCCCACTATCTCGTCGGTCGGATGATCGACTCTGATCGGGGTTTTTAGCTTGGCCGCTTCTTCCGTGTCAGAGACCTTCGTTTCAACCTGGATTTCTTCGTCTTCTGACCAAATATCATTGTACGCATGGGCGTTGTATTCATCGCTAGCTTCTTCGCGATGCAACCACCAGTATCCCATCTTATTTTCTATGAAGCGTACGTGCTTTGTCACGATCACGTCTCGTCTTTTTGGGCACCATACGCGGTAGCCCTTCGTTTGTGTCCCATATCCGACTAGTATACATGGAATTGCTCTGTCATCTAATTTTCTCTGCCCTTGTTTTGGCAGGTGAGCGTAGGCTAATGACCCGTATGCTTTCAGATGCATTACGCTTGGAGTCCTTCCTGACCAGATCGCGAGTGGGACATTGTTTGCATTTGAAGAGTGGGCCACTCGGTTTTTGACATAGGCCGCTGCAGCAACGGCTTCCGCCCAGAATTTCGGCGGTAATTTGGCAGACTTTAACATTGATCTTGTGAGATCGAGCAACGTCCTATTGACGCGTTCGGCCATTCCGTTCATCTGCGGGGTCTCGACATTTGATCTTTCGTGTTTTATCCCCTTTTCATCGAAGTAACTTTTTTTATCTTCGTTGCAATACTCTCTTCCGTTGTCTGATCGGAACCTCTTGACCTTTTTTCCTGTTTCAAGTTCCACACTGGCTATGTACTTTCTGATGTGATGTTTATCTTCATTTTTTGATTTGAAGAAGGCAACCGTAATATGCTTTGAGTAGTCATCAACGAATGTTGCGAAGTATCGCTTTTCGCTTAATGAATTGACCGGCATGGGTCCGCAAATGTCGGAATGGATTAGCTCGCAGACGTCTTGTGATTGTCTATGTCCAATTTTCCGACAAGGCATTTTTGTAGATTTACCGATGTAACAGTCTTCACATGCTTCTTCATTGATTGTCGTGTTCTCTAGTCCACGAACTTGACTTGCCGTTTTTTCTATCGTTTTCTTGTTTATGTGACAGAACCTCTGATGCCAGAGGGTGCTGTCTTTCGCAGTTATGCTATAAGATTCCAATGATCTTGTCTGGTTTATAAGGGTTCTTGCACGAACTATATACAAATCATTTTTTCTGTCAGCTATACACATAAGTTCCCTTTTCTTTCTTATATCATGTATTCTTGCCTTTCCATTTTCAAAGATTATTTCTTTTGCTCTTCGTTCAATCTGGGAAACGGACATTAGATTTTTCCTAATGCGAGGCACGTAGAATACATTATGCAGAGTTATTTCATGTGTTCTGCTTCTAACAAATGTTTTTATTATAATGTCACCGATTCCTTCTGCTTCCAGTGTAAAACTCTTTTGTTCGGTGGCCTCAGTAGCTGTGTTGATTGGTCGTAGTCGAGTTTCTTTGAAGGTTGCAAACTAATCTCTCCGTTTACATACATGGTGTGTACAACCGCTGTCAAGTATCCATGTGTCTTCCATGTCTATATTGTTTAATGACACCAAAAACCCTTCATTGTTTTCCTTCTTATGATAATTATGCTTCTGATGGGAGCTCTGATGTTTGGTTCTATTTTTTGACCAACAATTCTTTACGCTGTGTCCTGTTTTCTTGCAATGTGAGCAAACGGGAGGTCTTGGCTTGTTTGACGAGTGTGTATTCTGATGTACTGCTTGTTTTGACCCTTTCCCTAGACTCAATGCTTCCTTGTGGTCTTCGTTGTCATTAGTGCATCTGGATTTGCGCCTATCATATTCAGTTAACAGCACTTTTGTCACTTCTGATGAGGTAAATTGATCATCTGGCAAATTGGCCAAAGACATGTTCAAGTTTTCATAATCATCTGGTAAATCAGCTAATGGAATGTATGCAGTGTCGTCATTTTTAACGTCATAATCTGTTTCCTTGAGGTTTTTGACCAAAATCTTGATCCTAGACACGTATGACAATATTGACTCCTCCATTTTAGATTGGTAGAGCTGTTTCTTCAATTGTAATATCCTTACTCTAGACGTAGGCTGGTGCACTTGTTCTAAGGCTTTCCATGCATCGTAGGCGTTCGTGCAATCTTCAATATGGACTTGCTGGTTCGGTTCAATGTGCAGTCCTATGGCTGCTATTGCGTTATCGTCTTGCGTTTGATGGGCTTTCCTCTGTTCAGGTGTGACCCTTTCATCTAATTGAACTTTTCTAAGCACGTGGTCTAACAGGCCTTTTCCTTTGAGGTACCACCTCATCTCTATTTTCCATGTTCGGTAATTATCGTCTGATAATTTCGCAATTTGTAGATTTAGTCATTTATCGTTCTCTATGTCTAATTTTTACTTAATTCAATAATGATCTGACTCACCGAACATGTGCGTACTACCACGTGGCGTCTTTATAGGTTATCATTCACCTTTCTGCGTCCCTGGGCCCATAACCGGTGTAGAATAAAATTATACACGTTTTACTTACACAGTAGTTTATTTAAGTGAACATTACACGCTAAGAGAATATAAAAAAGTATAAAGAATTATAATGGTGAAAATAATGAAAAAAAGAAACTGCGCATATTCGCATCTTGCATGAACTGTTACCCGCACTGTCGTGAAAACCGCAGCGAACGGCGCAAACTAGACGCATACCGGCATCCCCCGTCATGACGGGAAACGCAAACCTCTTCACAATGTACATTTAATAACAATATCATTATTACTATATCTACATTAGATGTAATGTAATATACTGATCCCTTTCCACAGAACAGTGTACATTTAACAACAATATAATTATTACTATATCTACATTATGTATGTAATACACATTTACTAACCATATCATTGTTACTATACCTACGTTACATATAATGTAATATACAGATTTGTTTTCACAGACCAATGTACATTTAATAACAATATCACTATTACTGTATCTACATTAGATATGTAATAAACATTTAATCACAATATCATTATTACTATATGCACATTAAATATAATGTCATATACTAATTACTTCCACAGATCAATGCACATTTGATAACAACATCATTGATACTATATCCTAATTGGGTATAACGTAATATACTAGTCCCTTCTCACAGATCAATGTACATATGATAACAATATCCGTATTACTATATCTACATTAGATATAATGTAATATACTGATTCTATCCCACAGATCAACGTACATTTAATAACAATATTATTATTACTGTATCTTCATTGGATATAATGTAATATAGTCATCCATTCCCACAGATCAATGGACATTAAATAACAATATCGTTATTACTTTGTCTACATTATGTATGTAATATACATTTAATAACAATATCATTATTACTATATCTACATTAGATATAATGTATTCATGCAACGGCGAGAAGTTCCCGCTCTTTCGACGCATCGACCGCTTCTTGATGTATCGAAAGAGCCATCGATTGCTCCGTCCGAAGCAGTCGACGAATCATGACGAGAAGCTATTCCTTGTTTCGAGCGGAAACACGTCACCGCATGTTAGAGGTCTCTTAGACAACCGCGCGTCTTTTGAATATTAGATTGTATCGAGCTGCCGACGTGTGCAGACCTAGTGTGTAAAACTCCTATGTATTTGAAATATAGACAGTTTAGTTTACTCCTTGTTAACTTAATTGACTATGGAAGGTGCGAGCTCCTCTCCCCGGCGCAACAATATGTACATTGATCTGTGGGAAGGGATCAGTGTATTACATTCTATCTAATGAAGATATAGTATGAATGATATTGTTATAAACTGTATATTGATCTGTAGGAAGGAATTAGTATATTACATCATATGTAATGGAGATATAGTACTAATGATATTATTAAATGTCCATTGATCTGTGGGAAGGAATCAGTATATTACATTATATCTAATGAAGATATAGTATGAATGATGTTGTTTTTAAATGTATATTACATATCTAATGTAGATATAGTAATAATGATATTGCTGTTAAGTGTACACTGCTCTGTGAGAAGGGATCAGTACATTACATTATATCCAATGTAGATACAGTAGTAATGATTTAGTAACTTAATGTACATTGAGGCGTGGGAAGGAATCAGTATATTACATTACATATAACGTAGATATACGAATAATGATATTGTTATTAAGTGTAGCTACATTGGACTGGGGGAAGGGATCAGTATATTACATTATATCCAACGTAGATACAGTAATAACGATATTGTTATTAAATGTTTATTACATATCTGCTGTAAATGTAGGTACATTGATGCGTGGGAAGGGATCAGTATATTACATTATACCTGATGTAGCTATAGTAATAATGATATTGTTATTAAATGTTTATTACATATCTAATGTCGATATAGTAATAGCGATATCGTTATTATATGTACATTGATCTGTGGGAAGGCATCAGTATATTACATTATATCTAATGTAGATATAGTAATAATGATATTGTTATTAAATGTATATTGATCTGAGGGGAAGTAATCAGTATATTACATTATATGTACTGTAGGTATAGTAATAATGGTGTGGTTATTAAATGTATATTACATACCTAATGCAGATATGGTAATAACGATCCTGTTATTATCTGTATGTTTGGCCTTCGACGTTTTATTTTTTGTCAAGACCGAATGTATTTTATGACTTCAAGTGGCTCGGTGCGTAGGTCACCCTGAACAGCCTATGCCTCGAAATACGAGCTGAGGCCGGGTCTTTGTTTAGTTTTCACTAGGATCGGTCCTAACGTAAGCACGGCCATGTCGTAAATTACCTAACGGTTTGTCATCGCCATTTACGATAAGTCAGAGAGCAAGCGAGAACGAAAATTAGCTCTTCGTTGACTGCCTCTTTTTAATGCGAAGGTTCTCGAGCGATCGACGCGTATTTTTTAGTCGGAAAAGAAGTTTGATACAGTACGGTTCGCGATCGACGACATGGTTCGTCCACGAGTGCAAGTTCGGAATATTCACAATTGCGCATATTATGGTCGTGACGACGACCCGTAGAGTTGGTTATAAGCATGTACCTCTCTAATTTTACCTTCTCACCTGATATCATGTAAGCTGTCGAGCGTCGACCTGCCGGGTTGGGTACTCCATATAACCACCCGGACCCGTATTCGCTTACATGGTCAGGCATTATAATCGAATACAATAACATTTACTGCATGCACTTTCACCGGTCGTTAATATAAGTAAACCGTAATAATAATAAGTAAGCAAGGGGTTTTTTATGCCGACGGGCTTTTTCCCTATAAGCATGTATCGAGCCAATAAACGATTATTAATATTTCGGCTCAAAATCGTCTAAACTCATTTATTGAAATACCCTCCTCCTCACATATTAGTTCCTATTTTTATCCGACTTCGAAAAGGAGGAGGATACTCAATTCGATGTGTATGTTTTTTTTTTTTATTTTTTTTTTATGTATGTTCACCGATTACGCCGAGACGGATGGACCAATCGGAACGAAACCTTTTGCATCTGGTAGAGTATGTCTCCCGATTGGTCCCGTTAAAAAAACATTTTGCATTTTTTCATTCCGAACGCTTTTTATTGCAAAAAAACGTACTATGTCATGTACGTGCGACGTACGTTCGCCGATTACTCAGAGACGGATGGACCAATCGGAACGAAACTTTTTGCGTCCTGTAGAGTGTAACTCCTCATTGGTGCGGTAAAAAAAATATTTTGCATCTTTTCATTCCTAACGACTATTTCTTCTAAATGTATGTTCGCCGATTACTCCAAGATGGATGGACCAATCGGAACGAAACATTTTGCATCTTGTAGAGTATATTTCCCGATTGGTCTCGCAAAAAAATGTTTGTATTTTTTCATTCCTAACGACTTATGTCGCAAAAAACGTAATACTTCATTTATGTCTTCTGGCGTTTATGCTGCAGGGAATGTATCGATTGTGATGAAAACTTACACATTTAGTAGAAGGTATATCCGCGATGATCTCAATTGCAAAAATTTATTGAATTTGTTAATAACTACTATTATAGCGAAAAATCTACGCCTTCATGTTACTCTGCAAGGAATGTATCGTTCCCGATGAAACCTTTCATGTTTGGTAGGAATTACAGGGTGTCAGGCGACTACCTCGACAGCCGTAGAGGGATGATTGCTAAGGGGATTCTAAACAACTTTTTCCTTTGCCAAATTGTTGGTTAAGGATTGGTTTGTGAGTTAATAACAAAAAACACCGACCAATCCGAGCGCGGATAGAGCGCAGTCCCAGGGACTGCAGTGTCGGGTACGAAAACCGGGCTTGACGTTGGTCGCGAACGAACGGCTTGGCACCTCGTTGGCATAGCACAATAAAAAAACTGAACTGGTAGAACATTTTTAGTCGCTGTTTAGAATGAATATGGAACCTAATCTCTTATTGCCTGTCATAATGTAAAAAAGGAAATTCTAAGGATTTTAAACAACAAATAAAAATGTTTGACGTGGTAAAATTAATAAACGTTTGAATTAAAGGCTACACTAATGATGCAAAATTTGAAAACAATTTAAATGAAACTTACCCATTCGTTTCTAAATTAACTTGCTACGCTGAAAGCAAATAATTCCCACTAGATCACTGTGTCGATTCTGGACATTCGATGAGCAAACACCTCGCCTATCATTCACACCTAAGTGCAATAAATGAGGGGAGTTCACTGGCCCGATCATGAAAATTACTGTTCTACTGAACGTGTTTCCTCGATTCCCAGTGACAATTATCTGCTTTCAGCGTAGTAGGTTAATTTACGAACGAATGCGAAAGTTTCATTTATATTGTTTTCAAATTTTTCATCATTAACGTGGCTTCCAATTCAAACGTTTATTAATTATTCCATTTCAATCATTTTTATTTGTCGTTTAGAATCCTTAGAATTTCCTTTTTTACATTATGATAGGCGACAAGAGATTAGGTTCCGTATTCATTTTAAACAACGACTAAAAATGTTCTACCCGTCCAATTTTTTTATTGTGCTATGCCAACGGAGTGTCGAGCCGTTCGTTTGCGACCTACGTCAGGCCCGGTTTTCATAGCCGACATTGCAGTCCCTGAGCCCGCGCGCTGTATGTGCTCGGATTGGTCGGTGTTTTTTGTTAATAACTAGAAAAACAAGCCTTAACCAACATTTTGGAAAAGGAAAAAGTTGTTTAGAATCACCTTAGCAATCATCCCTCTTCGGCTGTAGAGGTAGTCGCGTGACACTCTGTATATCCGCGATGACCCCACTTGCAAAAATTTATAGAATTTGTTGTTTATTAACCATTTAAATTTGGTCAATATTTTTTAGGTTTATGGTTATTAGCTAAGTAACAGAAACCCAAAATCACCTTACACTATCCTAAAAATACTACAGGTTCCACTAAAAAGTGTGAAATAACATAATTTTTAACAAAAAACAAATCCGACTTCGAAATGCACTAAAAAGTGTCAAATAATTTCTATTTCATTTATACCAATATTCCATAGCTATTAATAATATCTACTTAATCGTTAAATAGGATACCAAATACATTTCAAAGTTTTCGGAGGCGGCGCAAAATTAAAAATACCCGAACAAACGTGAACTGCAGTATAGTTAATTCGCAATGGGTTTGTTGATTCCCGTTGAATATTATTTACTTGAAATTATCAAATGGGTGATTTATCATAGGTTGCCGACGTCCGAGTTAGGATCTTCTTAGTAGAGGAAAAGTTTTTAATTTTGCGCCGCCTCCGAAAACTTTGAAATGTATTTGGTATCCTATTTAACGATTAAGTAGATATTATTAATAGCTATGGAATATTGGTATAAATGAAATAGAAATTATTTGACACTTTTTAGTGCATTTTGAAGTCGGATTTGTTTTTTGTTAAAAATTATTTTATTACACGAGCCAAGTCAGTAGATGTAGGTGTTTAGACCAATAATATATTACGGCTACAAGCCGTTGGAGCAAAGGTGGGGCACGACCAATTATACGCAAATTTCTTTTGACGGCCAACTTACGAACGGCGAACAGCAGTCAGTTTCAATTAATATCTTGCAACGCTATTTTGCATGGAATCTTTTTATTGCAATATATTGTGTTGTAAGGTAACAATTATTACTTTTTTTAAAATTTCTTTTTGTATTAATTTCGAAATAAACAGGAGGGTCCAATTTTGCTAAGAGTAATTCAATTTATTTGAAAAGAAAGGGACCAAGTCTGCTTTAAGCGACTTATTCATAAAAGAAATCTGCTTTAAGCGACTGATTGCTAAAACAAGTCTGCTATAAGCGACTGATTGATAAAACAAGTCTGCTTTACGCGACTGATTGATAGAACAAGTCTGCTTTAAGCGACTGATTAACAAAATAAGAAAAACTGAAACCAGCTAGATCTGATATATGAAAGTATGGGTAGACGTACAAAAAGTGCACCCCGTATGAGACAGAGTCGTGCAAATGAATTAGATGATGCTAAACAATTACGTCTTTCTAAAAAACGTAAAAGAACCGCAGAGGCACGTCGTAAAGAAAGTATTGGTGACCACCGTTCGAGATTGTCTGCAAAGCGGAAATATGCTCGTTCGAAAGTATCGCGCGAAATGGTAGATGAAAAAAAAACGTCGGCTAAGCAGAATTTCTCATCGTTTAAAGAACGAATCTGCCGAGCAACGGTCACATCGTATCCGATTAATCCGTAGGCGTTTAGCGAACGATCACGCCGTTTGCGATTAATCCGCAAGCGTTTAGCAAAGGAATTTGCCGAGGAACGGTCACGCTGTTTCCGATTATTCCGTAGGCGTTTAGCTAACGAATCTGCCGAGGAACGATTACGCTGTTTCCGATTAATCCGCAAGCGTTTAGCGAACGAATCGGCTGAGGAATGCTCACGTCGTATCGGATTAATCCGCAGGCGTTTAAGGGGTTATATACACTTAGCAAAGTTGAAAAAATCGATTTTTCAAAAATATTATTTTCTCAAAGTATATAGTCTTAAGAATATTTTCTGAAAGTTTTAAACCTTGCCGCTCTATTTTGAAGATACAGGCCGTTTTGTATCTACCCGAGCCAGGCAGCAGCTGCCGTGCGACTCCTCCTTACTTCTTTGGATACCCACCTAATACATTGTTTTAGACTATTTATTGTGTGAGCAGACCATAGAGGGAGTTACAACTGTTAAAACGAGGTTGATTATTGATTCTCGAAGGTAAGTTAAAAAAAAAATTATCTGCATGTAACTTACTTTTAAAACTTTAAACGCGTTTTTCTCGAAACTGTGTTTTCAAAATCGGTGACCACGATTTCTCTGAAACTATTGCGCCGATTTAAATGAAATTTTCAGGACTTCTTAAGAACATAAAAGACTAGTACGTGATCGAAGGATTTTTTTTTATGTTGCACATTTTCAGTTTTCTGGACGAAAAACGGTCGATATTTTACCCGAAAATCGAATCTCGCGGTAAGCAATGTACTGGCATAGCTGCAGTTGCTTGTGTTGCGTTTCATTTGCTCGATCGTAGTACGTGGTGTACTAGTGATGTCGATTATGTAGTTTTAGTAGGAGATAAATATTACCGTGATTGCATTGAAGCGCGAAGTAATCTTGACCCCAGAGAAGTCAATGTAGACTATTTAGCCGTTACCGAATTATTGCCACACATATCATTTAATAACAACAGAGTCAATATAATCATTGGCTATGAAATGGCTGTAAATGGTCATATTGATATTGATAACGGCGATGAAGGATTTCCAAATTTAAAGAACGCTTTGATTACGTTTTTCCAACAGTATACGTACAGAATTCTTACTGCCAATTTTACATCAGTAGCTGTATCATGCGGTAACCAGTCGGAGACTATTGGTTGTTTGATTCCCGTGGAAGAGGTCCAAAAGGATATAAAGCATCGTCACGGGGCGTCTCATGCTGTATGAAATGTACTAATATTGATGATTTACACATCATCTTGCGTCGTAATTTATATGCTAAAGGAGGCAATAGCAATGTGCTAAATATCTATTCACTAACACCTCTAACAATAACACCCGAAACGAATAGAAAGGATACAACAACCATCTGTTGCGACCGCTCGTAGAGAATCCGGCGCAACAAAAATTATTTTCGCCACAGGCATGTTACGTTCGATTGACGACGATGTTCCCAACATCGATAGTATCGTCTCTGTCAGTAATAATAATAATAACACAGAAAATGACCCGACAAACCTTGCGAATATACATAGAAAAATAGTGCCTCCTTTGAACCTAGAAAGGGAGAGAAGGATGGAGGAACTGTGTTGGTTCTTCCTCCATCACGTTTAAGGATGGTAAAAATGGATTCAAAGAGCATCAAGACATCTCAATTACACCACTGGATTACTTCCAAGCGCGTATTCTGAGCAATGACAAACGATTCCAACGAACAGATTATTTGTTCTTAGCATTATCTGTTGTTGAATACTACCGCGCAAAAGCTAGCGTTTCAGTATCATGTAGAATGCGCCAAGGGGAACATATTTCGCAGGAATTAGTAGATAATATGCACCTTACGATGAGAAACATAAGAGGATCGGCATCATACTGGAAACGCTGCTGTTCGGAATTAATCACCATGGTCCGAAGTCTTGGACCGCCCACATGGTTTGCTACGTTCTCTTGCAATGATCTAAACTGGCCAGATATGTTGAAAGCATTACTACTATCCGATGGTCGCCCCATTACCGAATTTGAGAACCTAACTTTTGCAGATCGACTAAAGTTGGTTCAGAGATACCCTGTAGTTATTGCAAGACAATTTACGTTACGTGTAAACGCGTTAATGCAGTATTTAAGAAACTCCGATTGCTTAGGTGGCGTTGTTATCAATTTTTGGCAAAGAATCGAATTTCAAAATAGGAGAAGTCCACATTTGCACATGCTTCTTTGGTGTGCAAACATACCTGCTTTCCTTACGAACGAAGGCCGTAACGTTATTGAGAAAGTTGTATCTTGTTCAATGGAAGCAGAAAATGAAGATATGAGGGACATAGTTCAAAAGGTCCAAATTCATAAACATTCTGCTACATGTTACAAAGATCGTAATAATCGTTGTTGTCGTTTTGGATTCCCCAGACCGATGAGTGAAAGAACGATGTGCTTAGGTCCAGATTGCGAACAATGGACGTTTCTGCGTACTTAAGAGAACAGGAAATGAAATTATGGTGAATAATTACAACCCAACTCTTTTAAGGCTTTGGGAAGCAAACATGGATATTCAACCATGCGAAAATGTTACAGCTGTCGCATATTATATTGCTAAATACGCAAGTAAATGCGAGCCGCAGGACACAGGAAATATTATTAAAGAAACCATTTTACGAGCGAAACGCCGAAGCGGTACCGTCTAGGATCAACTATTTTCGGTACCTATAGCAATTCTGTCTCAACGTGTGGTTAATGCCCCCAAATGTGCTTATCGGTTATGTCATCTGCCTCTGAAAATGAGCTCGCGAAAAGCTGTATTTATAAATATCTGTCGGCCTGAGCAGAGGTATAGAATTTTGCGATTCGAAGAATATGAAACATCATTTTTCAATAACATATTCGATCGTTACGTAAAGAGACCAGACAATCTAGAGAATTTGAGCTTAGCTGAATTTGCTATCCGATATGAAATAGTTTCCAGTGGAATGTGGATAGAAGAGGATGGAGACGCAGAACTTAGAAATGACGCTGAAGAAATATCAAGGTCGAAATTTATAAAATTAAAGGACAATACCCGAAAATAAACCAGCTGTACTTCGCCACCGATATTATACCCTGAACAGTGACAGAGAAGGATATTTCTATAACTTAATAGTGTGTCACATTCCATTTCGTGATGAAAGTACACTTATGTCCGAAACCGAATCTTCGAAACAATGTTTCCTTCGACAGCAACACGAGTTGAAACCTATGTTGGGTAACGCAACCGTCGAACAATTTACTCACGCAGAGCAAATTATTGAAGCGACACTCGCCCAGGCTGCTGCTTTAAATGTTGTACATGTAGAAGAAACCAATGAACACTTAAGAGATCCAGTCAGAATTCATGCAGACAAAACAATACATTACGATCAAGTTGATTTTTATGAAGATCAACAGCAAGAAACGTACCCTAAATACTTAAATTTCTTCACTTCTTCTATCTTATCGCCCGTCCACCTCCATGTCATCCTCCCTCTACTCCCGCCTTCCTTTATACATCTCATCATCTTTGTTTTTCCCGCATTCACCTCTAGCTTTTTTTCCTCTATATACCTTTCCAGTCTCGCCATTAACGCTTTCATCCCATCTTCGTCTTCCGCCATCACTGCTACGTCATCCGCATACCCCAGCGTGTAGATCTTTTCTCCTCCCAACCTCATACCCCCCATCTCCTTTTCTTCATTTCCTCCTCCATGTCTGCTAGCAACATTGTAAACAAGATTGAACTCAAAGGACAAGCTTGCCTTACACCTTTACTCGTCCAGAAGCTCTCCCCCACCCTCACTTTACTCTTCGTTTCCCTCAAAACCTCCACACATCTCTTCACTAGCCCTTCTCTTACCCCTGCCTTCCTCATCGACCTTGCTAACACCTCTCTATCTACTGAATCAAACGCTGCCTTCATATCCACAAATAGCACCAGTATCTTCCCTCCCTTTTTAGCTATCTGCCTATTTATCAGATAATTCAGTACGTAGATGTTATCCATTGTCCCCACCCCCTTCCTGAATCCTGTCTGGTTTGGGGGAAGTGCCCATTTCTCCTCTATCTCTTTCCTTAGCCTTTCCGCTAACACTGCTGCATATATTTTATATGCCGGCTGTGACAACGTCACCCCTCTATAATCCTCTACCTTTTCTGCTTCTCCTTTCTTAACTATGGGCACTACCACCCCCTCCGACCAGTCTTCTGGCTAGCCCTGTCTTCTCCATACCCTATTACATATTTCCCATAGTCTCTCTCTTACTACTTCCCCTCCATACTTCCATACTTCATTCGGAATCCCGTCCCCTCCTGTTGCTTTCCCTTCTTTCAACGTTTTTATTACTACCCATACTTCCTCTCTACTCAATTCCTCCTCTTCATCCTCCTCTCCCCCTCTTCCCTCCTCTCCTGTAACCATCCAATTAACTCCTCCTAATACACCTCTAAAGTAGTTGTCCCACACCTCTATCTCAATCTCCTCATCCACTCTCTTCCTACGCTTTCTTCCTCTATTGACAATCTTCCACACCTCTCCCTCTATTCTTACCCCTTCTATCTCTTTCTCCCATCTCTCTTTTTCCCTTCTCTTCTTCTCTTTGCACTACGCGCCTAGTTTATTTCTCGCCCTACTAAATGTTTCCCCACTTCCCCCTTCTGTTTTCCATCTTTTCAATTCCTCTTCAACCTCTTTCTTCATCTCCCTACACTACTCGTCCCACCACCCTTTCCCATCCTTTTTCTCCTTTTTCTTCTCCATCCTTTCTAACACCCCTATTATTTTTCTCTTTATATTTCCCCATTTTTCATCTATTTCCTTTCACTCATCTTCCCCATCCCCATACTTCTCCGCAAATTCCTCCCTTCTTTCTTCCGTCCACCACCCTTTTCTCCGTCTCCCTCCTCTTCCCTTCCCCTTATTCTTTCTTTCTCCCCCTTTTCCTCCTTCTATCCATACCACCACTGGTTGATGATCCGAATCCACTTTCTCCTCTACTACCATCCTTTCCACTTTTTCCCTAGTCTCCCCATTACCTATTACATAATCTATCACCGATTCCCCATTTCCTGTGTACGTAAATTCTCTTTCTTCATCGGCTTTTATGTCCCCATTCATTATCTGCCACCCCAACTCTCCCAAAAACTCACACAATCTCTTTCCCTCTCCATTCACTTTCTTATCCTTCGATCTTCTAGACTCTTCTTCTCTTTCCCCTCTTCTTGTATTCTACCTCCTTGTCCACCCGTCCCAGCATTAAAATCTCAACCTACTATGACCCTTACCCCCCTCTCCTTTTCCTCCATCCATTCTCTCAGTCTGCCTATCTTCCTCTCCAGATTTTTATTCACATACACTCCTATTATTTCCCATACATTCTTCCCTAGCCATACTTTTCATGTTACTATTCCCTCTTCCTTCCCCTCCTTTTCATCCTTCTCCATTCTAATTCCTTCCTTCACTCCAATGACCATCCCTCCCATCGCTCTTCCCTTCCTTTCACTAATAGGTCAACCCATAAGTTCGTGCCGACTTTTGTATGTATACATTTCACGCCTCGATTTATAAACACAAGGCGATAAGAAACCAATGCACTTCAGTTTATTTGTTTGAGGGTAGTCTAAAAGAGATTTTCATGGATATGGGATCGTGAAATAGTGAACGGATTGATTTTTAACAGTTAAAAATGATGAGTGAAATTCGTATTCATTTCCGACATCTAATGTTATATGAATTTCGAAAAGGAAGTTCGGTAACAATTGCGACAAACAATATATGTGCTGTTTGCGGAGAAACTGCTCTTTCATCTCGTAACTGTAGAAAATGGTTTACACGTTTTAAAGATGAGAATTTTTGTTTAGAAGATGAGGAACGTTCTGATCGTTTTTCTCACACACAGGAAGACAAAATTCAAGATCTTGTAGAGAAATCACTTAATTTATCAGTTCATGAGATGTCAAATATTCTAGAAATACCAAAAACAACAATTCATACACATTTAAAGACATTAACACATGGGACCGTTCAAAAAACGGCACGAACTTATGGGATGACCTAATACTTCCCATTCCCTTCTGCCCATCCATGTTTCACACATAATCACTACATCCCATTCTCTGATTCCCTCCCAAAACTCCCTGTCTTTATTTTTCAAACCAGCCAAATTCCAAAAGGCCACCTTGTACGATCTCCTATCCTCTCCTATCCTTCCTTCTAGTCTTCTTTTCAAACAGTCCTCTTCTTCTCCTCTCTGTTTTGTTCCCCTCTTTACTCGTTTCCCTGATCCTCTATCCATTTCTCTTCTATTTCATCCCATCTTTTCATTCTACAGTTTACCCTCATCCTCATATATCCTATTTATACTCCCTTTCCCTCCCTTCTCTCTCTTTCAGCTTCCCGCTCTATCTTCCATCTTGCCCTTCTCTCCTCCGTAGTCAAATCATTTTCTATTCTGTCGTGTCTCCCTTTTAATTCCCTCTTTGCCACCATTACTTTCTTCTTCCCCTCCATTCCCTCCATCTTCACCAGCATCATTCCGTCTCTATTTAACCTGCCCACCCTTTTTACTTCTTCTATTCTTTCTTTCACACCTATTTTCTCCCATATCCCTTCTATGATTTTTTTATCCTCCTTTTCATCCACCTTCACTCCTTTTACTATAACATTTCGTCTTCTCTCTATCCTCTCCTTTTTGTCTACTCTTATTACTAGTTCCCTCATTTTCCTCTCCATCTCGTTCCTCCCCTCCTCGTTTCCCGCCGATCCTTGACTCTCTTTCTCCTTTCGTTCCAGCCTTTCTACTTTCTTTTCTAACACCTCTATCTTCCCCAGTAGTTCCACCCTTTCTCTTTCCCAACTCTCCCTCATCTCACTTAACTGTTTTGTCAGTTCCTCTCTCCCTTTTTTCATTTCCTTCCCTAATTTCTTTATATCCTTCCCAATATCTTTTCTCATCCCCTATCTCATCTCTTTTAACATTCTCTCTAACTCCGATTTCTATATTCCCAACTTTTCTGAAGTTCTCTCCACTTTTCTACTTCCTTTAAATATCTCCTCTTCCTCCCCGCTATCTTTCTCCTCTTCCATACCCCTCTCTTTTCTTTTCCCTTTACTCAACATGTCTTCTATATTCCCGAAACTCCCCTCCCTCCCTCTACGCAACGACCCCACCTTTGTCGGTCTTCCCCTTTTTCCCCCTTCCTCCACTTTGCTCCTCTCCATTTCTTCATTCCCTGCCATCCCTGTCTCGATTGAATCCCCATACATCGCCTGAACCAGAATTCCTTACAGCCGAGACTATCCCAAACTACTTCAAACATTCGTGCGCCCTACGTACTTCCCGCGCTCTCCACTATGCGCCGCCACTGTCGCCCACCGCCACTTACCCGCCACCTATCCATCCTAATCACGTGCACCCTGCTAACCCTAACCTTACTGAATTCCGACGTAATTTTCTGCCTCACCTGCTTACTCCCTTCACTACTCTTTCTATTCACTCAACAGCCCCTTGCAAAATCTGTCAACTACTCTCCTTCACCACCTTTTCACATCTATAATTCTGCTACTAAATACTGAAAACTTCTGCACACCTTTCACACTGACCACGCACACAGTCACGGGAAACGGAAGTCCTAATCATTTGTTATTATATGTATAGTACATTATATCTAATGCAGATATAGTACCAATGGCAATGTTATTAAATGTATATTACATATCTAATGTAGATATAGTACTAATGATACTGTTACAAATGCATCATACAATATATCTAATGTAGATATAGCGATAATTATATTGTTATTAAATGAATATTACATATCTAATGTAGATATAGCAACAATGATATTGTTATTAAATGTATAGAACATTATAACTAATGTAGATATAGCCATAATTGTATTATTATTAAATGTATATTACATTATACCTAATGTAGATATAGTAATAATGATATTGTTATTACATGCATCTTTGATTATATCTAATGTAGAAATAGTGATAAGTTTCCTACTATTTATGATCTATGACATTTTTTGTTCAGCTGCGTTGTTTTCGAGATATATTGGGATATTTAAAACTTCCGAAGCCGTACCCACATTATAAAGGTGTAGAAACGCCGTGACCCCTTTCTTTGAGGTAATTCTGCACTATTCTATACCGTATTCACTATTCCCGGCTATAAATGCCACTTCCAGCGCTGCTGTGCAGAAGAAGAACAAGAAGAAAAAGGAATATACCGGAATCTGTCCCTGAGGCCCCTTTTCTTGAGGGAAATCTGCAAATATCTCGAGAACGATGTGAAATATGGGAAAATGTTAAAAGACCTTTTTTGTAGAACACTAAGTTTCCTACTATTTATGTTGCATGACATTTTTTGATCAGCTGCGTAGTTTTCGAGATATATCGAGATATTTAAAAGTTCCGAAGCCGTACCCCCAAGGACAGATTCCGGTATATTCCTTTTTCTTCTTGTACTTCTTCTGCACAGCAGCGCTGGAAGTGGCATTTATAGCCCGGAATAGTGAATACGGTATAGAACAGTGCAGAATTACCTCAAAGAAAGAGGTCACGGTATTTCTGCACCTTTATAATGTGGGTACGGCTTCGGAACTGTCAAATATCTCGATATATCTGGAAAACTGCGCAGCTGATCAAAAAATATCATGAAACATAAAGAGTAGGAAACTTAATTTTCTACAAAAAAGGCCGCTCAACATTTTGCCAGATTTCGCACCGTTTCCGAGATATTTGCATTTAACTTGTGGATACGGCTTCGGAACTTTTAAATATCTCGATATATCTCGGAAACTAAGCAGCTGATCAAAAAATGTCTTAGAACATGAATAGTAGGAGACTTATTACTGTATCGACATTAGATATGTAATATACATTTAATAACAATATAATTGATACTATATTTTCATCAGATATGTGATATACATTTATTAACAATATAATTGTTATTATATCTTCATCAAAAATGTAATATACATTTAATAACAATGTAATTGTTACTATATCTTCATTAGATATGTAATATTCATTTAATAACAAAGGTAGTCATTGTTACTACATCTACATGAAATATAATGTAATACACCTTTATTAGCAATGTCATTATTACTATACCTACATGTGATATTAATGTAACATACATATAATAACAACATTTAATAACAATGTCATTAATACTATATCCACATGAGATATAGTGGAATATACATTTAATAACACTGTCATTGTTACTATATATACTCGATATAATGTTATATACCCTTAATAACAATGTCATTGTTAATATATCTACATCAGAGGTGTAATATACATTTAATATCACAGTCATTATTACTATATCTACATGAGATATACTGTAATATGCGTTTAATAACAATGTTATTATTACTATACCTACATGAGCTATAATGTAATATACATTCCATAGCAATACAGTTGTTACTATATTTACATCAAGGATGTAATATACATTTAATATCAAAGTCTTTATTACTATATCGACATCAGAGATGTAATATACATTTAATATCAAAGTCATTATCATTATATCTACATGAAATATACTGTATTATACATTTAATATCAATGTCATTATTACTATACCCACATGAGATATAATGTAATATATATTAAATAACAGTGTCATTGTTACTATATCTACAAGATATAATGGAATGTACATATAATAACAATGTCATTGTTACTAAATATACATGAGATATAAGGTACTATACATCTACTGAAGATGTAATTGTTACTATATCCACATGAGATATAATGTTATATATATATAATAACAATGTCATTGTTACTATATATACATGAAATATAATGGAATATACATTTAATAACAATGTCATTATTACTCTACCGACATGAGATATAATGTAATATATATTTAAAACAATGTCATTGTTACTATATCTACATGATATAATGGAATATACATGTAATAACACTGTCATTGTTACTATATATACATGAGATATAATGTAATATAAATTTAATAGCAATACAGTTGTTACTATATCTACATCAGAGATGTAATATATATTTAATATCAATGTCATTTTTAGTATATCTCCATGGGATATAATATACTATACATTTAATAACAATGTCATTGTTACTATATCTACATGAGATATAATGTAATATACATTTAATAACAATGTCATTGGTACTATATCTACATGAGATATAATATAATATACATTTAATAGCAATACAGTTGTTACTATATCTACATCAGAGATGTTATATATATTTAATATCAATGTCATTAGTAGTATATATCCGTGGGATATAATATAATATACATTTAATAACAATGTCATTATTACTATACCCACATGAGATATAATGTAATATATACTTAATAACAGTGTCATTGTTGCTATATCTACATGATATAATGGAATGTACATATAATAACAATGTCATTGTTACTATATATACATGAGATATAAGGTACTATACATTTAATGAAGATGTAATTGTTACTATATCCACATGAGATATAATGTAATATATATATAATAACAATGTCATTGTTACTATATCTACATGATATAATGGAATATACATGTAATAACACTGTCATTGTTACTATATATACATGAGATATAATGTACTATACATTTAATGAAGATGTCATTGTCACTATATCCACATGAGATATAATGTAATATATATATAATAACAATGTCATTGTTACTATATCTACATGATATAATGTAATATACACTTAATAACAATGTCATTGTTACTATATCTACATGAGATATAATGTAATATACGTTTAATAACAATGTCATTGTTACTATATCTACATGAGATATAATGTAATATACATGTAATAACAATGTCATTATTTCTATGTCTACATGAGATGTAATGTAGTATACATTTAATAACAATATAATTGTTACTATATCTAGATTAGATATGTAATATACATTTAATAGCAATGTCATTGTTACTATATCTACATGAGATAGAAAGTAATATACATTTTATAACAATGTCATTGTTGTTGTAACAAAGCAAAGGCAGGCCGGCACTGTGTTTATATTAATATATATATATATATTTATTATGTATTAGTATGGATCATATAAGTGAACACATAATTATAATAAAAGTTTAATGAATGAAAAAACCCATGTCTTACTTTTAGCGCGCACATAGTAGTAGAAGAAAAAGAACAAAAATTCCCTAGTTGGTAACTAGGGGTCGATTACCATCTACAACACTCTCCCTTAATCGCATCCCTCTCACATACTTATACATTACTCTTAAAATCTATACGTATAACTAATTTTAATTTTTATTTATGACACCAGAACATTTCTATGTTGTGCAAACTTATTCATACACAGCGTCTTTGTAAAAATATCCGCAGGTTGTTTCGCTGTTTCACAATATCTTGTCTCAATCTTATTCTCTGTAATTTTTTCTGTTACAAAATGATACCTAACATCTATGTGTTTTGATCTTTTATTATATATTCCATTTCTCGCCAATTGAATCGCACTTTGATTGTCCACGTGTAGTTCTATCGATAGTTCTGTCCCTTATAATTCCTCAACTATATATTTTATGTATAACAACTCTTTGCAACAATCTGATATGGCTATAAACTTAGCTTCAGTGGTGGATAATGCCACAACTGGTTGTTTCTTGGAACACCAACTTACAGGTCCTCCACAAAATTTAATCACATATCCAGTGGTGCTCTTTCTCGTTTCCGAATCACCCGCATAGTCCGCATCACAGTAGGCGATCAATTTATTATTTTCATCAGTGGGCGAATACGTTATTCCCATGCCTTTTGTACCCTGCAAATATCTGAATGCTGTTTTAACATTAATTATGTCCTTGTTAGATGGTTTTTCTATACGCCTACTATTATAGTTCACTGCATAACTTAAATCAGGTCTTGTTTTATTTGCTAACAATAAGTATAAAAGACTTCCTATTGCTTCTCTAAACTTAAAAAATCTTCCTTTATTCTCTGGTATCTCTGGTTCATTTGCCTGCATTGGTGTACTTACTGGTTTCGCATTTGCCATCCCATAAGTTTGTAATATCTTCTTTGTATATGTATTTTGTGTAATTTTTATTCCCATCTCACTTCTTTGTATTTCTATACCTAAAAAAATCTTTGGCTCTTCTTCAGTCTTCATCTCAAATTCATGAGATAGTTGCTCTAGTATGTCTCTAATGTCTCTTGAATCTTCTCCTATTACAACCCCATCATCTACGTAGATTGCTAATATTAATGTACTTTTTTCTTTTTTGAATAAACATCTTTCTCCACTTAACTGTTTAAGTCCTTTTCTTTTTAATATCTCTGTGAATTTCTTATTCCATTGTACAGATGCTTGCTTCAACCCATATAGAGCTTTTTTTAATTTACAGGTTTTTCCTGTTTCTTCTTTATAGCCCTCAGGTAAGTACATGTAAATGTCTTCTTGGAGTTCCCCATGCAAAAATGCAGTCTTTACATCGAACTTTGTAATATGATAATTTCTTGACGCTGCTATCGACATCAGTACTCTCAACGAATTATTATTAACTACTGGACTATATATATTTTCATAATCAAAACTTTCCTTTTCTTGCTCACATCCTCTTACGACTAGTCGAGCCTTGTATCGTCCATCCTCTTTGATTGTAAAAACCCACTTACTAGTTAAAATCCTTTTTCCATTTGCTTCTTTCATGTTTACCAGTTCCCATGTTTCATTTTCCTTTAATGACTTCTTTTCTTCCTCTATGGCTTTCAACTGTCACGTAGACAGACCGTTTTTATCAAACGTGTCTCCTTTCAAATAAGCTTAAACATCTGGAAAGGAAAACTCTCGGGCAAACCGACCATTTACTCTCGTAATAAACAGAAGGCCCACCGATAGCAGAACCAAACACTTGGGAAAGCAATGGGTCCGCCGTAATCAAATAGCAGATGCAACCACTCTAAACTGTCGCAGAGGCAGGTGGACCCAGCCTGATCACTCGAATAGTAACCAGACCACCCTTCTTAATTAGTATATAAACCCGTTCGTACCAACGATCGGGGGCAGTACCAGAGTTCATCTCGTGTCGAGCACGTCGTGTACGGTAGTGAGTTGGTTACTATTAGTGAGATCGGGTTGAAGTCCCCTTCGAGCAACATTCACCTTATAGAATCCGCGAGTCGTGTTTCTATTTGGCATTACAATCAACCACACACAACACCCCCGCATTGCCAGTGCGTGAACACCGAGCATAGTGGAAATAGGTAATATATCACATTATACACCTATATTCGCGACAACAACATCTGTAATAGACCAAGATTGTAGAATATATACATTGCTGTGTCAAACCCACATTAGCATTCTCCTTTAAACCCAGTGAAACCTTGTGACAGTTCCTACCACAATACAATCTTACCGCTCGGGTTGTATTGATAATAAAATAAGTTACGCGGCCGCCAATCAGAAAGCCTCTGATAGCCACGCGCGCTGCCAAGCCGTCGGCCACGTAACACAACCATTTTTCCTTTTCTTCACCGCTTGTGACTTCTTTGTACGAGTATGTTGCCATGACATAGTCATTATATTTTCCCGGAAGTTTCCTATTTCTTTTTGGCCTCCCTGAGTCTTCCTCAGTTTCTGATTTCTCTTCTTGAACTGCATCTTCTTCTTGTATTATATTATTTTCTTCCATTTCAATCAATGCATCCTCATATATCTCTTCTTCATCTTCTTTTTCCTGTCCTTTCTCTTTTTCATCATCCTTTCTTTGTTCAATGCTAGTACCAAGAATTTTGATTCGTCTATCTTCAATAGTATCATCTGTATGGTGTTTTTCAAAAATTACATCTCTTGATAACACAATTTTTCTTTTTCTTTCATCCCATAGACGATATGAATTCGGTCCATATCCCACGAATCTATACTCTTCACTTCTTCTTTCTAATTTTTTTAGATTTCCTAACTTCTTTGCATATGCAATATTGCCAAAAATTTGCAGATTCTCTAAGTTTGGTTTTCTTCCATTCCACATCTCGTAACTTGTTTTAGATATTGGTTTCACAGGGCTTTTATTCTGTAGATAGGCTGCAACATATATCGCTTCTCCCCACATTTCCTTTTTAAGTTCACTTTCAAACAATAAAGCTCGTGCTTTGTCCAGTAAGGTACGATTCAGGTGTTCTGCCTTCCCATTTAGTTGAGGTGTATATGGTGTTGTATAATCCAACTGTATTCCTCTACA
This sequence comes from Osmia lignaria lignaria, assembly GCF_051020975.1. Taxonomy (NCBI): domain Eukaryota; kingdom Metazoa; phylum Arthropoda; class Insecta; order Hymenoptera; family Megachilidae; genus Osmia; species Osmia lignaria. The sequence continues at coordinate 178,701 of NC_135037.1, read as the reverse complement.
TCTACACCAGTCCTTTATTTCTCCACTTGTATACTCTCCTCCATTATCAAATTTCAGCTTATGTATTCTTAAATTCCATTTTGCTTCAGCTGCTAAAACGTATTCCTTTAATTTCTCTAATACATCACCTTTTGAGTCTAACAAGTATACTACCACATAATTTGTATAGTCATCCAAAACAGTCATAAAATATTTCTTTTTGTTCCAATTTACTGGTTCCACTGGGCCGCATACATCTGTGTGTATCAATTCAAGTGGTCTTCTTGCCCGCGTTCTAAATTCTCCAAAAGGCATCCTTGAATGTTTTGCTTCGATGCATACCTTACATGTTTTATCTTCTACATATAATTCTTCATCTTCCAAATTTATTCCATTTGCCATTTCTAGTAATTTCTTCATGTTCCCATAACTTAAATGACCCAATTTCTTATGCCATTCTTGTCAATTTTTCTGCTGATCTACTAAAAATTTTTCTGCTGATCTACTAAAAATAGTATAATCCATTTTGACTCCTTTGTCCTCTAAGAATTTCTTTTCCATTCTTGCATACTATCACGTTGTCTTTCTTAAATAAAACCTCTCCTTCTTTCTGAGTTATTGCATTGACTGATAGCAAATTTTGTCTCAGTTCAGGCACTAAGAAAACATCTTGCAGTTCACAATTTCCTAAATCTACTTTTCCTTTAGCAATAGCTTTCATTGATACATTTTTCTTTGCAGAACCAACTTCCATTTGAATTTCTTTGCACTCTCTTAAATAGCATTGGTCATTTATCATATGGCTGGTCGTACCCGAATCCAAAATCCAACATCTGGTATCACAATTTGCTGTTAAAAAACTCACTTTCTCATGTTCCTCCTTATCCTGTTTCATATATCTTGTTCCTCTCTGATTTTGTTGTTTGCTAAAACAATCTTTCTCCAAATGGTTCCTTCTTCAACATAACCTACAAGGTGAATACACCACTCGATGTTCATCCCTTTTATTTCTACAATATTTGGCAACATGTCCTGTTTTGTTGCATATATAGCATTTCAATTCTCTCCCTTTCTTCCAGTCTTCCCTTGTACCTACTCTACATGTATTTGCCAAATGCCTCGAGGAATTGCACTTAAAACATCTTTTCTCCGTAGCTTTAAATGCTACCGCATCTTCATGAACATGAATACTTTTTGCTTCTTCCATTAACAATCTGGCTGTAAGATTGTCAATTGTTTTCTCTTCTCTTGTAGTCGATTCCCATGCGCTAACAAAAACCCTATATTTCTCTGGCAACGTAGTCAAAATTTTCATCATTAGCATTTTCTCTTCTATATGACAACCTAAGCTCTGTAGCTTGAATACAATATTTTTAAGGTGAGCAATGTGCGAGGCCATATCGCAGTCAGTCTTATACTTATACGTAAATAGTTCTTCCATTAGCGCACACTTCCTCTGTTCACTATCTCTTTCATATATCATATTTAATTTGTTTCACATATCTTTACTTGTAGCACACTGTGTTATATGTTTTAATGGCTGGTCCTCTATGATCGATACTATCAAATTTTGTATTCTAGCATCTGCTTTCATCCATTCTTCCAATTCTTCTTTATTTACAGGTGGATTACTCAATATATGTTGATACAGGCCCTTTGATCTCAAGACCATGCTCAAACAAAATTTCCGAATCTGGAATTCATCTGCATCCTTTAATTTTCCAATACTTCCTAGATCTTCTATTATATTTTGTGTACCAGCCATCTTTCTAAATTAATTTTTTCTTTTATTTATACAAACAATTTCTACTTTATTTAACTATTTATAAAAAAACTATATTTATCTTATACTACACATTAGGCTGCATGTGCCTGGGCCCATAACCTGTTGTAATAAAGCAAAGGCAGGCCGGCATTGTGTTTATATTAATATATATATATATTTATTATGTATTAGTATGAATCATATAAGTGAATAAAGAACAAATACATTATATACTACTTAATGAACACATAATTATAATAAAAGATTAATGAATGAAAAAACCCATGTCTTACTTTTAGCGCGCACATAGTAGTAGAAGAAAAAGAACAAAAATTCCCTAGTCGGTAACTAGGGGATCGATTACCATCTACAACAATTGCTACTATATCTAGATGAGATATGTAATATACATTTCATAACAATGTCATTGTTACTATATCTACATCAGATATGTCATATACATTTAATAACATAGTCATTCTTACTATATCTACATGAGATATTATGTAATACATATTTAATAAGGATATCATTATTAGCATATCTACATTACATATATAATATATATTTAATAACAATGTCATTATTACTATATCTACATGGGATATAATGTAATATACATTTAATAACAATATAATTGTTACTGTACCTAGATTAGAAATGTAATATACATTTAATAACAATGTCATTGTTACTATATCTACATGAGATGTAATGTAATATACATTTAATGACAATATATGATAAGAGACCTGTTTTGTAGGAAATTAAGCTTCTTACTATTTACGTTCTATAACATTTTTTGATCAGATGTGTAGTTTTCGAGATATATCGAGATATTTAAAAGTACCGAAGCCGCACCAACATAATAAAGATACAGAAACATCGTGGCCCCTTTCTTTGAGATAACTCTGCACTATTCCGAGCTGCAAATGCCACTTCCAGCTTAGCTGTGCAGAAGAAGAACAACAAGAAGAAGAAATATCTCGAAATAAGTCCGTGAGGCCCCTTTCCTTGAGCTAAATCTGCAAATATCTCGGGAACGATGCGAGCTATGGCAAAATGGTAAGAGACCTTTTTTCTACGAAATTAAGCTTTCTACTATTTTTGTTCTATGAAATTTTTTGATCAGATGTGTAGTTTTCGAGATATATTGAGGTATTTAAAAGTTCCGAAGCCGCACCAACATAATAAAGATACAGAAACACCGTAGCCCCTTTCTTTGAGATTACTCTGCACGATTCCGAGCTGCAAATGCCACTTCCAACTTAGCTGTGCAGAAGAAGAACAACAAGAAGAAGAAACATCTCGGAATATGTCCGTGAGATTAATTCCCCCGATCAATGTACATTTAATAACAATATCATTGGTACTATATCTACATTCGATATAATGTGATATACTGATTCATTCCCACAGATCAATGTACATTTAATAACAATATCATTGGTACTATATCTACATTTCCGTGCGGGGTTTCCAGTCCTCCATCGGACGCGTCCCCGGGTGGCGGATAGGGGAATGCTCGGCAGATATGCAGGGTAGTTGGGAAATAAAATACCGACCGCGGACCAAAACTGGAACGTGAAATCCAGAACGCGTCTGTTCCCGTATCGGGCGGCGTTCTGGTCGGCGTCTGTTCCCCATGTTAGGGGCGGCCGTTTTTCTTGAAGGGTCAGGAGGCGTAGCGGGTACGGTGACACTGCCCGAAAGGGATGTGTGGATGATTCGCGCAGCGCGCGTCTCCTGGTGGCTCCCGGCGTCAACGCGCCGCTCCCAAGGGGATACCAGGGTGCCGATGAAGGGTGATGGTGCACGGTAGAGGGCGGATGTGACATTCCCGTCTCTATGCCACAAGCGGTCGCAGTCATGGGGGTAGCTGCGGTCGTGATCACCCCCCCACACCCAGAGGCAACCGCGTTCGGAGACGGCCTGGTATTCTGGAGTATCAACGACGACTTAATGGAGAATACAAACAACACAACCCGTGTAGAAGGGAGACAATTACGTTCTCGACCAAAGAAAGATCTCGATGAGATCTTGACCGTTGAGGAGCAAGCGAGGGTTTTCGACGGCGAGACCCTTGCCACCGAGGCGTCTGCATTCACGCCACGTCGGAGCCTAGCGCGGAGTCCTCTGCGAACCGACAGCAGATCCTCGCCGGTTGCCGCTGAGAGCACTCCTGTTCAGATACAGGAGAGGGCGACGGACATGGTGCAGGCCCAACAGCCTGCTCCGAAGCCTACTTCCCTTTCGGCAGAGGCACAGCCACTAGGGGCACTGCTGCAACAACTCCGCAGCCTAGTCGCGGAGATGACCGCAGCCACAGCCAAGCATCGCAACATTGCTGTGGCGATCAAAAACGGTCTACCGCGGCTAGTGGAGATTGTGGACGCCATCGAAGCGGCCCAGTCCGCACAGGCGACCCTGGAAGCGGGCGGCCGTAAACGGGCGCGGGAGGAGGCGACTAGCCCCGCGTCCCAGCCATCCCCAGCCGAAAAGAGGGTGAAGGATGGCGCGGAGGGGTGGAACGTCGTGGCTCGGAGGAAGCCGATGGCGCCGAAACCCGCCGCTCTTCCAACGACGGCCGCCTCAGCCGCGGCAAAACAGCCGCCTTCTGCCTCCTCTGAGGCAGGAAAACGGAAGAAGAAGAGGAGGCCGAGGCGGCGTCGGCGCGCAGCTGCACTGGCGGTAAAGCCGGCCGAGGGCACCAGCTACGCCGATGTAGTGGCGAAGTTGCGCGCCACGGTAAAACCGGAGGCAGCCGGGGTGGAAATTAAGGCCATCCGGCAGACTAGGAGCGGCGAAGTACTCCTCGAGCTCGCAGGCGCGGCAAACCCCGAGCAGAAGGCCTCGTTTAGCGAGGCCTTGAAGGATGCCCTGGGCAAGGCGGGATCCGTCCGACGGATGGAGCCCAAAGAGACAATCGAGCTGAGGGACCTCGACTGCCTCACCACAGCTGGTGAGGTGGAAGAGGCCCTCAGGGCAGAATTGGGCGACTCCGCCGAAGTCATTCGGGTCCATGTAACAAAGGAGAACGCCCGGGGCCAAAAGCTCGCGGTAGTCGAGCTCGAGGAGCGGGCGGCGGCCAGACTCCTGGACTGCGGTCGACTAAGAGTCGGGATGGTTACATCCCGACCCAGAAAGAGGACCACAGTCCTGAGGTGCTTCAGGTGCCTGGGCTACGGGCACCTGGCACGTGGCTGTAGAGGCCCCGATCGGCAGAATAATTGCTACCGATGCGGGGACAAGGGGCATGCGGCCAATGGCTGTCAGAAGACCCCGTGGTGTGCTGTCTGCGCTGACCACGGTCTCAAAGGCGCAGACCTGCAGCACGTTTTAGGGTCCGGCGCCTGCAAGACGTACCGCGACGCCTTAGCCGAAGCCAGGAAGCGTAATGGCTAAGGTGCTCCAGGGCAACCTTAACCGGAGCCGAGTCGCGGACGCCCTTCTCGAGCAGCTGCGGCGAGAGCAGCAGATCGATATTCTCCTGCTCAGTGAACCGTACCGTGCTCGAGAAGGAACAATGTGGTTCGCCGACACGTTGGGAACCGCTGCGATCTGGATCCCGGATCCCTCCAAATTCCGGGTACAGACGCACGGGGCAGACGCCGGATTTGTCTGGGTAAGGGGAGAGGGGGTGACGCTGGTAAGCGTGTACCTCTCCCCTAACGACCGCATCGCGGATTTCCGCGAGAAGATTGAAGCCCTAGAAGACACCATCCTGGAAATGGAGGGCGGATGTGTTGTCGGGGGGGACTTCAACGCGAAAGCGGTCGAGTGGGGAATGCCCAGACCGGACACCAGGGGAAGGCTGGTCGTCGAACTGGCGGCCCGCCGGAATCTGGAGATCCTCAACCGAGGGTCGTCCACGACCTTCCGGAGGTTTGGTTATCAGGAGACCATCATCGACATCACGATGGCTTCTGAGGATGTCGCCCCCTGTGTCGATGACTGGAGAGTCATTGAGGACTACACGGGGAGTGACCACCAGTATGTGGTTTTCCGGATAGCCGGGAAAAGAAGTCGGAGCAAGGTTCCATCCCCTGTTCGAGGGTGGAACCTCCAAACGCTCCAGAAGGAGGTCTTCGAAGAGGCCCTCCAAGTCGGGATGCAGAACATTTTGCAGCCCGACGGAGGGCCGTGGACCCGGCTATCGCTGGAGCGGTTCGTCGACGCAAACATGGACGCCATCCATAAAGCATGCGACGCGTCGATGAGCCGCGGAAAGCCACGCAGTGCCAGACGGCCTGCCTACTGGTGGTCGAGCGATATCGCCGACCTCCGGAGGGACTGCCATCGTCTGCGGAGAGCAGCCCAGCGTGCGAGGCGCACCACCGACGGAGAGGCCCTGTGGGAATCCTACAGGGCCAAGCGCCGCGAGTTCCGCCACGCTATTCGTGTGAACCAGCGGCGCTGCTGGGAGGACCTTCGAGAGGAGGTCAACCGAGATCCGTGGGGTCTAGGGTACCGTATTGTGCGTCGCAAGATCGGTGCCCAAAACGGTCCCGCGGTGTTACCCGCAGACGAGGCATCGGCGATCGTGGACGCCCTCTTTCCGGACCACCCGCCAAGAGTGCGACAGCCAACTGGGCTGCAGGTGGAGGAGTTCCCCCCCTTCACCATGCAGGAGATGCAAGATGCAGCTCGGACCTTCCGCAACAGGAAAGCCCCGGGCCCAGACGGCATCCCGGCAGAGGTCGTGAAGCTGGCAGTTCAGCTTCAACCACGACCGATGCTGGAAATGCTAAACGCATGTCTGGGGTCCGGCATTTGGCCGACCCGATGGAAAGTGCAGCGCCTTGCGCTAATCAACAAGGGGAAGGGGCAGCTAACCGGTCCGTCCGCATACCGCCCTATATGTATGCTGGACACGGCCGGTAAGCTGCTGGAAAAAATGATCAGGCCCCGCCTCCTAGAAGCTTTCCGGGAAGCGGGCGATCTATCGGATCGGCAATACGGCTTTAGACGCGGAAGGTCCACAGTTGACGCCGTACGGGTGGTCCTGGATGCCGCCGATAAGGCGGAGTCCGGCAACCGGCACAGCTGGCATGTCGTCCTCGTAGCCACGCTCGACGTCAGGAACGCCTTCAACTCGGCGAGTTGGGCGGGGATACTCGCGGCCCTGAAGAACAGCTTCCAGGTGCCGGAATATCTCCTCCGTATGATAGAGAATTACTTCTCCGACCGTGTCTTGGTCTACGACACGGTCGAGGGGAGACGGAGGAGAAAAGTCTCTGCAGGAGTGGCCCAGGGGTCCATCTTAGGACCGGACTTCTGGAACGCGTTCTACGACGCCATCCTGCGGATCGAGTTTCCCAGTGAGGCGTTCCTGGTGGGCTACGCGGACGACATAGCGGTAGTTATTGTCGCCCGCGACACGGAGTGCGCACAGTTCGGCCTTAATCAGGTCATGAGGCGGATCGAGAGGTGGATGAATGACGCGGGTCTTCGGTTAGCTACGGAGAAGACCGAGCTCGTCGTCCTGTCAAGGCGAAGGATCCCCACAGAGATACCTTTCAAGGTGGGGACCCACACCATCATCGCCAAGGCCGCCGTTAGGTACCTGGGGGTCCTGCTTGACAGCAAGCGGACCTTCTGGGCACAGATACGGCAGTCGGCCGACAGGGCGGCAGCAACCGCGTCGTCCCTCGCCCGCCTCATGGCGAACATCGGAGGCCCAAGGCCGGCGAAGCGGAGGCTGCTCATGACCTCCGTAGAGTCCGTCCTGCTGTACGGCGCGGAGATCTGGGCTGGAGCCCTCCGCTTCGAAAAGTACCGTCGGAGATTAACGGCGGTTCAAAGGAGGTGCGCGCTTCGGGTAGCCTGTTCCTACAGAACTGTCGCGGAGCCAGCTGTGTTGGTGATAGCTGGAATGTTGCCCATAGACCTGCTCGCCCACGAGCGCAAGCAGGTTTATGAGGCGAAGAGGAGCGGCCAGGACACGGCCGACGCGAAGAGGGTGGCTCGAGAGGCCACCCTGCATCGCTGGCAGCAGCGTTGGACTGAAGAGGCACGGGGGCGCTGGACGGCTAGGCTAATTCCAAGCATCGCCCCCTGGTTGAATAGGACGCACGGCGAGGTGGACTACTACCTTACCCAATTCCTGAGCGGGCACGGATATTTCCGTGCGTATCTGTTTAGGATGGGTAAGGCCACCTCGCCAGTGTGCGGTTATGGCTGCCAGGATGCAGGGGATAGTGCCCAGCACACCCTCTTCCAATGCGGACGCTGGGCGGCCGAGAGGAATGCCCTCCAACAGGAGGTTGGCCCCGTCACCCCCGACAACATCGTGGGGGTGATGCTGCAGACATTGCAGACCTGGAGCGCCGTTGCCAATTATGTGCGACGGTTGCTCCAGCAGAAGAAGCAGGAGGAGAGTCGGTGGAATCCCCTAAACCCAGTGTAGGCGATGCCACCGACAAGTTGAAGTAGCTCCTCACGGGCCACCTTCTGTTGTGAGGACATTCGAAGAGCAGCGGGTGTGAACACGCGCAGCAGGCGACTCCCCCCCGAAGTAATGTGATGAACAGTTCCGGGGGGGACTAAAGTCGCATAAAGGGTTTGCGGTTTTTTAGTGGGTAGGAATCCCACATACCCCGGGGCACGTGGTCCGCACCGGGGATCTTGAAGACCGGAAGATTTTTCCGCAGTTTTCCTTCACCAAAACAAAAAAAAAAAAAAAAAAACTATATCTACATTCGATATAATGTAATATAATGATTCATTCCCACAGATCAATGTACATTTAATAACAATATCATTAGTCCTATATCTACATATGATATAATGTAATAAACTGATTCATTCCCACATATCAATGTACATTTAATAACAATATCATTGGTACTATATCTACATTCGATATAATGTAATATACTGATTCATTCCCACATATCAATGTACATTTAATAACAATATGATTAGTACTATATCTACATTCGATAAAATGTAATATACTGATTACTTCTCACAGATCAATGTACATTTAATAACAATATCGTTAGTACTATATCGACATACGATATAATGTAATATGCTGATTCCTTCCCACAGATCAATATACATTTAACAACAATATCATTAGTACTATATCTACATTCGATATAATGTAATATATTGATTCATTTACACAGATCAATGTACATTTAATAACAATATCATTAGCACTATATCTATATTCGATATAATGTATTATACTGATTCATTCCCACAGATCAATGTACATTTAATAACAATATCATTATTATCATATCTACATTACGTATAATGTAATATACTGATTCCTTCCCAGAGATCAATGTTCAGTTAATTACAAAATCATTGGTACTATATCTACATTCGATATAATGTAATATACTGATTCATTCCCACAGATCAATGTACATTTAATAACAATATCGTCGGTACTATATCTACGTTCGATATAATGTAATATAACGAATCATTCCCACAGATCGATGTACATTTAATAACAATATAATTAGTACTATATCTACATTAGATATAATGTAATATGCAGATTCCTTCCCGCAGATCAATGTACATTTCATAACAATATCATTATTACAATATCTAGATTAGTTATAATGTGATATACAGATTCATTCTCACAAATCAATGTACATTTAATAAAAATATCATTAGTACTGTATCTAGATTCGATATAATGTAATATATTGAGTCATTCCCACAGATCAATGTACATTTAATAACAATATCATTATTACCATATCTACATTAGATATAATGTAATATGCTGATTCCTTCCCACAGATCAATGTACATTTAATAACAATATCATTAATACTATATCTACATTAGACAAAATGTCATATAGTGATACATTCCAACAGATCATTAGCACTATATCTACATTCGATATAATGTAATATACTGATTGATTCCCACAGATCAATGTACACTTAATAACAATATAATTATTATTATATCTACATTAGATATAATGTCACAAAATGTTACATTCCAACAGATCAATGTACCTACATTTAGTACCAATGTCATTATTACCATATCTACATTAGATATAATGTAATATACTGATTACTTCCCACAGATCAATGCAGCTTTAATAGCAATATCAGTGGTACTATATCTACATTCGGTATAATGTAATATACTGATTCATTCCCACAGATCAATGCACATTTAATAACAATATCATTAATACTATGTCTACATGAGATATAATGTAATACACATTTAATAACAATGTAATTGTAAGTATATCTACATCAAATATGTAATATACATTAATAAGCAATGTCGTTATTACTAAATGTACATTAGATAAAGTGTAATATACATTTAATATCAATATAATTGTTACTATATGTACATGAGATATAATGTAATATACATTTAATAACAATGTCATTATTACTATATGTACATGAAATATAATGTAATATACATTACTAAGCAATGTCATTAATACTATGTCTACATGAGATATAATGTAATATATATTTAATTACAATATAATTGTTACTGTATCTACATCAAATATGTAATATACATTAATAAGCAATGTCATTATTACTATATGTACATGAGATATAATGTAATATACATCAATAAGCAATGTCATTGTTATTAGATGTACATGAGATATAATGTAATCTACATTTAGTAGCAATGTCATTGTTTTAGCGATATCAGCCGAATACACGTATTTAAAATGTCGCTATTGTAAAATGACCGCCGGTAGGTCAGTCTGGAGTTTCGGACCGGCGAGCAAGTGGTCGTTCAAGGATAATCCATTCGAGGTCAGACTAGATGCGTTGAAAACGACGCGTAAATGAGTGGTGGCGCTCCCTTCGCGGATAACGGGATGGTGAGGTATGTAAACCCGTTGAGTGGACGACTCGACGGAATCCCGCGCACGCTGCATATGGCCGAGGTCTTCATATTCGTTTAGAAAATCCCGATACTCGTACTCAAGCTGCGGTTGTGATTTAAATTTGCGATCTAGCGACAGAAGCATTTTTTCTGCTACGAAGCGCGATTGGCCTAACTCGAGCGGGGGAGGTTGTTTGAATGGGAGGCGCACAATGTAACGGCCATCGGGAGCGCGCGAGTGAGTCGTCAGGAAATGCTCCTCACATTGTTGTTCGTGTGCAGTGAGCATCGCCTGCCGAGGGAGCTCTTCTATTTCCCAAAATCGCCGGAGTTCGTCGGCCAGCGATGCGGATTGCATGCAGTGAAGGGCGGACACTCTAGGAATTGCAAGACGCGAAGGAGACTCATCGGAGAAGGAGCCCCTCTCGAGAGGCGGGGCTCCGAAGGGTCCCGAGATGATCCATCCGAAAATGGAATTTTGTGCCATCGGGTGTCCGCTCCGGCCTTTCCGAACTCCGTCGAGAATCAGGTTACTGAAGAGCTCCGCACCGAGTATGACGTCGATTTGGTGAGAACTAGTGGGCCGTGGGTCTGCCCACGAGAGGTCTTCGAGATGAGTGAGTGAGGCAACATCTGACATTTGTTGCGGAGGGTAAGCCGTAAGAGATGGCAGGATCAACGCCGTCGTTGAAAGAGAAACGTTGGACTGGTGGCGAGAAGAAACGGTAATGGACGCAGCGTGCCGCACAGTACCGATTTGCACGTCCCCTACTGCTGAGATGGTCATAGGCATCGCGATACGTTTAACGCGCAAATCTTGAGCTAAGCGTTCGGTCATGAAAGAAACTTCGAATCCTTGGTCAAGTAACGCTCTCACCGTCGCGAAGCGGCCTGACGGGGCACCGACTTTGATCCACGCAGTAGCTAGCAATACGCGCGCGGCGACGGGGCTCGTGGCAGCGAAGAGCGACGTCACCTCTTTTTCCGGGGTATTTACTAGGTCAGCTGGGATGCTGGAGCACGCGGCGCTGGCGGGAGAGGAACACGCGTTCGAATCGTCGTGCAAAGATGTGTGGTGTTTACTTTGGCAAAACCGACAAACGAATTGACTGCGGCAAGCGGGCACAGCGTGGCCTTGGGACACACAATTGAAGCACCGTTTGAAATTTCAAACAATGTCTCGACGCTGACTAGGGCTTTTCGCTAAATACACGGCGCACGCATGTAGATAATGACGCGACTGACACAAGGGGCACGCAGATGGGCCTTTAGAGGTCGGAGCCGCGACATGGACATGGCGAGACGGAACCGGGGGAGGCGTAGTCGTTTTCGTGGTTGACGAGTCGGACGCGAGCTCTTCAAGAGCGCGAATGCTACTCGATACAAATTTGCGTAGGTCGTCGTACGTAGGGGGATCGTCCTGATTATAATTGGCGAGAGTCCACGCTTTTAAGGTAGCAGAGTCTAATTTGTGAGCTACTAGATGAATAAGCATGTCATTCCACAATTCGGCCGGCGAGCGGCCCAAATTTTTTAGAGAAGCAACCGCAACAGTAAATCGATCAATTAACGTCTGCAGTTCGGTCGCGGACTCTCGCTTGACCGCGGATAACGTAATTAGCGTGGAAAGGTGCGAACTGATTAAGCAAGTTTCAAACTATCGGCGGTGACCGGAAGGTCGCGCATCGCGTCGAGGGCGCGGCCTGTGAGCGAAGAGATTAAAAAATGCATGCGCTCAAAATCATTGAGTTCGGCGTTCGCGAGAATCAGCGCAGTGAAACGGTCTCGAAATGGTTCCCATTCGTCGTAATCGCCGTCGAAAGGAGGCAACTTAATCGGTGGGAGGTGCGATAGCGAAACGGCAGAGGTGGCCGGACTCGCATGTCCCGCATTTGATGGGGAGCTAAGATGTGGACTTACGGGTGGCTCCAATTCCTTCAAACAGTCGACCATGAAGTCCTTGGCTGTTAAAAAGGCGTCCTCCACGTTCTCGAAGGCATCCTCGGTGAAGTAGGTCAGGTTGGCCTTCAGCGGGCCGTCAGCGAGGTGCTTCCGCCAGCACCCGCGTTAATCGGCGGATCAGGCATATTGCAAATGTTCGTAATTCAAATTCAAAAATATAAATCAGAGATATACACAAAAATATTAATCAGAAAAAATATACACAAATAATATTCAAAATTCGGTAACACACCGTATTCAATACGAAAATGTACGATAATTGTTCGTTCTAGATTATCGAAATAGAATAATCAATTGATAATTAACTCAATGTGCTCAGAATAGATTAACAGAAACACAAAAATAAATAACAAACAAGAAAAATAAATAGGAACAAATAGATAAATAACGAAAATGAATAACAGAAAACAAAATTAATAGAAATAAATAAATTAAATAAGAAATAAATATAACAAAATAATAAATATAACAATTAAATAGGTAGTTAACAAAATTGATTGTGAGCAAGAAATTTAATCTTGTTGGCGAACAATTATCGCAAAACACACAAAATATATAAACCATATAATAAGATACACAAAATAATCACAATTTGCAATAATATGATAATATACGACAAATGTGGCAAAAGGGGTGTCCAATATACGAAAATCCCGGTTTTTGCCTCAATTGCAAATCAAAGGTTCTAGTAAGAATTAATGGAAATCTTAAAGAAAATGCAATTTCCAACACAATTCTCAATGAGCGAGCACTGAAGTATCCCACCGCCGCCACCAAAAATTTGTTATTAATTATCTTATCTTTGGGCGATGAGAAAGGTATCGCTGCCACCAGTTCTGACCGCGTATGACCGGGAAGCGTCCTCTACGGTCAGAACAAAATTAAAAGACGGAAAATTAGATAGTGTTTATTTCTGTTGGGTTCTTCAGTGCTCTGGGTCCCATACGGGCCCCTCCTTGAAACCTTGTGTTGGGGTGCGTGGATTTGAAATGTAAAATGATAAGGAAATGATACGAAATGGAATTTGAAAGAAATGTTAATACAATTTAGTGTGCAAAAAGAAAGTAATTTTAATTCAAAATGATTAGTGAAGCTAACAGAAACTGAATTTGAAATAACTATTGTTTGATTCTATTTGAATACTGTTAATCACTGTTAAATGAATTCAATTTATAACAATACTGATCTGTACAAGGGTAAAGATGCTTAACCTATTGTTTGATATAATGAGATCGGAAAAAGATGTTTGACCTTTGGTTTACAATGAGAGCTTCTAGTATAATTATTAACCGTATTTGAAACGTGAAAGTTATATGTTTTAACGTAGGTCGACTGCCTCGACCGGATATAATAGAAAATTAAATTTTTAGGCGGTTTCTATCCGCAAGGTAACGACCTGAACGAAGAGACTCTTACAACTCCCGGAAGGGCTTTACAGATCGTCCCTGATAAAATATCTCGCAGTCGAAACAATCGTCACTCACACAAATTCGCAATGATTGAAAAGTTCGAAATATTAAAATAGCGAGAAGTAATATAATCGGTACCTGACTGTAGAAACGAGACGATCTAAAATGAAGAGACTCTTATAACCCGTAGGCTTACTAGATCGCCTGTTTTGCCGTGTCTAAATTGAATGTTAATGCCGTGCTCGACGAATTAGTACAGAACAGGCTTACCGTGAAACTGTAGAATGTAATGCAAGATAAAAATCGTTCTGTTGTTCGCTATTTGATCGTTGAAAAATCGCTGTTGTATCTGGAACACCAAGAAAGTTGAGAGATCGATGCCGCACTAACACTTGTCGCGCACCCGTTTGTCGTTTATTGCAAAATTAATTAGAAGAAACGCAAGACGATTACGATTTTTCGAAATAATATACTAAACGCGAGTGAATTTAATACGAAAATTACGCGAGCAAACAGATTAAAAGAAAGAGAAAAGATAGAAGTTTAATAGTGTGAAAAGAATTTAACGTGTGCGTCTCTGAGTTCTTGCCGCGTATTCAGAATTTCACTCTCGCGACACTCTGCCTAATTCGTAGGACTTGCCGCGCAGCTAAATTATAACGAAGTACAAACGACAACTCTATCTCTAGACGCACGGGCTCCCGTCACGACTTACTCGATTGTTCGACGAAGAGTGAACAGAATCGATCGCGATCCTAGCCGGAAGGGCCCGACGCGAGGACGATGTCCTGCGTGGGGACATTTCGGCAAATCACAGCGCGTAACGATGACGTCGCGTGCGTTTCTATTGGTCGAGCGCGCGTGCCAGCTAAATTCCTCTAGATCATGTTTTCTCTCTTTTTTGGTGTTCCCTCTCTGTCTAACGGCTTTTCGGTGTCGCTACGCCGTAGAATTTCTGGAATGTTCTATTTTCATCGATAATTCCAATGTTAGATATAAAATGATGCGATTATCAACTAATAATTTAAATCAGAACCATCAAACAATAATTTGCAAGTAATTGAATCATCCGTAGTACTGTTGCGTATTAATAATGAAACCGGTGGTCACGAGGTTTCTTAATTAACAGTTGGTTTGTCCATAATCATTTGTTCGCAGAGAAATCGATCAACAATATGAATTGCGCCGGTACGCTCGGTATAAGGCACTCGGTGTTCGATTGCAATTTTTAATAACGACAGTTTTCCATTATTAATCGAATATTCGGTATTACATTTGCGACGTAGTTGGCTCGAGAACGTTCTCGCCATTCGAAAATTACCGTTAGGTTTTCGGTTTCAGGCAAATTCTCGGAATTCGATACAAAGACTTTTATTGCCCCGTACGACCCTTTGCCTCTAAACAGTCCTCGAACGCTTGCTAACGTTTGCCTGCAAGGGTTCTTATTCCTCGCTCTCGCATTCATACAAATATTCAAGAAGCTAGATTGCTTTGCGTTCTTATTCCAGCAATCAATTCATACACGCGATCGGGTTAGGGACCGACTGGCGCCCACGCGTGAAAAAGAGGAGAGTATCGATATTAATTTCGGCAATAACGTAATCTTTGCGCTTTTGCGCAGTTAGCCTGAGGAGACCCCTACAATGCGAAGTACTGGCTAACCGCGCCGCGAACGGTGTTTATGATACCTCTCCGCGGTCGAAGCCGAGTTTTTCTATCACATGTTTCTGTTCCTACGCAGTTGAGCACGACGATAGTTTCAAGGAGGGGTTTCAACTAAGAAAAGAATTGAGAAGTATAAAAAGAGTGAAAGGATAGAAAAGACAAAAGTAGAATAATTATAAGCTCAAACTTTTCCCTGCGCATTTCCCACATGAAGAAGTCTCTCACAACCCGAAGGCTTGATGGGAAAGCACAGACTCAAGGAGAAATTAAAGAAAGGTGCAGAAGTAATTCGCCCTCCCCACGCCCCTTACACGAGGAGACTCCTATAACCCGAAGGCTTGATAAGGGAACGTGAGGCGGACAAATTCATAAAATTTTCCGGAAGTGACATTAGTACCTGTACATGAGATATAATGTAATATACATTTAATAACAATGTCATTATTACTATATCTACATGAGATATAATGTAATATACATTTAATAACAATGTCATTATTACTATACCTACATGAGATATAATGTAATATACATTTAATAACAATGTCATTATTATCATATCTATATGAGATGTAATGTAATATAAATTTAATAACAATGTCATTATTACTATCTCTACATAAGATATAATGTAATATACATTTAATAACAATATCATGATTAGTATATCTACATGAGATATAATGTAATATACATTTAATAACAATATAATTTGTTAGAATGAATGAAAGAATAGTTTTATTTAACATACAAAGCTTTATTCTATTCGTAGTAAGGCAAAATCTTAAGTGTTTAACCACGGCTTTTCTCTAGTAGGAACTGCACAGCGTGAAGTGTGCTGCACGCGCAACGTGCCGCCGATGTTCCTCTTTTATGAGGGAGGCAAAATATAAATCAAATAAAGTAAATATACTTAACATGCTTCCTTGCATTTATATTTTGATACGCTTTGTTACTCTCTTAACCCTAGCATCTCTCTGAACTTTATAAATTTAACTTTACATAATGATTTAGTGAAAGTATCGGCTATATTGTTTTCCGACTCAACTTTAATTACATCAATAAGACGCTTTTCATAATATTCATTTACGTAATGATACTGCACTTCTATATATTTTGATCTCTTGGAGAGATTTCCGCATTTTGCAATGGTCATAGCTCCCGAATTATCCTCATACATTTTCACGGGCCTGCCTACGCTAATCATAAATACATCTTTTAACATCTCACGCAGAAAATTCACATCACTTACAGCCTCAGAAAGCGCCACATATTCAACGAAAGTAGACGATTTTACTACCGAGGTTTGCTTATGCGACTTCCAATATATTGTATTGCCGAACAGTCTTATGACATATCCTGATGTGGATTTTCTGTCACAAACGTCTCCAGCCCAATCTGCGTCTACATAACAATCTATTATTTCAGAGTTTTCATCTTTGGTATAGGTCAGTTTCAATCCTTTTGTTAAGCATAAGTATTTTAAAACTCTAAGTGCATATTTACAATGTGTATTATCATAGCAACCCTGAAACCTACTTAGATAGTTTACACTAAATGCAATGTCAGGTCTAGTGCCTGTACTGATGTACAAAAGCTCCCGTATCAGGTTTCTATACTGAATACTTGAATCCATTACCTCGGCAGGTTCTAACTTAAGAACTGACTTCCATAGGAGTATGATAGAGTTTTGCATTTTCTAAACTATATTTCTTCACCAATGACTCGATATACCTTGTTTGGCTTAACATCATTATATTATTCCTTGAATCATATTCAATATCAATTCCTACATAACTGCTCACTTTACCCATGTCCTTCATTTTAAAGCGTCTTGATAGTCTCTCTTTAATTTCACAGATTATTCTTTGGTTTTTACCACATATTAACATGTCATCGACAAACAGCAGAATACAAATAAGCTCGTTATCTTCGCGGTTAACACATGGGCAATAGTCGCTGTTGCACCTTTTAAATTTTAATTCTTCCATGAAACTATTGAAACACTCATACCAAGCTCTAGGGCTTTCTCTTAGACCATACAAAGCTTTTAACAGCTTACAAACTCTGTTTGTGCCATCTTCATAACCCATTGGTTGAGCAACATAAACCTCTGAAATTATTTTACCATTTAAAAACGCTGTTTCTACGTCCATTTGCTCAATAACAAATTTCTCTTGACAACAGAACGCCAGTAGAGTCTTTAATGTTTGCATTTTGAGTACTGGAGAGTATACATTGTCCAGATGGTCTTCCTGTTGATATCCTCTGACCACTAGTCTAGCTTTATAAACACTTTCACTCTTCCTTTTGTAAATCCATTTTACGTCTATGACCCTTTTGTCCTCAGGTTTCTCCACCAGTTTCCAGGTTTTGTTCTTGATGATACTTTCCATTTCGTTGTCCATGGCTCTTTTCCATTCTTTGGATTCACTACTATTTATTGCTTCCTCAAAAGTGCTAGGTGCCGTGGCATTGCAATAGTTAACGTACACGTAATTAGAGATGAAATCGTCATTGATGTAACGAGTGTTGAGTTGTTTATTTCTTGTGGAACGTCTTGGTACTATCTCGTTATAACTCTTGCCATGTTTTTCAGGTGACTCTGCATTAGAATCGCTTTCCTCTCTTGACTCTATGCTTTGATATTCATCTGCACTCACCTCGCTATCGTCGTCGTTTCCCTTTTCGTCGTCTTTAAAACCTACGAGCTTTACATTTTCTTCTACTACGTCCACATGTCTAGCATTTATTATTCTGTTGTTTACTAGGACTCTGTAGCCGACTTCTGTATACCCTAGTAATACGCCTAAGGTGGCTTTATTATCCCATTTTGACTTTCTTAATTGTTCTGGTACTCTGACATATACCCTACTTCCGTAAATTCTTAAGTACTTTGCGTTAGGTTTTTCATTGAAGAATGTTTCATATGGCGTTTTTTGTTTGTTAGTGTTTGTTGGGATTCTGTTTTTTAAGTATGCTGCTGCTTGAACTATTTCTGGCCAATACATTTTATTAATTTTAGCCTCTTTCAACAGGCACTTTGACATATCCATTATTGATCTGTTATATCTTTCCGCCACACCATTTAACTCATGGACATAGGCTGGGCATGGAATCATACGTATGCCCTTTTTTCGAACAAACTGATGAATATTTGCATTTAAATATTCTCTGCCGTTATCACATCTCACAGTTTTAATTCTTTTGCTTGTCAAATTTTCAACCAAATTAATATAATCTACAAAACAATCATAGACTTCAGACTTTGACTTTATAGTATAGACTTTAGCCAGTTTGCTATAGTCATCGATGAAGGTTATGAAGTACCTTTCTCCTCTATACCCTTCTGTCGAGTGTGGCCCATTTAAATCTGTATGGATTATTTCTAATACATCTGTTGCATGTTTTCTATTATTATCAAAGGGTATATTGTGCACCTTACTCTGTATGCAAATTGTACACTTCATAGGATCTGACTCTATTTCTCTTGGAATTCCCTGTAATAATTCGTTTTTACATAAAATATTCAAATAATTAAAGTTCACGTGACCCAATGTGCGATGCCATTTTTCCTTTAGGGTCATTTTCTCTGTACTATACGTTTTGACAACACTGGAATTTGTTTCTTTACTTCTATTATGGTTACTTATAAGACTTGTCATATAATATAGATTGCCCCTTTTATGAGCTACTGCTATTAGTTCACTGTTGTGATTATAGACCTTTGAAATATTGCCATGTGAAACTATTTTATTATTTATCGTTACTTTAGAATAGCTTATTAAGTTTTGTTTCATTTCCTTCACATAAAAAACATTTAGCAAAGTTATCTCGCTTTTGTTTTGAAACACTTCAAACTCCGTAATGATTTTACCTAGTTTTGTTGCTTTCAGTACTCAACCATCTCCTACCCTTACATCGGTCGGTTTTTTTAATTCTATAAACTCGCTAAATAGTGTATCATCATTTACAATATGATCTGTACATCCACTGTCCAAAATCCAATTAACTTGGTTATTACCGACCTTAACATTACAATTTACTTCTGACGCATTTACTTGGGTAATAAAAGAGTTCCCGTGAACACGTGGTTGCATGTGTTGCCCTTGCTCGCTTGATGATGCGTTAGCTGCGCCTCTGCAATTTCCTCTGCCTCTGAAGCCTCCTCGTCGATTACCTTGACTGCGTGACCATCCTGGGCTGTATTTGTTGTGTCCTCGTTGACCAGTAAAATTTAGTTGGTGGCAATCCTTTTGTAGGTGACCGGGCTTGCCACAGCGAAAGCATTTTCCTTTGCGTTCTGACACAAATGCATTGGACTTCGTAGAACTTTCTTCATTTTCCTCTGCTTTATTCTTTCTTTCAATTGATTTCAATTTAATTTTGCTTTTTACATATTCTACTGTTCTTTCTTCTTCAGGCAGTACATCAATCAGGTCTCCTATATAACTATATGCTTGTGGTATCGCTTTTAACATGTATCTTAGCTTCTCCTGTTCAGACACGTTTGCTCCAGCAGCTTTGAGCTCGTTTACGGCCTTTTCGAATTCGAAAAATGACGACACTTCTGGAAAGTTCTTTAGCTTTATACTTTCCAGATCGTTCCTACAGACGATCTGTAACGCTGTCGATTCCTTTTGGTACATTTCGTCGAATTTTTTTATTATTTTGTACGTCGAGTCCAAATCACCGATATATTCTAATTGTTTGTTTGAAATTGCACTATATATGTAGTTGGTGGCCTTTATGTCTGCTTGATTCCATTCTTCCTCTGCATCGACTTCTGTCTTTTCTCTCATCGCCACATCTATACATTTTTTGAATTGTAAGAACTTTAGTATCCTTCTTTTTCAATTTGAATAATCATAGCCATCAAAAATTGGTATAGTGATATCGTCGATCTTCATGTACGCCATATTTTTCCGTTGTTCGTTATTGCGTCGAACTATTAAACCCTCTTTTCGACACTATTACCTTGTTTAGCCTCTTATTCATGAACCACCGCAATCACGGACCCTTGCTACCATGTTAGAATGAATGAAAGAATGGTTTATTTAACATACAAAGCTTTATTCTATTCGTAGTAAGGCAAAATCTTAGGTGTTTAACCACGGCTTTTCTCTAGTAGAAACTGCACAGCGTGAAGTGTGCTGCACGCACAACGTGCCGCCGATGCTCCTCTTTTATGAGGGAGGCAAAATATAAATCAAATAAAGTAAATATACTTAACATAATTGTTACTATATCTACATGAGGTATACTGTAATATACATTTAATAACAATGTCATTATTATTATATGTACATCAGATATGTGATATAGGTTTACGGACCGTTCATCGAAAGACAATTCATCGAAAGACAGTTCACCGAAGACAATTCACCGAATGGACAATTTATCTAATGTACAATTCATCGAATGGACATTTCACCGTATACCGATTCACAAAATGCCACTTCACCGAACGCACATTTCACCGAATGAGACAATTCATCGAATGTCTATGATCTTATTTTGTCTTCCCGATTCCTACAAATTGCGATCATTTAAACATTAACGAAAGCGTTGCCGGCCACCTGACGGCGGCCGGTTTTAAATGTGTATGTCCAAACCTAACCTATCACATCTATGTGTGTTTTAAGCGTAATACCAATTTTCGATGGTTTACGGACCGTTCATCGAAAGACAATTCATCGAAAGACAGTTCACCGAAGACAATTCACCGAATGAACAATTTATCTAATGTACAATTCATCGAATGGACATTTCACCGTATACCGATTCACCAAATGCCACTTCACCGAACGCACATTTCACCGAATGAGACAATTCATCGAATGTTTATGATCTTATTTTGTCTTCCCGATTCCTACAAATTGTGATCTTTTAAATAATAACGAAAGCGTTGCCGGCCGCCTCACGGCGGCCGGTTTTAAATGTATGTCCAAACCCAACCTATCACATCTATGTGTGGTTTTAAGCGTAATACCAATTTTCGATGAACTGTCAATTCGGGGAATTGTTTTCGGTGAATTGTCCCAATCGGTGAACTGTCCCTTCAATGAACTGGCATTCGATGAATCATATCTTTCGGTGATTTGTGTTCGATGAATTGTCTTTCGATGAATTGTCTTTCGATGAACTGGATGTATACCGTGATATATATTTAATAACAATATAATTGTTAGTATATCTACATCATATATGTAATATACATTCAATAACAATGTCATTATTAGTATATCTACATGAGATATAATGTAATATACATTTAATAACAATATCATTATTACTATATCTACATCAAGGTATAATGTAATGTACATTTAATAACAATGTCATTATTACTATATGTACATCAGATATGTAATGTACATTTAATAGCGATATAATTGTTACTATATCTACATCATATATGTAATATACATTTCACAACAATGTCATTATTACTATATCTACATCATATATGTAATATACATTTAATAACAATATAATGATTACTATATCTACATCATATATGTAATATACATATAATGACAATGTCATTATTAGTATATTGTTACGTTGCGCGTGCGACGGCGCAACGTAAAAAGGAAAGATATAATGATGGTGGTTTATGGTGGTTAAATTACAATTAATTGGTTGGAATTCAACCCCTAATACCTTCTTTCCTATTTTAGCGCGATGGTTGGTATCGCTGCCACCAGTCTCGAGCGTGTTAATGCTCTCGACAAATTAAAAGACGAAAGACAAAATTGATAAGACGTTAAGAAGTTATAATTATTAGCCTTTCGTTGGGTTCGCTCAACGCTTGGTCCCGTACGGGTTCCTCCTTGAATCTGTATGAGTTGGTAGGCGTGTTTGGCTGAAATGTGTGAGGTGTGTTTGAAATAAATTTGAAACGGTTTAACTAAATGAAACTGGTTTAATCGTGAATGAAAAATCAGGTAATTGGTAACTGTAAAATGCCAAAATTGACAGTTTAATAATTTAGAAATTCCGTTAATATAGAAAATACCAGTTTTGCAAAAATGTGAACAAATGTAAAGATGCTTAAAATTAGTTAACAAAATATGATTGTACAAAGCGCTCTAATATCACAACTGAAACCGATGAGTATATTACCGGATACGTAAAAATGATTATCACAATTTCGCTTTCCAAATTTAACTTTAAAATTGACGGTTTCCGCCCGCGGTACACCCCACCCTGAGAAATTCTCGTAACTCTCGAAAGAGCTGGACTAAGGTGTCCTTTTGATGACGGAAAAAGAAATTGGAATTGCGAGATTGTAACAAACAAAAGAATTAATACAGAAATCAGTTGATACCTGGTACGGTGGAACGATCTGACCTGAGTCACTCTCGTAACCCCGAAGGGCTGGACCAGATCGCCCGTTTTGCCAATTGATAAACGTCGTGATCAAAAAATGTAATTGAAACGACTTACCGTTATGCTGTACAATAAAATACAAGATAATTCGCTTGCTAATATCTGTGTGCGTTCGCTTGATGATCTAGAACACCAAAGAAACGGTAAGATGTCGATCACTGCACTTGTCGCGGCGGAAACGAATTAAAGCGGACGAGTACGTCGACGAGAGACAAACGAATAACGAAAATAATTAATTACGAAAATGATCAATATACAGGGTGGGCCAATAACTATTAGCACCTTAGATATCTTCGAAACTATAAGTTCCACAGAAATATTTGCTGAAATAAAATTGCACAGTACGAAGGGGACCATCCGGTGGCGATAATAGTTTTTTTGCAGGTGGAGGTATTTCGAACATTTGAAGGTCACCTCTATCTTTTTAAATGGATCGGTATGTTTTTGCTTCCGTATCATGGTAGAGGATCTTATAACGAGTTCAGCGACCTATTACATAAGGTCATTGAAGGTCATAGAATGTAGAGAAAGGCGATAATACTTACGGTTTTGGTAGTAAATGAAACATACATATTGTAAACAGTAGAGGAAGATGTAATGCTTACCGTATACTTCACTGAGAATAAACACTGCTTGAAGGACACTTTAATAAGTTTGCAGGATAAGATAAACATGATAAGATTAGTATCGATAAATCGGTCAACCCAGCACGATGTATTCGTTTGAAGAGCAAGTCGATATGCTTCTTATTTATGGCGAATGCCAACAAAATTCTGTAAGGGCGAAAAACTTGTATGCTGAACGATATCCAAATCGGTCTCAGCCTTCGCGTCAAACATTTAAAAATATGTGTGATAAACTTAGGCAAACCGGTAGTTTAAGTGTTCGTAAAAGTGAACACCAGAAACGAATAATTAACGAAGAAATAGAAATCGGTGTGCTCGCAAGGGTGTCTAGAAATCCTCATATTAGTTCATGACAAATTGAACGCGAATCTGGGATTAGTAGGACGAGCGTACTTCGCATTTTGCACTGTCACAAATTTCATCTGTACCATGTTAATCTTCACCAAGAATTGCATGGGAACGACTTTATGAATCGCGTTGAGTTTTGTCGATGGGTTAAACGTCAGATTCAAAACAATGAGTTTTTTCTTAATACCGTTTTATTTACTGATGAAGCAACATTCACAAATCACGGGAATGTCAATATGCATAACAAGCATTTATGGGCAGAGGAAAATCCACATTGGTTGCGACAGGTTGAACATCAAAAACAGTGGTCTGTGAATGTATGGTGCGGTATCATAGATGATAAAATTATTGGACCTTATTTTATCAATGGAAATTTGAATGGCAACATCTATCCTAATTTTATTAAGGATACATTGGATCTTTTGCTAGAAGAGTTACCTTTACTTACACAACAAACCATGTGGTATCAACATGATGGATGTCCAGCACATTATTCATTGATTGCGCGAAGGGAACTCGATGAAAAATTTCGAAATCGTTGGATTGGACGCGGCGGTCCAATATCGTAGCCAGCTCGTTCACCAGACTTAACACCTCTAGATTTCTTTCTGTGGGGAACATTGAAAGAGAAAGTGTACAAAGAAGTACTAACTACACCTTACGACATGCAACAGCGAATTATTGCAGCTTGTGGGTCAATAAGTTCTGACGCTGTAAGACTTGCAAGTCAATCAATTGTAAAAAGAATCCAATGGTGCATTGACAGTAATGGTCATCATTTCGAACACCTACTATAAACGTATGTTTCATTTACTACCAAAACCGTAAGTATTATCGGCTTTCTCTACTTTCTGTGACCTTCAATGATCTTATGTAATAGATCGTTGAACTCGTTATAAGATCCTCTACCATGATACGGAAGCAAGAACGATCCATTTAAAAACATAGAGGTGACCTTCAAATGTCCGAAGTACCTCCTTCTACAAAAAAAATATTATCGCCACCGGATGGTTCCCTTCGTACTGTGCAATTTTATTTGAGCAAATATTTCTGTGGAACTTATGGTTTCGAAGATATCTGAGGTACTAATAGTCATTGGCCCACCCTGTATATAATTTACGCGGAATGAAGTTAATACGAGAACTACGCGAGCAAACGATTTAAAATCAGAAAGAAAAGATAGATTTTAGGTAGAAGGAAGATTTAACGTGCGCGTCTGTGAGTCCTTATTCAGAATTCCGATTATTTTAACTCGCACGGCACTCTGCCTCGCTACGCAGAGGACTTTACCGCAGAGAAAATATC
This sequence comes from Osmia lignaria lignaria, assembly GCF_051020975.1. Taxonomy (NCBI): domain Eukaryota; kingdom Metazoa; phylum Arthropoda; class Insecta; order Hymenoptera; family Megachilidae; genus Osmia; species Osmia lignaria. The sequence continues at coordinate 153,385 of NC_135037.1, read as the reverse complement.
GCGAACTTCCGAATAACTCTGTCTCTCGGACACACGGTCTCCCGATCACGTACTTACGACTGATCGATCAAGTGTGACAAATTTCGTGCGCGATCGATGGTCGAAGGGCCCGTCGCGCGAACATCGTCCTTGGAGGGGACGGTTTGGCGAATCGTAGTCCGTTTTCGGAAGTGTCGCGTACCCGGTGATTGGCTAAGACGCGCGAGCTAGACGAAGATCTTTCATCCCCTTTCTTTGGTGTTCTTTCCTTTTCTAGTTCGTCGCCATGATAGTATCAACGGTTTTCAGAAACAACGCAGTATTTCTCTTTATGTGTATAATTAATTAATTGCCTTTAATTGAAATATAGCTATTGATTTGATCGAATTGTAGAATGAGATTTGAAATTGAAATATACAGGTTTTGATAAAGGAAACCGCCATCCATATATCATGATCAAAATTATTCATTTTCCTGATTTGCGATAAAGATAGTCTGATTTAATATGTTTAAAAGCGGACAATGTGCTTACGGTGGTTGTAATGCCGTGGCGAATTATGCATTTTAAAACAATCTATCGCACATTAAAACTATCGCCTTGATGAATTGGGCATTTCGCATTCTATGAATTTTAAACAATTCTAAATCTGGCGAGCGTTCCTTTGTTCAAAATTTGCCGTTATCGCAAGGCAGTTCTTAGAATTTCGACACAATAGTGTTTATTGCTTCGAACGAGCCTTGATTTTCGAACGGCGGTTGAACGTTCGCGACGTTCGCTTTCGTAAGGGTTCTCAATTCTTACTTTCATTGTTTAAATTCATTTTCATCCATTCACTCTCTCATACTATCGTTACAATCAGGTAGTGATGATCCTTGTTGGACCGGCTGACGCTTTGTGCAACAGAGTGAGAAGGAAGTTTCTAACAAAAGATTTATTACGATTTTCCCGTTTCTACGCAGTTAGCAAGGGAAATTCCCGGAATGCGAAGCACTGGCTAACTGCGTAGCGCTGGTGCTGTTGCTACGGCTCTCTCTCTCTCTCTCGAGCTAACCCGAGTTTTTGTGCGTATTACTGTCTTATGTTACAATGGCTGGCGACGATAGTTTCAAGGAGGGTCACGTAAACTATTGAAAACAAGAAAATAGAAACAGCCTTTCCTCGTGTACCTAGCATGAGAAATTCTCGTAACCCTCGAAAGAGCTTGACAAGATACACTACTCCAGGGTAGAGCAGGTAAAGAAGAGAAAGCGATAGAGGAAGTCAAAAATACTCTTCCTTGTGCATCCCTGCATGAGGAATCCTCGTAACCTCGAAAGGCTTGACAAGAATGTACAAGGATGAGGAGGAATGGAAAGATCGACGGAAAACCGAAACACCCGCCTGTACGCCCCTCACATGAGAAATTCTCGTAACCCAAAAGGGCTTGATAAGGGACGCAAGGCGGATAAATTTCAAATTTTCCGCCGGGACGTAACAAATGTATATTACATATATGATACAGGTATAGTAATAATTATATTTATATTAAATGTACATCACATATCCAATGTAAATATTGCAATAATGATATTGTTATTAAATGTTTATTACATATCTGATGTAGATACAGTAGTAGTGACATTGGTATTAAGTGTATATTACATTACACCTCATGTAGATATAGTAACAATTATATTGTTATTAAAAGTATATTACATATCTGATGTACATATAGTAATAACGACATTGTCATTAAATGTATATTACATTATACCTCATGTAGATATACCAATAATGACATTGTTATTAAATGTATATTACATCTATTATGTTGGTATAGTAATAATTATATTGTTATTAAATGTATATTACATATCTCATGTAGATATAGTAATAATGACATTCTTATTAAATGTATGTTACATCATATTTCATGTAGATATACTAATAATGACATTGTTAGTAAATGTATATTGCATTATATCTCATGTAGATATAGTACCAATTATATTGTTATTAAATGTGTATTACATTATATCTCATGTAGATACAATAAGAATGTCATGGTTATTAAATGTATATTACATTATATCTCATGTAGATATACTAATAATGACATTGTTATTAAATGAACATTACATATGTGTTGTAGGTATAGTAATAATTATATAGTTATTAAATGTATATTATATATCTGATGTAGATATAGTAACAATTATATTGGTATTAAATGTATATTACATCACATCTCGTGTAGATATAGTAACAATTATATTGTTATTAAAAGTATATTACATTATATCTCATGTAGATATAGTAATAATGACATTGTTATTAAACGTATATTATATGTATAATCTAGATATAGTGCTTATGACATTGTTATTAAATATATACTAAATTACATCTCATGTAGTGTTACGTGAACGCGCGTAAAAAGGGTCCCCTCCTCACGCGGGGCCCGTCCGGGAGGTGCTGCCGCCACGCGTTCCTTTTCGGGAGCTATTTTTCGGGAAGGGGCGACGCGTGCCGCGTAGCCATATTGCGTTTTTGTAAACGATCAAGTCAACACCTCGCTGTGCCTCGTTACGAGTTTTCATTGTGTTTAAGCTGTTTCTAAGATCTAAAACGGTAACCTCCGAGTCCCGCGTCACCTCTCATCCCTTGAGAGCCGTGCGTGACCTCAGAAACCCTCGCTCCTTCAGAGTTACGGAAGAAAACCGGTGTCGTTCGGTAACCTCGACAACGCCACGTGTCGCCTTGCGTGTGTTCTCCTCGCGGTTGGACGTGCATGGGACGTGCTCATACCCTCGCCTCAGGTGAACAGTGCGAGTAATTTCGTGACAATTGTTTGGGGAACCTCGAGGGACGTGCGGAGAACAACCTTGTATATTGACCACGCGCGATACGATTCGCCCGATGTAACGGCTTTCCTCGTTGGACGGGTTTCCTCAAATGTTTTAAATAAACTGACGACTATTTTGTGGACAACCTCAAGCGTTTATTTTTGTGTGTTTCCGGACTCCCCCGATTTTCCTCGCTCCCCTCTAAACATGTAGATATAGAAATAATGACATTGTTATTAAATGTATATTACATATCTAATCTAGATATAGTAATGATAACATATTTATTATATGTATATTACATTATATCTCATGTAGATGTAGTAATAATGACATTGTTATTAAGCGTATATTACATTATATCTAATGTAGATATGGTAATAATTACATTGCTATTAAATGTATATTACGTTATATCTCATGTAGATATAGTTATAATGAGATGGTTATTAAATGTATTGTTAGCGTAAAAGAAGAAAGAAAAGAAAATTAAAAATATAAATGTATTCTTCTTATTTCTGGGCGATGAGAAAGGTATCGCTGCCACCAGTTATGACCGCGTATGACGCGGTAGCGTCCTCTACGGTCAGGACAAATTAAAAGACGGAAATTTAGATAGTGTTTATTTCCGTTGGGTTCGTCAGTGTTCTGGGTCCCAATCGGGTCCCTCCTTGAAACTTTGTGTTGGGGTGCGTGGATTTTGAAATATAGAATGATACAGGAAATGATACAAAATGGAGTTTGAAAGAAATATTAATACAGTTTAGTGTGCAAAAAGAAAAGCAAATTTAATTCAAAATAATTATTGAAGCTAACAGAAAACAGAATTCCAAATGACTATTGTTTGAATACTGAATAGATTCTGTTTAAATGCTGTTAGTTACTATTAAATGACTTCAATAACAACAATACTGATTTACAAGGGTAAAGATGCTTAACCTATTGTTTGATATAAATGTGGTTGAAATCGGAAAAGATGTTTAATCTTTGTTTTACAATGAGAGCTTCTATTATAATTATTAACTGGATTTGAAATGTAAAATATATTTTTAGTGCAGGACGAGTGCCTCGACCAAATATAATAGAAAATTAAGGTTTTTGGCGGTTTCTATCCGCAAGGTAACGACCTGAACGAAGAGACTCTTACAACCCCCGAAAGGGCTTTACAGGTCGTTCCTGATAAAGTATCGTAGTCGAAACAATCGTCACACACACAAATTCGCGATGATCGAAAATTCGGAATATTCAAATAGCGAAATAAATCATAATCGGTACCTGAATGTGGAAACGAGACGATCTAAAATGAAGAGACTCTTACCACCCGTAGGCTTAATAGATTGCCCGTTTTGCCTTGGTGAAAAATCAATTATAATGCCGCGCTCGACAAATTAGTACTGACCAGGCTTACCGTGAGAATGTAGAATATAATATACGAGAAAATCGTTTGAGATTCGCTGGAAGATCGTTGAAAATCGCTGTGAGATCTGGAACAGCAAGAAAGATGAGAGGCTGGTGTCGCACTAACACTTGTCGCGCACCCGGTTGTCGTTTATTGCAAAAATTAAATAGACGTATCACAAGACGATTACAATTTTGGAAAATGGAATAATTAACGCGAATGAATTTAACACGAAAATTACGCGATCAAACGGATTAAAAAGAAAGAAAAATGATAGACGTTTAATAGTATGAAAATGAGTTTAACGTGCGCGTCTCTGAGTTCTTGCCGCGTATTTGGAATTTCACCCCGCGACACTCTGCCTACGATTTGGACATGCCGCACAGCTAAATTACACGAAATACAATCGACAACTCTATCTCTAGACGCATGGGCTCCCGTCACAACTTACTCGATTGTTCGACGAAGAGTGATCAGAAACGATCGCGATCCTAGCCGGAAGGGCCCGTCGCGAGGACGATGTCCTGCGTGGGGACATTTCGGCTAATCATAACGCGTGACGACAGCGTCGCGTGCGTCGCTATTGGTTGAAAGCGCGTGCCAGCTGAATTCCTCTAGATCATGCTTTCTCTCTTTCATGGTGTTCCATCTTTGTCTAACAGCTTTCGGTATTTCTACGCCGTAGATTTTCTGGAACATTCTATGGTTTTGATTATTTCGTATATTAGCTAACAACGATGCGAATATCGATTAACAGTTTACATCGGACTTACTGAACAATAAATATGCGGGTAATTATAAACATGAACTATATCTGTTGTACTATTATGTATGAATAATGGACCGGCTATCACGAGGTTCCCTAGTTAACAATTGGCTTGTCCATAATCATTTTGTTCGCAAAGAAATCGATCAACAATACGAATTGCGCTGGTAAGCTCGAGTTGTTCGGCATTCGGTTTTCGATTGCAATTTTCAATAACGTCAGTTTTTTCTTATTAAATTGAATATTCGTCATTACATTTGCGACGTAGTTGGTTCGAGAACGTTCTCGCCATTCGAAAATTACCGTTAGGTTTTCAGCTTCAGGCAAATTCTCGGAATTCGATACAAAGACTTTTATTGCCCCGTACGACCCTTCGCCTCTAAACAGTCCTCGAACGCTTGCTAACGTTTGCTTGTAAGGCTTCTCATTCCTCGCTCTCGCGTTCATACAAATATTCAACGCGCTAGATTATCTCGCGTTCTCATTCCAGCATTCAATTCATGCACACGATCGGTTTAAGGACCAACTGGCGCCCACGCGTGAAAAAGAGGAGAGTATCGGTTATAATTCCAGAAATAAATTAATCTTTACGCTTTTGCGCAGTTAGCCTGAGGGGACCCCTACAATGCGAAGCACTGGCTAACCGCGCAGCGAACGCTGTGTATGATACTTCCCCTCGGTCGTACCGAGTTTTTCTATCTCGAGTTTCTGTTACTACGCAGTTGAGCACGACGATAGTTTCAAGGAGGGGTATTAACTGAAGAAAAGAATTGAGAAATATGAAGAGAAATGAAAGGATGGAAAAGACAAAGTAGAATAATTATGAACTCAAACTCTTCCCTGTGCATTTTCCACTTGAAGAAGTCTCTTACAGAGCACAGAGTCAAGGAGAAATAAAAGAAAGATGAAGTAGTAATTCGCCCTCCCCACGCCCCTTACATGAGGAGACTCTAATAACCCGAAGGCTTGATAAGGGAACGTGAGGCGGACAAATTCGTAAACATTTTCCGGGCGTGACAACAGGTATAGGTTATAGTGAAAAACATGTGGGAATTGAATGCAGTTACTTTCTTACAAGATATATCTGGAAGTATGTTTAAGGTAAAAGAAATATTAAACCATATTTTCTTCAATACATTCTTTATTTCAAATTAATGTTGTTGAGTACAATGTATGAATATATAATAGTACGATTTCTTTTTCTTTATTTTCAGCATTTATTCAGACATTGATGCGGAAATTACAACCAAAAAATTATCGAGTGGAAAAGTTGAATAGATACATTAAAGAAATTGAACAATGTGGAATGAAGTATTGGGACAAATAACAAAGATGTATTCTGAAAACAGATGCAATTACTGTCTTGCAGGATATATCTGGAAATATGTTTAAGGTAAAAGAAATATTGAACCATATTTTCTTCAATACATTCTTTATTCCAAATTAATGTTGTTGGGTACAATGTATCAATATATAATAATATGATTTCATTTTCTTTATTTTCAGCATTCATTCAGACATTGATGAGGAAATTACAACAAAAAGTTATGCAGTAGAAAAGTTGAATAAATCCATTAAAGAAATTAAACAGTGTGGAATAAAATTATAGGACAAATAAGAGAAACGTACCCTGAAAACAGGTGCAATTACTTTCTCGCAGGATATATCAGGAAATATGATTAAGGTAAAAAAACATTAAATTTTATTGTCTCTAATATATTGTTTATTTCAAATTACAGTTGTTGAATATACTATATGAATACATGTGATTTCTTTTCCTTTATTTTCAGCGTTTGATCAGACATATAGGGGAAAATTGCAACAGAGATATTATGGAGTAGAAGTATTAAATAGATGCAGTGAAGAAATTATTCGATTTTGCATATTGTCGAGAACAGTATTTTACTTGAGGTCGCTTTATGTTTTCTTAGTCGCTCGCTGCTTAGAACTAATCTATTCTAATTCGGTCGCGCCTGATCAGCTGGAGATATAACATAACGCGAGCACGGTGAGGTCACTCTAACGTCGTTCGATACATTGTCAGGGGGGGGGGGGCTTCTTCGTGGATTAGGAAAGGTAAATGGCCCGCTGTGCCGCCTTCTTGCCGCAACATTCACTCTAACCTATACCTGTCAAATGTTACAAATAACTATTTGACCTTAGTTATAAGACAAGCGTATTGTTCTTCCGTTTCATCCAATTAAGGTGATGAGAGCCGCTCAAATCAATTAGAGGCTCTGGAAATAGTAGATGTGAATAGATTTGACAGCAATAGTAATATACCTTTAATACACAAAACTATAATGTTAAATAAATACCAAATAATGTTAAACATATCCAACATTTGATTTTGGCTGGAACTTAATTATTTATTAATAAAACTGTACTATATGCTCCTCTTACTGCGGTAAATAGATAGATATTACTTTGCAATGAGAATGCTACGTACCATGTTGTTCTCGGCGAGTGTTGGATTTTTTGGAATGCCGTGGATTTCGTCTTTTCAAAGACGTGGGCGTCGAGGAAAAGAAGAACGGCACAGCTGCGTGGTCACTAATTGTGTATTAATTGTATTTTGTACACAATGAGTCGGAATTAAACACTACGCGAATTACAATTGTGTTTTAATTGAGAATTGCGATTCATTGAATTCGCGGTGCAAAGCACTGAATTTAAATTGAAAATACTCGAAACTCGAAAAAGAAAGTCTTGGTCGTTGGTCGCTGTTGTCGCTTGATAATCGTTCACTCTGAATTGCTTTCGCATTAATACCGTAACGGTTCAAATTCGGAGTTTTAATACTCGCGGCGCTCGGATCGGTGATTAGACAGCGCAACAGCGATTACATTTACTCATTAGATTACAACGAGATTGTCGACCCGGGTTAACGACCGAGATCTATTCGGCTGAGTTTGAAGTGCGAAACTCGTACACATGTCATGCCGCATTGGCAAATACTTATACACTACTAATGAAACAAAACAAACTAGTACATTTGCATAATTAGACACTATTATTGTATCTTTTGTCCTATTACATACAATACGTGGATGAATAATCCCCTGGTATCTTAGTGACCACTTTGTAAATATTCCTCTACTCTAACCTATACCTGTCAAACGAAATATATAATTTACTAATCTTAGTTGTTTTATGAAACAAGTTTTGCTACACACCGTGCTAAGTCGGATTGCCAAAAATTGGACATCTCGTTTTTCACACTATTTTGTTAAAACGTATAAAAATGTTGCGCACAAGACTAAATAAAAATTTCACATATACATTAAATTCACTTCGAAATTTAATATCTTTGATCACATGTGTAATCACATACTTTCGATAAAAACGCCACATACATATTAAATCACTTCCAAATTTAATATTTTTGACCATGTATGTAATAACATAGTTCAGCATGCATACGCATTGAAATAGCATAGGAATTTGAATCGACGAACAATACCACCATCTGCCGACTCTTAAAAGCAACGATTTTAAAACATGTGGCGTCCAAATGGCACGAATCCAAACGGCACCGCGTCCAAACGGAACGGCATTCAAAAGGAACGCGTCCAGTCGGTCCGGCCTCCAAAAGGAACGCGTCCAATCGGCACGGTGTCCTAAAGACACGCGTCCAATCGGGACGCGACCAATCGGTCGACGTCCAAGTGGGACACCCCTAAGGCCACCATCTGGGCATTCTACAGAGGGGGCCTGGAAGAGAGCCTAAAGGGGTACTGTCAGCGTCCCAGGACCGTAGGCGAAATTGAGCAAGCGGTGGAGCATCTGAGCTCCGCCATCACTCAAGCCTACGAGGCTGTCTGCCCGGCCAGAATCAGAAACAGTGGCAAAAGGGTCCCCTGGTGGAACAAGAAATTGGACCAAGCCAGGAAGGACACCCGCAGACTACTGAATAAAGCCATGAAGACCAATACGGAGCCAGTCTGGACAACTACAAAAGGATCCAGCAAGCTTACAAAAAACTGATAAGAACCAGCAAGAGGATGGCCTGGAAGACCTTCTGCAAAGAAACCGAAGGCGCTTCCCATAGTTGCCAGGCTAAGGAAGGTCTTCTCCATAGGCCCCTCACCAAGGTTGGATCGCCTCAGACTCTCAAATGGAAGTCTGACGAACAACCATAGAGAACCCCTAGAACACCTTATCCAGACACATTTCCCAGGCTCACAATCAGTAGAGGACGGTCGGGAGCGGCGTTGTAGCGATACCGCCCACACCGACCACGCTCCAGCGGACTGGGGAGTAGCTGAGAAGGTGATAAATACGTGTGAAGTGGGCCATCGGCTCCTTCAAAAGATTCAAGAGCCCAGGCACTGACGGGATCTTCCCGGCACTCCTTCAGGAGGGCGGAGAGGACCTGTACAGGCGCCTGGGCCAGATCTTCAAATCCTGGAGATATTCCAAGGTAGTGTTCATCCCGATACCAGGGAGGGACAATTACGACCTTGCCAAGTCATACAGACCCATCAGCCTCACCTCTTTCATGCTTAAAACGCTGGAGAGGCTGGTTGATAGGTACATCAGAGACGAGGTCTTGGTCAGCAAACCGCTGCACCCCTCCCAACACGCCTCAAAACGGCAAATCCACCGAGACGGCACTTCATAAACTGGTAGGTTTCATTGAAGGTGCGCTGTCGAACGGTGATCCGCTCTCTGCATCTTCCTCAACATCGAGGGGGCGTTTGATAACACCCCTCACGATGCTATACAGGAAGCCGCGAGGAGATACAATATTAAGGACTCCGATGGATCCACAACATGCTGACGAATAGAACAGCCACAGCAAGCCTGGGAGAGGAGACGGTGAGGGCCGACGTCGCGAGGGGCTGCCCGCAGGGAGGAGTCCTATTCCCCCTGCTGTGGACCCTCGTGGTTGATGACCTCGTACGTATACTCACCACGGAAGGCTTTGAGGTTCAGAGCTACGTCGACGACCTTTCTATTACGGTCAGAGGCAGACACCCGTTGGATATAGCGAGGAGATTGCAAATGACTATCATACTCGTAGAATTTGGTGTCGATCACACTCGCTCTCGGTTAACCCGAGCAAAACGGAGTTGGTCCTATTCACAAAGAGACGACGCTTTTACTTTAAGGCTCCTCACCTTTTTGGGACGCAACTACAACTCACAGATGAGGTAAGATATCTAGGTGTAATACTAGATAAAAAACTCACCTGAAAGAACCATGTGAACAGGCAGACCCAGAAAGCAATCAGCACCTACTGGGCCTGCCGCAGAATGTTTGGCCCTACATGGGGACTCAAACCAAGGATGGTCAGGTGGATATCCCAGGCCATCCTTGAACCCATCATAACATACGCCTCGATTGTGTGGTGGACCTCTATGAAGAGGGGAGCACACAGAAGGACTACAGAAAGAATATACCGTATAGCGTTGCTGGAGATAACAGGTGCGCTCCCCACCACGCCCACTATGGCAATGGGAGCGCTGCTCGATATCAAGCCACCCCATCTAATAGTGATGGCAACGGCTTGGAGAGCGGCCATCCGCCTCCATCAAGCTGAAAAATGGTCCCCAGCGAGCGGTGGGCACACCGAGATCCTCAGGGATCTGGGTTCGGAGTTAATTCTAACCCACGGTGGAGACCGCTGCAAGACGGAGTACCTCTTCAGACGAGAATACGATTTAATCCTTCCAGACAGGGAGAAATGGCTGGAGGACGCAAACGGCATTCTGACTCCGGGGGGGCTGGTCTGGTTCACAGACGGCTCGAAGACCGGATCTGGCACCGGAGCCGGGATTGCGGTGGAGAGCCCAAGGGTCGAATTGACCCACAAGCTGGGCCACCATGTTACGGTCCTCCAAGCAGAGATATTTGCCATCTGGGCCTGCGCCAAATATAATTTGGAAAGGGCTCACTCAGGCAAACACATTTATATCTGCAGTGACAGCCTTGCTGCGCTTAGAGCCCTCCACAAAGTGGAGATTGGGTCGAAGCTAGTCAGGGACTGTGCACTGACTCTAGGCTATCTCTGAATAACAGAGTCAAGCTGATATAGGTACCAGGTCACGCTGGTATCTCAGGCAACGAGAGGGCTAACAAATTGGCGCGACTGGGGGCGACAAGCTCCCAGCCATACCATGAGTACCCTATTGATGACTCAACCTATGCGCTGAAGGGCCTGGCTAAAGAATGGATGAACCAAGAATTCACCAGACTCTGGCAAAACGATAACGATATGAGACACACGAGGGCCTTACTTGAGGGACCGTGACAGAAGCTGGATGACACCTTAACTCACTTGGACTGGGTGCAGTTGCGCATTCTCGTGGGCCTAGTGACAGGACACTGGTATACGAGAAAACACCTCGCACGCATGGGACTCACAGAGGAGTCGACATGCCCGAGGTGTGAGGAGGATGATGAGACACCCCTCCACGCAGTTCTAAGATGTAGGGAACTAATGGCCCTAGGAGGATCAATCCTGGGGACCTCGGAACCGTCATCATTAAATACTTCGGCTGGCCTGGTACCGGCGCTTCTAAATTTCCCAATAGAAGCCCAACTGCCAAGGCACAGCCAGTAAGGAGGCTGCCTAGCGGCCCGGGTACAATGGTCCCCAAGGACTGAGTGCTCGGTTAGCCTCTACCAAATAATAATAATAAATAATAATAATAAATAATAATCTTATATATTTATTTATTCATTTTATTTTATTTATTATATATTTATTTATTCATTTTATTTTATTTATTATATATTTATTTATTCATTTTATTTTATTTATTATATATTTATTTATTCATTTTATTTTATTTATTATATATTTATTTATTCATTTTATTTTATTTATTATATATTTATTTATTCATTTTATTTTATTTATTATCTATTTATTTATCATGAATTCTACGACGAGACCTCAGCCGAGCTGCACTACCAGGGGAAATGATGTAGTAATAATGTTTCCCTTCCCCGAAACATTACCCTGCCACTTCTGCAAAGTGGGGATGACGTCCAACTGGATGTGGAAGTGGATCTGCGGGGTGTGCTCCTCCACGGACGACAGTGTCTATGCACTGAAGAAAGTGAGGAAACACCACGCAGACTCACACAAAAGTAGTGCAGTGCCTCGCGCCGCCGGGGCGCGGCCGTCGGCCAACACAAGTAGTAGCAGCAGCAGCAATAATGATGACAGTGGTAGTGCACGCCCGGCTGAGAGTGATTCAGCCAAGAAGAGATCCGAATCAGACGTGGCGCCAGCCGAGACGACCCAGAGGCCCTCTCCGTCCCCTTTGGAAGCGGCAGAGACAACCACGTGTGGAGGCGCGCTTACGTGCGCCGCTAATGCTACTTCCTCAACCAACTCCCGGACCACTGTGGCTGCCAGAACCAAGACTGCGCCAAAGAAGAAACCCATTATAACTTCATCGGTGACGGGGAGAAATTTATTGACGGGCTAGGCCATAAATACTGTGACAGCGACGAAGAACAGCGGGAGCCCGTCCTGCCCCGCCGATGGACGACCTCCATCCACGGGGAGTCCTGCCACCCCGCCGACCGTAGACCTCACCACCCCACCAGCGGGGACCGGCGCACAGTGGTCCCAAATCGCAAAATCCTGGCCAAAACCTCGAAAATGAATTTTTAGTTGGGACTATTTTAATAGCTGGGTTGTACACTCTAATAGTGAGTCTACAGGAAAACCAAGGAGTAAAGGTTTTATTACTTATACCTGGAAAATGGTAAGCGTTCAATTACCGCGTTCATTCGTCACGTAGTTTTCGTGCAGTGAAGTGCAGGAAGTGTGCAAGAGCAAAGTGAAAAGTGAATAATTTCAAACAGACTATATTAATTTCAATTCTGCAAAATAGATGCTGTTCCTGGAAGTAAGTAGATAGTTTATTAGTACTAGTATATTTATAATAGTTAACGATAACGCTGTATAATAGGGAAATGTATTACAAATAATAAAAGGTAAAACTTCACGCGCGAATGTTCAAGATGTAGACTAAAAGTTGCATATTACGCAATATTACGCTAAAATTCTTGTCCAGGCTTGTAGTTGATACTTTCATCTTACAGTTTTTGCAAAAATTAGCTGCCACTAAGTGCCACCCGGATCGCACGGCTATTTTTTATAATGCAGGGTAGGCGCGTTACTGTATGTATGGTTGTTACATTTTTTATTTATTACTGTAAATATTTAATTTAAGAAATGCAATATAACTTGTGACTGAACTATTTTCATTTACAAATGCCACATAATTCCATCACGGGTTACCATTTTGGATCGACTATTCAAAAACTACAATTTTATAATTTTAGATTTTTACAATTTTATAATTTTTGGTGTTTATTTAGAATATTTGGCGATTTGATCCTGATTTAGCGATTCAAAAACACCATTATATTCATTTTCGAGAAGGACATTCAATTTTTCAATATACACATCGCTCATATTGGATTCGCCATTTTGTTTTTTAAAACTTTTACTTATGATTTGTGATCTATAACACTAAATACTCCTATACAGCAAGTTTCAGCCGATTATAACATTTTTTTCGTACACAAGCTCACTATATAGGATCCACCATTTTGTTCTTTACAATTTTGATTTTTGATTTGTAATCACCGACCTCGAAAACCCCTAGGTACGAATTTTCATTTAAATTGAAAAACACCTTCATATTTTGGCCATGATTTTGCGATTTGGGACCACTGTGCGCCGGCCCAGACGTATACGTGTCTACGGCGTCCACCGGAGCACGGTCTTCTTACTGCCTGGGTAAGGACGGGAAGTTGGCCGTCCTTAGCGTGACGTTTCGGTGCGGTACGGAAAACGGCGGAGGTAGTAGGATGAGCGGGAGCGGCGGTTAGATGCCTTTATGGGCGGACGGCCGTAGACACAACCCGTCCTTACCCAGGCAGTAAGAAGACCGTGCTCCGTTACCGCCGTAGACACGTATACGTCCGGGCCGTCGCAGAGTGGTTCGAACACTAGGGTGCTAGCTGGACAAAAATATTTTTTCATGCTTTTAGGCTTATTTGGGATTCTTATCCTTAGAAAATAATCCTGTTTTGTGTTGTAAGTTATTATTTCAGTATAAACATGTGTTACATAAAAATATGACTAATTAAAGGAAAAAAAATAAAATTACGGTATTGCACTGTAGCTATGAGATAAAAAAAATGTAGATATGAAAATACATAATAATCAATAAATATTTAATGCTTAATAATACATAATAATGACTATTTAAAGTATATAAAGTAAACTTACTCGCTACTTGAGTCATTAGCACCCGAAGAACATTCAGTTGATTCTGATTGTTCATCTTCATCAGCAGCAGTACTAACAACTCTTTGCATGTCACTTACATCTGTATCCAACATTGACGCTAACCCAAGAATAAAAGACATGGGTACTCGTCACAAAGCATTTGCAGAAGAAAGGCAATGTGCCGCAGTCTATGGTTTCATAAACTAATTTACAGGGCAGCTTAGAATTTTTTAGGATAGTGAATTCATTTACAAACGTAGAAATTCTGAATTACTTTATGACAGGTACCGCGCTGTGGCGAAGACGATGCAGATGGCATTTATAAGGATCCTCGCAGGGATAATAATGCGATAACAACAATAACAATAACGGTAAATAAGCACAAGAGAAAAAACAGGATAATAATAACCACAATTAAAAACAACGAAACTGTGAATTATAAAAAAAAGACCACTAACTGACGAGCGTATCGGTTGCACCAATATATGTCACGGGCGACAGCGTTAACTTCATTTTAACATTTAGCATACTTTTGCAAATTTTTGCAAGTCGAGTATGGTATTAGAATAAAGCAGACAATCTCTACTTTTCATTGGTACAACTTTCATCGCGTGAAACGACGTGGACATATACTTCTACACTGACGAATCGTTACATTATGAAAATTTTTCATACGAAATAATAACCTAATTCGAAGATCGATTTACAAAAATACAAGAAAGGTATTGATGATTTTGGGTGATTAAAACTGAAATATACCCTTTCAGCTGCTACATTCATCATCAACATGCAACTTAAGTGCATTTTAACAAACTTATAACATATTCCAGTCGACCATGGAAATGCGCTCGATTGACTAGCAATGAGTGGTCCGCTCTTACATAGTACATTGCCTAGTCTGTACACATTTACGAAAAGGCTGAAAGGTCTAACAATATTAGAATTTTAATCTATGGTTATTCTAGATTACATAAAAACAATTAGTTTTTATTAATTTGAAAATGATTTTTGTCCACCTAAATCAGCCATTCGAACCACTGTGCGTCGGTCGGGAAGCCGCCGAGAGGACTCTCGGCAGTGGCCAAGGATACAACGGTCTGTATCGTCGGACGGCCGTAGACACAACCCGTCCTGACGAACGCTGCTGGAGGAACAGTAGGAGCCCAAAAATGAAGTTGATCGCCTCTTTATCGCTTATCCGAAGATTCGCATCCGAGTGTCGATCTGGCTTCATCGCTTCGCGGCCCGGTATATATATGCTCGCTAGGCCGGCTGCCTCGCGAGTTCGCGGTGCGCACGGTCGCCACCTGTCGGTGGCGCCGGCATTAGCGCGCGTTGGCGGGGCCCGCGGTGTCGAGGCCTCGTACTGCTTACACTCTCCCCCTCCCTTCCTAGGCTACGAAACCCTCGAAGGGGAGGGATCCCCGGCGGAGGCTGGTGACGGTGTTGTGGGGGGGGGGGGGGGGGGGCGCACCCCGAAAACTTACAACTACAACTTATATCCTAAAACGAACAAGGGAAGAGAAAACCAAAAACTGAGCTATGTACATATCCAAAGCTTACATCTACTTAACGCTAGCGCCTTAACTTTATGGTCCGGCGTCGGATGCCGGTGTGTCGGAGCCCGGCGTCGGATGCCGGTGTGTCGGAGCCCGGCGGGGATTGCGGCGGCGGCTGCCGGGCTGCGCGGTCGGTCGGGGAGCCCGGTGTAAGGCGGCGGTGGCGTCCACGCTGGTGGTGGTGTCTCGGCCGGTGGCGGCGGTGTCTTGGCTGGTGGCGGCGGTATTCCGGTTAGCGTTGGCAGATCCGGCGGGGGGCCGGCTGGCGGAGCGGCTGGCGGTGCGACTGGTGGTGTGGCCGGTCGAGGGCGCGTAGCCCTGGCGGTCCTCCGGTTGGGCCGGGTCAGTGTTCTGGCCCTGGCCATGGCACTGGCCCGGTCGGCTGGGGTAGCCCTGGCGATGCGGAGGCGCTGGGGAGGTGATGGTCGGTCCGCGGTTACGGTTGGCTCCGGCCGCTACGCGGCCGGGGCGACGGCGTCTGCCTCGATTATCTCGAACGACTGGCGCGGTGGCGGCTGCACCCGCGGGGGAGGCCCCACGATGCGGATTGGTCCGCTGATTTGCTGGATCCTGATGATCTGGGGTCGAGCTTCGGGCGGCCGCGGATCGCGGCGGCCCAACGGTGTGGCTGATTTTTTCACTTGCTCGGCTCTTTGCGGCATGATTGCTGCTCGATCCAACGTTGTTGAGGTGGATCCTTTTCAGCTCTGGCAAGGTGGACAGTAGCTGTAGAGCGAATTGGCCCCGTATATTCGAGCAACCCGACAAGTTGAGGTTAGTAAGCCTCACTAAATGACTCTCAACGTTCATTACAAAGGCGTTTGCCACCCAGCCTCAAAACATTGTAGTTAATGTCCCCAATCGAATGAATACCTCCGGAATGGATCGGGTGGTTCCTGCCGGACCCATGTGTAGTTCAATGAAAACAGGGTTATCTACCCTGGGCACCTCGAACTCTTCTTCCGACTCGCCAACATCCATGGGAGCAAAGTCGACATCAGTAATAATTAGCTCGGTCAAGGTAGAATGCAGCAGCTCATTGTTCACTAAGGCACGTAACGGTTCCTCGGTGGTGAGGGAACGGCATTGCGCAAGCTCTAGCGCGATGAGAGAGTTCAACGCGGCAGGAGCTGCACCCACAGGTGCCGATAAAACCCCCTCACAGTTTCGCTGCCGTAGTTCCCCGCCACCCGCGCCAGGGACACCCCCGCGAATTCCGTGGTTGAAGCCACGAAAACCGCGTTCCCTGCGAGCGACGATCTACCCACGTACACCGGGTACGTTCGAGATTTGAATGACAGACTGCACGAGATGCATGAAATTGCGTCTAAGAATTTAAATCGTGCAAAAATACGCGCTAAATCCTATTACGACATGAAGGCTCATCCGTTTAGAGGTCAGGTAGGGGAAGCGGCGTACGTCCTGGTCGAACCGCGCAAGGGTAAATTTGGCAAAAGGTACCATGGTCCCTACAAAATAGTAGATTTTACCGCGAAAAATAATGTCGTGCTGGAGGACGAAACAGGCAACATTTTTATGAAACATGTAGACAAACTAAAGTTCGTGGGAACCAAGAGAGACTGAGCGCACGCACAGTTGGCCTTCGTAATTAGTAACATGAATTGTTCGACGGAGGGGCACTTCACTCCTCAAAAGGGGGCCGACTGGCGCATTGCGTATAAATATATATATATATATTTAAGATTTATTTATAATTATTACACGAACAGACCGAACAAAAGCACTCGTATTCAATTCGGAATTTTGTACATAAGTATGTGCTGTTTTTCAATGTATTTAAACTAATCTAGGATTCAACATCTACATCATAGGAGAGGAGAACCGAGGACGGCGCCTTACAGAGTTAACTTGGCCCCTTCACCAGGACCAAGGGCCTCTGACGCGTTCGCTCATCGCCCTTGAGTCGTCTCACTACCGCCTGCTACCTAGCCGTTGCGAGAATGCCTAGATGAAGGACGTTGATGACCCTGAGGAACAACGAGGGCCTTTGCGGAAGGGAAAACCAGTCCAGCAGACGCAGCCACATTGCTGGCAGAACAGACGACACCTACGAAGCTATCGAGTTGCGCGAATATTCGCGGCTAACTCGCCCTAAAACCTCTTGCGGCCTTCCTGAAATTGAGACGGACTCTACCAATCTACACCCTACGATGGGGGGGGGGGGGGGGGGGGTAACCATTGGCCTCCAGTTTCACCGGTAGCATACAGACATCGTGCGCAGCGACGGAAAGGCGGCGGTACTGGGCATCTGGATCGGTGAAGCGAGCGCGGGTCAGAGGAAACAAGCGCCTCTACACTCGGACATGCAGGACGACTCTGCATCCATCGAGGGGCCAACACCTTGTGTCTATGAACTCATCTTACGTTAAGTTAACCACATCGCGACGCGTGGCGTGAGCAATGTGTTCAACCTCCATATCGCCGAGGGCGGCGATAGTTTTAAGGGGGGAGGATTTGTCACGTCTGGGAAAATTTTGCAAATTTGTCCACCTCACGTTCCCTTATTAAGCCTTCGGGTTATAGGGGTCTCCTCATGTAAGGAGCGTGAGGGGGATAAATCACTTCTACATTATTTGGATTTTCTCCTCGACTCTGTGCTTTCCCATCAAGCCTTCGGGCTGCGAGGGTCTTCTTCATGTGGGAAATGCACAGGGAAGAGTTTGAGCTTATAATTATTCTATTTTTGTCTTTCCTTTCCTTTAGCTTCTCTTTCATTTCTCAATTCTTTTCTTTAGTTTATTACCCCTCCTTGAAACTATCGTCGTGCTCAACTGCGTAGCAACAGAATTCGAGATAGAAAAACTCGGTTTCGACCGAGGAGAGGTATAGTAAACAGCATTCGCTGCGCAGTTAGCCAGTGTTTCGCATTATAGGGGTCTCCTCAGGTTAACTGCGCAAAAGCGTAAAGATCAATTTATCTTTTAGATTTTCAACCAATACTCTCTTCTTTTTCACGCGTAGGCGCCAGTCGGTCCCAAACCCGATCGTGTGTGCGAATTGAGTGTTGGAATGAAAGTATGAAATAGCATGAAATTCAAATATTCGAATGAGTGCAAATGGCGAGGAACGAGAACCCTTACCAGCGAACGTTAGCAACATTTGAGAACTGTTTAGAGACGAAGGGTCACACAGGGTAATAAAAGTCATTGTATCGAATTCCAAGAATTACCTGAAACTAAGACCCAACGGTACGATTTTGAACAGAAAGAACGTTCTCGAACAAAGTTCGCTGCGAATACAGGAATGAATATTCGAATCTCAAACAATTGAATACTGCTGAAATTATCAGTTAAATCATCGTATGCTATTAGGATTTTTAACGAACAGCTTGCGCTACCACCGCAATTCGTATTGTTGATCGATTTCTTTGCGAACAAAATGATTATGGACAAGCCAATTGTTAATTAGGGAACCTCGTGTTAGCCGGTCCGTTATTCATATATAAAAGTACAACAGTTATAATTCATATTCATAATTAACTGCATATTTATTGCTTAATAAGACTGATTTAAACTGTTAGTTGATATTTACATTATTTTATAGCTAATATAGAAATTATCGAAAAAAATAGAACATTCCAGAAATTCTACGGCGTAGAAACACTGAAAAGCCGTTAGACAGAAATGGAACACCAGAAGAGGGAGAAAGTGTGATCTAGAGGAATTTAACTAGCACGCGCCTTTAGCCAAAGCGACGCACGCGACGCTGTCGTCACGCGCTATGATTTGTCGAAATGTCCCCACGCAGGACACCGTCCTCGCGTCGGGCCCTTCCGGCTAGGATCGCGATCGATTCTGTTCACCCTTCGTCGAACAATCGAGTAAGTCGTGACGGGAGCCCGTGCGTCTAGAGATAGTTGCCGAATTTGTACTTTGTGTAATTTAGCTGTGCGGCAAGTCCAAATCGTAGGCAGAGTGTCGCGGGGTGAAATTCCAAATACGCGGCAAGAACTCAGAGACGCGCATGTTAAGCCATTTCACACTATTAAATCTCTATCATTTCTCTTTCTTTTTAATCCGTTTGATCGCGTAATATTCGTATTAAATTCAATCGCGTTAATTATTCTATTTATTCCGAAATTTGTAATCGTCTTGTGTTACGTCTTATTTAATTTCTTATTTGCAATAAACGGCAAACGGCTGCACAACAAGTGCTAGTGCGACATCAGCCTCTCATCTTTCTTGCTGTTCCAGATCTCACAGCGATTTTCAACGATCTTCCAGCGAATCTCAAACGATTTTCTCGTATATTATATTCTACATTCTCACGGTAAGCCTGTTCAGTACTAATTTGTCGAGCGCGGCATTATAATTGATTTTTCACCAAGGCAAAACGGGCAATCTATTAAGCCTACGGGTTGTAAGAGTCTCTTCATTTTAGATCGTCTCGTTTTTCACGTTCAGGTACCGAATTATAATTCATCCGTTATACTAACATTTCGAATTTTTCATCTATCGCGATTTTGTGTGTGTGACGATTGTTTCGACTCCGATATTTTATCAGGGACGACCTGTTAAGCCCTTTCGGGGGTTGTAAGAGCCTCTTCATTCAGGTTGTTACCTTCCGGATAGAAACCGCCAACATCTCATTTTCCTATTATATTTGGTCGAGCCAGTCGTCTTACATTAAAATTACAACTACAAATCCCTTTTCAACTATATTAGAAGGTCGCATTGTAAATCAAAGGTCAAATACCTTTTCCGATTTCAATCACATTTATATCGAACCATAGGTTAAGCATCTTTACCCTTGTAAACCAGTATTGTTCTAATTTGAATTCATTTAATAGTAATTATCGGTATTTAACAGAACTTATCAGTATTCATACAATAGTTACTTGCAATTCAGTTTGGTGTTAGCTTCAATAGTTACTTTGAATTAAATTTATTTTCTTTTGCACACTAAACAGGATTAACATTTCTTCCATTTTCCATTCTGTATCATTTTATATTTCACATCCACGCACCCCAACACAGAGTTTCAAGGAGGGACCCGTATGGGACCCAGAACACTGACGAACCCAACGGAAATAAATTCTATCTAAATTTCCATCTTTTAATTTGTCCTGACCGAAGAGGACGCTTCCGCGTCATACGCGGTCAGAACTGGTGGCAGCGATACCTTTGTCGACGCCCAGAAATAAGAAGAATAAATTTATATTTTTAATTTTCTTTTCTTTCTTCTTTTACGCTAACAATACATTTAATTACCATCTCATTATTAGTACATCTACACGAAATATAATGTAATATACATTTAGTAATAATGTCATTATTACTATATCTACATGAGTTATAATGTAATATACATTTAACAACAATATAATTGTTACTATATCTACATGAGATATAATGTAATATACATTTAATAACAACGTCATTGTTACTGCATCTACCTCATATATGCGACATACATTTAATAACAATATAATTGTTACTATATCTACATCATATGTGTAATATACATTTAATAACAATGTCATTATTAGTGTATCTACATGAGATCTAATGTAATATACATTTAATAGCAATGTCATTATTACTATATCGGCACGAGATATAATGTAATATACATTTTATAACAATGTCATTATTACTATATCTACATGAGTTATAATGTAATATACATTTAACAACAATATAATTGTTACTATATCTACATGAGATATAATGTAATATACATTGTATAACAATGTCATTATTACTATATCTACATGAGATATAATGTAATATACATTTAATTACAATGTCATTATTAATGTATCTACATCAGATATGTAGTATACATTTAATAATACCATAATTGTTACTATATCTACATCATATATGTAATATACATTTAAAAACAATGTCATTATCAGTATATCTAGATGAGATATAATGTAATATACATTTAATAACAATGTCATTTTTAGTATATCTATAATTACATTATATCTCATGTAGATATAGTAACACTTATATTGTTATTAAATGTGTATAATATTGTACCTCATGTAGATATAGTAACAATTATATTGTTATTAAATGTATATCACATTACATCTCATGTAGATATAGTAGTGATAACATTGTTATTAAATATATATTACATTATATCTCATGTACATATACTAACAATGACATAGTTATCAAATGTATATTACATATATGATGTAGGTATAGTAAAAATTATATTGTTATTAAATGTATATTACATATCAAATGTAGATATAGTAATAATGACATTGTTATTCAATGTATATTACGTTATATCTCATGTAGATATACTAATAATGACATTGTTGTTAAATGCATACTGCAGTATATCTCATATAGATATAATAATAATGATATTGTTATTAAATGTATATTACATATCCAATGTAAATATTCCAATATTGATATTCTTACTAAATGTATATTACATTATACCTCATGTAGATATAGTAATAATGACATTGTAATTAAATGTATAATACATTATATCTCATGTAGATACAATAATAATATCATTGTTATTAAATGTATATTACATTATATCCCATGCAAATATAGTAATATTGAGATTGTAATTAAATGTATATTACATTATGTCTCATGTAGGTATAATAATAATGACATTGTTATTAAATATATATTACATGATATCTCATGTAGATATACTAATAATGACATCGTTATTAAATGTATATTACATATATAATGTAGATATAGTAACAATTATATTGTTATTAAATGTATATTACATATCTCATGTAGATATAGTACTAATGACATTGTTATTAAATGTATATTAGATATCTGATGTGGATACAGTAATAATGACATTGTTATTAAATGTATATTACATTATATCTGATGTAGATACAATAATAATGTCATTGTTATTAACTGTATTTTACATTATATCCCATTCAAAGATAGTAATATTGACATTGTAATTAAATGTATATTACATTATATCTAATGTAGGTATAATAATAATGACATTGTTATTAAATGTATATTACATTATACCTCATGCAGATATAGTAATAATGACATTGTTATTGTTACGTCCCGGCGGAAAATTTGAAATTTATCCGCCTTGCGTCCCTTATCAAGCCCTTTTGGGTTACGAGAATTTCTCATGTAAGGGGCGTATTGGCGGGTGTTTCGGTTTTCCGCCAATCTTCTCATTCCTCCTCGACCTTGCACATTCTTGTCAAGCCTTTCGAGGTTCGAGAGTTTCTCATGCAGGGATGTACAGGGAAGAGTTTGAGTTTAATTGTTTTCTACTTTTGACTTCCTCTATCCATTTCTCTTCTTTACCTGCTCTACCCTGGAATCGTGTATCTTGTCAAGCTCTTTCGAGGGTTACGAGAGTTTCTCATGCGAGGTACACGAGGAGAGGCCGTTTCTATTTTCTACTTTTTAATAGTTTACGTGACCCTCCTTGAAACTATCGTCGCCAGCCATTGTAATAAGAGACTAATACGCACAAAAATTCAGGTTAGCTCGAGTGAGAGAGAGAGAGATCCGTAGCAATAACACCAGCGCTACGCAGTTAGCCAGTGCTTCGCATTTCGGGAATTTCCCTTGGTAACTGCGTAGAACCGGAAAAATCGTAATAACTCTTTTGTTAGAAACCTCTTTCTCACTCTGTTGCACAGAGCGACAGCCGGTCCAACAAGGATCATCCTTACCTGATTGTAACAATAGTATGAGAGAGTGGATGGATGAAACAAATTTAAACAATGAAAGTAAGAATTGAGAACCCTTACGAAAGCGAACGTCGCGATCGTTCGACCGCCGTTCGAAATTCAAGGCTCGTTCGAAGCAATAAACACTATTGTATCGAAATTCTAAGAACTGCCCAGCGATAACGGCAAATTTTGAACAAAGGAACGTTCTCGAAGGAACGTTCGCCAGATTTAGAATTGTTTAAAATTCATAAAATGCGAAACGCCGAATAGATCGAGGCGATAGTTGTAATGTGCGATAGATTGCATAATTCGCCACGGCGTTACAACCAGCGTAAGCGCATCATCCGCTTTTAAATATATTAAATCATACTGTCTTTTTGCAAATCGGGAATGAATAATTTTGATCATAATATACGGATGACGGTTTCCTATCACAACCTCTATATTTCAATTTCAAATCTCAATTTGCATTCCAACTAAACTAATAGTTATGTCTCGATTAAATGCCGTTAATTAATTATATGCATAAAGAGAAATACTGCGTAGTTTCTGAAAACCGTTGAAACTATCATGGCGACGAATGAGAAAAGGAAGGAACACCAAAGAAAGGGGATGAAAGATCTTCGTCTAGCTCGCGCGTCTTAGCCAATCACCGGGCACGCGACACTTCCGAAAACGGACTACGATTCGCCAAACCGTCCCCTCCAAGGACGATGTTCGCGCGACGGGCCCTTCGGCCGTCGATCGCGCACGAAATTTGTCACTCTTGATCGATCAATCGTAAGTACGTGATCGGGAGCCCGTGTGTCCGAGAGACAGAGTTGTTCGGAATTTCGTGATAGATTTCCTCTGCGGTAAAGTCCTCCGCGTAGCGAGGCAGAGTGCCGTGGTAGTTGAAATAATCCGATTCTTAACAAGGTCTCACAGACGCGCACGTTAAATTTTCCCTCTACCTAAATTCTCTATCATTTCTTTCTTTTTAAACCGTTTGCTCGCGTAGTAATTTCGTATTAACTTCACTCCGCGTAAATCATATATTGATCGTTTCGTAATAAATTGTAATTAATCGTAAATCGTTATTCGTTTGTCTCTCGTCGACGTACTCGTCCGTTTTAATTCATTTCCGCCGCGACAAGTGCAGTGATCAACGTCTTACCGTTTCTTTGGTGTTCTAGATCATCAGGCGAATACAGAGAAATTTAGCTAACGAATATTATAATCTTGTTTCGCATTATACAGCGTAACGGTAAGTCGTTTCAATTACATTTTTCGATCACGACGTTCATTGATTGGCAAAACGGGCGATCTGGTCCAGCCCTTCAGGGTTACGAGAATTTCTCAGGTCAGATCGTTCCACCGTACGAGGTATCGATATCATTCAATATTAAATATTATTTTTCGTTTATTACAATTTCAACATTCTGATCTTTCCATCATCTAAAGGGCACCTTAGTGCAGCTCTTTCGGGAGTTACGAGAATTTCTCAGGCTAAGGTATACCGCGGGCGGAAACCGCCGGTTTTACGGCTAAATATAGGAAGTGAAATTGTAATAATCGAGTCACGCCACCGGTACACTAGTCTAATGTTTCAAACTGTGATATCAGAGTGTCTTCATATCCATGTATATATATTTTGTTAACTAATCTTAAGCATCTTTACACTTGTACACATTTATGCAAAACTGGTAATTTTTAATTTAACGGAATTTCTAAATTATTGAACTCTTAATTTTGGCAATTATCTGATTTTCATTCACGATTAAACCAGCTTCATTTAGTTAAACAGTTTCCATTTATTTCAAATACACCTCACGCATTTCAGCCAAACACACCTACCAACATACTCAGATTCAAGGAGGGTCCCGAACAGGACCAAGCGTTGAACGAACCCAACGAAAGGCTAATAATTATAATCTTTTAACATCTTATCAATTTTGTCTTTCGTCTTTTAAATTGTCGAGAGCGTTAACACGCTCGAGGCTGGTGGCAGCGATACCAACCATCGCGCTAAAATAGGGAAGCAGGAATTAGAGGTTGAATTCCAACCAATTAATTGAAATTTGACCACCTATATCTCCAATCCTTATCTTTCCTTTTTACGTTGCGCCGTCGCACGCGCGCAACGTAACAATACATTTAATAACAATGTAATTATTACTATACCTTGTAACCGTATATGTTACATATAGATATATATATATTCGGCTCATTAGGGGCATACCCCTTAAACGACAACGATTCCCACTCGCTCGAGATGCGTGCGCATCGATCCCCACGCGGTATCGATCCCTACCTAGGATCGATCGAAGGAGGTCGATGCGGATCGATGATCCAGCACTCTACGTTCGAAAGCGCTAGCGTTAAGACGCGAAATACGAGGGTCCGTTGGGCGAGAAACGGTACGCGAAGGCGAGTCAAACCGACTTGGTAAAATCGTCAAACTGCCGATTTACTGTCTTCGTGTATGCGCCTCAAACCGAGGAGTCGCGTGTACAAACTGAGCCGCGGCACTGCTACAAGGGATACCCGTTCGCGAATAACCAAGGTTTCGTCGTAGTAGTCAGTTTAATGAATTTATAACATCCAAATTCTGTTACACTAAATCGGTTCACATCAACACCAGTGAAATACAAATTCCGTGAAGCAGTGCCGCGACTCAGTTTGTGACTCCTGGGTTTGTGGCACATGTGACTCGTGCATCGCGTTTTATATATTCAAGACTATTATTTCAAAGATTCATGTAACAAATAGTATCAACATCAAGGTCACTGTTGCTTAGAGACAGAGAAATCGTCGAGGTCACATAATCGTGCCCTGCCGAAACCTCTTAGTTGTTCTAAACAAGAATGCCAAGAGTGTCAAATTTCACAGACATCCAATAGCAACCGCCGACAGTGCATGCCTACCCATTACTGGTGGCAAGTGTGCAATTGTCGTTCCGGCAAATATTCCATCTATTGTGTGTGAGGAAGCACGGTACTGAACGAACCACTGAATCTGGAAAAGTCCAAGACACCACGGAAGTGCCTCTGGACATTTCCTAGACATCACGGAACGCAAAGACTTTGTGCATATTAGCGACGTGCGACTCTATCCCGCAAGGGCAAGATCTCTCGTCGTTCTGATAATCTCATATATACACCAATTGGTTAGATTCTATTCTTTCTCACAAGAACCGAGATTAGTTCAATAGGTCGTTCAGCCAAGCATTGTCCTACGAGCCAGGAGTGGCGCCCGCGTTTTCCTTTAAAGCCTTTAACATTCGATATAAATTGTTATATATCTATATACAAACCAGGAGTGGCGTTCGCGTTTTCTAAAGTTATTCGGTATAAATTGTTATATATCTTTACACAAGCCAGGAGTGGCGTTCGCGGTTTCTAAATTAAAGAACATTAATTACAGTCGTAAAGGTTCCCGATTGTATAACTCTTTAGAAAATACATAAGCAGATTTTTACCAGATATCTATCGCTGTTTCTTGTCAGACAACTTAAAAATTCCCCGTTACCAGACGAATAAAAAAATATAGTTAAAGAATTGTTACAACCTACATGAGATATAATGTAATATACATTTAATAGCAATGTCATTGTTACTATATCTACATGAGATATAATGTAATATACATTTAATAACAATGTCATTATTACTAAATCTACATGAGATATAATGTAATATACATTTAATAACAATGTGATTGTTACTATATCCACATGAGATATAATTTAATATACATTTAATAACAATGTCATTATTTCTATATCTACATGAGATGTAATGTAGTATATATTTAATTACAATGTCATTATTACTATATCTCGATTAGATATGTAAAATACATTTAATAACAATATAATTGTTACTATATCTACATCAGATATGTCATATACATTTAATATCAATGTCAATATTATTATATCTACATGAGATATAATGTAATATACATTTAATAACAATATAATTGTTACTATATCTATAGGAGATACAATTTAATATACTGTTACGTCGCGAGCGAGATACGGCGCGCGACGTACAAAATAAAAAAAAAAGAAAATTAATGATGGTTTACAATACGCGATTGAGAACGGTATTAGCGCTGCCACCAGTCCTAATCGTTCGTGACGATGTTGGATCACTCACGTTTAGAACAATAAAAGAGTTGTTAAATATATTAATAGATTAATTGAGAGATTAATCGTTTTCGTCAATGCTCTAGTCCCATACGGGCCCCTCGTGTGAATTTATGCTTAGATGGTAGGCGTGAAGATGAAGGACAGGAAGTGTTTGAAACGTAAATGAATTAAAACTGGTTACGTGTAACAAAAATATATTTTCGGAAAAATCAACGTGACATTAAATGTGGTTGGTTAACAGGAAGTACGAGCTGTTTGAAATACAAGAGAAAGTAAATATATTATAAAGAAAAGTTTAAATTATATGAAAATGAAGCTATTGATTACTGGTTAATTAAAGTTTGATTGAATGATTCGATGATTCGAGCAACAATGTTCGGCGAAGAATTAAGCGCGAAAAGAAAGAAAGAATGGTCCCAGAGGGTAAATTACCAGAGCCACGGTTTCGTGAGGCCGTCTTCTTTGCGTGTTAATCGGAATTTATTTAATAACGTTAATTTTCGATACCTTGAGTCGCTATACTGAACGGAACGATCTAGAGGGAAATTTTCCAGAATACACGGTTTCGTAGATCGCCCGTTTTGCCTCACTACGTCCAGATTCGTCGTATTGGATAAAAATGAAATGGACAACTTATCAAGATCGATGTAAAATAGTATATGATAAGACTTTGATTCGTATGCTTAGTCGCTGGTGTTGTCTAGAAATCTGGAAGTAAAAGAAGAGATGAGATAACTGCCACTTGCACTACGCGTTCGCGATCGGCCTTTTATTACGGTGTTACGGGACAATTAATTACAAAACAAACACAAAAGTGTTTCAAAATCGACACGACGCGGAAAAAAAAGAAAAATAATTAATTTATACGAACGATATAAAGACGATAGAGAAAAGACAGAAATTGAAAAGTGTGAAATGAATTTAACGTATCCGTATGAGTCCTTGTCACAAAACCGCGAACCGAAACACTCTCGACACTCTGCCTTGATGAGGACTTGCCGAGCAATCTAATTACGCGATTTTACTAACAACTCTATCTCTACGCGAATACGGGCTCCCCGTCACGCACCTTGCGATTTTTCGACAAAGAGTGATTTGCCTCAGGCAAGCGATCGTGTCTCAGGGTTCCACTCGCGATCATGAGCCCAAAGTGGGGACATCATTTGGCAAATCAGGGTACGTATCGGAGAGGAAATCCCGTGCGTATTGGGCTAGTTGGCCGCTCTTCCTAGTTTTCTCGTCCCTTCCTGACCTTTCTGTCTGCCTTCGCCTAAGGTTGTCCATTTCTTTCTACCCCTCTAACGCTACGCGGATTTCATGCGTCGCAATTCTAAAGTTTCTGGAATATTCGAAATCTATTACGACTTAATTTATTCGAATTTGCTAATCAAAGAGGCTTTTACAGTGACGTTTCCGGTATCGCAAGAGGTCTTCGTTTTATTACAGATATTTGATTTACTGTTTTGAATGACTATTAATTGAATAATGTTAATTATTATTCATTCGTTAATTATTCTGTTAATCTCTTTTTACCGGTTTGCGCAAGGTGCAACCGGTGTTTTATAATCGTCGTCAAATTGCGGATACATGCGTGTTGCATTTAGTTAATATCCGTTCCGCGCTTATTAGTTATTAACGTTGTTCAAAAGTAGGCGTTCGAGTTTGAGATTGTACGAGACCGGTTCGGTTGTAGGATCGGCAGTGAGACGGGAAAATTATGTACTTGAGTTTGCACAACAAACAATGTATTTACAGACACTCAGTATGTACACTATTTACAGAAAATTGTGCGTTGCACGAAGGTACAATGATCGTTGATCGAGCTATTCGCACACGCGTCGCGGTGGATTCGAGATTGTGCTTGCGCTGTATAGGACCACGTGTTAGCGTAGCACGTGGCACCACGTAATTATATTAATCACGTGGATTTGCGTACGTCAAAGCTAATCGCGAGTTCGCGTTGGCCGTTGGCACTTCACACGCGGTTAACTTGCAGTACTAGATTCTGAGATTGAGCTTGAGAAATTTGCCTTTCGAGAAAACTGTGTTCGCACGTGTTCGTAGTATGCTAACCAGAACAATAATGGCCGATCAACCGGCTTCGTCGCAGCAAGAACCGTTGGCTTCTTCTTGCTGACGTAACGCTCCCTGATTGGTCGGCGTGACCGGCATCCAAGGTGGCTGCCGGTCGCGCTGCTAAGTGCTGCCGCGGTCCGCGTGCAGGCGGTAGAAATTACATTTTCGAACAAACGTCCTTATTCGTATTTCGACGATTTACGTATATTCGAAACGTTCTACGTTTAACGTTTAACGACGATGCTTATTGTCTCGATCGACCTTTGTCTCGAACATCCGTGAACAATTTCGAACTACAGCGGTTGTCACGCGAACCCTCGCATTCCAATATCATTCAAACAGTTTCATTCCGTAGCATACCAATCGCTTTGTTCTTAATTGCATTCATTCCTGGTGGAAGGACCGGCTGACGCATGCTTTGGAGGTAGGAGAAGTACTTCGTTTGCGAGGTAAAACAAAAATCGTATCTCCCTTATTCCGCGCGGTTAAGCTGGGAAACTTCCAAGGGCGTCGCACTGCTTAACCGCGTGGCGAAAGATGTTGATATTACCTCTCCTTCACCTTAGCGATTTCGAATTTCTATGTGTTTATTGCTACGCGGTTTCGACAAGGTAATCGTCCCAAGGAAGGTTAACTTCTTATTATTTGAGAAGAACTAATTATAGCCTCCTTTGTGCGTCGCCTGGGATTATCTCCAAGTGCTGCGCACCGACGAGGTACACAAATTCAGTATATTAAACGGTTAAGCTGTTCCACACTCTCAGAAAGAAAATGAAAATGGATGTTAGCCACGGTCGGATTATTGAAAATAATCCGGACGTAACTGTCGGGTCGTACCAACAATACCCATTGTTTGATCGTTTTCGCCCCTTAACCGGGAAAGGGGTTAGAGAACGGATTCGCACGAAAGTTTTTGCCGGTGCGCGACCTTGCCGAAGCGATACCTTCCGAGTTGCAAAACGCGTATAGAAAAAGGTGCGAATTGTGATTACGAAGGACCTTTG
Organism: Osmia lignaria lignaria; assembly: GCF_051020975.1. Classification (NCBI taxonomy): domain Eukaryota; kingdom Metazoa; phylum Arthropoda; class Insecta; order Hymenoptera; family Megachilidae; genus Osmia; species Osmia lignaria. Next base: position 122,689 of record NC_135037.1, on the reverse strand, counting down.
ATTCGGAAAATTGTATTTGAATAAAGTGTAATCAAAAGAAAAGTTTAACAGTTCTTGTTAACCGAAGCAGATTGTTCGAATTTCAGAAGAACTGGTATGCTAAGCCGTGTACGAAGAAAAAGCAAGTACGCAAGTATGCGGCGGCATATTTATATTATGGTTCCTTCGTCCCCGCCGTCGCCCGCCGGTCTAGCAGCCCAGTCGGCTCGCTACATCGGCCAACGGAGCGAGTGAGATGGCTGGAGGCCGGCGGAACGAACAGCAGAGACGAAGGAAGCGATCTAGAAATTTCTAGATTATTCGTTCGAAGCTCAAACACCCATTATGAAGTTGATTTTCGTAAACCCGAGTTTCGACGAGTTATTAACTTAATTTTTGTCAGGTAGTAGAATAAAATATTCTACGATAGGATTAGACCTTAATTCAAGTTTGCTTTCAAACAGCATACCTTTTTTTCAAATCAATAGATCTTTACCTGTAGCAGTAATAAGACCCAAGGAATCGTTACATCCTATCTAGTAATTTGGTTTATTAGTCACATCTGGTTGCCAAAACCCTTAACCTTAGCAGTAGAGTCTTTGTTTGCAGTTTTCTATTCATGTCGGGGTATTGCTTAGTTTTATTGCTCGCTACGGTCACCGAGTACACGCGGACCCACCGCGTACGTCACTAAGGCACCCCTGACAACGAAGAAGGAATATTTTCCACCTCCACAAAAATCAGGCCAATAGGCATGGCTCATCCGAAAATTGTACTCCTTGCCCAGAATATAAAAACCTGAAGCAAGTTCCCTAATTAGACATTGTAGTTCAGACCATTCTCGTGAAAACACTCTCGTGAAACAACTCACACATCGAAAACATTTTCTGTCGAACGGATAAGCTCCGAAAACTACATACTAACCGAACTGTTTCAACCGAACTGTTTATAACATTAAAAATTATAATCAACTACAAATACGATTTGCAACGGGTCAATTTAAACGTGAGGAATAAACAGTAACATTATTATATGTATATTATATTATATCTCATGTAGATATACTAATAATGACATTGTTATTAAAAGTATATTACATATATGATGTAGATATAGTAACAATTATATTGTTATTAAATGTATATTACATTATATCTCATGTAGATATAGTAACAATTATATTGTTATTAAAGGTATATTATACTGTACCTCATGTAGATACAGTAATAATCACATTGTTATTAAATAAATGTCACATTATTTATCATGCAGATAGACTAATAATGACATTGTTATTCAATGTATATTAAATTATATCTCATGTAGATATACTTATAATGACATTGTTATTAAATGTATATTGCATATATGATTTAGATATAGTAATCATTATAATTCTATTAAATGTATATTACATATCTGATGTACATACAGTAATAATGACATTGTTATGAAATGTATATTACATTATATCCCATGTAGGTATAGTAACAATTATATTGTTATTAAATGTATATTACATATATGGTGTAGATATAGTAATCATTATATTGTTATTAAATGTATATTACATATATGGTGCAGATATAGTAATCATTATATTGTTATTAAATGTATATTACATATATGATTTAGATATAGTAATCATTATAATTCTATTAAATGTATATTACATATCTGATGTAGATACAGTAATTGTTGGAGTGTCCACCATTGCATATTTAGAAAACGTGCCCGATATGGGCTGATCGAAATTTCATTCTAAGAAATAGATGGCGTCGAAGCACTTGGAAATAAGTGGCGTCGTCCTGCCGCCATAAAACAGTCACCAACGGACCACGGTCGCGAACGTTCGAACAGTTTTGTTTTTTTTTGTTCTTTCTCTTTTTCTTTACCGTGTAATTCCGAATTCAATAGCGTCTTGCCGCGATCTGGTTTCTATTACGAAGTCGAGTGCCTTTGTTCAATTACACAGTTTTTTACTCAAAAACAAAATACGCACGCGGCCTTACCCGGTTCGTAAACCCGAGACCTCGTCGCGCCAACAGAAATCACGTAACGCCCGGGGCCCTACCGAGTCCACTAATTACAAACCCAGGGTCCCGCCGGCAACAATCGACTCACCTGCCCGAGGCCTTACTCGGTTCGTAAACCCGAGACCTCGCGGCGGCAACAATTAAAGCTGTAAAGTCGCGGAGTTCTCTCTCTCTCACTGAGTCCTCGGCGTACTTTATGTAATTTGATCTACGTTGTCAGGTAGATAGAGGTTCTCACTTACCTTTCGCTGGACGAGTAGAACCTATCTATGGACGGAACCTGTGGTGGTGTGTCGTCCAGGTGTTGGAGCGGTAGGGTAGACGTTCGAGTGAAGATCACGCACTTTCGATCACAATGAATGTTTATTCGTTACTGGTACAGTTCTTGATTCGCGCACGTTTACAATCGAGTCTTACAGAATCTTGCTCTGTCGAAGCCTTGAGCTTCGTAGCAGAGTCATAAACGCTAGACTTATTTAATTTATTGATATTACCGGAATCTTGCTCTGTCGAAGTACTGAGCTTCGTAGCAGAGTCGTGTAGATTCTAGAGTATCGAACTCTGAGCGGTACTTCGCGGATTATCTTCGCGGATTTAATGATTTACAGATAGTCTGAGTGATTTAGTCTGATCGCGATACTTTCGGTTTCGTACTATGTTGATAAGTCGATGAACCGTTTAGATGTACTGATAAGAACTGCACCTATGAGAACTTCCTACGAGAACTATTGGTAAAATTTGACTGCGTGCGGGCGGGCCCGGTCGCGTTATTTTATATTGATAAATGAGGTCGACATTTGATTTGGCAATTCGGGTGAACCACCTCGTTCGGATCGTCAGCGTTCTCGCCGTACAACGACCCGGCTGAGTTGCTCACTCAGAATTTGCGGAACGATGAATTTGGATGGTGCAATAGAAGTTTAAAGAATTTGGGTGATGAAATAGAAGTTTCAAGAATGCGTCGCAGGATGTGACAATACATATATTGTACTGATTTTAATTGTGAAATCAATCACAAAATTAAGGAAACTTATGTTTATTTACGTGCATATAGAATGCGTCACAGGACGTGACACCTGGCCGCCTAGATTGTTGCATATCGGCACGATATCAACAAGTAGATTTGAAGAGAAAAAAAAATTTTCAGCAGTTATATTTGTCCAAATTCATAGTTTCTACCTTTATAAGTTAGATGAGGTTTTACAAATTTGAGATGAGTGTAATTACAATATTTTATTAGTTGGTGTGAATTTGTTGCGCTGAGTAATTTTTGTTGCTGGTGTTTCTTTGCGTTCGCGGATCGGTGTATTACAAAGAGTAAATGGTTTTTGGCTGACCATTTACTTCCCTCCCCGCTGAGATTGAGGCGGTAGGGGTGCGTAACGTAACTCTGGTGCGTGTACTAAATAATCTTGTAGACCGACACTTCTGGGCTTCTGTTATTAATTTTAAATTTAAGGTTTGTAGAATGAAATTGGTAATTCTTGGAATTTCTATTGTGGCGGGTACGCGCTGAGACAGCAAGTGTCTTGCATGCGCTGGTTCCTAGTATTATCGATGCTTCGTCGGTTAATGTCCCGTCTTTACTTGGAAATTTTTGCGCACCTGGTGGGGTGTTTGATATATATTTCGGTCGATCGGATGGTATCGTCACTTTGAATGATTTATTCTGATTCTATCGTTAACGCTTTTATCACTACCTGGATTGCCATGTCGTCGTACATACCGTTCCCGGTTTTTATGGATCTATCTAGGCCGAGGAAGGAGATCTTCATCTCTTGGGTGAGTATGTTTTATTTTATTTATTTATTTATTTATTTTGTTTTTCCGTATTATCTTTTTAGCGCACTGATGGTAGATTCATATGGTGCCCGGGAATGATAAACCTGTCGTACCGGCGCACGGTGCGCGAGTACCGTCGGAACTTCCGGCGGTACTTGGAAGAACTGTACATCTGGGATGAAGACAGGATGCTCGACATCGCCCCTCTTTTCGAGGATCAATGGCCAGGAATGCGCTGCCCTGTAGGAGAGAGGAAGTAGAAAGAAGAATGTTTCCTCTTTAAATTTATTTTCCTTCGTTTTTTTTTTTTTTTTTTCAATTTTCGATTATATTTATTTATATTTTTATTCTTTTTTTTGATTATATTGATTACACTATTTTCTTTTTGAATAAAGCACAATTTTATTTATTTTGATTCTGATTCGTGCATTGTTTTTTTTCTTTTTGTGAACCCTTCCTTTTGTTTTTAATAAAATTTCTTTTTATTATAACTTGTTGTTTACTGTATCCTCCCCTTCCTTTTTCTGAACAAATATTTATCGTAAGGATTTTATTGTACCTTGTTATTTTGCAAATCCTTCTCCTTTTATTTTTTTTTGAATAAATTTTTATTTTATTTTCCTTATGATTTCCTTATTTTTAGTTCGATTATTCCATTGTAAACACCTGTATTTGTTTCTGCATTATTGGTTGCGGTACAGGTGGTTTAATTGCAGGTGGTCGTAGTGGAACGGGTGGTAGCGTTCTCCAATTGAAGGTGTTTGGTCGTTCTATTTTTATTTCGTTCAATTCGATATCCTCGTTTCTGGCTAGGTTTCTTTTCTTTGGAAGTTTTTTGATGGTTTTGTTGTTTTTTAGTGTCACTAGTAAGTATGTAATTGAGCTGAAGATGGCTGCCAATAGATGTATGGACCATCCATATAGTGTATGTAATGTATATCCCCTTATGATCGTGTCAATTATTAGCTTGCAGATATGAATGATTATGAAAATCATTATTACTGCAGAGCTAATAATAATTTCCACGAATTTATTCCACATATTTTCTGCGATATGGGATAGCGTGTTCTCTGTAAAAAGATTATTGATTAATCCTCCTTGTACGCTTTCTTCTCCTAGCATGCCCCTCGTTATTGTGTTCAGCAAGGCTGATTTTTCTAGGGGGAACATAATGTGCTGTTGGAGTTCTTGGAGGTCTTCTTGTGAATAAATTCCGCTTGACGCTACTGAATTTATTTCCTTGTATTCCCAGGAGATGTTCGTATTTGGCTTTAGAATTCCTGGGTTTTGCGCTTTCCTTGGTGTTGGTGTTAGTGCTATCCAATTGTTGTTCAATTTGTAATATTGCGGAATAATTGTATTGCATTCTATCTGCGTTCCTGCTTTCATTAGTATGTGTGTTTTAGGCGTTAGAAATCGTGTTTTGTTCCCGGAGGTTACTGGTAGTTGCGTGTAGCACTTGTCTGTGTGAAATAGTTGTACTTCCTTTGGTGTGCATTTTATGATGTGCACCACTTCTCCTGCAATCCTAGCAATGTATCCTGGTTTTTCCATTAGATCGTACGCGAATTCGTCTGGTGAAATAGAGGCTATGAATAGGGAATTATAGATTGTTCTTTTTTCTAGTTTGCATCTTTCGTTTAAAATGTCTAAGTATAAATTTTGTATTTGAGCCCTGAAGTGTTTTTCTACGTATACGAATTTTGAGTTAGTATATGTAAGAATGTCTAGGTTTAATATTTCCTTTGACGGTTGTACGTCGTTATCGAATAGTATATTGTTTTGTGTTCTTTCGTATATAATTAATTTTGGGTGTTCGGTTTTTGTTAGTATTCTATTGCAAGTTTTGATGTCTCCTTTCGTTGCTAACGCGAATGAGATGTCGGTTGTTTCTATTGTGTATAATGTTTCGCGATTTTTAGATGTTAATTTTGTTACCGGACCTCGGTATAGTACGTCGTATCTAGTTTTTAAACAGTCTTCTCTCGGTAGCGCTGACCAGAAGGTGTGTCCTCCTTCCATGTCGATACAATGTTCATCCGAAAATTTACAAACTGTTCCTGATGCTAAGCGTAATTTATCGTTGTTAAGACTAACTTGCGCGGTGTATTCTATTAACGTGATTTTTATAAGGCCCTGTACGTATACTTTATTCCATGTTCCGTAGCTATCGGAATAGGACGCTCCTGTACATGAGCTTTCTATTGCGTTTCCCGCGAGACTTATTCCTGCGGATTTTGTAGAGTTTATTTTTAAATTTGCGATTGTATGAAAGTTGTCGTATCTAAATATTCCGGTATTATGTATGGATTTACAGTTTTCATGGCTTATGTCTAAAAGGTATTCTTGTATCGCGTTTTCTACTGGTACTAAGTGACTGAACATTCCGCATCGAAAAATTGTGCGTTGAATTTCTATTTTGCATTGTATGATTGGGACCGTTCTGAATTCCGCTAATTGTAGTAGCCGTATTGTGGTGTTGGTTATGCTAACGTCTGCATGGTGGAAGTCGCATTCCCCGGTGTCCAGTAAAGAATATGTCGATACGATCGGGTTGGTTGCGCCGCAATCGAATCCGATTATTGCTTGGCTAATTTTGAATGTGCTGATATAAATTAATAGAATTAACTTCATTGTCGGCTCTTTTCCTAGAAAGAAGGCTTATGTTATTTCCTTTGCTGCTAAATGCTTAGTTTGTTCGCATGAACTGTTTTTGGCTTTCCTTTGTAATTGATTGTTATGTTATTGTTATCTCCTATTTTTAGTATTTCATATGGCCCTAGATACCAATCTTTTTCTAATTTTCCCGGTTTGGGTTCTTTGAGTAACCATACTTTGTCTCCGGTTTTAAATTCTACCGATTTAATGAATCTATCGTAGTATTCTTTTGATTTCATTTTTGAGTCTATTAGATTTTCGCGTGCCATACTAGCTATATCTCTCATGTTTTTTATTAGATTTTCCAAGTAATCGTTGTGTGTAGGTAGTTGTTCTGATTTCTTTAGGGGTTCAGTCGAAGGTAGCCTAGCTGGATAAGCGAAAACCAGTTCATGTGGTGTGAATTTATGACTGGAATGAATGCTTGTGTTATAATTGAATTGTGCTAGCTCTAGAAGTTCATCCCATTCACATTTTTTCGTTGAAAAGTTTTTTAAATATTCGCAAAGTGGATGATGTGCTCTTTCTAATGATCCATTTGATTGGGGTGAAAAAGCTGCTGTTTCGATTTTTGAGAATTTAAATCTTTTTGCAACTTGTTTCATTATTTTGCTAATGAAATATGTTCCTCTATCTGTGAGTACTATTTTAGGTGAGCCAAAAGTGCATATAAAGGGTATAGCCGGATAAGATGGTCAAAAGTGCCCCCAAACCAAATTCGACTTGCTATGAACCATTCGATAGGTGATCAAGAAAAACCAGTCTGTGCCAAGTTTCAACCCTGTATGTTATCTGGGAGGGTAGTTACGGGTAAAAATGTAATTGCGAGGTTTTTGGCCAATTTCTCCTATTTAGTGATATTCGAAAATTCTGAAAAAAATCAGAGACATTTCTGTTTGCGAGGTACATATTACAGAATTTTTTCAGATTTTTAAATTGAAAACTGAAGCCGTGAAAAATCAAAAACGTCAAAAAATCCTGAAAAATGGCGATTTTGTATTGAAGGAGATGAGGTCCTACGATCATATTTTTTTTATAAGTGTATATTATTGATACTATCATCCTCAATTTTTTTCAGATTTTTTGGAGAGGTGCGCCATAGTTAAAAAAATTAAAAACCGATTTTTTCGCTGTTTTTTGCGTGTTAGAGTTACTTATTCGACGAATTTTCGTCTGTTATTTATCACATACATGGTATATACACTGTTCAATGTTTTTACATGCAGTGGAATAGAATAGGAATTAAACTAAATAAACATAATTGGTAAAAGTACGTTACGTCCGGCATATTTCAAAAGATTAAAGGTATTTTCAACGGTATCGGTGGTCCAGTGGTAAAGCGTCTGACTGCTAAACCGCTGGAAACTTCTTTTCGTAGGTTCGAGTCCACTCAAACTCAATTTTTTTTTTTTTGGAAATACATTTTTTCAAACTTCTACCTATATGATAATCATTAATATACTTGAGATACAGGGTTGAAACTTGGCACAGACTGGTTTTTTTTTATCACCTATCGAATGGTTCATAGCAAGTCGAATTTGGTTTGGGGGCACTTTTGACCATCTTATCCGGCTATACCCTTTGTGTTACAATTCGTTGTACAAAATCGTACACGTATTATAATTGTCAATGACAGTTATGGTTTACACGTCCCGACCTACTGCCTCTAGATCTCTATCAGTCGTTCTCTCGTCTAAAAAACATTTAGTTGTACACTGAGTTGAATTGAACTTGTCGCAGTGAAGTTGGCTACAAATTCACTAACGCATTCACGCCGCGTCGGTGAGTGAATGCGTGGCCAACTTCACTGCGACAAGTTCAATGCAACTCAGCGTATGTCAGTGTACAAAACATATTCCCTTTACGATTTTACCACTCATCGTCAGTTGGCCTCCTAGGTTATCTGACCTAACACCTCTGGATTTATATTTATGGGGTCACGCAAAAGAGTTGATCTATAAAAATACGATAAAAAATGCATTTACTATTATTTCCAATACATTTTGAATATTTGAAAGAGTTCGGCAATCACTTATTTGACGAATAGAAGCGTGCATTCTTGCAGAGGGAGGAATTTTCAAACATCTCTTATAACTGCCACAATAAACCATAAATATCTTTAAAAGCATGTATCTTTTTAATAAAGCATTTTCGGACATAAGCTTATATGAACTTTTTTCATCTATTTGACCTGAGTAATACGTAATTTAAGTTTGGTCCCAATTGTTTTGGACACCCTGTATGTCATCGGTACTATACCACGTTATCGTCGTATATCATGGTCATTTATGATACATGCAGCGGTAATTATATGACTGCAGCATGGTGTAGTATCTGCAAAAATACTGCATGCTATGGAGTATGTGTAGTCATATACCATGGTATAGTTACCGTGAAGAGAAAAGAGCATTGCTCCATTCATTTAACTCACTCTTACATTGGCTTTAGTTAGTGGTAGGAGTTTCTCCCTCTACACTTTCTCTTAACGGAAGGAAACCTACGTTGCATGCAAATGTACAACTGCATTTATCTACACATTTGTAGCAGATACGTGTACTTGCTAAGCTCAGCCAAATGAATACAAAATATAAATTAAAATGATCTCAAGTTATTTTAATACGAGATGATTAATGCTTGGTCCCTATATTCCTAGATCCATGTTGCTAGTTAAATCAATACAGACAACTGAAATTTTTATCAAACGTTGCCAGCTAATTTGCCTTTGCAAATTCTTTGTTTATCATTAGGCAGCGCACACGCAAGGAAGTAGTCATATCAAAACTTGGACAGACGGTATATACAGGGTATATACAGGGTGTCTTGTTTAAGTTGAATATTTAAATTATTTTCACTGCTATCGAAAATAAGAAAAAAACTGGGAGAAGTTTATATAATTTGAAGGGATGCATTTGGCGAGGATTAAAAAAATGATTTTGAGATTATTTTGAATGTGATTTTAAGGTCACTGGGTTCGTTTATATAATGCGACATTGTAGTGGTCATTTTAAAATCATAAGTCATTGCGACGTCATTGGGGTTTATTTTTATTACTGCCAGATATGCATACACCTTAAAACCATATAAACTCCTGTTAGTTTGTTTTTGTTTTTTCAACAGCAGGGAAAATAATTTAAGTGGTGCAGTAAAACCAGACACTTTGTATATAAAGACATATGTGTACAAAATTACGTTGCCTTTTACATTAAATAACTAATTATGAACCCTGTGTCACTGTGAATTTTCATTGTTTTATTTAAATAACTTTTTTTAGACTGTTCGGAAATGGTAGAAAAAGCAACATGAATTAATCAAAAACACAAGTATTATGTTACCAACTAATTATAAGTAATTCTTTTTAATTGGAATTATCTATTGATACTCTTTCAATGCAATGATATTTCAAAATTTGCAGTTTGGTAATTTATATCATTACGGACAATTTTTTCAGAATTTCACAAGAAAAATAATAAATATTTTGCAATCTTATAGGCTTTACATTTATTCCAATTATAGTATATAGGGTTAATTTTGTTTATATCCCATTCAAAGCAGTGTCGATAAAAAAAATAGGAAAATACTACTTACAAGTAGAAGCTAAATAGGAATGACAGCAACATTCCCGTAGCCTTGTGTACTCAGCACAGTCTTTGGCCCGTACTTTACATTCTTCTGGTCCGACGTGACAAGCGTGTTCGACGAAGGGAAACACCTCTAAAACAATAGTTTGATAAATATAAGGTGTTCCAAAAATAATGTACAACCCGAAAACTGTAGATTCTCTATGCGATCACATTGCAACTACGAATTTAAAGCAAATTGGGTTTGGGTTAGGTTAGGTTAGATTTTTTTGAGTTATCAACTCTCTATTCATTCCCTTCCATTAATTACACTACTTGTTAATGGATATAATTTGAACACAATTTTGCAAATTGCAATTATATGTATATCATGCATATATGTCGAGGGTAAACTTTTTTTCTTATAACAAATAACTTTTTAACAAACAATGAACGACGATTAAGTTATAAAGAAAAGTTACTCAGGGCGACTTCATTGAGCCTGGATCTCAAATTTTTGTTTTGAATCAACTTTAACTTTAAATATTTCAGAATTTATAAAAGACTCCGATTAAATTGTAAGGAAAAGTTACTCAGACTCATGTTCTTGACAACATATGTCAATGTCAAGGTCGTCGGAGCTGGGTCCCCTACACTGCATAATTACCTTGAGATTTAAATGTCCTAATTTAATATTCACAGGGAAGTGCATGTAGAGACGAACATGCATACATAGGTTCTCACTGTCAGCTCAAAAAGGCCGTTGACACTGGTCTTATCGATATTTAACACATTTAGCCCGGGTAACATCATAAGATGCCAAAATACTTAAACCCGAATCCGGGTGACATCATACATATCACGCCTCGCTCAATGCTCAAAGTTTCGGTGAAATGCATCGACTAACCGTTACTTACAGCCGTTGGGTGTAAAATCTTACATTAATCGTACGATAATAGTTTAAGAATTATACGGAGAGTTAAGGATCTATAGCTCAACCATTACAGCTTCCTCCAGGAACGTCTTAAGAGCTGGACAAAGTGCTAGTATCAGTGAATACGTGATAGCTTAATTTTTAACTTCAAATTTATATTCGAAAAACGAAATCGCAAATTGCAAAATGGTAAAGTCTATTCGTTTCTTCATGCACAGTCTGAAATGTTTTGGCTGTACATAACTTTTGAGACATTTTGTATAGGGTAGCAGTTTAACATTAGAACTACCAAACCAGTCAAAATGACTGGTTTCTAGTTTCTTATTTTAATTTATAAATTTTATCGAGGTATTTTTGTTAAAATGAATATTGGCTATCATCGAGATAAAGAATGGATGTATACATATATTAAATTCTGTTTCATCCTTTATTTATTTATGTAAGACTCGGATAAAAAATACAATTTATTGATGAATGTTAGGCTTACAATGGTCGCCACAATACTGGCTTTCCGGCATTCCGGAAGCCACGCCACATTCGGTACGCAATTAAACAAATGACTGTCGAAGGCACTACCGTGCCTATAAAATAATACATAGGGCGACAGAACCCGATTACATTTACTTTTCTACATTATTTTTAACTGAAACATAAGTGTGTATTAAACGTCGGTGGTTCTAGTGTTAAACAAATGAACAAAAGATAATAATAAAGTACTATTGAAAAACATTAAACTTGAATAGATTAAGGTACATAAAATTTAATAAATAAATACCTTTAAGGGGAAACTTACGAAAGGCCTCATCACCCCCGGACAACCAAACTTCGGATTTATAGTAATTGAGGGGTGAGAAATCGAATGAGACCATTTTCAGAACTGGCAAATAAACCGTTCTCGAGATATACAGGGTATTCTAAAAGTGCGGAAACCCCCTATTATCTTGATAAGAACGCATTTCCACGCAAAATGACTAACTTAACCCTAACCCTAACCCTAACCTTAACCTAGGTTAGGTTAGTCATTTTCCGTGAAAATGCGTTCTTATCGAGGTAATAGGGGGTTTCCGAACTTTTAGAATACCCTGTATATCTCGAGAACGGTTTATTTGCCAGTTCTGAAAATGGTCTCATTCGATTTCTCGTCCCTCAATTACTATAAATCCGAAGTTTGGTTGTCCTGGGGTGATGGGGCCTTTCGGAAGTATATCCCAAAATGCTTACGTCACGGATCATCATGTTTCTTTGTACGTTCATCTTAGTTCAAATTTACGAGCTTATGCGTTTTTGTAGACGAAATCTACTTTTTTACAATTTCAAAAAAACAACTCTATACGTCGGTTGCTATAGTCTTCCTAAATATGAATCACAGTTTCACTGCTATTTCGCTAGAGACGCTACTATCACTTCTGATGATCTTCAACGTAAGGTAATGCGTTACGAATGTTCTTCTGCGTTGACTCCAACAGTGTGAATGTAGTGCTAAGTTTAGTGTTTAAGTACATTAAGAAAGAAGGGGTGGCTGATTCATAGTGAAACGCGCATCATGGCAAGAAAAATCGTACTGAAGTGTGAGGAGGAAGCAGCGAAAAGAGAACTTTTGCATGCTATCGACAAGCCACAAATCCATGTCTGTCAATCTAAATGATCGGCAGAATTACGAACGAAAGTTTCTTTGAAAATGAAACTTTGCCATCGCCAGGAAAAAAACAGAAAAAGGCCACTGAAAACAATTGCGACAACAGCTTGTCATACAATGAAAAGTGATTTAAAATACGATTCCCAATTAGTTGTATACAGAGATTAGTAAACGGAGAATGACGGTAAACAGCGTTTCAACTATTAATGTTTCTTACGGTGAATCGAAACAGAAAACCAAAACTGGACCTGGCGCGATAATTCAAAACGCAAGAACTTGTCTACATCTACAATAAAGCACAGCATCCATGGACTTCAATTACACGTCTGTGTCTGCTAAGATGAGAAGGTGGTACTTTGTTACGAGCTCTTTCACAGTGGAACAGTAAAAAACAGCACTTTAATTATCTAACCAAGACCTTTCGAAAGAAGACTTCAATTCGTGCAATGAAACGACGTAAAAGCATTTTTATCCGTAACAATACGATGCCCTATGTTACCTCTCCAGTTAACAGAATACTGCTCGAACTTGAATAGGGAATTCCTGTCCTACCCAGCTTACTCTTTTTACAACTGGCCATCGAATTACCATCAGTTTTGGCCGATGTATTACGGCTTTTCTCATGTACAATTTCGAAATGAAAATGAAATTCGTAAATAAAGCCGTAGTTTTGTCGCCTCCGTAACGAGAAACTTTTTCGCGTAGTGAAATTGATGGCATTTTATGCTAATAAATTTATCTTTTAAAAGTAATGAAAGATTTTGTTTACATAGCTGATAATTTCGCTTGACTTTAGTCTGGCCCAATTAACAAAATCACCCTGTATAGTAATTCGGCTAATAGCATTCCACTAACTGTCCCTTCTACTAATGTTTAATTGCTTATGTGATAGCAGCTGATTACCGCCACGGACGTGTAGGTATACGTAGAATTCACTGTAATAGTAGCAACTTTATTTTGCAAATATCTCGAAAACAAAAGCCGAATTGCTTAAAGTTGCTTAGAATCATCGTCCCAACAAAATATTAAAAAATGGGCGAAATCGGTGGGGTAGATGAGATAATTACCAAAATTTAATATAAACATGTCTCCTACTTGACCTTGTTTCAAAGTTATAGCTACTTTTGTGTTTCAATAATCTATGCAAGTGTTCATCTTTATAGAGGGTGTGGCATTTAACAAACATCGCCTCAATAATTCGATTGCTATTAGTGATAGAAAAAAATGTGCCAGACAAAACTTGCTTGGTTTCGAGAGTGGCATAATCTTATGGTAATAGACACGGTAGTTTTTTTATAAGTGGACGCGTAGAGCGCGCGCTCTCATTTTCTCAAAGGAAAATGTTGTTCAGCATCACCTCAGCTACCATCCCTTCTCGGGACCAACGCGAGTTCTAAAACATCCTGCATTCAGTGATTATCTAGCTAAGAGGGCAGTGGTGCTCGCATATCTGCGAATGAAGGGTGCGAGCACAGGGCGTTCCTGATGGAAAATTATACAGAACGGTCCACACAATTGTTACAAGGCATAGCCTTGTTTCTCAGTGCAATTAGAAAAAGATGCCAGAGGAACAGGGTGAATAGTTCAAAAAGTACTACGTTTATAGAATTATGTACTACTTTCAGATGCAACGATGCGTACTCAATTAACAAGTACATTACCCGACTAGTCACGCGATATCGCGTGTACGACGGCGAATGTGTTAGTGAACATATGAAAAAACTCCAGAAAATAAAATTACTTTGTTTCAAGAGGCACGTGCAATGGCAGACAAAACTTTTTTTCTGAAGATCACTTTTCCTAATATTTCAGTCGTTGTAAATCTATTTTTCAGAACATTCATTTAAAAATTAGATCAAATAGAAAACGCTGACTGAAAATGGAAAATGTCACTTGATACTTTTTAATTTCAAGGTTGCTTATTGTGTTATAAATTCTGCTTAACTTTCTGAGGCACGGAATTTGAGAACAAATATAATTTTATTCTTGTTTCAATTATTAGAGATGTACAATTATATAGAATAAATAAAAAAAAAATATTTTGAAACTGAACTAAATAAGTGAGACCTTATTAACTGAATAACCTCTGTGCTTCAAGTAATTTTAAGTTTTTGAGCTGGTGTAAAAAGTTAAGTACTTTTAAACTCATCATCTTTCAAAAATTGATGAATTTAATTAATTTGAAAAATTTAAAAATCTTATGGTTCAGCAAACTAATCGACACGAATTTATGTATTCGACACATGCGGGTGAAGCGTGCAACAATGCAACTCTATTGCTACAATCATTATTATTCAGATAGATAAGCGGTTCTCAACCAGTAGTATATGTATACATGCGTATCCTTGGTGATAGACGGAAAGCATCTGTGTAGTAACTGTATAATTGCAAGCAAAAAGTATTGAAAATACAGTAATTCAAACTGTTATTTAGAGGAGATAATTAATATTTGAAGAATTGTTTTATTTTATGGTTATACATACAAGAATATTGAAAATATTTATTTGAAATGTACAAACTGGTATTATTAATTGAAATAATAATTTTCTTAAGATGTATTAGAAATAATTATTCGAAACAACTTTTCATACTTTTATATTTACATTTTAAATATTATACAAGTAAGTAATTTAAAAAGTGTACAGAAAACTGATAAATGTCAAGAAATATCCACAGTAATCTGACAAAGACAATTTTATTCATATACAAAAATAAACAATGCATTAGGTATAATATTATGAGAGTAATACTTGGTTAAATATTTTATTCCACGTATAATCAAAGAAATATTTATTTGAAACAACCATTTCAAATTCCTCTTGAAAAATATATATTGCATATAGATATTTGTAAAATCAAATAAATGTTATATCTATTTGAAATATTTCTTCCCTGCGTTTATTCGTCTGGCGATAAAATATCTACATATGTATAGTATCAAGAGATTATAGGTACTAATTAAAAATTTAATCAAGTGGATTTATTTTTAGATTTTTACGATTGATAGTTGTAAACAGAATTCTGATAAAAAGCATGCGTCGTATACGGAGAGTGTTTCCTTGACAGATGTATTGATCCTCTTGTGTGAGTCAGCTAATATATCCACCCCATCTGAACCTTAATATGTATAG
This sequence comes from Osmia lignaria lignaria, assembly GCF_051020975.1. Lineage (NCBI taxonomy): Eukaryota > Metazoa > Arthropoda > Insecta > Hymenoptera > Megachilidae > Osmia > Osmia lignaria. The sequence goes on along the minus strand of NC_135037.1, from coordinate 106,976 downwards.
GAATAAGAAGAATGGATCGTTACATCATTCGATAATTTTTGAACATGTGGTTATCCTCCCTTTCAACTACATAGCTTTTTACATTTTTATATTTGTTAATAAACTAGGTACATATACGTATAACTGCTCGTGCAGTGAGTAGAGTACATTCTATTGAAATGGTAAAAAATACCACGACAAATTTTGAATAGCGCAAAGAAATATAATAAAATAATTTTTAACAAAAAATACAACCGACTTCGAAATGTACTTAAAAATATGAAATAATTTCTACTTCATTTATACAAATACCCAATAGCTATTAATAAAACCTATTTACTCGTTAAATAGTATACTAAATACATTTCAACCTTTTCGGAGGCGGCGCAAAATTAAAAATACCCGAATATACGATGCTGCCAATAACAATTTGATAGGTTGCCGACGCCTGAACTAGGATCTTCCGAGTAGAAGAAAAGTTTTTAATTTTACGCCGCCTCCGAAAAGGTTGAAATGTATTTAGTATACTATTTAACGAGTAAATAGGTTTTATTAATAGCTGTTGGGTATTTGTATAAATGAAGTAGAAGTATACATATGTACAGTAAAAGTTGGATATGTATATGCAACAGAGATTGGGACCCAGACCAAAGAATAGGTATAATAAGAGGCGACACTCTGAGAGAGAAACTACTTGTAGAGAGCGACAAAGTGGTACAACCCATTTAAAGGTCCATTCGGCAATATTCGTTTTCGGCTGTGAACAGTCGCGAACGCGCGACCAGTTTGTACTGTGGATTTTACGTACATACCCTATTTTGTGGAAACTTCTTTGTCAGAATGCTCCAAAAAGCAAGAGTTTATGGCATTTCAGACCGTCATAAACCAGGAATTCTATTTTATTTCGCACCCATGTAGGTAAAAATATGTATCATTCATGTAGAAATGTGACTGGTTTTATTCATCATTGTAACAATTTTCCTCTAGAATATTTATTAAAGTTATTTATTAGATTAAAAATTTATTATACACTTAAATATAGTAATAGGGATTTTAAAACTTGCATTAAAAAAGATAAGAGACTTCATATTGTATTAAACTTGTAAATATTTTAATGTCTTCAAATATATTATCCGAAACCTTCCCTCATCCTATTGTATAATTGTGTAATTTATGTTCAAATATATTTTCTAATATTATCATTTTATTATATTTCTTACTTTCCCACTTTTCAATTATGTAAAATTAATGTAAATACTTCGATTAATAATATACAGAAAAATGACGATGCAAAAAGATTTCTAGTTATAAAAGATTGTTATGAAAAGAAAGTATTACATCCAATTCATTCAAACTTCCCGCTCGTTGATACAACCCATTTAAAGGGACAGCGAATCATCGACATCAAAGGTACCGTCGGGAGTGTCGCCTCTTGTTATACCTTCTCTTTGTCCAGACGTTGCATATATCCAGCCGAGGTGTCGAATCTTGGGTTACACGCGACAACCAGCCAAGCGTGGACGTAGAAAGAGACAAACAGTGAAGGAAAGAGAGAGGTCCAATGATCAAAGGAAAGAGCCGAAATTTATCGGTGTGACTAAACTAATTCAATCATAAAACTTTTTTATTTTTGACTTTTTTGCTTGGCGAAAAGCAAAAGAGGGTTGGAAATGAAAACCAGCCGCGGTGTCAGTTCTGCTTTCAAACGTTGCATATATCCAGCCGAGGTGTCGATTCTGAGCATTTAAACGTTGCATATATCCAGCCGAGGTGTCGATTATGGGCATTTAATGTTGCATATATCCAGCCGAGGTGTCGATTCTACGTTCGTACACATCATTTAGGCAGACCGTACACCAAAGATGCATCAAACACGCAACATGCAACATGCGACATGTCGTTTTACAGTAAAAGCTGGATATATGCAACAAAAGTTTGGCTGGATATATGCAACATCGCTATCCCCTCCACTTGTGGGGATCCCCCTAAGCCGAACCGAGCCGCTCGGCGAGGAAACCGTGTAATATGATCCGACCGTAATATCGGTGTGGCTAATACTAATTGAACGATAAAACTTTTTTATTTTTAACTTTTTCTTAATGAAACTTTTACTAACACATTTGTGAGATTTTTCTGATTAAAATGGTACCAAACACGATATGATTTGAATTACATTTATTTATTAAAATAATAATGAAACTGTACATATGTATAAGGCATGCCGTATACCAAAGATACATCAAACACGCAACATACAACATGCAACACGTCGCATGTTGTGTATGAACGGAGAATAGGTATCGCGGCACGGTACAAACGATTTGTACGAACGTAGAATAGGTATCGCGGCACGGTACAAACGATTTGTACGGACGCAGAATCGACACCAAGACTGGATATATGCAACGTTTAAATGCCCAGAATCGACACCTCGGCTGGATATATGGAACATTAAATACCCAGAATCGACACCTCGACTGGATATATGCAACGTCTGGGTCCCAATGTTTGTTGCATATACAGTAAAACTTGGATAAATGCAACGAAAGAATGCTTGGATAAGTGCAACATCGCTATCCCCTCCACTTAGGGGGATCCCCCTAGACGAACCGAGCCGCTCGACGAGAAAACCGTGTAATATGATCCGAATGTAATATCGGTGTGACTAATACTAATTGAACGATAAACTTGTTTTATTTTTAACTTTTTCTTAATGAAACTTTTACTAACGCATTTGTGAGATTTTTCTGATTAAAATGACACCAAACATGATATAGTTTGAATTATATTTATAAACAATAGTAATAGAATAAACAACATAGAATTGACATCACGACTGAATATAAATGATGTCGGCTGAATACAAAAGATGTGTACGGACACAGAATCGGCATGTCAGCTGAATACAAAACATGTGTACGGACACAGAATCGGCACGTCGACTGAATACAAAACATGTGTACGGACGCAGAATCGACACCACGCTTGCATAAATACAACATTAAATGCCCAGAATCGACACCTCGCTTGGATAAATGCAACATTAAATGCCCAGAATCGACACCTCGCTTCGATAAATGCAACATTAATTGCCCTGAATCGCCACCTTGCCTGGATAAATGAAACCTTTGAAACCAGAGCCGACACCGCGACTGGTTTTGATTTCGATCTCTGTTGCTTTTCGCCAACATTTAACATCAAGTTTAGCAAGTAATTATAATTCAAACTATATCGTGTTTGGTATCATTTTAATAAGAAAAATGTCACCAATCCGCTGGTAAAAGTTTCATTAAAAACAAGTCAAAAATAAAAAAGTTTTATAGTTGAATTAGTATTAGTCACACCGATACGTTTCGGCTCTTTCCTTTCATCATCGGACCTCTCTCTTTCTGCCACTGTCTGTCCCTTTCTACGTTCACGCTTGGCTGGTCGTCGCGTGTAACCCGAGATTCGACACCTCGCTTGGATAAATGCAACCACTGGGTCCCAATCTTGGTTGCATTTATCCAGGTTTTACTGTATCCAGCTTTTACTGTATTTCTTTTTGTGTGGAACTGCGTATTGTTCGTGACTTCGGGTCATCGGCCACACGCGCGTTCCTTCGAGAATCGGCGATCGAACTCTCTATCGCCGTTCCATAAACAAAACATCCGCGACTCTTAGAATTCGTCGCACCTCAAGTATCAACCACCGCCGGCCCAAGTCCGATGACAGACATATGGCTCGGGGTATCGATAATCTAAAGAATCCTAAGAAATCCTTGAAACTCAGGTCAAAGCCCAAAATGCATTGACCCTGACACGTGTCAACCCTTGAACACGTGCTGACGCTAACATACTCTAGTAGTATGGGGGTATGATCGGAGCTCAGTTCCGAGTTTGGCGATATTTTAAAGTACATCCTGCTGATGTTTTTGGTTATAGCAAAGTCTATGAGGTCAGGTGTCTTTTCGAGGGCTGTTGGCTAGTAAGTGGGCTCGCCAGTCGATATTGGTGTTAATGACAGCTTTTCTATGGTGCACAACAGGGTTCTACTCCTGGGTGATGATCTTTTGGATCCCCATTGCCTAGGTTCTCATACTGTTTCATAGTGAGCTTGTGCTTTGGGGGTGAATAGATAGCTAATATATATTTGTATTTCTCCGTTTGTGGTTTCTATTGTTATCGTTGTTGCTTGCAGGTAGTCGTGTTTGGTGTTGCTATGGAGATGGTGTTTAATACTATTTCTTATAATGATAGCGGTACCTCCGTATGCTTTCCCTGATGAATGTTTGGTATCATATATTGTACTATGTGGGATTTTAACGTAGTTTCTTGTTGTAAAGTGAGTTTCTTGTTGTGAACTATCATGAATGTTATTTGCTGGGTTTGTTGCTGCAACAGTGTAGTTTGTGTTGCTAGCATATTGGTTATGAGTTCTGTGTTTTTAATTGATTGGATTAGAAGGTGTTTTATCTCTGAGTATTCTGTTTTATTGAGGTAATTTGGGTGAGTGGAGGAAATTTGGTTGTGATTTTGTCGGTCTACGTTATGTTCCGCGGTTACTTGCGCATATGTTCTATTGCTTGTGCCCAAGAGTTGGGCATGATTAGATGTGGGAGTTGGTGACGATTTGTATGCTTCGCTGTTTGGCAAAGAATTGTTATTTGTTTTTGTTGGGGTTTGTTCAGTTCTTTTCCTTCACGTGGGGTATAGTTTTAACCGCAGCTGTTTCCGCACTATGCAGCCTTTGTAGTTTGCAGGATGTTTATCTTGGCAATTGCTACACTTTACGTTTTCGATTTTACCTTGCTTTGAACACAATGTCGTTAGTTGATTACCTGCACACTTGACACAGACTGGGGGTCTGTTACAGTAGTTTTTCGTGTAACCGTAAATTTGACAGCGGTGGCATTGCGGTATGTCACGTTTCGATCTTGGCGGTTCGAATCTAATCATAGTGTTTAATAGTTTTTCTATGTTGTATATATCTTTGTTGTTATTGTTTGGTTCGAGTTCTATTATAAAGAGTGGCAGTAATTGCTTGGTATCGTATTTAACTATATTTTGTATTGTTCTGACAGAGTGGTTGTATTGTTTTAATTCTTCTATGATTTTACTCATATTTGATTTTGGGTGAATTCCACCGAGTATTACTTTATAACTACGATCTGTTTTTGTTTGGTAAGCGTAAAAGTTTGCATTTTTGCTTTTTAAAGCGTCCACTATTTTTCTATAAAGTTCTGACGACTTTAACTGAATTTTTATTTGATTGTCTTTTAATTGTTTTAAGATGTAGTTGTTGTTGCCTGCTTGTTGCTCTAGCAACTCCGTTAACATCTCTATAATTTGTACTTGTATGTATATTGGAGGAGGTTTAGCTGTTTCAGTTCTATTGATGGTGTTGGTTGTGCCGATTGGTGTATTGTCTACTGTCAATACGCTGTACGTATTATCAGTAGGAATTTCTTCTAGCCACGAGTTAGTTTGTGAGTGTGAGCAGAGGTCTATTGCAGGATCTAAAGTACCGATGTATGAGTGGATTTTTCTTTTTTTGCTATTATGAGGATGCTATGGTGCGGATTTAGCCGACTTACTTGTGGTCATTTCATCGTTGTTGGTTGTAGAATTTGATAGGTTTTGCAAGGTGTAACTGTCCCCCAGTTTTGAAATTTTTAACTGTATTGGTGCCATTTCTGGTTCGGTTTCTGTGCTGGTGTGGGTACAATGAGTTGCGTTGATTCTGTTGCGGCGTGTATTCACGCCGGAGAGCCGATGGGCGAGGGACACGCGAAGGAAGGACTGCAGCCAATCGGCTGCCGGCGTGTGTATGTGTTAGTACCACACGCCGCAACAGAATCAACGCAACTCAATGTACACAGACACGGAATCGCACCAAGACAGCCTAAGCAGCTGCTTTGTGTACACTTAGGTTTGAACTATATTGATATCTAACTATGTTTACAACTTGCGAGCAGTACGAACAAACGTCTTGCCTGTTCAAAAGCATAGCGAAGACTGAATTTATTAAATAAATTTATTTTATGAAACATTTTGACATTGGCACATTTATAGAAATGTCGTTATAGTAATTTCTAAAAAGAATACACAATTGTTTATAAAGTTAATAATGAGTTCAACTTATTTTTATTAAAATATGATATTGACACTTCTTGAACCAAGCCATAGATTTACAAAAGTACGATATTTTCTACAGTTTTTGAAATTCCATGTAGAATGTTATTTTTACATATACTGTACATAAAGATCATTGCAATATTTCGCTAAAAAGAAGAAGAAGAAAAATATTACAATGTTTTATGTTTATATTATAGATAAATCTGGTAGATAGAATTATAGATTTTGTTTTACATAATCTTAAAAACTTTCAACATTATATCATTTTTCTTTGAATAAATTTCTAAAATAAAAGAATATCCTTTATTGTATAAAACTACATTTTTTCAAGATTAAAGAAAATCATGCAACGAAGGATCGCTGTTGCAGTGTTAGAATTTTAAGATAAATCTATTCAGAAGTGTAGAAAATATTAAGTTTTTACACTTAAAGTAGCCAACTGAGAAATGTTATTTTTGAAATTATCCGTTTTTAATTGTAATGCATATGTAGAAATACGACATGTAGCACGCACCAGATTTAAGTGATTTCGATTACATTTTCCGATTCACATTACACGAATTATTATTATTCTGTCGGACGATTCTGCGACTTCCATGACAGTATTGTAGTATTATCGTAGTTTAAACGTTCAATAATGTGTTATACAATTGTATCGCAGCAATATTTTGCGCAGGCAATTCGCCACGCACGAATTCACTACCTTCACGCGATCATCGTTTTTCAGTAGATTTCTATCGCAAATAAACAAAGAACATGTCTAATATAAGTGGAAACAGAATTCAAGGAGATTAGTGAAAAAACAAGGTGATTGTTCTATTTTCTGTTCGTATCCGTTTGAATAAGTTTCTACAAAATTATTTTTCTTAACATTTTTGTTTACAAAGAGATTTTAATAAAAGTTTGGACGTGAAAATATTAATAGGTTGACCGTCATATTAAAGATGGACTTATGTTAGTGTTGGACCTCTAATCATTAGGAATACGAATAATTCATTTTTTAAAGATTATTAATACAAAATAAAATTTCAATTCTTTACTTTATATTATTAGTACAGTTGTAATGCTACTGAATATTTTCATTTTAATTATTCAATTATATTATATTTGAAACGTACTGACGCGTCAATCAACGTGTTAAAGGATTTTATATCTTAATTATAATTACACTTACTGTTAAAACTGCCATCACAGCAACAATGATCACTTATGACGCTTCCATCTTTACAGTAAATCATCTCCGAATCCGTACAAGGTTTGCATCCTGGAATTGGTGCTGTAGAATTTATAAGAATGTTATATTTCAATTTGCTGAATACTTAATACATATGTATATATTCTGGTGTTACCACAATTATTAGTCATTATTTTATTCAAGAAATTAAACTTTTCTTTTTGCATTTTCTGCTAGTGTATTATCTCAAAAACATCATTTCAAGGTATTTTGGATCTAAAAAAGTAATTATCTGACAGTAAGTAATTTTATTTTTCTACATATAACATAAGACGGCAAAGCATATTTTAAACGTCATTTTTTTTTTTGAAAATACATCTTTTAAAATTAGCTGACATGATATATTAAAAACTAATCACACAATTAATTTCCCTTTCCCTTTATGGGCTTACCTAGAACTAACTAATATTTTGGAAATTTTTGTTACTCAAAAAGCAAATACTTATGTTTCCAAAAAAATGAAATTTTTTCCCTTTTTTCCCCAAGAAAACATGAACAATATAAACATCACAAAATATTCCACTAGCTTGAAGCTATGCTATACGTGTTGTATATTCCCTATAAACATACCAGTACACCATAGGAGATTAAGAATATCTTTAGTTGTTTTCTTTCAAACTGTAACATCTCAGATCGTGAAATAAACCGTGGAGAACAATTTTTTTTTAGACACTTCTATACAAATGATGTAACTAGAGATAAAATCTATATTTTTACTTAACAAAAATTTGAAATATTCTTGATACGAATAAGAATAAAGCTATAAAGTTAGATAATTAATAAAAAGCTGAATAATTTGCTTTTAAAAAATTTAAAAAAATGCCTTCTTTAAGGACTGTCACACTGCAGAGACCTCTTAATTACTTTATTTATTGTAGTATATAAACGCAAATAAAGTAGGTATTGTTTTTCCATCGTTCGTAAATTTCCATTGCATACTTCCAATTTTAAAAACTTCCTTCAAAAAATAAAGGGTATCTTAGAAGGAATGATAATCCCTTAGGAGGGGTGGTTGCCGAGATGATTCTAAACAACTTTTTCTTTTACCAAAATGTTGGTTAACGCTTCATTTTTGAGTTACTAACGAAAAACATTGTCCAATTAGAGCGCGCGTAGAGCATGGACTGAATCGCGAGAGTGTTGGCTACTGATTACGTTCGAACCGTGGTCATGAACAAACGTGGCGACATTACGGCGGCACAATTTATGGCTTCATTTTCGAAATATAAGCAATTGGAAATTAGAATATCAACTTACGAAGTACGTGTTCCATTTTCAAATAGCTAACAGTTGAACAAATAGTCCATTCTCTAGTGCCCTGAGTTTGAACGTAATCAATACCCAACACTCTCGCGGTTCAGCCCGCGCTCTAATTTCACACGCTCTGTTTTTCGTTAATGATTTAAAAATGAAGCCTTAATCAACATTTTGGCAAAGGACAAGGTTGTTCAGAATCACCTTGGCAATCACCCCTCCAATGGATTATCACCCTTTCTGGAACACCCTTATAAATGTTTCATGTAGGACGTCTATAGGCGTTTATAGTACATATATGTAAATTCGGTAGTCATCTCACGATAAATAAAACTATAGTCATTCTTATTGTTAGTAGCGAAAGGGTTAAGTGATTGAAATTTATTAGTTTAAGGTTAATCGCTAAGGGATTACTGTATTTGAAAATACTGCAACGAATAATCCGTACGTTCAATCAGAACCTATAATTCTAGAAAATTAGCGTCCTTTTGTTAAATTACTCTGCAACTCCCAGTTATTTCTAGATACTTATTTCAGTTAATGAGTACACTGCATTACCTTCGACTCGAGGTATATACTGTTATTGAGAACATACCGCATTGAATCGAGCCAGTATAAGTATAATTCATGTTAATTAATGTTCTTACGGCTTACGCAAGTGTTTTAAAATTGTGTCGAGAACGTACACGGGATTACTATTGTTCTTAACTTTACTTTAAATAAGTACCATATCGAGCACGGTAAAATGGCCTCTGTAGACAAAATGACGATGTAGGGGTAAAAGGCCCTTGTTATTCGCTATAATACATGAGAAATAATTTTAAAGATATTAATACTAATCTTAAAGTTCATTTAAAAGAACTTAATATAGGTAATCTAGGTAGAATATAATCTACCAATTCACGGAAGGAGAGTGTTGCTATACCTGGTATCTGTTTAAACAGATCAAAGCCAAGTTATTTTTAGCGATAAGTTAAACAGATCTCTGTACTACGTAAAAATGTTTAATAGATGTGGAATTAAGTTTCACGGGAAGCCTATAATAGGGGTGATGCTTTTTAAAACTTTTCTGTATTTTTTCACAGGGCACCTTGTCGATGTGTTTACCATGAGTATTCTTAATACATCTTTTCAGACCATTTTTAGTGATTAACTACTAATTATCAAATGTTGTGTTTTTAAAAAATAAAAATGCAATTTTCTTTACAAGATGTTATGATATTTAAATACATTTATTTAATATTAGAATTTTATTACAAAACAAATTTGTAAACTAACATCTTTTAAGAATAACCAAGTCACGCTTGTAAAAATCTATTTCACAAATAATACTATTAGATTATTAAATCGATTTTTTATAAAATAATTGTTAACAAAAAATACAACCGACTTCAAAAGGCGCTAAAAAGTATAAAATAATTTATATTTCGTTTATACAACTACGTAACAATTATTAATAAAACTTGCTGCATTAACAAAATGTGCTAAAAAGTATTAAATAATTTCTATTTCATTTATACCAATACTCCACAGCTATTCTAAATACATTTCAACCTTTTCAGAGGCGGCGCAAAATTAAAAATACTCGAATATACGATGCTGCCAATAACGATTTGATTGCGGTATGGCAAATATGGTAATTAATAAGTCGTAAGAAAACAAATTCGAAAAGTTATAGGTACGGCTGAAAACATTTGTAATTGTAACGATTGTATTAGAAGTTGCCAGCACTTCTGATTGTACACTGACTGACGATGAGTTCCATCGAAGTGTCGCAGTGAAGTTGGCGTACTAACACATTCACGCCGCGTCGGTGAGCCGATTGGCGAGGTGCCGTCGCCGCGGCGTGAATGTGTAGCCAACTTCACTGCGACAACTTCGATGGGACTCAGTGTATGTATCTACATGTAGTTAATCCGCAATGGGTATGTTGATTCCTGTTGAATATTGTTAATTTGAAATTATCAAATGTATCATTCGGTAACAGGTGTGTCATAAGTTGCCAACTCCTGAACTAGGATCTTCCGAGTAGAAGAAAAGTTTTTAATTTTGCGCCGCCTCCGAAAAGGTTGAAATATATTTAGTATCCTATTTAACGATTAAGTAGATTTTATTAATAGCTGTGGAATACTGATATAAATGAAATAGGAATTATTTCACACTTTTTAGCACATTTTGAAGTCGGCTGTATTTTTTTTTTTTTTGTTAAAAATTATTTTATTTCACACCTTTTAGTGGAACGAGCAGTACTTGTAGGATGCCGTAAGGAGGCTTGCCGTTCTTATTGGTTAATTGCAATAACGATAGTTATTAACAATAAGAAAAATTAACAATAAGAAAATTCTAATATTACATAAATTTTTGCAAATGGGATAATCGTGGAAAGATCTACGAGATGTGAAAAGTTTCATCGCGATCGGTGCATTCCTTGCAGAGTACTGCTAAAGAATAGGATTTTGCAATAACAATAGTTATTATATATTTATACTGATTTTCGATCAACGCGATAAATGCTTTAATTAATGGCAAGAAATACTGTTTTTGTTTTTCAGTAATAGTGAGTTACTGAGACGCAAGGTATGCGGATAAGTTATTACATTTCATTTTTATGGAAAAATTCCTGATTTATCCAAACCTACCCTAATCCTATCCCTACCGTAACCTAACCTAACTCAGTACACAAGTATACAGATACACATGCATAATTTTCTATCCAAATATTCGATTGCGCTGCTTCGTGTCTCATTAACCAACCCACTATTTCGTTTGTGGTTTGTACTTGGGTGATTAGTTGTATTCCCTCACGAATCCAAAATATAAAATATAAAGAGAAGTGACCACCCAATAAAGAGAAGTGTGAATCGATCTTGGGGGCCTTATGTGGCGAAGCCGAGAAACCATGTATGATCTTTGTCTTTCCGTGCAGGAGAGACAAGGATAGCATGATAATCAAATAACCATACTGACATATCTACAGGGTGATTCTCTCGTTAGTGTACTCAAAGGAAATGCCGCCATACCAGTATGAATGGACCCAAGCTCTTTTTTGTTATCGATACCTTGACAGGTGGTGCATACTGCAGCTGTATGGATGAAAATGTATGTAACAAGAAGGAAAGTCCCATTTAAACGTTTCCTTCTCGTGAGACTTTCCTTCTTGTTACACACATTTCCACGCACACGGCTGCAGTATGCACCTCCGTCGAGATACCAATGACAGAACGAAGGGGTTGGGTCCATTCATACTGGTGTGGTGGCATTCCGTTTGAGTATACTAGCGAGAGAATCACCCTGTAGAACACTTTAAATCTAGCGATTTCGTAGTTTAAAGATTTTCATGAAAAGTATCAATATTTTTTCGTAATTTTTTTTTTAATATTCTTCGTACAATTATACAATGCCATGCAGAGCTCAATTTTGCAATTTGAATTTTGAAATCTTATAAAAAATGTATTTTTATAAAAAGAAAATGTTTGTTTTTTAATTTGTCCCCAAAAAACGTAAACTACTTTTCCGTGCTTCGCTGCTGTTTCGCCAAAAGTGCTACTATCACTCCTGTTGGCCCTTAATGAGCTATCAAATTAACAACTTAGAACATGTACTAATAAGCGAATAGAAAACATTATGAAATGTCATAACTTTAACCAAGCTCGCTTTTTAACATAGTGAACAAAATATTAAGATGTCCAGACAATGTTATAAAAATTAAATTTTAAAAATCATTCTATCTTTTAATATGTATTGGTGAAAATCGAAAATTGTATATACCTGGATAAATTTCCATCTTCTTTGCTTCAGCAATTGCTTCCTCGTAGAGTACTTCATGTTCCAAAAAATACTCTTCGTCCGGATGGTGATTTACTATTGTGACCGATTGGAGATTACCGAGGGTCAAAATAAATACCAAAGCTCCGAATATACCAATATATTTCATGCTATGGCCTCTTGTCCAACATCTTTGAGAGTGATCGACACCACGTAACTTTTACACATTCTAATTCGTCCGCCAAGTCAAACATAAGTTTTAAATGAAAAAGTAATACTTATTCGAATTGATGGAAAAGATTTATCTTTTTGTATTCATTATGTGAAATGGTGTGGTATGAAAAAGTTTTTGGAATAAAAAAATAAAAAATATTTAATTGTAGTCGATTTCAAAACAACAAGAAATACCAGTATAAAGCTCAGAACGTACTCATTTCTAATCAATCTGTTTGTCAAATTGTTGAAGTATTAACTTCCTTAATTTTTTATGGTAATGAAGTAAATGTAATCCCATAATTTTCTTCCACTTCTTTTAATCAAATTTTTCACTAGTTAAATTTATTTTTTGGGTGGATGGGGGTGGCTGGGGGAGGGGGGGACATAACGCAGTTTATATGCCATGAAACGATTTTTATATTTCTTATACATATATATCACGAACCCTAAATTGTTTCAATGATGATATTTTTGCGAAAAACTGTAAACTTTGATTTGTTTTCACTACCAGATGACTGAAGAACGAATGTTGAGATCTACATATATCTATCTCATTTTCGGTATTTTAAATATATTTCATGTTTTATCACAAAAATGATTTACTTTTTACTACAAACAATATTAATACAATTTAGAAAATCAACTTGCATAACAAGTTGAACAGAACTGAATTTTCCATAAGTATCATATCATTTTTATTAGGTACGTCAAATCATTACCAAAAACTTTTTCACAACTTCTCCATAGAGGTATATGTATAAGTACATCCATATGTATAAGAATACAGTGTAAGTGGACGCGGTATAGGAATAGAAATAGAACACTGCATAAGGCCCCCCCTTCTGTCCTTATTTACATGCAAGGATACCTGCGACCAGGGCCTTCAATTGGCGGTATCTTTGTTTACGTATGTGCACTCTCTCATTGATTGGCATTGCGCGCAATATTTCGAAAATTTTTACAGAGAGAAATATAAAAGCTTTACAATTCCCGAGAATTGCGTTTTTCAGTAAAATATTTTATATAATTAAAGAATTTAACATTAAATTGTATATAAAAAGGACACAAAAAGCTCATATAAAGCATTCTCGTTCTAATGCTATCGTTTTTGTTTTTTGCACTTCATTAAGTGTATTTTATTCAAATCTTTCTCTCGAAGTTTTTGAAAAACACACAGACTACTTTTCATTGTAAATATTTACAGTACTTGATAATTATCAGCAAAATTATTTATGAATAAATAATTATATTTCAAAATGTTCTTTATTCCTTTACATTTTGTAATATAAAGAAGAATTTGGAAAACTTTTTGACATTACTATACTTCTACTATTATTTGATTATTAATTGTCAATTATTTTATTACATATGTTAAATTTGTTTTAAAAAGTTATCCGTAATCAATAGAAATCAATATCAATATAAGCCATTTATTTTGAAATTGGTGTGAGTTACTTTTTGCAAAAAATAAATTAAAGCTGATTTTGAAGTATTTGAAAAATATATAGTCTTTTTATCGTTAACTATAAGCTTACGAAACTAAAGATCTAATAAAAAAAAAACGTGTTTTTAAATTGTCAACGTAAAAGGAACAACCAAATATTGCATATTTGCAACTTTTTATATTAGTTGGTTAAAATCTGTTGGAAATTGTTTGGATATGTATATGTGCTGACAATGAGAAAAATATAAGTAACCGAGGTAATAAATATAAGTATACACATTAAAATTCAAAACATTTTTAATAGGTTTAAAATAGCATAAAAGCGACTGATGCCTACTTCAAAATAAACGGCTGATATAATTTCTTAATTACATACGGCTTTATATTAATTAATAAGGTTAATATTATTACATTAATTTTTTGTTTATACGATATGTTTTCAGTTTCCCGTATTTTTCAACGTAATCAAGTAATCACACTTCATTGTTAAAAATTTGTATACCTTTGTTTTCTATAATCCAGACATTTCATATCTATCTATGTATTATGTATGATTGTCGTAACCGGAAGTATGCACAAAACTGCACGATAAGAACACTGAGGGAACAGTACTATTACAAACGATAACAAACGATAACAAACGTCGTACCATCGTCATCCAAGGTGAACTTTGAAAAGAACCCTTTGTACTCAATACAACTGTTACCTACGAAGCTGTTATTCCAAACGGTTTTTATTAATACATGGTTACAACGACGATTTAATTTTTACACTTACATACATGTATGTATGTATTATCATTTATTGATCACATAATGCTATGAACATTATTTACCTGATTACTATATTTGCAATGCATTAATTACTAGTATATGTATGCGTGTATGTACAGTGTTGAGCATTATCTAAATAAGTAAATCTTGATTTTAATCAGCAGCATTTCACATCCATAGAAACATGGGAAAATATTCAAATTGAAAATAATAATTAGAAACGCGTCATTTCAAAAGGCATTTTATTTAAATTAAATATTTAGTATTTATTATTTAGAGGTTCAAATAAGAAGCATGAATAATTATTTGTTATTTGAATAGTTCTAAATAAATTATTTGAAATAATAAAATTAATTGTTATTTACAAATAGATACAACTTAAAATAATTGTTATATTTGTTAATTATTACTTTTTATTTATTTTTATTTACATTTCAGAAATAGGTGCCTACTAAATAAATTATTTTTGACATTATTTAAATAACTTCTATTTAAATAAAAAATTTATTTGTTATTTATAATCAAAATTATACTTTTATTTTGTTACGTGGCCGACGGCTTGGCAGCGCGCGTGGCTATCAGAGGCTTTCTGATTGGCGGCCGCGTAACTTATTTTTTTATCAATACAACCCGAGCGGTAAGATTGTATTGTGGTAGGAACTGTCACAAGGTTTCACTGGGTTTAAAGGAGAATGCTAATGTGGGTTTGACACAGCAATGTATATATTCTACAATCTTGGTCTATTACAGATGTTGTTGTCGCGAATATAGGTGTATAATGTGATATATTACCTATTTCCACTATGCTCGGTGTTCACGCACTGGCAATGCGGGGGTGTTGTGTGTGGTTAATTGTAATGCCAAATAGAAACACGACTCGCGGATTCTATAAGGTGAATGTTGCTCGAAGGGGACTTCAACCCGATCTCACTAATAGTAACCAACTCACTACCGTACACGACGTGCTCGACACGAGATGAACTCTGGTACTGCCCCCGATCGTTGGTACGAACGGGTTTATATACTAATTAAGAAGGGTGGTCTGGTTACTATTCGAGTGATCAGGCTGGGTCCACCTGCCTCTGCGACAGTTTAGAGTGGTTGCATCTGCTATTTGATTACGGCGGACCCATTGCTTTCCCAAGTGTTTGGTTCTGCTATCGGTGGGCCTTCTGTTTATTACGAGAGTAAATGGTCGGTTTGCCCGAGAGTTTTCCTTTCCAGATGTTTAAGCTTATTTGAAAGGAGACACGTTTGATAAAAACGGTCTGTCTACGTGACAATTTACTGTTTAAATTAAAGATTTCCCCAATTACGATATTATTAGATTATAAACGCCATATTTATGTTTGACCTTAAAATTTAGTATGCCAGTATTCCGCTGATTGAATGCGTTGCATTATTAATACAGTATTAGTATCAATATCTACAATATGTATGTGTTATATAATATTTAAGGACTTTGCATAAAAATATTTTAAATATAGGTACTATATAATAATAGATAATTGATCATTATTTAGAATTGAATTTTAAAGCGAAGGTACAAAAGAATTTTTATTAAATTTCAATGCACACGTTTGAGTTGTAATGAAATAAAATTACAGCTTAAGTTCAAGGTAAATCAAACAATTATATCAACTTATCTTTACATCTGTTATTCAAGCTAAATCGGTGCGCCTAATATCGCGTGTCTGTATGTACATAAAACATATGGTTGACTTTAATATCAAAGGTTTTGATATCATTCATTGCATACCTTCAATCCAGTCGAATTTGTATTTATCCGAGCAAAAATTTTACATTTTTTAATGATATAGTAATTTCTTCTGCAAAATAGTATTTACAAAGAAAATAAAAACATATTTGGATATTGCTTCTTTTAAAGAACAACCAATTGAAAAGAGGTAGGTACAAAGGTATATGGAATTGAAATTGAAATTGAAATTTTCTAAAATAAATTCTAAAGAATCGTAAAGTGGTGGATCCTTTAATTTCATATTGTGTACAAGAGTACATAAATAGGTACATATATAAAGTGTTAGAATTAGCAATTTCAACAATATGAATTTTTATCTTAAAACATATTCCTTATAATTAGAATAAGTTACTATTTACTAAAAATATTACACATACGCTTAAAAGTATAAATAATTTACTTAATATTACAGTTGATTATTATAAGCAATATAAGCTTTTTCTTCATTAAAAGAGAATTTCTTCTTCATCGTTATGTTTAAATTTAGCATAACAATGATAATCGATAACAAAATATTGCAATTAGTTATCAAATGTTATTATTATTATTATTATCATCGTCATCATCATTAGTATTATTATTATAAACTATTTAATGAATTATTCAATTACGATTTATCAGAGTTCCAAAAAAAAAAAAATAAATAATAATCAATCTCAATATTTCAAATAATTTATTTAGACTTGTTTAATTAACAAATAATTGTTACTGCTTTTCATTTGACCTTCCAAGTAACAATTTGTTATTTAAGTAATTATTTGAATTAAAGTTTATTTAGATAATACCGCACTCTATTGCCTTATTATGACCACCTTTGATACTATGTAACTTCTATGAATAAACATTTTCATATCTTTACAAATAATGGAGATAAGTAAAATGATTGAGTTAGCTGACTC
This sequence comes from Osmia lignaria lignaria, assembly GCF_051020975.1. Taxonomy (NCBI): domain Eukaryota; kingdom Metazoa; phylum Arthropoda; class Insecta; order Hymenoptera; family Megachilidae; genus Osmia; species Osmia lignaria. The sequence goes on along the minus strand of NC_135037.1, from coordinate 89,537 downwards.
TCCCTATATAGTATAATACATATGTGGGTACATACTGATGTTCTAGGAATGAATATATATAAAATTATTTATTTTACTTATTTTTCATTTTATAGGTATAATCAATTTTGCTGCTGATAATATGAGCAGCATACATAATACATAATAGTGACAGCATCCTTGCTAAAATACATACAAACAATAAAAATAGTGAAAAGAATTGAAACATTACAATACAGAGTGAAGCACATAAGGTGTGAAAATATCAGTAAAATGAAAAAAATTATTTTATTTACTTAATTTACTTAATTTACACTCGGTGCTTAAGTTATCGGCACCATAGTTAAAGATGCCAAGGATATTTTAAGGTTTTTCTTTTTATTTTATTTGAATGGAATCACACTTCTTTGAAACAATACATATAGTGGTATAGTGACAAAGAGAAAGAAATAAGAAAAGAAAGAAAAAAATCAATAATTCACAATGTGTAAGACATTCTATATTCTAAAATGACGAATATTATACAAATTTAATATATCTCCACTGACGTAACTAACGATAAGATTTCAATATGAAGTGTCTAATATTGGTTAATTTTGGCTTAATTTTTTCTTTTCATAATTTTACGTAATAAGAACATTATTGTATATTTTGTTTACAGTTACGTTACATGTTACATTCCGACCGAAATATTTATTTCGGTTAAAGCAAACTTTTGCGAGGAAAAGGACAGTCCTCATTTGGAGGGGGCCCGACCAACCCTAGACCCCTACCTATTACTCACGAATTATCGATTTTCTTACTATTGTATCCTAACACTTTATTATGCGGAATGTTCCGCTTAAACATAAGACGATGGCCTTAAAACGTCTTTAACATCTTCGCGTATAACAAAAAATTAACCCCTTGCAGTTCTGTGTCCAATATAATCGAATGATTTTATTTGATTTTTATTAAAGTTTAGTTTTATTAAAAAGATAAACATTTTTATTTTCCTCATTTTAATTTTGTCAATTTAAGTGCGGACCTGCCGGAGTACACCGAATAACACTTTGAAAATAATTACCGCAAAGGGTTTAATGTTTAATTAAATCGAGAAGTGTACTTTTTGTTTACCTAAATACATCTTTTTTGTAATAACAATGCTTTTGCCACTATTTTATTGTCACGCTTTATCTACCTCACACTGTATCAACATCTTTTTACATAAATATAGTAAATTATACATATACTGTTTAGCAACTTAAAATAACATTTTTTTTAAAGAGTCGTTTGTATTTTATATCAAGTAAGTATGAAAACTGATTTGTAGGAACAAAGGAATTGAATATAATAATTATGTTGATTAAAGATTTATAATTATAAATTATACTATGAAAACAAAGAAAACAAACAAAGAATGATGACAAAAATCAATCATTGGCATACTTAACACAGTGATTGGCACAATATTGACAACAAAAATTATTACTGTTTTTTATTTTAATTACATTAAACAGTATTGATACTCATAAATAGGCATAACGTATAGATATCCAGTTATTCAGCTTTTATGCTAACTTTTGTCAAAATATTAAGCTACTAGTAGACTTGAAATTATTTAAATAATCATTGAGCTATTATTTCATGTTATGAATATTATTAGAATCTTATTCTTCTCGATAAAAACTTAATTTATTATATTTTTAGCATATAAGAATATTTTATTTTTACATGTATCATATTTTTTGTTGTCACTATTGACAATTAAATAATATTAACTAGATGCTTGAACCTACTTCCTACTGTTACCGTGTTACAAAATGAACACACGTTTGAAAAAATCATTTTTAACATATTATTCTTATACATTCTTACTAATGATGAAAATACCAATAATTAATGCACTGCTAAAATTAGTATAGTTTACCTAATTGTTTCGAAGAATACGACGTTTTTCCATACGGATCGAAAATAATTAATTTAATGACAAAAAAACAACATAAAAATGGAAGTAACAAGAAAGAACGGAATAAATACAAGAAGTTACACTCGTTGCGAGACATGACCTAATGACAAGGACGAACGATCACTAATTACACTCAATTAAGGGCCTAGCACACAAAAAAATGTTACCATCACGTTTTCTTTCTATTGTCTTAATTTCTCGTTGTATCAGTAATGTTTTTTGTCTGTTCTTTGGAAAATTCAAGAAACCGACAACTACATAGTCATAAAATGCTCAAGATTGATAGTGAGCATGAAGTTAATTAAGGTATTAGATACGATGCGACAGAAAGCGGACACGGTTTATCTACTTGAAGAATTACGTCACGACAGTGCCTTTTCTAGAAACTTAAGAAAAAGAAAATATACGAAGTAAGAAACACAAAAATAATAAGTATGTATCTACAAGAACGTATTTAACACAGTATCTATTTATGTAATTTCGTGGAATCATTGTCTTTAATAAGAAAACTGAATATTTGTGTAAAAATGAGTATTATATTAAAAAATTAGATATAATACCTACACTAACTTATCATTATAGTAGATACAAAATTGGTTAGCTGCTTAAATGAAGTATTGAAATTATATTAACATTTTCTTTGTATCCAATGTTTATAATTTTATATTGAAACAATGAACTGTGTTTAATTGTTTAACGATAAGTAGAACAATCGAGTGGGAAATTTTACTGGAATAGGGAAATTTTTCTTTCGCAAAATTCAAAATCTTTTTTCACTGTTATAATGAACAAAGATATTCTAAGGAATATTTTAATAGAACTATACAGCAAAATATCTTTATCTGTTCTGTTAACCTTTGATCTCTATTAAATTATCTCTGTTTCCTCCTTTCCACGAGAAGAAAAACCCGTTGTTATCTATATGTAGTTCTGTTTTTAGGAAAATCTAACATCAAAAGCTATATATGTTTATAATGCTTTCACTTTCGTTGGCGTAATTTTATCAAGTAATCTCTCACGTGTTTCTTTTCATTTATTTGTTAAATCCCTGATTTATTCTTACCATTATAATGCTCTGTTTATACCATAAGTAATTTTTGGTAAAGTATCCATTCGAAATATCATGTTAAAGGCTGCTATCACAATGCAATCAGAATCCTAAACTCAGATTATACTCGGAGATACACAGACTGAAGGTATAAAAACTTCCGGTTAAGAAACTGTAAGTTCGTACATTTTTCATTGAACGCGATGAGAAGAATGAAGTGTATAGAACACGTTATAAAAGTTCGACGGATTCGAATTGAACGAGCATCCGTTGAAGACTACGGACCGCGTTGAACTGTCGACCGAGGGCTGAAAAGAGTATTAGGCACCACCACCACACCACCACTACCTCCATACTGCTTTAACCTCTAGCGGGTCAGGGTCTGATATTTATGACCTCCCACCTACACCATTGTGTTCCCCTCGTCAAGGGCTTTCCAATGACATACGACCCATCTGGATTTGTCGCCCAGCTTTTGAGTAAACTCAATATATATATTTGAAATCATCTTAGATTTTGACCTCTAGCGGGTGAAGGTCACATATTTAAGACCTCCCACCCACGCCATTGTGTTCCTCTCGTCAAGGGCTTTCCAATGATATATGACCCATCCGAATTTGCGTCCCACCTTTTGGTAAAGTCCAACCATCAACTCTCAAATTGTTTCATAAAAATGTTAAATACAGTAAAATAATTAAAAAAACTATAACATAATGTATGCGTCGCGTTTGGCTTTGAACTAAATACTAAAATAACTTATTTATACAAAACGGTACCGGTTACGGACGTACTCCCACTTCGTACCTATTTTCCTCGTTTGTTTTAAATTTCGACTTATCATCAGACAAATTTAGTTAAAACAGATGAGGAGAATAGATGCGGAGTAGGGGTACGTTCGTAACCGTTACCGTTTTGTATACATGGGCCATAAATGTGTACTCAATTGACGGGGGCAAAACGCCCACGTTATGAAAACTGCGACAAAATTTGAATTTCCACTTCTACTTTCTTAATTATTCTGTTAATGAGCTAAACAACTCATTGTTATATACATAAATTCTTAAGGGGGTAGACACGGCACATGACCTCTCCGATTTGGCAGGTCGGTATTAGGCCGTGTTTCCACATGCGAGAGAACTCGAGGAAGTCTTGCAGAAAAACTTGCAACACTGTTTACACTAGCAAGCAACTTCCCGCAATATCGTCAAAAATAAGTGTCGCGCGAGAGACTGTCGGAGAATACTGTCGCGACCACTTGCAAGACTGTATACACAGGGTAGTTTAACCTGTCGCAAGATTTCTCGCCAGTTTAGTTTCAAATACGTGAACGTATAGCAGCAGCTATCATGTTATTAGTGAATAAAAAAAGAAAAAGATCTATTTAGGTCCGACAATGGATCTCGAGACGACCTGAATTTGGTTGTTTCCATAATTTATTAAGTGAACTTCAAATAGAAGACGCACAACATTTTAATTTAATACGCATGACTGCTGTGGATTTAGAAATTTTATTGCAGAAAGTGGGTCACCTAATTGAAAAAGAAAATACTCGGATGCGAGATTCAATATCCCCAAAGGAAAGACTTGTCTTAACATTAAGATTTTTAGCATCAGGTAAGCACATATTTAATTCAATTGACATACACACGTTCAAGCAGTCTCGTGTCGCGTACTTACTTATCAGTCAATATACAAAATTATTTTTTTTAGGAGAATCATATCATTCATTAATGTATCTGTTCAGAATTCCTGTCTGCACTATATTTAAAATTATTCCGGAAGTATGCAAAGCTTTGTACAATACACTACATGATGAATATTTAAAAGTAAGGAAAGAGAAATTGATTAAGAAAATTAAAGTTTATTTTTCAATAACCCGACTTTGCGTTCCTCATCGGGTGCGCATGCACTTGGAAGTATTCCACATGAAGGGCGCAAGGAAGGGCTTTTTCCGTTATAATTTTCCGTTTTCATTGTCCGCGCTCCTCCGATCTTGTGGTTCTTCGTTGAATGCGTGTCACTTGGAAGCGATTCCACACGAAGAACACTAAACAGGGGGTTGAGATTAAAATAATAATTCTTTTTTTTATTTTCTTTCCAATAGTTTCAATAGTTTCAACCGTTCAATATACCGAATTGGCGTACCTCGTCAGTGCGTAGCACTTGGAGATAATCCCAGGAGAGGCACACAAAGGAGGCTATATTTAGTTTCTTTCAAATAATAAAGTCAACCTTCCTTAGAACGATTGCCTTGTCGAAACTGCGTAATTACAAAGACTTCGAAATTCGAGACCGTTAAGGGAGAGGTATCGTAAACACTCTTCGCTGCGCGGTTAAGCAGTGCTTCGCACTTGGAACCTTTCCCAATGATTTTTGTTTATACTTCGACTAAAAGGATACCTCTCCTACCTGTAATAGCTGCGTCAGTCGATCCTTCCACGTGAGAATAGGATGTAAAACAATAAAATTATAAAAGCGACTTGATTAAAATGTATGAAAGAAAGAATGGTCAAACGCAGTGAGAGGTTTGCGTGACAACCGCTGAGAATTCGAAAACGACGACCGACGTTCAAGAACGTTTGGAACAAGGGTCGACTAGGGCAATAACTAGGGTATTGTAACAATTTACCTGGCAACGGAAATCTGCCAAGCGTCTGAACAAAGGAACATTCTAGAATATATATATATTAACAATTATAACGCGTAAGACCAACGTTGGAATACATGCAATATTGCCAAGCAATTATTAGTTAACAATAAATTATAAATCACCGTCTTCTCTACCACGCATATCTGTAAAACACTAACAACGAATATTATTGAGCAATTAGCAACGAATTAATTAACGCGAGATAAACCATCGTTAATCAGAGCGTTTTGTCGTACCAGAATATTAGCCATAGTAGCCTCGTCGCCTAAAACATTAAATAAAATTGGAATACGTATAAGAATTCAACCATAGAATATTCCAGAAATTGCGACATACGAAAACCGTTGGTAGCGCTAGGAAAGAATAGACAACGTTAGACAAGGCTGGAAGACAAGGTCAAGAAGGGATGAGAATTCGGGAAACGAGCCGCGACAAACCAATCACGGGTGGGCCTTCTCCTTCGACGCGTACCATGATTTGCCAAATGATGTCCCACTCGGGGTATCGATCCTGGGTTGAACCCCGAGACGATGATCGCTTGACTGAGGCAAATCACTCTTCGTCGAAAAATCGTAAGGTACGTGACGGGGAGCCCGTATTCGCGTAGAGGCAGAGTTGTCAACGGAATCGCGTAATTAATCTGCTGGACAAAGTTCCTTCGCGTAGCAAGGCAGAGTGTCGAGAAAGTGATAATTCGTGTTTCGCGGCAAGGATTAATACGGATACATTAAACTTTTCATACTCTTAAATTATCTATCTTTTTCTTTCGATTTTAACGCGTCGCGTTGTAATTTCGTTTTGTATCGCATCGTATCGTCTCGTTTTAAATCCGTAATACCGTAGAAAAAGGCCGATTGTGAACGCGTAGTGCGCGTGTGACATTCTACTCATCTCTTCTTCGCCTTTCCAGATTCCAGACAACACCAGCAATCACTAAGCGAATAATTATATTATTAATACGACAAATCTGGCTAATTGTTAATCTACGTGACCGTCAGTCTTGAAGGTGTTTCCTCTAGATCGTTCCGTTCAACAACGCAGGTATCGATAAGCGTATTTCATTATTTTTCATTTTTCGTTCTATTTCATGCAATTTGTAATTAATCAAACGAGGGACGGCCTACGAGATGGGAGATTCACTCCCTTTACAAACATTATATCATACCACACTGTTAACTCCATAACTTATTTTCACCACTAACAACAACTTCTACCTCTTCTCTTTTTTATTCAAAACAAAAATAAAAATACAATGCAGCAATGCAGATCATCCTAAGAAGATAACGCAGATCAATACTGGGAACTCTAGTAGTTATTAGAATATTAAAATAAGGCATTAAAAGTATCGAGATAGCCCATTCTTCCACACGCTCACGCATGCACTCTCTCATGCAATAGATAGGTACAGCATACGCATTCTTTATACATATACTTTTTTCTTTTTTTTCTTTTCTTTACATTTTACCATCTTCTATATATACAAACAAGAGGCACACTTTTCCCTCGCTAGGTCTTATTCGACTTTTGGTTTTGCATAATGTTCAAGACTCAGATTCTTATCACTGTTTTTTCTTTCCTCTCTTTTCATACACTATACATTATAGTTATAACTGAAGCGTTATGTCATAGCACTAAATGATACGGCTGGTTCTCAACAGGAATCTGGCAACCAGTTTTTCAATCCCTGGTTTATCCCAGAAGTTCCGGGAGAGGGGAGCGCGGAGCCAATCCCCTCTCTTCCAGTCCCGCCAGAAAGTCCACCCTTAAATCATCATACCTACTGCATTCCCACAAAACATGGTACAGATCTTCCTCCGCTTCTCCGCATTCGCAGGTAGGTTATAATATGTTTGCGTGCAAGCGACTCGCCTAGATTAAAATGGTTGGCCCTCAGCCTGCTTAGCAACGAGATCGTGTCACTCTTCTGCTCCTTGAAGCGTCTGAACCATGGTCTCCACGCATTCTCGTTGGAGTCATACTCAATGAAGTATCTGTGGCCCTTGAACGACGCCTCACCCCAGAGTTTGCTCGCAGCCGCATTCCACGCAGTTTCAAGAGCATTGACTATAAGGTCCTCTACTAGGATCACCACCTCAGGCTCCGGTTCCCTCTTGGTCGCTCCCTTGGCCGCTTTGTCTGCTCTATCGCTGCCTTGGATACCACGATGGGTGGGCACCCACACGAAAACCACGGGAACCGATTTAGTCGTCACATGGTAAGTTCTTTTTTCTATAAATATCTTTTAATGTAGTTAAAATTCTCAACAACCACACAACGCGCTTTCGAGCCTTGACTTTATTTAAATCTTTGATATTTTCTTTATCCAGCGCTTACAGTACACTGGCCGAGTCGCTGTACACCTATCTATAGGTACAATCGGACGAGTTATAATGATCGAGGGCACGCGATATCGCGATTGCCTCCGCGGTAAAAATCGACGCTCTCGCATCGACGCTCACAGTTATTTCAGTCTAACCATTGTTAGTGTCTTTTCTCACCGCAGCCGCTCCAACCGCCATTGCACATGGCCTCTTCGAGCCGTCTGTGTAGTACTCAGCAAATCGCTCGTCCACGCTGCCATATTTCAATCTGGCCTCCCAGGGGATGGAACCGGGCCGGCCTCCAGAGGCTGCTATCGTTTCACCAATCCTCCACTCGACCGCAGGCTGCACCTCAATCAGCTGGTCATCGCCATCGCGCTCGCTTCCACCAGCTGCCGCTAACGCGTACACGTCCAGGTTCCTGCTAAGATCATCCAGTACATTAGGTAACCTTAATCGGGGGAGACTGCCCATCTCCTGGAGACAGTTCCTTATCCACCGTATGAAGTGCGTCTGGTCCAGCACAACCTTCTTCATAATGTATTTTTTTAGTAGGAAATCCGCTCGTATTGTAAGATCCATTACGCCTGACTCCGCATGCATAACATTCGTGGGCGTAGATATGCGATAGCCCATCGCTATTCTGAGTCCGGCATTCTGGATCCTATTGAGTTTGCTCCAAATTTCGTTTCTTCCGTCAGTATATATAAAACTGGCGTACTCCATCACGGATCTGACCATAGTCTTATACAACAAAATCATTGTAGACTGCGATACACCCCTATATACGTAGGCTATGTAACGCAACATCGGTAGCCTGCTCCTCGCAGCAACCTCAACCCTTTTCACCCTTTTCGGCAAAATTACCTCTCTGGTCAAAAGTGACACCCAGGAACTTTGTCGACTGTTGTTCTTCTATCAGAGTATTTTCATTTTTTATTTTTGTCGACCAATCGGCCCGCGGTGCTCCTTTTGAACCACCCGCTTTTCTCCATTTAGAGAACTGTATCAGAAGCGTTTCGAGAACTGTTTCAGCCTCACCAAGTTGTCGATTGTTGATCTATTTCTTCTGAAACCACTGTGCTAAGAATTCATAATCTTATTATTCTCTGCCTATTTAACCAACCTTTCGTTGACCATTCTTTCAAACAGTTTTCCCAAACAGTTCAGGAGGGCAACAGGTCTTAAAGCCGTTTTGCCCGGTTTATCAAGAAGCACGACAATGGCTTTCTTCCACGCTCCGGGGATATAACCCTTTTTCCAGACTTTATTGTACAGATTTCACAGTAGTTTTTTGAATATTTCCGGTGTTTTCCTGATCATATCGTTGTCTATTCCATCTTCGCTAGGGGCAGCATTTTTTTTTAATTTGATTCATGGCATCTTTTAGTTCTTCAAGTGAGTAGAGTTCATTAAATAGCTGGCCCTCGTCCACTGCATGGGATAGGAAGGTCACGTCAATGGCCTGATCCGCAGTCGTAACACCACTCTCGTCGAATATTTTTTCTATCTCGAGGTTCTCAGCCTGACATCTATCCTCGTACGTGCCTCTACCAGTAGGAGCCTGAAAGCCCATTTGTAGAGTTTTAATTTTTTTCCATAAGGTTTTAGCATTCGTACGGTAATTAATGCTCTTTGCAAAATCCACCCAGGATTTTTGCTTCTTCTTTCGCGCAATAGTCTTCATCTTGTTCAATGCGCATTTATCATTGTTCTAATTATCCGCATTAGACGTATTTACAAAATTGCGGAGCGCCTTTTTTTGTCGTCCTTAGCCAAGGCACACTCGCCGTCCCACCATAGTTGTCTGTTTTTGGGTTTACTGTTCTTGGCGCGGTTTGTCCTCCTCCCCGGTGCGTCAGCACTATTCTGTCTCCTATCTCTGCCTCCATGCTCTAAAATTGACTTTATTAAAGTATTTCTGACCATTACCTCGCATTCGTCGACATCGTCACATTCCTGTACTCTTTTAGTGATTAGGGCAGTTTCCCTCGCTATTTGGTCGCTGCATTTTTTCCAGTCAACCTTGTCGCATTTCAGCGTTCTCGTGGAGAATTTTTTCACCTCCGGAGCACCGTGCGGGGTCGTCTCGAGGCTCACATTCAGAATTTGGTGATCCGAGCCAAGCGTGATGCCCGACTCACTTACTCTCGTTCGTTGTAGGACCTCAAAATTCGTGACTATTAGATCAATATTTGAGGGTCTATACGCACCTGAGGCAGGACGCGACGTTGTATCGTCGTTAACGACAAATAGGTCCCATTCGTCCAAAAGTTCCATAAGCCTCAGGCCGGCTCCATCCGGGCAATTCCATGCTTCGCTCCTCGCGTTGAAGTCTGCCATGAGTAACGAATTCCTATTTCTTTCCAGGCGGTCCACCAGCGCGTTCCAGCCGTCGTTCGTCACGTTGCTGTTAGGTGGGAGATACGCCAGGATTAGGTCCAGTTCGACCTCATCCGTCGATATCGACAGAGTGAGGGACTCAATACCTCCAACGTTGTTCGCTCCATTAGATCTTATGACAGCTTTAAACTCATAGGCCGCCGCAAGCATAGGCCGCCGCTGTTTGGCCTTCCCCTCGGTCTGCTTCCGTCTTCGTTTACAATGTCCTTCCGGAACACATTTTACCCTTTGCATTTGCAATCGAATCCTTTGTACATCCACGTCTCCGTGATTGCCGGGACGTCGTAATCATTGATAATAGTTCTCATTTCGCTGATCTTATTTGTTGATAATAGGATTTAAATAACATCAACTGTCTAATAATGGTGTATATATATATACATATATTTACTTATATTTAGTTGTACATCTAATGAGTATTTGATTCGCCGAACACGTGGTCGCTCTTATCGCAAGGTCTGATAGTAATGGCTGGCGGAAACGATTTTACGTAGACGAACGAGGATGAACAGGTGGCGATCTCTCGATCGTCACGTGGCTGCGTACGCATAACATCGTTTCCGCGGCATATACGAAGTCGGCGTCGCGCAAATACTTAACATTATTTCTTACGCTTCTCGCATTCCATAGTCCAATCAGCATGATTGTCCCAATGTAGGTAAAGCAACGGTTTTCTGTTGAAACAAGAAGCAAAACGTATCAAGCAGTATAGAAATTCAGTCCTCTCCAATAGTAAACACCAATCGGCAGTCTAATTCCAGTTTTCTTCCTCTTCTATGGATTTGGGAGGTTCCTGCACTCCCTCTTTCTCCTTCTCCTCGAACGGGGTGAGTGTCTCCGTTATAACGTCCTTTGGTGACGCTCCCCTTTGCAGGACTGGGGGAGGCAGCGAAAGGTTTCTCACCACCTGCAGCCTGTTCATAAAGTTGTCCATATTTTTCCTAGCTTCTTTTTCTACCTCCTCCAATAATTTTTCGGGTTCAATCAAGCCTGCCTCCGTCTTCCTCGTTCTCTCAGCCTCGTATCTCTCCTTCTGAAGCCTGAATCTCCTTTTATCCCTGTCTGACAACATCGTCTCAAAGTGAGGGCCATGTCCCCACCAGTCCTCATCGGGGTCGATTCTATTCACCCTGTAGCGACGACCTATAGACGTTCTTATTTGGTCTGTTTCCAAAGCTGATCTCCTTATTTCACTTATGGGTAGTTTGAGATCTTTCAAGGTCTTCCATTGTCATCATCCCATATTTTCGTTTGCCTTCTACGGTATCCGATCTCCTTCCAATCGTTTCTCTCCTCCCTGTCCAAGGGGACATTACGATTCTCCCAACGTTCTTTTCTATAATTTTTTTTATTTTTTCAAAGTGGAGAACTCATCTTCATCGTCAAGGTCGGCCACGAACCTCCTTTCAGCGTATCTGTCTCTCAACAGCTCTTTAGCTTGCGCATAACTGACGTTCCTGTACGCCATTGTCTTCTTCATTTTATTCTCTCTTTGAAACGCCGGACATTCCCGCGCATTGGAGCGGTGTCCGTCCCCACAATTCGAACATCTAGGCTCCTCATTGCAGTCGCCGTGATATTCGTTACTGCATATTATACATTTCTTATTCTTTGCTTTGCACACCGCCTGGAGATGCCCAAATTTAAGGCATCTAAAGCAGTGTTTTACCGGTTCAGTAAAGGGTTCAACTCTCAACAACACATGACCCTGACCGATGTACAATTTTGTTAGCAAGGAATCACCTGCAAATATAACCAACACAGCACTGCTCTCCTCCCACGTTGCCTTACCGTCCTTTAACCTTCGCCTTTTTAAGCGAGTCATTTGGTAATTCCCTTGTCCTGCCATTAGACAAACTTTCAATTCGTCGATCGATCCTTCCCATTCTTTAATTACACCTCTACGCGTTCTCTTTCTTCGAGGTACATAAGCATCAATTCTCGCTTCCTTTTTGCTGCCGTAACTAATGACCTTGTTGGCGTCCCGCCTGTCCCTGAAAGTGGACTCCGCTTTGGCGAATCCCACTATTCTTATTTCGGTGACCCTTACACCTATGTAGTTCAGAGTATTGTAAATCTTGATTAGGTTAAATTTCCTTTTTGTGGAAAGGCTATCTTTTTCAGATTAATACAGACGGTATATTCTCCGCTTAGTAGTTCAGTGTTATAAAATTTGTCCTCAGGATCTTCAGGGGCTTTTAAGTAGGAATGAAAATTGCTTACCTCAGCTTTTGTTAGATTATGTTCTTTCAACTCTTTTTCGTTTACAGGTCTCTTTCGTCCGTCCAAATCTAGTCCTTTTATGGTTGCCTGGTCTTTGTTCACTTTAAATTTACCTTTTAATTTTACTTCTTCTATAATCTTTACTTTGCTTACTCTTTGCGTCGCTGTGCTATTCTCTTTATTACTCGTAACCGTTAAATTCGAAACGTTGGCAGCGTGCAGCCAACTTCGTCGCTTACCTTGGTTTTCAACTCTCCTGATTGGTCCATTATCCTCGATAGTTCAATAGTATCCACATCTTTTTCTTTTTGAGCGTTGGTATACCCAACTTCCTCTTCTGTACTATTCTCGCCTTCTTCCATCTTTCTCTTTTTCCTTTCCTGTCTGTCTTTCTTACTTCTTCGCGCCTCGTCTTCGTTTGTTTCCATCTCTATCACGATCATTTTATCATTTTCAATAAGTTCAGGCGAGGCTTAGGGGAAGGGTCAAAGGTTAGACCCTCCCCCGAGATGGGGCGTAAACGTGCCAAGGGGGGGGGGGTCCCGGTGTGTTCGACAGAGGTCCCGAGGCCCTCTCTAACGCCCAGTGTAGGTCACCGTGGGGGTTTTAGCCGGTAAAAATCCGGCACTACCTCCAGCCCCTCCCCAGGGGGGCTGGTGGCGTCTTTGGAAGATTTCTCCCACGAAAAAAAAAAGTTCAAGCGAGGCAACTCTCACCCTCCCCTCTTCCTCTGTCTTCCCTAGCGCCTTAAATTTTCATCGATCGACCACGCGACCCCTTCCTAGTCTCTCTGGTAATGTCTTTCCCTTATATTTCTTACAGCTCGCACACATTGTCAACCACACATTTTCTAAACAGATTATTATAATTTGATATCTTATCAATTTTTCTGGAATTATATTATTTGTTACACCAATTCAGTTTCAATTTAATTCAAACATCAAACACATCCGCATCACATTTCACGCCTACCAACTTAGCATAAATTCATACGAGGGGCCCATACGAGACTAGAGTATCGACGAACCCAGCAGTAAATCTAACATCGAAAATTTACTGACTTTTAAATTGTTCTGATCAGAGAGTGTTCCGAGTACACAAGAATTATGTTAGAAGAATAAAAGAAAAAATGAATTTATTTGATTGAAAATTAAATGCCTCTACTCTACGGGTACCGGCTGTAAAAAACCCTAGTCGAAAGTGGGGAAAAAGCCTGGTCCCAACAAAGGAAAATTAAATCAAATTGAATGCCTGAAAATGAGGAAAACAACAAATAATGCAATGTAGAAACTTACGAAAACTAGAGATACATAAACGAATTTGAATGATCATTCAATGCTTAAAAATAGCGCACGCAGAGAGATCTCTCTTACCCTAAATCTTAATGGAATGGCGCCTCGCCGTCGTCACCGCAGATCGCCGTGGTCCTCGCGAAAAGAAACTTCCTGATCACAGGAAGGGTCCCGCAATCGGAGACAGAGTGACCGTAAACACGCGTCACTCTCTGCACGGCTAGCCAGGTGAGCAGAACCAGCCAATCGCCGCACTGTGCCGTACCAATCGCTGCACACAGTTGGCCGTCTGAACTCTCCCACAAGATCGCCGGGCCGTGCAGAACACAAACGACAGCACGTAGTGCTTCAGAACACAGGACACACGCACGATCGCACTCGCCACACGTTTAAAGTCTGATTAAAATCAAAACTGTGGCACAAATCGCAATTCAAAAAACACGCCAAAACGTTCCAACTGCACAGGGTACCGATCACGGTCTTAATGCCTGGGCCCAGCCCCGGGCCATACACCGCCACCACCGACCCGCCGCTCGCGCCTGCGCCTTGCTGCGTGACAGCGACCCCGCATGCACCCCCGCACAGCGCCAAATTTAAATCTAACCACTCGAGCTCAACATGCAAAAACCACACATGCTCGACATGCTAGATAGGCAACATGCTGGACATGCAAAAACATCGCGAAACGCGAACAGAGCGGACGATCGCGAAAATGGCCGTCATAAGTGATCAGGACTGGTGGCAGTGCTAATACCTTTCTCAACCGCGCAATTAAATAATAACCTAATTAAATTAATCTTTTTCTTTTATTTTGTACGTTACGCGCCGTCTCGCTCGCAATGTAACAAAAGTAAGGTTTTTATTTAAGTGAAAATGAACATGTTTTAAAAAAGTCACTATAAGAATTTTTATTATAAATGGTACGTGGTATTTTAACTCTCATCCGAAACTTGTGATTCCGAAAAATAACCGGGATGATTCAATTGCGTGGAGGATGTCGCAGATGTTAAAGCATTCTTTTTATCTTGTATGTCAACGATGCTTCTTTGAATAATTTTCCTTAAGTTTTTTTTACTTTGTAGAGTAGTGAAATTCCTCAGTATTGAGGCAACATAGTCGCCGAATATTTGGTCGTCGTCGTTCGATTCCAACAGAATTTTGGTACAGGTACGCAAAATGTCGTCCCCTTCACGTTTTTTTGCTGCACTAGCTGGCCTCTGAAACTCATTTTCAGTAATACTCGAACTCTCTCCTAAAACTTCATTATCAATCGTCGCAGAATTTTCCTGTAACAATAAGAATCTTTATTTTAGGTCCCATCTACTCCAATCTGAATGGAAGCATATTGCCAAAATTTATGAAGAGAAATGGAATTTTCCACACTGTGTTGAATCATTAGACGGGAAGCATATTGTTTTTAAAGCACCGGCCAATAGTGAAAGCTTCCACTTCAATTATAAAGGTTCACGTAGCATCGTACTGATGATAGTGGCAAATCCATGTTATAAAATCATATACAGTGTCCCGCGTAACTGGAAACACTCCATTATTTCCTAAACTATTAAAGATACAAGAAATTGCTTTGGTGATCATTGTATGGTAAGAGAGGGCAACATTTTGACGTAGACGAATTTTTTTTTGCATTGTTATTTTCAAAAAAACTAGGTCTGTTGTCCGCTTCGCTGCTAACACAATAATGAGCGCAACTCGTATTCAGTAAGGGCTAGTCTGCCTTGATCAATAACCTATGCCGCACAGCATATTTTCGGTAATTATTGAGATTAGGTTACACCTCACCGATTTTGATGAAATTTAAATATGTTGTAAAACTAAACATTTTGAACAACTTTTTCCTATACATATAACCGCTGCTCGGCCTTAGTTTTCGAGATATTTTCGAAAAACTGTCGGAACTAACACATTGAATTCTGGCCATCCGTGTACGTCCGTGACAACGTACGCATTAGTATGGGATCGCCGCTTTTCTACTGTTTCTGCAGACAACAACATATTAGAATAATTTTGAAGAAGTACCCTCGATCAAGGTTCTGGGGTAAGTGCCATGCCGTTCCTCATGGTCCTCCTACCAGAAGATGCAAGATCTTCCCCACTCCGTGGCCAGATCCTTCTAGATCAACCTTATCTTTTTACACGTGCCATGCAGCACCATGACTTCGGGTCATCGGCCACACGCGCGTTCCTTCGAGAATCGGCGATCGAACTCTCTATCGCCGTTCCATAAACAAAACATCCGCGACTCTTAGAATTCGTCGCACCTCAAGTATCAACCACCGCCGGCCCAAGTCCGATGACAGACATATGGCTCGGGGTATCGATAGTCTAAAGAATCCTAAGAAATCCTTGAAACTCAGGTCAAAGCCCAAAATGCATTGACCCTGACACGTGTCAACCCTTGAACACGTGCTGACGCTAACAAGCACGGCGACCGATGACAAATATATACTTTGTATACTTCTGCATTCATGATTTCAATATATCGTAGCTATGATGGCAGCTGGGAATTTAATATAGCCTAACCTAACCCAATCTACTCTACCTAATCAGTGAATTAAGATAGGTTAGGGTAAAGTGATATTCTGGTCGCCTGACGGCGACCAGACACACATGCTGAGATTCAAAATCATGAAAATTAGTTAAATTCAATTTTTAAGCCCACCCGTAATATATGTGTATATATGTATATTGATGTCGGTCGCCGTGCTGCTGCCTGCAAAAACAGTAGAAAAGCGGCGATCCCATACTAATGCGTACGTTGTCACGGACACACACGGATGGCCAGAATTCAATGTATTAGTCTCAACAGTTTTTCGAAAATATCTCGAAAACTAAGGCCGAGCGGCGGTTATATGTATAGGAAAAAGTTGTTCAAAATGTTGAGTTTTACAACATATTTAAAGGGTATAGCCGGATAAGATGGTCAAAAGTGCCCCCAAACCAAATTCGACTTGCTATGAACCATTCGATAGGCGATCAAAAAAAACCAGTCTGTGCTAAGTTTCAACCCTGTATCTCATCTGGGAGGGTAGTTACGGGTAAAAATGTAATCGCGAAGTTTTTGGCCAATTTCTCGTATTTAATGACATTCGAAAATTCTGAAAAAATCAGAGACATTTCTATTTGTGAGGCACGTATTACTGTAGGAGGCCAAGACCGAATCGTGGGAAATAAATGAGTCGTTTACCGGGAAAAATAGTTTATTAAATGATGCGAAGACGAGATCGAACTGGCGAACGGCGAACGGCGAACGAACTGCGTCGCGATTCCTTCTCTTTTATATGGATTGCCCCACCGCGGGGCTGCGACGTGACGTTCGGTCGTCGGTGCTGAGCGGATTGCAGGTTTCTGGCGCATTTTACTCGAATTTTTAAACGTTAATAACTGGAAAACAAAGCCGTAAACGCTATTTCATTATTCTTGATTTTCTTCTTATTTTGATCCCTAGAATCGCCCCTTAAAATATTGCCCACCTGTTGTCGAACACCCTGTATATCAAAAAATCGAAAGCTGTTCCAACGGTGTCAGTGGTCTAGGGGTTAAAGCGCCTGAGTGCTAAACCGCTGCTGGGCTTTTCGTAGGTTCTAGTCGGCTCACGCTGATTTTTTTTTTCTGTAAAATACATGTTTTTCAGTTTGGTTCAGTGTAGAAACATTAAAAATCACATAAGACACTAAGTGTATAAAGGTTCTTTTAAAAATTGATAGTGTTTCTCATATTATCACATGAAATATGTCGAAAATATCGGTTTTTAATTTTTTTAACTATGGCGCACCTGACCAAAAATTCTAAAAAAAATTGAGAATAATAGTATCGATAATATACACTTATAAAAAAAATATGATCGTAGGACCTCATCTCCTTCAATACAAAATCGCCATTTTTCAGGATTTTTTGACGTTTTTGATTTTTCACGGCTTCAGTTTTCAATTTAAAAATCTGAAAAAATTCTGTAATATGTACCTCGCAAACAGAAATGTCTCTGATTTTTTCCAGAATTTTCGAATGTCATTAAATAGGAGAAATTGGCCAAAAACCTCGCAATTACATTTTTACCCGTAACTACCCTCCCAGATAACATACAGGGTTGAAACTTGGCACAGACTGGTTCTTTTTGATAAGCTATCGAATGAGCCATTGCAAGTCGAATTTGGTTTGGGGGCACTTTTGACCATCTTATCCGGCTATACCCTTTTTTTACAAAAGCGTCTGCGACTGATTCTGCTGTCTGGTCTTTTAAAGGTACTGCTACTAAGAATTTCGATAATTGGTCTTGTATGGTTAAGATGTATTTATTATTATTTTTTGTAACGTTGAGTGGACCGACTATGTCCATCGCGATTTTATCGAAAGTTTTTATTGGTGTGTCTGTTATGACCATCGGTTGTCTAGTTTTAACTCTTTTTAATTTATTTCTTTGGCATTCCTCGCACTTTTTTATTTTGTTTTGAATGTCTTGTTTTAGGTTTTCCCAAAAGAATTTGTCTTTTATTCTATTGTATGTTCTATTTACGCCTGAGTGACCTCCTAGTTTTATAGAGTGGAATTGGTCAAATATTTTATCTCTGTTTTCAGGTTTTACGTATTCGATACTGTTTAAGCATATTATTATTTTAATGTTTGTTTTATTGAAGGTGTTTTTTAGTATTTCCTCTATTTCGTGCCAGTTTATGTTTAATATTTTAATGTCTTTTGAAATGCTGAAGATTTTTATATTTTTCCGTATAAGTAAGTCCTTTAATGTATTAAATAATTTTATCAGATTTTGTTTTATTATCTCCGATGATGTTGCTACGTTTAAGCATAAGATAAAGAGTTTTTTATTATTTACTTCTATTAATTCAATTTCGTTTTCGGACAGATTGGGATTTATTTTTATATTCTTGATTTCCATTAACGCGTTGGTGTTTTTGTCTAGAGGTATGCCTTGTTGAGTAATTATTTGTACGATGTTATCGTTTCTAAATTGAATCGAGTTTTTTGTGTAAATTAAATTTTTTTGTTCCTGTTCTTCAATATTGTCTTTTTTTTCTTTATTTTCCTGTTTCTTGCGCTTAGTCGTTCTTCCCTTATTGTTGCTATTCGAAGTTGCCTCTTGGTCTAACGGTTCTTGGATCTTTTTCCTTGGTCTGCCCCTTCCTCTTTTGATTTTGGTATGATTGTCGTTTGGGGCTTCTACTTTATTTTGACTTGGAATTTTTACGGGTGTCGATTTTTCGCTAATTTCTTTCTTTCCTTGCGCTCTTGTTGTAACGGAATCGTGTACGTTGTCCACCGGATTTCTTGATAATGCATCGGCGTTCACGTTCTGCTTACCCGGTTTATATACTATATTGTATTCGTAATCCGATAATTTTAGTCTCCATTTTTGTACTCTGGTATTATTGTCAGCTGTTTTTAGCCAAAGTAATGGTTTATGATCTGTGACTATTGTAAATTTATTCCCGTAAATGTAGTTTCGGAATGATTTTATCGCGAACATTATTGCCAGAGCTTCTTTTTCGTAGGTGTCGTATTTAATTTCGGCTTCTTGCAATACTCGTGATGCGTATGCAATTGGTTTATCCTTCCCGATTTCTCCTTGTGATAATACTGCACCTAGAGCGTATTTAGATGCATCTGTCGTGATAATGTATGGTCTCTCGAATTGTGGGTATTGTAGTATGGGTGCATTGCATAATATTTCTTTGAGTTTTATGAAAGCTTCTTGTTGTTCCGTGTTCCAGACAAATTTGTTATCTTTTTGTAATAGGGTCGTTAAAGGTTTTGCGATTTTTGCGAAGTTGCGTATAAATCGTCTGTAGTAGCCTGCGAGTCCTAGGAATTCTCTTATGTTCTTGACGTTCTTAGGAGTAGGGAATTTTTGTACAGCTTCTGTTTTTGTTGGGTCTGGTTTTATTCCTTCCCCACTTATTATGTGACCTAGGAAGCATACTTCTGATTTCAGGAATTCGTATTTTTCGGGCTCAAGTTTTAATTTTACATCTCTTAATTTTTGGGCGACTGTTTTAAATCTTGTATTGAGTTCTTTTAAATTTCCTTCAAATATTATGATGTCGTCGATGAAAACAAAGCAAATTTTTCCAATTGAATCTCTTAGGGTTGTATTTATTACTCTCTGAAAGGTTCGTGGTGAATTTCTTAATCCGAAAGGTAGGACGTTGAATTCGAATCGTCCTAGTGGATGTATGCTGAAAGCTGTCTTATGTATATCCTTTGGGTTCATTTTGATTTGATGGAAGCCTGATTTTAGATCTATTACGTGATATAGTTTTGCTTGTCCTAACTGGTCGAAAATTTCAGTTATGTTTGGAAGTAGATATGGATCTGGGATCGTTTTTTCATTTAGTTTCCTGTAGTCTATCACTAGTCTCCATCTTTTTTTTCCTTCAGCTGTTTCCTTCTTTTTGACTACCCAAGTTGGAGCGTTAAAAGCACTTTTTGAATGTCTGACAAAACCGTTTGCAATTAATTTTTCTATTTGCTTTACTGTCATTTCTTTTAACCTATGTGGTAAAGGGAATTGTTTTACGTATACAGGTTTTTCGTCCGTTAGGTTAATTTCGTGTTGTTCTGTATTATATGATTCTATTTTATCTCCTTCTACCCAAAATATATCGTTATTATCCTCAATTAATTCCTTCATTATAGTTCTGTTTTCTTCTGATAGATTTCCTAATCGAATTTTTCCTAATAGTTTGTCTCGTCGTTTCTTTGCTTTCCGTCGCAATATTGTCTTCCTTGTTTTCTGCAAAACTGATTTTTCCTACTTCTAATATTTCGCTTTCGTTTATTTTTGGTAGATTTTCTGTTTCTTGAAATCCTTCCAGTATATCTTCTACATCGTACGAAGCATAGTTATATTTGTTTTCTAAAGGGTCGGTTTCGTTTTTGAATTTGATGTTTGTATTCTCGTCCACTTTGGTTAAAAATTCTGTATAGTCGTATGAGTCTATTTCGCATTTTCCTTCTTGATTGTCGAGTACTGTATTTATACTGTTTATTATCTGTCTCATGTATTTGTTATCTGTTTCTAAATGTTCCTCGGGATTTGATGACGTCGTCTTTTCCGTGTCTATTGTTACGTTACTTGGTTCATTATTTAATTTGTCCACTATGTTTAATAAATGTAGTGTGTCGTTATTGAGGCTAACGTCCCAGTTTCCTGTCATATTACCCGGTTGCGGAAGGTCTTGGTTTGCACTGTCTTTGTCGCTCGTGTTTTCGCTGATTCCTGTTTGGTGCAAGGTTCCTGCGTCCGTATGTACAGGGGTCAGTGTCTCGTTCGCGTGAGTCGTGTCTTGAAGTATTTTGTTGAGGAAGCATTTTTGCTTGTCTGTTAGTTTTGGTAACTGATGTAAAGCTAATGTTTGGCTTGTTATATTTGCCTCTCCTGATTTTAGTTCGAATCTTCCATTGTTTATTTCTACGTATCCCTCGTCTAATCTTAATTTTTGTTCTAGGAGTACTTTTATTCCTAATATTCCGTCATATGGTATTGAAAAGTCCTGTGGTGCTACATGGAAATCGAAATATTGGTAGTTTATCGGTATTCTTACTGCTCCTAAAGTTTGTAATGGTTTGTCTGTAATGCCTGAAAGTAATATTTTTCTGTCTTCTAATATTGCGTTTATAGGAATTTGGTCTTTTTTTATAATATTCAGTTGTGCACCGCTGTCAATAAGGAGGTTGCATTCCTTTCTTGTGTAAGGGTTTTCTATTGTAATGTATTGTAATAGGTTTTCCAATCTCAGTGAATACGTTGCCATTCTTGTTGTTATTCTTTCTTCTTTTATGATTTGATTTTCGGGCAAGTTGGGTCCTAGCGTTTTTTTTTGTTCTGATTCATTCGGCTTTGTACTGTTGTTAATTTTATGTGTTTTGAGCGGCTCATCATTGCTCCTCTTTATGCGCTCTCTCCAGGAGGAGTCTATTCGTTTCCCGGTCTGTGCTGTTGATGGTTTTGCCCTCTGTAGCATTCTTCTGTTGCGTGATTCGTACTTTTGCATAGGTTGCAGATTTTTCCGGCGCTGTTTTCTAGGCTTTTTAGTTTCCTGCATGCGTCTATTTGGTGTCCTGGCTCTTTGCAGTAGGAACAGATATCTGTTTTTTGTGCTCGTAGTTCGATGGCTTTTAGTTTCCTACATTCCTCTTTTGTGTGATTTGGGGTTTTACAATACTCGCAAAATCTTCGTAGTTCGCTTGTGTGTTTCGGATTGTCCCTATTGTCATTACTATCTTTAAAATAATTACTATCGTTGTGATTGTATTTTCTGTGGTAGTTACTCCTATATGAATCATTTGATTTTTGTTGAGGTTCCCTTGGCTCGTGGCAGCCTTCTGCCGAGTGTCCTAACCGCTTACAAAGTTGGCATTTAATTTGATTTGTTCTGGTTTGGAAAACTCTTGCTTCCTCGCAATTTGCCGCGCTGTGGCCTTCTTCCTTACAGATTGTACACATGACTAATTGGAGATCGTTGGTTTTTGTTGTTGGGCAAGTTTTTGCTGTGTGGCCCAATTCGTTGCACAGTTGGCACGTAGGTGTTGGACAATCTTTTGTTGTGTGATACCTGCTATTACAGATTTCGCAAAGTTCTGTAATTTTTGGGAATTTTGTGCAGGTGTTTGGGTCGTGACCGGTTCCTCCGCATTTCCAACATGTCTCATATTCGATTATAAATGGGCATTCGCTGACCGTGTGCCCCTTTATTTGGCAGTATTGGCAGTGCTTTCCCTTTACTTTGTTCATCTTACAAGCATCTGTTGAATGTCCTGGAGTGTTGCAATGTTTGCAAATGAGTTCTATTTTCTTTTTGGCCAGTTTGCAGTTGTACGATATGTGATCCTTGCTTTTTTATCCGACTTCGAAAAGGAGGAGGATACTCAATTCAATGTGTATGTATTTCTTTTTTTTTTTTTTTTTTTTTTTATGTATGTTCACCGATTACGCCGAGACGGATGGACCAATCGGAACGAAACCTTTTGCATTTGGTAGAGTACGTCTCCCGATTGGTTCCGTTAAAAAAACATTTTGCATTTTTCCATTCCGAACGCTTTTTATTGCAAAAAAACGTACTATGTCATGTACGTGCGACGTACGTTCGCCGATTACTCAGAGTCGGATGGACCAATCGGAACGAAACTTTTTGCGTTCTGTAGAGTGTAACTCCTCATTGGTCCAGTAAGGAATCAATATATTACATTATATCTAATGTCTATATGGTAATAATAATATTGTTATTAATTGTACATTACATATCGAATGTAGATATAGCACTAATGTTATTATTATTAAATGTACATTGATCTGTGGGAATGAATCTGTATATCACATTATATCTAATGTAGATATGGTAATAATGATATTGTTTTTAAATGTACATTACATATCTGATGTAGATATAGTACTAATGATATTGTTATTAAATGTACATTGATCTGTGGGAATGTGTCAGTATATTACATTATATCGAATCTAGATACAGTACTAATGATATTGTTATTAAATGTACATTGATCTGTGAGAATGAATCTGTATATCACATTATATCTAATGTAGATATAGTAATAATGATATTGTTATGAAATGTACATTGATCTGTGGGAAGGAATCAGTATATTACATTATATCTAATGTAGATATGGTAATAATGATATTGTTTTTAAATGTACATTACATATCTGATGTAGATGTAGTTCTCATGATATTGTTATTAAATGTACATTGATCTGTGGGAAGGAATCAGCATGTTACATTATATCGAATGTAGATATGGTAATAATAATATTGTTATTAATTGTACATTACATATCCAATGTAGATATAGTACTAATGATATTGGTATTAAATGTTCATTGATCTGTGGGAATGAATCAGTATATATCATTATATCGAATGTAGATATAGTGCTAATGATATTGTTTTTAAATTTACATTGATCTGTGGGTTGTAATCAGTATATTACATTATATCTAATGTAGATATGGTAATAACAATATTGTTATTAATTGTACATTACATATCTAATGTAGATATAGTAGCAATGATATTGTTATTAAATGTACATTGATCTGTGGGAAGGAATCAGTATATTACATTATATCTAATGTACATATGGTAATAATGACATTGTTTTTAAATGTACATTTCACATCTAATGTAGATGTAGGACTCATGATATTGTTATTAAATGTAGATTGATCTGTGGGAATGGATCTGTATATTACATTATATCTAAAGTAGATGTAGTACCAATGATATTGTTATTAAGTGTACATTGATCTGTGGGAAGGAATCAGTATATTACATTATATCTAATGTTGGTATAGTAATAATGACATTGTGATTAAATGTATATTACATATTTGATGGAGATATAGTAATAATGACATTGCTTATTAATGTGTATTACATATTTGATGTAGATATAGTAACAATTATATTGTTATTAAATGTATATTACATTATACCTCATGTACATATGGTAACAATTATATTGATATTAAATGCATATTACACTATATCTCATGTACATATAGTAATGACGACATTGCTTATTAATGTATATTACATATTTGATGTAGATATACTTACAATTACATTGTTAATGATTGTATATTACATTATATCTCATGTACATATAGTATTAGTGACATTTACCCACGTACACCGGGTACGTTCGGGACTTAAATGACCGATTGCACGAGATGCGCGAAATCGCTTCTAGTAATTTGGATCGTGCAATGGTCCGTTCGAAAACCTATTACGACGCGAAAGCTCGTCCATTTAAAGGACAGGTTGGGGACGTGGCATACGTTCTGGTCGAGCCGCGTAAAGGCAAGTTTGGCAAAAGATATCATGGCCCTTATAAGATAGTAGATTGTACAGCTAGAAATAATGTCGTGCTGGAAGACGGGACAGGCAACATTTTTATGAAACATGTAGACAAATTAAAGTTCGTAGGAACCAAGAAAGATTGAGTGCAGCGGTTGGCCTTCATAATTGGCAATATTATTCGACGAAGGGGGTACTTTACTCCTCAAAGGGGGCCGACTGGCGCACTGCGTATATATATTTACATATTTAACACATACTTGTATTTATTACAGGAAAATACCGAGAAAAGCACACGTATTCAATCCGAATTTCTGTACATAAATATGCGCTGTTTTCATTGTATTTAAACTAATACAGGTTCCATCGATCTCATCATGGCATCCCGCTACGTGGACACCAGTGAGGAAACACGAGGAAGAATAGTTTTCGTCACCCGCATACCGCCGTTCACTAAAACAAAAGAACTCATGAAGTTCTTCAGGGAGTTCCGGCTTCAACATGCGGTCGTGGTGCATCGACCTACGGGGACTAAGGCCTTCGTAACCTTCCCGACGGCTTCCCAGGCATCCGAGGCTATACTTTGGGTCTCCAACACCAGACCCATATTTCATAAGAGGAGGGTGAAGGCTGATTTGGCGGACCCGTGGCATGAGGCCACCCTCATCCAGTCTAGGGACAGGCCTGAACCATTCCCGGGACGGGAACGTCCAGCACCACCACCGCTCCCAATCGAGGCGATCACCCGTATAGCCCGCTATTTAAACTTTGCGGACCGAGCGCGAATGAAGTGTGTGTCTAGAGCGTGGCGCGTAGGGTCGCTGGCCTCGTAGGCAAACATCAAGATGTTGACAACGGAGGACTGGCGTTGGCCAACGGGCTGGGATCATCGTCTCGTCACAACCGAAGCGTTCTACTGGGCGGTACGGCGCGTAGGGACCTACGTATCGGGCTTGCGGCTCGACGACCGGCGAATCGCGCGTGCGCTGCGCCCGCAGGTATTAGGTATTGCTGCGAGGGGTTGCCCATTTCTAACTCAGATCGATTTAACCGGTGCTCGCGTGCGACCGGTTGCGTTGCGCGACTTGGCGGCAACGGCAGCCACGCTAGAGGATTTAAGATTGGGGCAGAGCTTCGGCAGCGTGGAGCCCGAGGTTTCGGGGCTGCTCGCGGCGGCGGCGCGTCTCTCGATCTTCGTGGCCTCAACCACGGAGTTCGTGGGGGTGTCGTTGGCGCGGGTAGCGCCGGGGCTTCGGGAGCTCCGGCTGCGGAACTGCCAGGGGGTTTCATCAGTGCCTGTGGGCGTAGCGTTGGTGGCGTTGCACTCGCTCACCGCGCTTGAGATTGCGCAGTGCCGCTCCCTAACGACTGAGGAGCCGCTGCATGCCCTGGTGGCTGACGAGCCACTGCACGCCACTTTGAATGAACTAATCATCACCGACGTCGACTTTTCACCGTACCCCGACGAGGATCCTGAGGCGGAGTTCAGGGCACCCGTGATAGTAGACCCTGTATTCATAGAATTACAAGTAGGACCAGCAGAAACCGCCCGTACGATTCCGGAGGTCTTCACGGAACTACGACTATTGACCACCATGTTTTGTGGATGGGTGGCGAACGCCTTCGTCGCGAATATCGGGGCCCATCTAGTGAAGGTCACCGATCTAAATCTGTCGGGATGTTCTAACATCCGGGGGCAGTTTGCCCTGGAACTACTATCCACTCTACCGGAATTGAGGACGGTACATATAAATAACCTACATCCATCTGTGGGCGGGCAGGAACTGGCGGCAATTGGAAGTCTGGAGGAAGTCCGCGCCCGTGATAGCCAGGGCATAACGGACGAAGACACTTGTGGAGCAGCCACGGGGTGTTTGCGACTTCAAGTTCTGGATGTGGAGGGCTGTCTTGGAGTGACGGATCGCACTCTCCACGGGATCACTAAAATTGTTCGTCGGCAGGGGCGAGCGGCGCTGCTCAAGCTCAGTGTCGGTGGGACGAGTGCCGGTCGTTGGACTGTCGTGCGCCCGAGCCTAGTCCTACAAATAATTCGCGACCGGGTCTACGCGCCGATATTGCATTAGGAAAAGCGCATCGCGATGAGCTTCACCTTTGATATCGCCGAGGGCGGCGATAGTTTTAAGGGGGGAGGATTTGTCACGTCCGGAAAATTTTATGAATTTGTCCGCCTCACGTTCCCTTATCAAGCCTTCGAGTTGTAGGAGTCTCCTCGTGTAAGGGGCGTGGGGAGGGCAAATTACTACTGCACCTTTCTTTAATTTCTCCTTGACTCTGTGCTTTCCCATCAAGCCTTCGGGTTGTAAGAGACTTCTTCATGTGGGAAATGCGCAGGGAAAAGTTTGAGCTTATAATTATTCCACTTTTGTCTTTTCTATCCTTTCATTCTTCTCATACTTCTCAATTCTTTTCTTAGTTAAAATCCCTCCTTGAAACTATCGTCGTGCTCAACTGCGTAGTAATAGAATTCGAGATAGAAAAACTCGGTTTCGACCGAGGAGAGATATCGTAAACAGCGTTCGCTGCGCGGTTAGCCAGTGCTTCGCATTGTAGGGGTCTCCTCAGGTTAACTGCGCAAAAGCGTAAAGATCAATTTATCTTTAGATTTTTAACCGATACTCTCCTCTTTTTCACGCGTAGGCGCCAGTCGGTCCCTAACCCGATCGCGTGTATGAATTGATTGCTGGAATAAGAACGCAAAGCAATCTAGCTCGTTGAATATTTGTATGAATGCGAGAGCGAGGAATGAGAACCCTTGCAGGCAAACGTTAGCAAGCGTTCGAGGACTATTTAGAGGCAAAGGGTCGTACGGGGCAACAAAAGTCTTTGTATTGAATTCCGAGAATTTGCCTGAAACCGAAAACCTAACGGTAATTTTCGAATGGCGAGAACGTTCTCGAAGCAACTACGTCGCAAATGTAATACCGAATATTCGATTAATAATGGAAAACTGTCGTTATTGAAAATTGCAATCGAACACCGAATGCCTTATACCGAGCGTACCGGCGCAATTCATATTGTTGATCGATTTCTCTGCAAACAAAATGATTATGGACAAGCCGATTGTTAATTAAGAAACCACGCGATCATCGGTTTCATTATCCGTACGCAATGGTACCACGAACGATTCAATTACTTGCAAATTTATTGTTCAATAATTTTGATTTAATTTACTAGTTGATAATCGCATCATTTACTATCTAATATCGAAATTATCGAAAACATGGAACAATCCAGAAATTCTACGGCGTAGAAACACCGAAAAGCCGTTAGACAGAGAAGGAACACCAAGAAAGAGAGAAAACATGATCTAGAGGAATTTAGCTGGCACGCGCGCTCGACCAACAGAAACGCACGCGACGTCGTCGTTACGCGCTGTGATTTGCCGAAATTTCCCCACGCAGGACATCGTCCTCGCGACGGGCCCTTCCGGCTAGGATCGCGATCGATTCTGATCACTCTTCGTCGAACAATCGAGTAAGTCGTGACGGGAGCCCATGCGTCTAGAGATAGAGTTGTCGTTTGTACTTCGTTGTAATTTAGCTGCGCGGCAAGTCCTACGAATTAGGCAGAGTGTCGCGAGAGTGAAATTCCGAATACGCGGCAAAGACTCAGTGACGCGCACGTAAAGCCTTTTCACACTATTAAACCTCTATCTTTTCTCTTTCTTTTAATCCGTTGTTCGTGTAATTTTCGTATTAAATTCACTCGCGTTTACTAGTATGTTATTTCGAAAAACCGAAATCGTCTTGTGTTTCGTCTATTAATTTTGCAATAAACGACAACCGGGCGCGCGACAAGTGTAGTGCGGCACAGATCTCTCAACCTTTCTTGGTGTTCCAGATTCTACAGCGACTTTCAACGATCTACCAGCGCATTTATAAACAATTTTATCGTATATTATACTCTACATTCTCACGGTAAGCCTATTCTGTACTAATTCGTCGAGCACGGCATTAACATTCAATTTAGACACGGCAAAACGGGCGATCTATTAAGCCTACGGGTTATGAGTCTCTTCATTTTAGATCGTCTCGTTTCTACAGTCAGGTACCGATTATATTATTTTTCGCTATTTTAATATTCCGAATTTTCCAATCATCGCGAATTTGTGTGAGTGACGATTGTTTCGACGGCGAGATATTTTATCAGGGACGACCTGTAAAGCCCTTCCGGGGGTTGTAAGAGTCTCTTCGTTCAGGTCGTTTCTTTGCGGATAGAAACCACCTAAAATTTGATTTTCCATTATATCCGGTCGAGGCAGCCGTCCTACGTTAAAACATATAACTTTCACGTTTCAAATACGGTTAATAATTATACTAGAAGCTCTCATTGTAAGCCGAAGGTTGGACATTTTTCCGGTTTTCATTTATATTATTAACGTATAATAGGTTAAGCATCTTTACCCTTGTTCAAACAGTATTGTTATTAATTGAATTATTTAACAGTGATTAACAGAAATCAAATAGACTCATTTTAGTATTCAAACAACAGTCATTGCAAAATTCAGTTCTGTTAGCTTCAATAGTTATTTTTGAATTAAACTACTTTCTTTTTGCACACTAAATTGCTTTAACATTTCTTTCAAATTCCATTTTGCATCATTTCCTTTATCATTTTACATTTCAAAATCACGCACCCCAACACAAGGTTTCAAGGAGGGACCCGTATGGGACCCAGAGCACTGACGAACCCAACGGAAATAAACACTATCTAAATTTTCCGTCTTTTAATTTTGTTCTGACCGTAGAGGACGCTTCCGCGTAATACGCGGTCAGAACTGGTGGCAGCGATACCTTTCTCATCGCCCAAAAATAAGAATAAAGTAATTTTTCTTTTACGTTGCGCGCTCACGCAACGCGCAACGTAACACTTATTAATGTATATTACATTATAACTCATGTAGATATAGTATTAATGACACTGTTATTAAATGTATATTACATTATATCTCATGTACATATAGTAATAATGACATTGTTAATAAATGTATATTACATTATATCTCATGTACATATAGTAATAATGACATTGTTACTAAATGTATATTACATTATACCTCATGTAGACATGGTAATAATAACATTGTTATTAAGTATATATTACTTATCAAATGTAGATATGCCAATAATGATATTCCTACTAAATGTATATTATATTATATCTCGTGTAAACATAGTAATAATAACATTGTTATTACATGTATATTACATATCTAATGTAGATATGCCAATAATGATATTCCTATTAAATGTATATTACATTATATCTCGTGTAGATATAGTAATAATGCCACTGTTATTAAATGTATATTAGATTATATCTCATGTAGACATGGTAATAATAACATTGTTATTAAGTATATATTACTTATCAAATGTAGATATGCCAATAATGATATTCCTACTAAATGTATATTATATTATATCTCGTGTAGATACAGTAATAATGCCATTGTTATTAAATGTATATTAGATTATATCTCATGTACATATAGTAATAATGACATTGCTTATTAATGTATATTACATTATATCTCATGTAGATATAGTAATATCGACATTGTTATTAAACGTAATATTACATATCTAATCTAGTAGTAGTAGTAGTAGTAGTAGTAAAAGTAGCGGGTGGGAAAATGGGATACCCTAAAGTCACCTAGATCTAAGAGTTCTTTTGTGACATCCCGCTGGTCAATTGGGTTCATTCGATAAGGCCCAGCTCGGCATTCGCTAGCAGGCCGCAGAGGTTGCTCATCTTAGCACCCTTTAGATCACTGTGTCGTAGGAACATCTTACCCCAGATTCTGTATCTTTTCAGAGCTAGGACAGGACATCGGCATAGTATATGTATGCTGTCCTCTTTCTCTTCTCCACATAGCCGGCAATTTATTTGCTCAGCTCGGTCGAGTTTGTGTAAATGTGCCCTTAGTGTTATGTGGCCGGTGAGGAGGCCTATACAGGTCCTTATTTTTTTTCTGCTGATGGCCAAGAGCTCCTTGGTTCTGCTGGCTGATGGTTGTTGTATCAAGAGTTTTACCTGGCGGCAGCCCGTTGCTTCCGTCCAGGAGGTTAGGTGTTGCCTTTCCAGGCTCTCCTTGATGTGTTTTTTCCCAAGGACAAAGGGGACACCGACTATCTGTTGAACCGGGCTCTCAAGGGTGCCTAGTTTTGCCAGACCATCGGCTATCTCATTGCCCTGTACACCTTGGTGTCCAGGGGTCCATATGAGGGTGATTTTGTTCAGCTTGCTGAGTTGTGATAATGCCTGCATGCCTTCCCAGACGGTGGAAGATTCCGTGCTGATCGTTGCAAGGGCGTTTATCGCCGCTCTGCTGTCTGAGCATATGCAGATCTTTCTGTACTTAACTCCTAATGAGATCTGTAGTTTTGCGCATTCTGAGATTGCTAGAACCTCAGCTTGGAAGACCGTGGCTAGTTCCCCCAGAGAGAAGCTAGTACTGTGTCTCATCCTCGGGCCACAGAAACCTGCTCCGAAGCGGTTGTTGTTTCCTGAGCCATCCGTGTACCAGATGTCAGTGCCCAGGTTGTTCGGAAATCCCGGTTCCTTCCAGTCGTTCCTAGCTGGTATAAGGACCTTGAAGGTGCTTTGTAGCTGGTACTTCCTGGGGATTCTATCTTGCGTAAATGTGAATGGGGGTTTGTGTAAGAACTCCAGTGCCGTGTGCCCGTTACCGGTGCTCTTCCACTCCCCCAGACATTGTAGTCTGTATGCTGAGAGTTTGGCGACGTTAGTTATGACGTGCTCAAGGGGGGGACACCCTAAGGCCACTTCCAGTGCGGCTGTGGGTGTGGTTCTCATGGAACCTGCAATAGCTCTCAGATAACTTCCCTGGAGGCTTTTTAGTAGGTTCCCTGTTTCTTTTTTCTTTGTTCTGGGCCACCATACTATCGCGGCATAGGTTAGTCGCGGTAGTAGGATGGCTTTGTAAACCCATAAGGCAATGCTGGGCTTGAAGCCCCAGGTCTTTCCTAGAGCCCTTCTGCATGCCCATAGGGATGTGTAAAGGTTTTTCCTCTTTATATCAAGGTGCATCTTTCAGCTGAGTTTGGAGTCAAGATATACTCCCAGGTACTTTACCAAGGAAGTGTATGGAAGATCCTTACCCCACAGATTCAGACAGTCAATGGGTTCCGGTTTGTACTTTCTGGTGAAGATTATAGCCGAGGTTTTTGAGGGATTTACCGTTAGTCCCTTGGCTTCACACCAGTTTTGAATGATCTTAAGTGCTTCTGTCATGCGCTCCTTAAGGATGGATAGGAAGCTCCCTCTGATCAGAACGGCAATGTCATCTGCGTATCCGAAGATGAGGAAGCCTGCTGTTTGTAGACTTATCAGGAGTTCGTCTATTACTAGGCACCACAGGAGTGGGGATGGTACTCCACCCTGTGGGCAGCCCCTGGTAGGTCTGCCGTGAACCGTGATGTCATTGTGATTGACCATCACTTTTCTGCCGTTCAACATGCTTTGGATCCAATCCAGCAAGGTTTCGGGGATGTTACGGTATATTAGTGCTTCCCGTATTGTTTGATATGAGGTGTTATCGAAGGCTCCCTCAATATTGTAAGAGTGGTGCGAGGGCCACTATATTAATATGACTGTCCCTGCGGATTCATGACAACGAATGTTATTAACAAAAGATGTTGTAAAACAGATCATTCACGATTTAACTGTTGACGAATAAAGTCTACAATTTTTCAGAAGTGGGATCAGAATCAGAATCAGTTTATGTGAAATTATTTATGATTTGCTTTATGGTTCAGTTTATGGTTTAGTTTATGGTACAGTTAATGTGTTAGTTTGAGTGATTCTATGTGAATTAAAGACTTATTGTAACTCTACGTGTCTTATGCGAGTTTATGTGAACATTGAAAAAGTTTTACGTTACGGATAAAAGAAATTTTACGGGGAAATTATCAGTTGAGAAGCACGAAGTTTAAAAAGTGATTTAAAAGATGAATTCGAAATTATCGGTTGCTGATTTGAAAGAGAAGCTACGTGGAATGAACTTGCCCACGACAGGCACCAAAGCTGAATTAATAAATCGCTTGTTGGAAGCAGGGATTAATCCAGCCGATTTAATGATGGTAACAGTTGTGGGACGAGAAGAAAATGAACGAAGACCAGAATCTGTCGTAGAACACCAGCAATTAGGTGAGAGGCCAATCGATTTTATTAGTCAATCAGCACCATCGAATTCACAATTGTCTGAGGTGGAATTGTTACGAAGAGAGAGAGATGTGACTGAACGTGAGAATCAGTTACTTAGAAGAGAATTAGAAATGTTACGAGTTATGCCGCGAGAAAATAGTCTTGCACCAACGCATTCCAATTTGATGAAATGGAAAGATGTTAAGGAAATGATTGGAAATTACGACGGTAACTCTTATGATTATAATATTTGGGAAAAACAAGTAAGACAATTGATCTGTAGTTACTCTCTTGACGATTGCGCTGCTAAAGCATTGTTGTGCAGCAAATTGTCAGGAAAAGCCCTTAAATGGTATCATTCGCGAAGTGATTGTATCGAAATGAACTATGAACAGCTGTTGAGTGAAATTAAGAAAATGTTTGGGCAACGAGTAAACAGTTTAACTTTACGACGCGAATTCGAAACTAGGAAATGGACGCCAGACGAAATATTTGCCGATTATCTACATGATAAAATAATGTTAGGAAACAGGGTTCCTATTCCTCAAGAAGAACTAATCGATTATGTTATAGATGGAATTCCTAATGAAAGCTTTCGAACTCAGGCTCGTATACAATGCTTCCAGTCCACCGACGCTCTTTTAAAGGCATTCGCAAAAGTATCATTACCTTGTGAGACAGCTCGACGCAAGTTCGTACAGCAGAATGAGATTTCTATAGCAGCAAGAAGAACTGGCAAAATTGTGAAGGAGCAAACGGGCACTGCAACACCTCAAAAGGACACTCCGACTCCACTTCGCTGTTACAATTGTAGCTCCGTGGGACATTTTGCTAAGAACTGCCCGAAACCGAAGAGAGAAAGAGGATCCTGCTATACATGTGGCAAATTTGGGCATCGTGCGACAGAATGCAGCAAATTAAAGACGTCAGCTGAAGAGGTCAACTACGTAGTTGTGCAACGTGAAGAAGACGACGAGTTCTAGCGCACCGTGAGATTACGTTAAAGTGAGAACAATGAATTTTGTATATCGGTTCCTGCTTTGCTAGATTCAGGTAGTTTTATTAGTTTTATTAAACAAAATCTTTTACCTGAGGGGGTGTGGAAAGCCAATGTACCGACGGCTCAGTTCAGTGGTATAAATAATAGTCCATTAGAAATTTTGGGAAC
This sequence comes from Osmia lignaria lignaria, assembly GCF_051020975.1. NCBI lineage: Eukaryota > Metazoa > Arthropoda > Insecta > Hymenoptera > Megachilidae > Osmia > Osmia lignaria. The sequence goes on along the minus strand of NC_135037.1, from coordinate 55,466 downwards.
GGTTGATGCTCATGTTGCTCTTAACGATTTTGAAAATAATATAACTTTATATGTTGTTACAAACAAAACTATGCGTAGAGGAATAATTTTAGGACGAGACTTTATGAAAACTGCTAACCTAACATTAATGTGTCGTGAAGTTCAGGAAATTATGAATATAGAGGTAGATTCGGAAATTAAGAATTTAGAAAAGCAAAATATGATGAATTTAAACGAAGATTTGCCAAATGAAATTAAAGAATGTGCCAGAGAAATTTTTGTAGAAAATTATGTATTACCAGAAAGACCGGAAAAACCTAAAGTAGAAAATGTAATGAAACTTGTATTATCGGACGAAAAACCTTTCCATTGCACACCGCGAAGACTTTCGTACACCGAAAAAACTCAACTTAAAGAAATTATAGATACATTACTTGAGAAAAAAGTTATACGAGAAAGCACATCAGAATATGCTTCACCAATTGTGTTATTAAGAAAGAAAACTGGTGAGATACGTATGTGTATCGATTTTCGAGTTTTAAATAAGGTTACTGTGAGAGACAATTTTCCGTTACCTTTGATTGAAGATCAGTTGAATGTTTTGTCCGGGAAAAAGTATTTCACAACGTTGGATTTAAAAGATGGCTTTTTTCACATTAGCATGCACCCAGATTCAATAAAATATACGTCCTTTGTTACACCATTAGGGCAATATGAATATCTTAAAATGCCATTTGGTTTAAAAGGAGCACCTCTCAAATTTCAGCGTTATATTACGAAAATATTTAAAGATTTGATTGATACTGGTGATGTGTCAGTTTATTTAGATGACTTTTTAATAGCTACTACAACAATAGAATACCACTTGAAAATTCTTAAAAAAGTATTTTTGTTGTTTGTTGAGAACAGATTACAATTGAGGTTAGATAAATGTAAATTTCTTCAGACAACATTAGATTACCTAGGATATACAATTTCGGCTGAAGGTGTTAGTCCGACAGAAAGAGGAATCAAGGCAGTGAAAAGATTTCCGATTCCCAAAAACGTTAAAGAGGTCCAAAGCTTTTTAGGTTTATGTTCCTATTTTCGGAAGTTCATCGAAAACTTTTCGCTTATTGCCAAACCTTTATATGATCTTACGCGCAAAAACGTAGATTTTAAATTCGGAGAGGATGAAATGCAAACTTATGAAAAACTCAAACTTTCTTTAGTAAACGCACCGATTTTAAGTATTTATTCACCGCAGGCTGAAACTGAGCTACACTGTGATGTGAGTGCTATGGGTTTTGGTGCAATTTTGATGCAGCGAAAGGCTGATCGCAAGTTTCATCCTGTTTTTTATTTTTCTAAAAGAACAACTGACACAGAGTCAAGATATCATTCATTTGAATTAGAAACATTAGCTATTATTTATGCCTTACGTCGTTTTCGGATATATTTAATCGGGTTAAAGTTTAAGATTATAACAGACTGCCAAGCGTTAAGTTTAACCCTTAATAAAAAGGAAACCAACCCTAAGATCGCACATTGGGTCCTTGAAATGCAAAGATACGATTATACACTTGAACATAGGGTAGGCTCTAGAATGGCACATGTTGATGCATTGAGTAGACAAATTTTAGTAATAGAAGATAATTCGTTTGATAAAAATCTTGTTCTCTGTCAGGATGAAGACGAAACTATTGTAAAATTACGTGAACTGTTAGGTGAAAGTGAAGACAAGTATTACGAGATGCGGAATGGTGTGGTGTACCGAAAACGCAATGATCAACTTTTATTTTATGTTCCTTCGATTATGCAAAATAATGTCATACGTAAATATCATGATGAGATTGGTCACGTTGGAGTGGAAAAGACAATGCAAAACATTTTAGGCAGTTATTGGTTTCCAAGCATGAAAGTAAAAATTAATGATTACATTAAAACTTGCCTGAAGTGTATTGCGTTTTCACCAACTGCGGGCAAACCGGAAGGTACGCTACATAGCATTCCAAAGGGAAATAAACCTTTTGACACATTACATGTTGATCATTTAGGACCACTATCAAAATCGAAGTCCGCTAAGAAACGTTATATATTTTTAGTTGTAGATGGTTTTACGAAGTACATTAAGTTATACGCGACGAAAAGTACTAATACTGTAGAAGTAATCAAATATCTAAAACTATACTTTACAACGTACAGTAAACCTATGCGGATTGTGTCTGATAGAGGAAGTTGTTTCACTTCCCGAGAGTTTGCGGATTTCATGAAAGAGTGTGATATACAACATATAAAAGTAGCTACTGCGTCGCCACAAGCAAATGGTCAAGCTGAACGAATGAATCGTACTATATTACCGATTATTGCCAAATTAAGTGATGAAAGAAAAGTTCAATGGTATGATGTTCTTGATGACGTAGAATATGCTTGTAATAATACCGTTAATCGATCGACAGGGGAATGTCCTAGTATGCTTTTGTATGGTGTGAAACAAAAAGGAAATGTTAATGATAATTTAAGAAGTTATTTCGAAAGAAACGATTTTATTGTTGAAACCAGGGATTTGGCGAAAATACGCGACGTTACAGAAAAACGTATTCAGAAAACTCAGTTTAAAAATCAAAATCAATACAATAAGAAACATAAAATACCTACAAAGTATGAAAAGGGCGATAAAGTAATGATTCGAAATTTTGATTGTACACCTGGTATATGTCATAAATTAACGCCACGGTTTAAAGGCCCTTACGTGATATTGAAAGTTCTTAGAAACGATCGTTATGTTATTGAAGATATTCCGGGACATCAAACTTCACAAATGCCGTACCAAGGCACTTGGGAGGCTTCAAATATACGGCATTGGCTACCTGCTTAATTATTTATATATTTAATTTATGTTTAATTGAATTGTATTGTGTTGTAAATTTAATTTATGTTTAATTGAATTGTATTGTGTTGTAAATTTAATTTATGTTTAATTGAATTGTATTGTGTTGTAACAATTATGTATGTTATTATAATGGTTAATCGGGACGCTTAACTGTCAGGATGGCCGAGTGTAAGAGTGGTGCGAGGGCCACTATATTAATATGACTGTCCCTGCGGATTCATGACAACGAATGTTATTAACAAAAGATGTTGTAAAACAGATCATTCACGATTTAACCGTTGACGAATAAAGTCTACAATATCTGGGAACACTCCCAGGGCGTAGCCCTTAGCCTCTAGCTGTGATTCCACTTTGCACACAAGGTGATGTAGGGCTGTGTCTGTCGACCGTCCCTCCCTATAGGCATATTGTGAAGTGGCCAGAGGCTTTAGGGTTAACGGGCCTGTCCTAAGATAGCGATCAACCAACCTTTCCAGCGTTTTAAGGAGGAAAGAGGTGAGGTTGATGGGTCTAAAATCCTTTGCCCGGATGTGTCCGTTCTTTCCCGGTTTGGGAATGGATACTATCTTGGTGTTCCCCCAAACCTGAGGGACGTGTCTGAGGGCTATGCTAGCCCTGAGAATTTTTGTAAGGGGGCCTATTAAGACATTTAGACCCTCTTGTAATAGTGCTGGAAAGATTCCATCCGGTCCAGGTGCTTTGTATGGGCGGAAGGTTTTGATCGCCCAATCTATGTCCCTGGGTTGTGCAATTTTGTTTGCCAAGGGCCAGTCCCGGGAGTATCCCTTGTGGGAGTACCCGGTTCCTGTGCTGTGGCAGTTAATTGTAGGTGTTGTTTCTTGGAAGCCCGGAAAGTGGGTTTCCAAGAGGTGTTTTAGCGTATTTGATTCGCTGCTGGTGAACTCCCCATTTGGGAGTTGCAAGCAGTTAATCTGGGCTCGATGATCCGAGGATAGAATTCTGCATAGCCTGGAGGCCTCTGGGGTTTCCTCTATGCTTCCGCAGAAATCTCTCCAGCCTTTCCGTTTGGCTTTTACTATGGCCTTGCTGTATTTTTTCTGGGAGCTTCTATAGATCTCCCAGTGTACAGCAAGTCCAGTATTCCTTGCTTTATTAAAACTCTTTCTGGTCTCAGTCTTGAGTGTAGCTAACTCGGGAGTCCCCCACGGTACTCGAGACGATCCCGTCTTAGGTTTTAATGGGCAGTTTGCTTCATAGGCGTCTGTGATGGCATTGCCTAGACAGAGCGCCGATGTCTCCAGGTCTTCCCTGGTATGGAACCTGGTTGGGATGTTCTTGATAGTGGCATTGAGATCTGCTCTGTATCCATCCCAGTTGGTGCGTCTTGGGTTGCGAGTCCAAGTGATGACGACTTCTAGCTGCAGGGAAAAGCGGATGAGTCTGTGGTCGGATCCTGAAGGTTCATTGGAGACCCTCCAGTCTCTCACCAGGTCCACAAGTCCCTGCGAGCTAATAGTAATATCTAGTACTTCCTGTCTTCTGGAGTCCATGAAGGTTGGCTCAGTGCCTCTGTTCAGGATGCACAGTTCTGAACTGATGAGGAATTCGTGAAGGCTTTCTCCCCCAGGGTTGATGTTGGTGCTGCCCCACCCTGTGTGGTGGGAGTTGGCATCACAACCCAGTAGGAGTTCCAGTCCTTCTTTTCTTGCCAGTTCTGTCAGTTTCATGACTTCTGGGTGGGGTGGTGGGTCTGGGGAGTCATAGGGCATGTAAATTGAACCCAGTAACATTTCCCGGTACCCCCCGTCGTTTAGGTTTAGTCTGAGACGGATGACTGTGATGTCTCCGTTGGTTACCTGTGGCAGTAGGGTCGCAGTTAGTCCTTTGACTATAATGCAAGTCCTAGGTTTATCCTCTGAGCGTACATAGTAAATATTACCGCACCCGCCCAATCCCCTGATAGCCTTATGTACGAGCCATGGCTCTTGTACTAAGGCTATGCTTGTGTGCATCACTGCCATGCTCCTGGCTAGAATCGCCGAGGCGCTTTTGCTCTGATGCAAGTTGATCTGCATTATCTGGATGCCGGAGTGAGCCATTAGGCAGATCCGGCATCCTTATTTGCTTGGTCCCCTTCAGTGCTCTCCTTTGGTTCCTTGTCGAGCAGCTTTACGGCTGCTCGAACGGTCCCGCAGAAGGGCTTGAAGTTGCAGGACCTGAGGGCCGCGAACGAGGCATCATCAACCAGACAGGCGAAGTGGATGCTCATGGCGCCGCTGCTTTCGCTCCCCCAGGTGACTATCCACTCTTTGGCCCTCAGGCCTTTGTTCTGTCTGTCGAATAGTTTGGTAGCTTCCTCGGCTGACAGACCTGGTTCCTTCACGTGCACTACCACTCGATGGCGTTTGGGCAGCTCATCGACCGGCAGTACACGTAGAGTGCTCTCCCCAATTTTGAAGTCTGAGGCGAGGCATTTGAGCCAGTCTCCGGTCGGTTCATCCGCACATCCGAAGATTATCGCCCCGTCACGTTCCCATGACCCCGTAAAAATGGGGGCTCTGGTGTTGTCCGGGAGCTCGAGGATTTGTTTTCTGATCTGTTTCCTGATCAGGATCGCCTCCTCTGCTCCCAGTTTGCTGTCCGGGTAGTTTGCCGGAACTACTGCTAGTCTCTTAATTCCTCGGATGGCCTGGGCATAGAACCCTTGCTCAGAGACCTTGGGTTTTTTGCCCTGGTGGTCCGAGGGACTAGGGGTGGTGGTTGCCGCCCTGGTGCGTTTACGCGCCCCGGACGGCTTGTTTTTCGCCTCAACCCCTGAGGTGTGGTATTTTGTCACCTGAGAGGGGGAAACGGAAATGCTGTTGGGGGAGGTTAAGGCTGGGGTTGATTTCCCCTTGCCTTCCTCCTTTAGCCGTGCTTTATTGTAGCGGCGTCTTGCCGCGCCGCTGAAACGTTCACGGGTTATGGGCTGTCCTTTAGAGGAGCTCGCCCCCGTGTCTGTGTTGTCCTTCGCTCATTCGCTTCCTAACGAAGCCACGCCCTGCAGGAGGGTTGCCGGCGAAATGTCGGTACTGTTTGTTTGTGTTTGTTTTTGTTGTTTTGTTTCGTTAGTTTCCATTATTGGTCCCACGAGTACCGCGGCCAAGCGTTACCACCCGGGCAGAGCCGCGATTGCCCGGGGCTTGACTATTTACCCCTGGAGGTCGTCCGGTATCCAGGAGGAACCGTTGGCGACGCAACATCCATTGCGCCATGCAGCCCTCGGCACGGTCTCTCACACCTTGGCTTGGGGGGCTCCTCTTAGTCGGCCGCACGCGGGTCCACCCAAGCGGATGCGGCCTTAAGCCCCATCCACCCGCCCGGACGCTTACGCCAGCCCTTTTGAGATTGACCCAGTCGGGTGTCGCCTACGCCGGGCTTCGGCAAGGTGGGAACCTGCTCGGGGGGTATCTAATCTAGATATAGTAACAATTATATTGTTATTAAATGGATACTACATTACATCTCATGTATACATAGAAATAATGACATTGTTATTAAATGGATATTGCATATCTGATGTAGATATAGTAGCAACTATATTGTTATTAAATATATATTCAACAGTATCTCATGTAGATATAGTAATAACGACATTGTTACTAAATGTATATTAAAGTATATCTCATGTGGATATAGTAACAATTATACTGTTATTAAATGTATATTACATTATATCTCATGTAGATATAATAATATTGACATTGATATTAAATGTATATGACATATCTGATGTAGATATAGTAACAATTATATTGTTAGTAAATATATATTACATCATATCGCATGTAGATATAGTAACAATTCTATTGTTATTAAATGTATATTCCATTATATCTCATGTAGATATAATAATATTGACGTTGATATTAAATGTATATGACGTATCTGATGTAGATATAATAACAATTATATTGTTAGTAAATATATATTACATTATATCGCATGTAGATATAGTAACAGTTGTATTGTTATTAAATGTATATTACATTATATCTCATGTAGATATAGTAATAATGACATTGTTATTAAATGTATATTACATATCTAATCTAGATATAGTAACAACTATATTGTTATTAAATGTATATTACATTATATCTAATGTAGATACAGTAATAATGACATTGTCATTAAATGTGTACTACATATCTAATCTAGATGTAGTAACAATTATGTTGTTATTAAATGTATATTAAATTATATCTCATGTAGATTTAATAATAATGACGTTGTTATTAAATGTATATTACATTATATCTCATGTAGATATAGAAATAATGACATTGTTATTAAATGTATATTACATTATATCTCATGTAGATATAGTAATAATGACATTGTTATTAAATGTATATTACATTATATCTAATGTAGATACAGTAATAATGACATTGTCATTAAATGTGTACTACATATCTAATCTAGATGTAGTAACAATTATGTTGTTATTAAATGTATATTAAATTATATCTCGTGTAGATATAGTAACAATGACATTGTTATTAAATGTATATTACATTATACCTCATTTAGATATAGTAACAATTATATTGTTATTAAATGGATACTACATTACATCTCATGTAGATATAATAATATTGACATTGATATTAAATGTATGTGACATATCTGATGTAGATATAATTACAATTATATTGTTATTAAATGTTTATTAAATTGTATCTCATGAAGATATAGTAATAATGTTCGAGCGAACTATTTCCCGAATACCTTTCGCGACTAACTTCTATTATATTGCTATTCCTCTCTCATCGGCGCCCGTCTCTCTCACGCCGTTGGCCATCGGTGTGGGGCGAGGACGCCGGGGCGGGAGGGGGATGTGCGAACCTTTTGTCGCGCTACGACGATGCTCACTCTCGTGGCAAGGAAATTCTCGCGAGCAGCTTTCGGAGAATTTAAATCGGCAAATTCATTTTTTTGGCGCTTCGCACGAACCGAGTGCTTCGGCGAACCGCAATAACGCGGATTAGTTTAAGTGAATCGTGGATCGAAATATAAACTTTTTGTTCATTTTATCTCTAAGACAGCGTGTTCATTAATTAATTACAACGAGATTTCGCTAAGATTACGCAACACGTTGTTGTGGAGTTCATTGCTTCCGCCTTTTCAAGAATCCTGCGCTTCGGTAAACGCGACCCGGCATCTCGCTCATTTCCTAAAGATTTCCAACCACGGAAAATACGCCGCGACGAAATTTGACGGAACATTCTGGTTCGTCGAGCCGGATCCCGTTAAACGAACAACAGTGCTTTGTGAAAAACGTGCAAGTGAACCCCGTGCTTCAAGTACATCTGGTTTTTCTCGCCGAAGAAGGTCTCTTAACATTTTGCCATAGCTCGCAACGTTTCCGAGATATTTGCAGATTTAGCTCAAGGAAAGGGGCCTCACGGGCATATTCCGAGATATTTCTTCTTCTTGTTGTTCTTGTTCTGCACAGCTGGGCTGGAAGTGGCATTTACAGCTCGGAATAGTGAATACTGCTTAGAATAATGCAGACTTATTTCAAAGAAAGGGGCCACGGTGTTTCTGCATCTTTATTATGTTGGTGCCGCTTCGGAACTTTGAAATATCTTTATATGTCTCGAAAACTACGTATCTGATGAAAAAATGTCATAGAACATAAATAGTAGGAAACATAATTTCCTACAAAAAAGGTCTCTTAACATTTTGCCATAGCTCGCACCGTATCCGAGATATTGGCCATAAATGCCACTTCCAGCGCAGCTGTGCAGAATAAGAACAACAAGAGGAAGAAATATCTCGAAATATGTCCGTGAAACCCCTTTCCTTGAGGTAGTTCTGCAAATATCTCGAAAATGGTGCGAGCTATGGCAAATTGTTAATTTCCTACAAAAAAGCTCTGTTAAGTTTCCTACTATTTATGTTCTATGACATTTTTCGATCAGATGCGTAGTTTTCGAGACATATCGAGATATTTAAAGGTTCCGAAGCCGCACCAACATAATAAAGATACAGGAACACCGTGGCCCCTTTCTTTGAAATATCTCTGCACTATTCCGAGCTGCAAATGCCACTTCCAGGTTAACTGTGCAGAGGAAGGACAACAAGAAGAAGAAATATCTTGAAATAAGTCCGTGAGGCCCCTTTCCTTGAGCTAAATCTTCAAATATCTGGGAAACGATGCGACGTATGGCAAAATGATGAGAGACCCTTTTGTAGGAAATTAAGCTTCCTACTATTTATGTTCTATGAAATTTTTTGATCAGATGCGTAGTTTTCGAGATATATCGAGATATTTAAAAGTTCCGAAGCCGCACCAACATAATAAAGATACAGAAACACCGTGGCCTCTTTCTTTGAGATAACTCTGCACTATTCCGTACTGCAAATGCCACTTCCAACTTAGCTGTGCAGAAGAAGAACAAGAAGAAGAAGGAATATCTCGGAATATGTCCGTGAGGCCCGTTTCCTTGAGCTATATCTGCAAATATCTCGGAAACGATGCGAGCTATGGCAAAATGTTAAGAGATCTTTTTTGTAGGAAGTTAAGTTTCCTACTATTTATGTTCTATTAAATTTTTTGATCAGATGCGTAGTTTTCGAGATATATCGAGATATTTCAAAGTTCCGAAGCCGCACCAACATAATAATGATACAGAAACACCGTGGCCCCTGTCTTTGAGATAAATCTGCACTATTCCGAGCTGCAAATGCCACTTTCAGCTTAGCTGTGCAGAAGAAGATCAACAAGAACAAGAAATATCTCGGAATATGTCCGTGAGGCCCCTTTCCTTGAGCTTAATCTGCAAATATCTCGGAAACGATCGAGCTATGGCAAAATGTTCAAAGACCATTTTTGTGGGAAATTAAGTTTCCTACTATTTATGTTCCATGAAATTTTTTGATCAAATGCGTAGTTTTCTAGATATATCGAGATATTTAAAAGTTCCGAAGCCGCACCAACATATTAAGGATACAGAAACACCGTGGCCCCTTTCTTTGAGATAACTCTGCACTATTCTAAGCAGTATTCACTATTCCGAGCTGCAAAAGGCCACTTTCAGCGCAGCTGTGCAGAAGAAGAACAAGAAGAAGAAGAAATATCTCGGAATATGTCCGTGAGATTAATTCCCACAGATCAATGTACACTTAATAACAATATCATTAGTACTATATCTACATTAGATATAATGTCATAGGCATATACATTCCAACAGATCAATGTACCTACATTTAATACCAATGTCTTTATTACCATATCTACATTAGATATAATGTAATATACTGATCTCTACCCACAGATCAATGTACACTTAATAACAATACAATTGGTGGATGTGTTAGCAAAACACCCTGACATCTGGAGTGAGAATCCAGGCCGCGTTGGATGCTACCAACACGAATTAATCGTCAACGAGTATGTACCCTTTGTACAACGAACGTATCCAATTCCGATGAAATACCTTGAGCACGCGGATGAAGAGATCACGAAGATGCTGAAATATAACATCATTCAGCCTTCCAATAGTCCGTACATTAATCCGATGGTTCCGGTCATTAAGAAAAACGGAAGCATCAGACTGTGTTTGGATGCGCGCATGCTGAATCGAACATTGCTGGGTGATCATGAAATGTCAGAGACAATCGACGCGATATTCCAACGTTTTCCAAGAATCGCGTATGTATCAAGCATTGACTTGATCAATAGTTTTTGGCATGTTCCTCTTACCCCCAATTGGCGCAAATACACAGCCTTTTTATACCGCGGCTAATGTTATGAGCTTGTAGTCACTCCGTTTGACTTGAAAACAAGCCGCGCGAGTCTCGTGCGTGCCCTAAGATTGGTATTGGCAGGAATGGAGTCGTTTATTATAAATTTTATCGATGATATCTTGTGTGTTTCATCCTCTTTTGACGAGCATGTCAAACATCTGGCAAGATTGTGTGAGCGTCTTCATGAACACAATCTCACTATCAACCTCGACAAATGTCAGTTTCTAGCTCGTGAAACCATGTTTCTTGGTCACATATTATCCGCAGATGGAATCCGACAGGACCCACAAAAGCTCTCGTGCATTCGAGACTTTCCACCGCCTCGTACTGTTAAACAGCTTCGTAGTTTTCTGGGATTGATAAATTTTTATAGTAAATTTGCTGAACACCACGCGGAAATAATTACACCTCTATTAGGACTATTAAAGAGAGGCACTCGATGGAGTGGTCACAAAAAGTGGAAGAAGCTTTTCAACAAGCTAAAAAAGTATTTTGTGAAACAGTAGTTCTCCAATTTCCCGATCCAAAACGCGATTATTACTTGTCGACAGATGCTAGTTTCTCTGCTCTGGGAGCTGTTTTGGCTCGGAAAGATGACCAGGGCTACCTTAGACCGATCTCATTCGCTAGTAGGACTTTAAAAGGTGCTGAATTAGCATACTTTACAACAGAAAAAGAATTACTCGCGATCGTTTGGGCATTAAATAAATTTAAGACCTATTTATACGGGGCACACACCATCTTGACCACTGATCATCATGCTCTGACTTTCTTGATGAGCAGTCGTTTCCTTAACCAACGTCTTACGCGATGGATTCTATCAATACAAGATTATTCTATGGAAGTCCAACATTGTCCTGGCAAGGACAATGTCCCGGCCAATTGTATGAGCAGATTAGATCAATCAGCTTTGGATACAGAGTCACGCCACGAAAAACGAATTCCGATTTTGGCCGCGTTGGCCCGGGGTTTGTCTAAAGAATTGTTAGATTTCTTTAACGACATACCAGCGTTTCAGGCGAAAGATCCGAAGCTTGCGCAAATCATAAGAATGGTCAATGAAAACTCCGACAAAGTCCTCGAAAAATACCGCATCGCGAATGGAATTTTATTTCATAAAAATCGTACGCAAAAATGGAATTGCGTCGTTCCAAGTAATAAAGTATCGTTGTTGATTCGAGAGATACTAGCGCGACAATCAATCGGATTGTAAAAGAACTAATCCCAGAATGTGGAAAGCCGCATCGAATAATAACGGATCACGGAACGCAATTCACTTCAAAACGGTGGGGGGACGCGTTAAAAGAGTTAGGAATTAGACACACGCTCTCGTCAATAAGACACCCCCAAAGTAACTCCGTAGAAAGGGTGAACCGCGAGATAGGGCGCATGTTTCGAACGTTAATTAAAAACAAACATTCCACCTGGTTAAAATGGGTAAAAACGATCGAGACGTGCTGCAACGAATTGCACCACGACAGTACGGGATTCACTCCGTTTGAATTGATGAAGAAGCCACCCAATCGACCATGGGAAAAATGGTTCGCCACTGACCCCACACCAGATGACCAAGGGACTCACCATCACACCAAATTACGACTCGCTCGTGGCAACATGACAAAGAAAGCTGCGAAACGAATGGAACGTGCAAACCGCGGACGCGTCGCATATCCCTTCAAAGAAAACGACTTAGTACTCGTTAAAACAAATCCAGTATCCAACGCCGCGGATCGAGAGATCGCAAAATTCTTCCATCTTTTTGAAGGGCCCTATAAAATTACAAAGATCAAAGGACCGGCGACGTATGAATTGCGTCACCCGGAAAGAGGGGAAATCAAGGGCACATTCCACGCGTCGAGTTTGCGACCATACCGGCATCCCCTCCAGGAGGCGGCGACCATCGAAAATCCATATGGAAGGGAGAATATCGATCTAGCCTAGCGAGTGCTAGGAAGATCAAGAATCGAAGATCCCGGAATGGGGAGAGGCCCCACTCGAGATACTCAAGCATCAGCAACATCCAGCAGTCACGATCCGGCAGTCATGATATCCACGGCGGAACATAGAAGCGTGTCACGAGGCACACAGGCATATGCCCCGTGGCTCATGCATAGCAAAACCACTCAAACTGGCTGTGAATTAGTTTATCATAAAGTAAAGGAACCCCAGCTCCACACAATTCAGTCAAGGCCGTGGATCAAAGTTAAAATGGGCGCAGCGCGGCGAGGCCGCCATACGCAGGCGACGACCAATACAGTCGACGGAAGAACACAAACGCCCCGGAAAGGCATCCCAGGAAAAGGAGTGCAACTACGGTCAGACCGGCGCAAGCATCGCAGGCGACGACGGGAGAAGCAAATGACCGAGTCAGCCGTCACCGCTGAAGCCGTCATGGTAGCGACCGTCACCAAGGAAGCCGTGGAGAAATCCGTTGTTACGACCAAGCAGACGATGCAGTCACCCCCCACAAATGAAGCCGAGGTGGAAACGAGCGCCGAGGCGGATTGGGTCATCCCACCGATGCCGGATCCAGAGGCTCAGGACCCATACGACCTGGATCAGTTCGTTGATATGGGAACGACATCCGATCAGCAAATCGAGATACCAACACTCAACATGCAAGATCCACTGGGTCTGAGGATGAAGACCAAGGACCCGGTTAAGTGAAGTGACAGTGACAAAAACGTGATTATAGTTTTTTTTTTGTTTGTGATTTTTTTTTGAAAGACCGAGAAACGTTCCTTTTCTTTTTTAATTTCTCGATCACTTACCTGCGTGAAGGCATAGAACGCCCTATCTCCGTCTTTCTTTTTTGTGACAAATCAAGACTGACCATTTTATTTTTCTTTCTTTTGTTTGAAACGAGTTATATATATATATTTCTTTCTGTTTTCCGATTTCGTTTATCTAGTTGTAAGTTGTATACAGGGTGTCCCAGCATCGGTAGTACAAACGAGGAGGGGGTGATTCTACATAAAAAAGCAAATCGAAAATAAAGAAAAGAATTTTTTCATTTGAGGCTTCGTTCTCGAGAAAATCATTTTTGAATATTCAGCGAGTACGCGTACACTTAACTATCGTTTAGATGGATGGATCTCGATAGAAGTCATAAGTCACTTATAAGTAGTACTAATATCATTAGTATCAACATGATGTGCTTTATTACTCATTTCTACCTATGGATTTAGAGTGGATTTAAATGAAAATAAGACATGTAATTTAGTTACTAACTTACTTTATTAATGCAAAAATTGTTGGAATTGCTGCCCATTGAGTTGCATACATAACTGTATTCTTCGAATTAAATTTGCATGAACGCATTCTAATGTATTCTGTACCTTTAATTCTTCAAATACTAACACGATCCTCGCTTTTAATTGAGGAAGGCTTGTAATTTCCACCTCGTACACTTTTGATTTAACATGACCCCATAGATAGAAATCAAGGGGTGTCAAATCTGGGGATCTTGGTGGCCAATGTACAGAAATGGAAACATAAACAAAAGTCTGTGTCGGGATCTATCCATCTAAACCATAGTTAAGTATACGCATACTCGCTGAATATTCAAAAATGATTTTCTCGAGAACGAAGCCACAAATGAAAAAATTTTTTTCTTTATTTTCGATTTGTTTTTTTATGTAGAATCACCCCCTCCTCGTTTGTACTACCGATGCTGGGACACCCTGTATAAGTGTGTGATGGATGTGTGGAAGGATTTGATAAATTCATTTTTTTTTTATTATTATTTATACCGGCAACACCAAAGAGAACATTTATATTTTTTTTTGTGTCATATGACAGAGTCATATATATATATTTTTGGTTTAATGTAATCAGAGTTTCATTTCTTTTTTTTTTGTATGAATGAGGGAGTTAGTGTCGCGTTCATTAGTACCTACCAACGCTCTTGATCCGAGAGGGGGGTATATGTAACCGTACATTTATACAGTTACATAGTATAGTACGAGTAGTATAGATCTTTCTTGGGAGATCGGAACTATAGCGATGGTACGTACTATCCCTACTTATTAGTCACAGTGGAGCACGTGCGCGGATCCCCTCCTTCGAACGCCGGATCAGAAGGAGCTCAGTGTCGATCCATCGATCGACACTCTGGTCCCAAACGACAAGCAGAACGGACGCTTTCGCCTACGGCTCTCTTCCTAGAGACAACCGTCTTAAGATTGCGATCCAGCAAGTCGTGACTAGAGCCCGAGCTTGGACATCTCCCTTTCATTTAGTAGTGGCCTTCTATCTTGGGACTCAGGACCCTCGAAAGATCGCTCTACACAGGCATATCCGAGACGTCGTTGATTCCTAGGAAAACCTAGTCGCGTCATCCTCGTTTTGCTTGTGCTCTGGCAATTTTACCTTGCAATTTGGAGGGCCGTAATCTCGCTCTTGGGAGTCTTAATTTCTTCCTTGAGTACGCCGTGTACGACGGGAAGAACGTTGACGGATTCCGGCAAATCCACGGTTATCGGATACTCTTAAAGTCACGTATTTCAATCTGCAAAGGAGTCGAGGGTTGGGACTTAGTGCGCGACTTTCTCATCCTTTGAGTGTGAGTGAAATCGTGAAGTCAGTGCCCCTGTCGATCTGAGGTTCGCAGGTGAAAACCTCGCTGGACCGGAAGTATCCTCGGAATCCACTGGCTCGCCATTCTGCGATTTGAGAGGCGCGTAAAAGTTAATATTTCGCTATACGGTTAGTAAATTTAAACGTTCTTTTTTGCATACGCGCTCCACGATCACGCGACCTTCGTGCGTCGTGATTTCAGTGTATGTTTTCAAGACGAATCGAGCGAACAACAACTCGTCCTTGGTGAAAGGCGTTTAAATCGTAGACGACCGACGAAATTTTGTAACCGTCGTGTGTATATTACCTTTCGCATTCCGATTAGAGTCACGGTATTGCGTTCTGGTCCCTTTTGGTATATTCTTTTATATTTTCGTATATTTTCTTATATTTTCTTAAAATGCGTTATTCAACCAGTCATTTTTCCGTATAAAAGAAGACTGAGTTTTTTGAGTCGCATTAAAGTCGCTCGACTGGTTGAAATATTTTCTTTTGCGTATCGATGATGGCATCGATCGTGCCGGCAAGCGCGTGGAGAGGGGACCGCGTGGACAAAGTGGGCCCGAGAGGTGCTGCCGCTATCGGTAACGACGCACCGACGAAATACTTTCGTTGCCAACTTCGTGGGCTGCGACAATTTGGGGAATTTCGCCAACATTTCCCCCCGGCCATCAGCGACTGGTCGGTGATGTAGTCTGCGTGTCCGAGCTGTCCGGAGAGGGCTGGTGAAGAAGAGCCAGCTTGGCGATGGGCCGCGTGAGCATCGTGGTGGCCGTCTTGAGCGTGACGACCCTGGTCAGTCCATCCTTTCCTGGCATCAGACTGAGAACCCTGGCCATGGGCCACTTCCCTGGGGGCAAGCGTTCATCAGTAATGAGAACAAGAGAGCCTACCTTGATCTCGTTGGACGGATGATGCCATTTAGAGATGGCCTGGAGTCGCTGCAGGTACTGCATGGACCAGAGTCTCCAAAATTGTTGGAGGCGCTGCTGCAGAAATTGCCACCTTGACAACCTGTTGACTGCGACATCGAGAAGCGTTGGTTCTGGAACTGCGTTGAGCGGCGATCCGATCAGGAAATGTCCTGGTGAGAGGGCTGAGACGTCGTCTGGATCATCGCTGAGTGGTTCCAACGGTCTTGAATTGAGGATGGCTTCAATCTGCGCGAACAATGTTATTAATTCCTCGAACGTCAATAAAGAATCTCCAATCGTCCTCTTCAGATGGAATTTGAGAGACTTGACCACCGCCTCCCATTTTCCACCCATGTGTGGAGCGGCAGGAGGGTTGAAATGCCACTGCGCACCATCCTCGGCGAGTAGAGCTGTGATGTCCTGATTTTCGCGTGTGCTGTCCGTGAACTGCTTTTTTAACTGCGCGTCCGCTCCTTGGAAGTTGGTGCCGCAATCTGAGTAGAGAGAGGCTGCAGTTCCTCTCCTTGCTGCGAATGTGCGATAGGCTGCGATGAATGCGTCGGCTGAGTAGTCTGTGACAACTTCCAAGTGCACAGCTGATGTTGCGAAGCAGACGAATACGCAAATCCACCCTTTCTGCGTCTTGGCTCCTCTGCCTTTCCAAGTCTTCAGCGTGAGCGGTCCTGCATAGTCCACACCAGTGTGTGTGAACGGGCGCGATGGAGTGACCCGACAAAGAGGTAGTTGGCCCATCAGTTGATGGGCACGAATCCCCCTCTGCCGAGCACACTTCACGCACCGCAGGATATGCGTTTTCACTGGAGCTCGTCCACCGAGAATCCAGTAGCGTTGTCTGAGGAAAGCGAGGGTGGATTGCGTACCTCCATGCATGATCTGATGATGAGCGTGGTCGATGAGAAGAGCAGAGAATCTTGAATCACGAGGCAAGATGACAGAATGTTTGCCGTCGTGCGAAAGCTCTGAGTGTTGGAGACGTCCGCCTACTCTGGCGATCCCTTGATGGTCAAGGTAAGCGGTGAGCCTCGTAAATGGATGCGTTGACGGAAGTGTAGTTCCCTTTGTGATGGCAGCGAGTTCGTCCTTGAAGAATGCAAACTGCGTGGCCTGAATCCAGTAAATTCTGGCTCTTTCCATATCAGCTGCTGAGACGAAATGCGTGGGCGAAGTGTCCTGTCGTTTGAACAGCTTGTCCACGAATTTGAGGCATAGAGCGGTGATTCTGAGTAATCGCTCATCCAGCAGTTCCCATGCACGGGCGAACGCGTCCTCTGTAGGAGGCAGGTGCTGGATGAGATTGGCGGCTGCTCCGCCGACTGCCCCTTTTAGGTAATGGAGCCGGTCAACGTCTGTCAATTCTGCGCGGTCCTTGATGACTGAAGTGAAGGCGGACTTAAAATCTTGCCATTTCTCATACTCCCCTTCAAACGTCGGGAGCGGAATCTCCGGTAGTCGTGACCTGCGTGGTGCCGGTTGCAAGGTCTGCGTAGTCGTCGTGGGCTGCGACGTCTGAGCGGCCAGAGTCAATCTGCGTTCCAGCTGCGCAAGGAGCTTGCGCGCCGAAAGAGCGGCCCTTTCCTCTGCGGAGGCTGATTTTTGTTTAAAGTACCCGTGCTCGAGTTGAGACACGGGCCACAAGCGACTCAGGTCCTGATGCGCCCGCTGGAAATTTATGTGAAGTTCCATGAGAGTGTTCCGCGTTTCCGTCACCTCCTCCATTATCATCTCCAGAGGCTCCTTTGCTGCGCTGGCATGGAGGTCTTCCACAAAGCCCAGGATCGTTTCCAACCGCTCTTCTTGCACCCTGGCTCGAACTTGTAGCTCTGACGTGAGCCGGGATGGAGAGCGGATGCGCGTCCCCTGAGCGGGCTGCGAGGCGTCTTCAGGCGTCGTGACCGACGCACCTGATGCCGAACGTACGAGGGCAGATGGCCGCATCGGATCTTCCGGCATTTGTAAAAGGTGCGGCGCTGCGTGCGCTTCCTCTGCCAAACTGCCGGCCGACACTTCCGCCGGTTGCGACGCGGGTGAAGTATCGCGCGACTTTGGCATTTCTGTCGGAAAGTTACTGCGTGGTCACTAATTAACTAAGAACGTCACTTAAAATTAACTGAGTCACTGTCTCACAATTTCCGCGCACTCCTTACAAGAGAGTCACTGAGTTCTCGAAGTGTGGCGGACACAAGGCGTAATGGCGGCGTTCAACCGTTGCGCGTCACTGCGAACCGTTACACAGCCGGGCGTGTCTTATCCGGCTCGAATGACCAAATATTTGCGAGTTCACGAGGTCTGCAGGTTCGGAAAGTAAATGAGACACGCCTTGACGTAACACAAACGGTATAATTACACAAACAGAAATATGTACAAGAGTCACGAATGCACTTTACAAACGCGTGGTCGAAGTCACGGACAAGTTATACGCGTGGTCACGGAATTTTACTCACAAACGGTATATACAATGCTTACACTCTAGATTACTGAACTAAATATGAGAGGACACTTATTCTTATTAAACGGCGTGGTCTGAAAGTTTCCACGTCGCGTGTACTGCGAACATGAACGATTCTGCGACATCAACGAACACGTGTTTTCGCATCAAGCGTTCGATCAAGAAGAACATGATCGATGATGGCATCGATCGTGCCGGCAAGCGGGTGGAGAGGCGACGGCGTGGACAAAGTGGGCCCGAGAGGTGCTGCCGCTATCGGTAACGACGCACGAAATACTTTCGTTGCCAACTTCGTGGGCTGAGACAATTTGGGGAATTTCGCCAACAGATACATTCCAACAGACCAAAGTACCTACATTTAACACCAATGTCATTATTACGACATCTACATCAGATATAATGTAATATACTGATTCCTACCCACAGATCAATGTACATTTAATAACAATATCATTATTACTATATCTACGTTAGATATAATGTCATATACAGATACATTCCAACAGATCAATGTACCTACCTTTAATACCAATGTCATGGGGTCTCACGGACATATTCCGAGATATTTCTTCTTCTTGTTGTTCTTCTTCTGCACAGCTAAGCTGGAAGTGGCATTTGCAGCTCGGAATAGTGCAGAGTTATCTCAAAGAAAGGGGCCACGGTGTTTCTGTATCTTTATTATGTTGGTGCGGCTTTGAAACTTTTAAATATCTCGATATATCTCGAAAACTACGCATCTGATCAAAACATTTCAGAGAACGTAAATAGTAGCAAACTTAATTTCCTACAAAAGAGGTCTTTAAACATTTTGCCATAGCTCGCATCGTTTCCGAGATATTTGCAGATTTAACTCAAGGGAAGGGGCCTGACGGACATATTTCGAGATATTTCTTCTTCTTGTTGTTCTTCTTCTGCACAGCTATGCTGGAAGTGGCATTTACAGCTCGGAATAGTGCAGAGTTATCTCCAAGAAAGGTGCCACGGTGTTTCTGTACCTTTATTATGTTGGTGCGGCTTCGGAACTTTGAAATATCTCGATATATCTCGAAAACTACGCATCTGGTCAAAAAATTTCATAGACCATAAATAGTAGGAAACTTAACTTCCTACAAAAAAGATCTCGGTTGACCTTTACCAAAAGATGGGACGCAAATCCGGATCTGTTATATGTCATTCGAAAGCCCTTGACGAAAGGAACACAATGGTGTGGGTGGGAGGTCTTAAATATGAGACCATGACCCACTATCCCTGGCCTCGCACGCCACTATCTTGGAGTCGCTCTCCAACGCCGGAGCACCGCGGGCGATCACAAATATCGTCGCCAGTCTGTACACAGACTGTGCGACGAGGGTCCGTACCTCTGAGGGATACACGGAAAGAATCCCCATCCAATCAGGGGTTAAACAGGGATGCCCCCTCAGTCCCATCCTGTTCAATCTGGCAATAGAGCCCATCATCCGCGTAGCCGAGGACTCCACTGCAGGATATGTGATCGCGGGGGAGAAAATCGGGGAACTCGCCTACGCGGATGACCTCACGCTGCTGGCGACAAAAGAAGAGGAGATGAGGAGTATGCTACTCGTCGTTGAAGATACCGCAACGAACCTGGGTCTCGCCTTCAACCCAAAGAAATGCGCGACACTACATCTAAGAGGCCGGAACGATGTACTGGACACCGTGTACAACATCCAGGAGGAGCCCGTTCCGGCTCTGGGAAAAGGTGAGCCCTACCAGCATCTAGGGGTTCCAACTGGGGTTCAGCTCGATCAGACGCCCTACACCACGATCCGTGGCGTGTTAGAGGACCTGAGCGCGGTGGACCAGTCACTCCTCGCCCCCTGGCAGAAGATCGAGACGGTGGCGACATTTATTGTCCCTCGTCTCGATTTCTTGCTGAGGGGAGCCAACATGCGACGAATGGCCCTGTCGGAGCTCGACAAAGCTATCAAGCGGACGGTCAAGCTATGGCTTAACCTGCCCCAGCGGGCTAGCCCGGAGGTGGTCCACATCCCCCCGTCACTGGGAGGGTGTGGACTCCCTCCGATAGCCGACCTCGCGGAGGTTACGGCCGTGGCTCACGCATTCAGGATGCTGAATGCGGGTGACACGGTCGTGGCTAACATCGCGAGGTACTCGCTGGAAGCTGCCGCGAGCGAGAAGCTTTGCCGGGCTCCGACTGGTCGGGATCTTGCCCAGTACCTGTCGGGCTCTTTGGCCGGGGACTGGTCAAGACCAACGACGGGTCGTTCGTCGTTTTGGTCGAGGGTGCGATCCGCTGCGCTGAGGTCTGGAGCGCGTCTCGGTTTCCGCTGGGAGTGGTGCGATGATCGAGCTGAACTCGCGGTTGTGATGGAGTCCCGAAATGGACGTCGGGTGGTCGTGCCGCCTCAAGTCAAGGCACACGTCATCACCAGGATGAGGGCCGCAGTGACGGAGCGCTACCTGTCCTCGCTTCTTCGGAAGCCGGACCAAGGAAAGGTTTTCCAGGCAACCACCCAACATGCGGCGAGCAATCGCTTCATGAGGGGTGGTGCGTTTATCCGCTTCGCTGATTGGAGGTTTATTCATCGCGCCCGCCTCGACGTGCTCCCGTTAAACGGAGCCCGTCGATGGGGGAGTGATGATAAGCGCTGCAGGCGATGCGGATACACGCTGGAAAGCCTTCCTCATGTGCTCTGCCACTGCGGCCCTCATTCTGCCGCCAGGCAGAGACGGCACGACAACCTCGTCTCGAGGTTGAGTAGGGCGATCCAGCTCCCTGGTGAGATCCGGGTCAACAGGCGTATTCCCGGGGCGACAGGAGAGTCCACGGCGCTTCGCCCGGACATCGTCGTCACGCACGAAGCGTCGAGGACTATAGTACTGGTCGATGTAACCGTGCCCTTCGAAAACACGATGCAGGCCATCGCAGATGCTAGATTTCAGAAAATAGATAAGTACCAGCAATTAGCTGATTCTCTGAAAGGGCGCGGCTACAAAGTGTATCTAGATGCCTTCATTGTGGGCGCCCTGGGCGCCTGGGATCCGGGGAACGAGTTCCTCCTGGAACTACTTAGAATTTCGCCGCGATACGCATCCTTGATGCGAAAACTAATGGTAGCCGAAACAATCGCGTGGTCCCGAGATATGTATGTTGAGCATGTCTCGGGCATTAGACAGTACACGGTGTCCAGTACTGATAATAATATTAGAGACTACGCGGACCTAGAGGGCGAGGCCCGGGAAAGCTCATCTTCTCGAACATGAGGAACACCGACCAAATATTGTCTTGTCTGTACATCTGTTATTTATATATTTATTTATTTTCTTCCTTGTTCTTTCTTTTCTTTTTTTTTAATAATATTTTTTTTTCTATTCATTGTACAAGTATAACTTTATTACAAATAATATGAAATATGTGTCGGTGCTCCTTATTTTAACTCTAACTGTATCAATGTCGTATTCATTTCTTTTTCTTATATCTACACTAATATTAATTCTTTCTTATTCGCTATATACATTGATACACCATGACTGATATTAATACTCTATATTTTACATATCTATATATTCATATTGAGATATATTTTTTCTAGCGCAAACACTGGGCGTGTGAGAATATAAAGAAGTCCCACTGCGAGGGCCATCTGCCTTTTCTTTATGCTGTCGTAATGTCGATGTGACATATTGAAGATTCGCGGCGCATGCAGCGGGAGATGTCCCCGTTGCATTAAACCAATATTTTTTTTTTTTCTTCTCTATATAATATCTGGGGCTAGGCCCACAACCTGTAAAATGTACCACCTCAGGGACCTGTCCCTGAGGAAACATATTCTGAAAATAAAAGCGCTTTATCTGTTCTTATCAGCTTAATATCTGATACACTCCCCATTGGGGAGTCAGAATATTAATCTCATTTTTGAAAACGGTCGGATTTCGGAGCTTGCTCCGACTCCGACACGGGTCGCACCTGTATTGCATTACCGCAGGACGCGGCCCACACATACTACTATAAACACATTTTCTTTTCTATTTCTTTCTTTTAAAATATTCTGACTCCTCTTCTCTTTTCTCTAGTCTTTTTTGTATTTTTATCCGCGATCGCGTCTGGCTTTTCCAACAGCGATGCGACTCGCTCAGCACAGCGGCGACTGACTGCGCGGTAAGTGGAGCTTGGGAGTCTGGTGGTGGTTTTTCGTAGTGTAGCGTTACTGTAGAGTGGTGCCACCTGGAGCAGGCAAAGCGCTGTCGACTCCAGGCGGACTGTTTCGATACATCGAAACCCTTTCGCGCCGTATCCGATTCCGGTGCGGCTTTGCTCGCGTTTGTTTTGTTTTGTTTCTATATTTAGCTGTTATCCGTGAGAACGCTGGTCGTTTAAACCGATAACAGCTGTTTGTCCCACTAACCGACTTGCCGAAATCCACTTTTTGCTGTAGTTTTTGTGCTCCCGTATAGGCTAAATATAGATATTTAGACCGTTACGGGTAGACTTTATTCTATTATTCTAGCTATTTAGCTAGAAATTTTTCGATTTGCAGTAGATTAATCATTCTTTTTCCGATAATTATCGAGGTACACGGGTCCCTTTACAACTTGTGTAACTCGATATTAACAGTCTAGTCCCCTGTGTGCGGTAATTTGCAGATTTAATTTGCAAATTATCGCGGAGAGCGACTCGCACGGTCGTCCTCGTTTCGTTCGTTTTGTTTTTATTCTTTTGATCTCTAATCTAGTCACTAGATTAAGGTTTTCTTTTATTATTTTGATTTATTTATTTTACTTTTATTTTTATTTATTTTCGTTTATTTATTTCCTTTCTTTTTATTTCCGCGACGTATATACCGCAGGTATATATACCCGTTTTTGTTTTTATTTGTTGATTTTATTTTCTTTCTATTTTATTTTCGTCATTTTATTTTATTTATTTATTTTTCAGTTTTAAGTTTTAAGTATTGACTGGGGAGTCCCTACACGTTCTCTTTTTAACTAATTGACTATTACTCCATTTTATACATTTATTTATTTATTTATTTTATATTAATATGAGTAATACGACGAGCCCTCAGCCGAGCAGCACTGCCAGGGGAAATGACGTTGTAATAACATTTCCCTTCCCCGAGACATTCCCCTGCCCCTTCTGCAACGTAGGGGTGCCGTCGAATTGGATCCGGTCGGCCGTGTACCAGCGGCACGAGGACCTTGGGAAGCATTTGCGCATCCACCATCCCGGCGCAAACAGGAAGTGGGTCTGCGGGGTGTGTTCCTTCACGGACAACAGTGTCTATGCACTGAAGAAAGTGAGGAAGCACCACGCGGACTCACATAAAGGTAGTGCAGAGCCTCGTGCCGCTGGGGCGCGGTCGCCGGCCAGCACAAGTAACAGAAGCAGCAGCAACAATAATGACGGCGGCAGTGCACCCCCGGCTGAGGGTGATTGCGCCGAGAAGCGACCCCAACCTGACGCGGCGCTAGCTGAGACGACCCAGAGGCCCTCCCCGTCCCCGTTGGAAACGGCAGGGACCACCACGCGTGGAGGCGCGCTCACGCGCGCCGCTAAATCTACCCCAACCAACTCCCGGACCACCGTGGCGGCCAAAACTAGAACCGCGCCGAAGAAGAAGCCAGTAATCACTTCATCGGTGACGGGGAGAAATTTATTGACGAGCTGGGCCGTGAAATCCACAGCGATAAGGAAGAGCGGGACGCCGTCCAGCCCCGCCGATGGACGACCTCCACCCACGGGGAGTCCCGCCACCCCGCCGACCGTCGACCTAACCAGCCCAACAACGGGGTCCGGCGCCGCCAAGAGGACCAGTGGCGGGCTAGCGCCAATGAGGAGGCCAAGCGGGGGGGTAACCTCCACCTTAACCCCCCCACTAAAGGAGAAGGAGAAGAGCCCGGGGCTGAAGAGAAGGAGTACCCGGGCTACAACAGAGCCTCCTCAACCTGGCCCGCCCCGACGACCTGTCACCGCGACCAGGAAGGTGACTCCCGCCGTCACCTACGCAGAGATCACCAGGGGCACGTCGACCACCACCACAACGATGACGACAAGGAGAATGACGCGGGCAACCTCCCTCCCGCCCGTGTCGCGAGAAGGAACCGGGGGCGCAACTGCAGCCCAAGCGCCCCCCACTAGGCCGGTGGTGGCGACGTGCACCTTCGCGACGGCGGGAACGCTGACCCTGACGACGACCTCGGTCTACAGCAAACCAGTGGCCGTCGTCACCGTCGCCACAAGGAGGAGTGGGGGGGAACCTCGCCGAGGGGCATCAAGAAAAGGATGAAGGAGGACACGGTGCTACTGGAGTCCGCGCCGACGACCAGGGCGCGGGCTGCCAGGGCAACCACTGAGCCCCCTCGGACCCCCCCCAGGACAAGACAACACCCGAAACTGAGGAGAAGCCCACCACCTTCGATGGGCTCAGCGACGGTGAACGACGTGGCCACCTCAAGAACACCAGAGGAGCGCCCTGAAACAAGGAGGAGCACCCGGGCGAAAACTCTATCGCCCGGATCGACGCAAGAGAAGGGGAGGGGGGACGGACCCACCACCCTACCGTCCCCCAATACAGGGCGCTTCGGGAGGAGATTGATCCTCCCAGCCATAGCCGAGGCGTCGCCAGCGGTCACTGCGGCGCCGGAAAAGGAAATGGAAATGGAAAAGGAAAAGGAGAAGGAAAGAAGAATAGGAGAGGAAGAGGATGTAAGGGACTGGCGGGACGTCACGCCACCGAACACGAGGAGAAGGGCTGGGCGGCAGAAAGAGGAGGGAGCTTTGACGACCCCGTCACCGAAGACGCCGGCGCGGCAGCCACGGCAACGACAACAACAACGAGAAGAGGAAGTGGTCCGGGAGCCACGCGTGGTAAGGACCCCTACGGGGGCGGAGCAGGGGCCTCTAAGTAGGCCACTGACTGTCGATAGGGCTACTAGTCCTATCGACTTTAATAATAATTCTAGTCAATGTTCTTGTGATTGTCCTACAATAAGTAATGTAGCCAGCAGCGTGACTAATTGCCCCGGGTCAAACCGGGGCTCTGTTTTCAGCCACAATGGGCAGAGCAGGAGGGGCCGAGGGGGCACCTTTAGCAACACGAACAACAGAAGAGATACCCGCGAAATTAGCGCAAGAAGAGTACCCCCCAGAGGTCGGGCCCCACAGTCGCCCGCGACGCACCGGCGAGGGAGAGTGGCCTCCCCGCCTTCACCTGAGCGCCAGGGATCCCGGAGAGGGCGCGACCCGCGTCGGGACACACGGCTCCCTGATGCCGTCCCACACGCCGGCCGATCCGACGAACCAACCCTCGATGCTGACCGACCCGAAGTGCTCCGTAGGAGCACGAGGGCAGCGATAGGCATCGAAAGGGCAGGTCTCGTTGAGGAAGCCGAAACGGTGACGACGCCTCAGGCGCTGGAGGACTTCGCTGCGAAAGTGGCGGAGTTCTTCGTTAAGCATCGGGCTGTGGATACTGAGCGGGCCGCAAATTCAGCCACCAGTGGGAGGGGTGGCCGGCCACAAGCGGCTGCGAGGAGGGAGGGTGAGTCTCGCCGTCCGAGGGACAGCTCGACGACGACCGGTACTCCTACCAACCGCGAGGAATATGTTCGGGAGGCGACGCGCATTCAGCGCCTGTTCCGTGCGAACCGGAAGCGTGCGGTGCGGGAGGTCCTGAAAGGGTCCTCCCCACACTGTGAAGTGCCGAAGGACGTAGTCCAGCGACACTTTACAGAAATGTACGCTCCTCGGGATCGCGCGGGGCCCCTCCCGACCATCCATTACGAGACAGCACAGGAATGTGACGCTCTGGTGTCGGCATGTACGGCCGCCGAGGTGAGCCGCCGCCTGGACCGGATGAAGAAATCTTCTCCGGGTCCTGACGGTGTAACCTACGGTGATTTGCGCGATGTCGACCCAGGCGCCACGCTCTTAACGGCGTTGTTCAACGCCTGTCTCAAGATGGAGCATATTCCGCGCGTCTGGAAGGAGTCCAACACCGTTCTTATTCATAAGAAGGGTGACCGGGATGACTTGTCGAACTGGAGACCTCTCGCGATGGGCGATACCCTGCCCAAACTCTTCGCCGCTGTAATGGCCGATCGCCTCACTCACTGGGCCGTACTTAACCGACGGCTCTCACGAGGCCAAAAGGGCTTCCTGCCGTACGAGGGGTGCCTTGAGCATAACTTCGTGCTGCAGGAATGCATCGCCGACGCTCGGAAGAAGAAAGGGGAACTGGTGGTGGCGTGGCTGGATCTTTCCAATGCTTTTGGATCGATCCCGCACGCCACTATCCTGGAGTCGCTCTCCAACGCCGGGGCACCGCGGGCGATCACAAATATCGTCGCCAGTCTGTACACAGACTGTGCGACGAGGGTCCGCACCTCTGAGGGATACACGGAAAGAATCCCCATTCAATCAGGGGTAAAACAGGGATGCCCCCTCAGCCCCATCCTGTTCAATCTCGCAATTGAGCCCCTACTCCGCGTAGCCGAGGAATCGACCGGTGGCTACGAGATCGCGGGTGAAACGGTCGATGAGCTTGCCTACGCGGATGATCTCACGCTGCTGGCGACATACGAGGAGGAGATGAGGGACATGCTGCACAACGTTGAAGTTACTGCCAACAACTTGGGTCTCGCCTTCAACGCGAAGAATTGTGCAACTCTGTATTTACGAGGCCGGGACGACGTACTGGACACCGTGTACTGTATCCAGGAGGAACCCGTTCCGGCTCTGGGAAAAGGTGAGCCCTACCAGCATCTAGGGGTCCCAACCGGGGTTCAGCTCGATCAGACGCCCTACACCACGATCCGTGGCGTGTTAGAGGACCTGGGCGCGGTGGACCAGTCACTGCTCGCCCCCTGGCAGAAGATCAAGACGGTGGCGACATTCATTGTCCCTCGTCTCGATTTCTTGCTGAGGGGAGCCAACATGCGGCGAATGGCCCTGTCGGAGCTCGACAAAGCTATCAAGCGGACGGTCAAGCTATGGCTTAACCTGCCCCAGCGGGCTAGCCCGGAGGTGGTCCACCTTCCCCCGTCACTGGGAGGATGTGGACTACCCCCGATAGCCGATCTCGCGGAGGTTACGGCCGTGGCTCACGCATTCAGGATGCTGAATGCGGGTGACACGGTCGTGGCTAACATCGCGAGGTACTCGCTGGAAGCTGCCGCGAGCGAGAAGCTTTGCCGGGCTCCGACTGGTCGGGATCTTGCCCAGTACCTGTCGGGCTCTTTGGCCGGGGACTGGTCAAGACCAACGACGGGTCGTTCGTCGTTTTGGTCGAGGGTGCGGTCCGTCGCGCTGAGATCCGGAGCGCGTCTCGGTTTTCGCTGGGAGTGGTGCGATGATCGAGCTGAACTCGCGATTGTCATGGAATCCCGAGACGGACGTCGGGTGGTCGTGCCGCCCCTTGCCAAGGCACACGTCATCACCAGGATGAGGGTTGCAGTGACGGAGCACTATGTGTCCTCGCTTCTTCGGAAGCCGGACCAAGGAAAGGTTTTCCAGGCAACCACCCAACATGCGGCGAGCAATCGCTTCATGAGGGGTGGCGCGTTTATCCGCTTTGCTGATTGGAGGTTTATCCATCGCGCCCGCCTCGACGTGCTCCCGTTAAACGGAGCCCGTCCATGGGGGAGCGATGATAAGCACTGCAGGCGATGCGTAGACACGCTGGAAAGCCTTCCTCATGTGCTCTGCCACTGCGGTCCTCATTCTGCCGCCAGGCAGAGACGGCACGACAACCTCGTTCTGAGGTTGAGTAGGGCGATCCGGGTTCCTGGTAAGATCCGGATCAACAGGCGTGTCCCCGGGGCGACAGGAGAGTCTTCGGCGCTTCGCCCGGACATCGTGGTCACGCACGAAGCGTCGAAGACCGTAGTACTGGTCGACGTAGCCGTGCCCTTTGAAAATACGATGCAGCCCATCGCAGGTGCTAGATTTGAGAAAATAAATAAATACCAGCAATTAGCTGATTCTCTGAAAGGGCGCGGCTACAAAGTGTATCTAGATGCTTTCATTGTGGGCGCCCTGGCCGCCTGGGATCCGGAGATCGAGTTCCTCCTGGAACTACTTAGAATCTCGCCGCGATACGCATCATTGATGCGAAAATTAATGATCGCTGAAGCAATCACGTGGTCCCGAGACATATACGTCGAACATGTCACGGGCATCAGACAGTACACGGTGTCCAGTACTGATAATATTAGAGACAACGCGGACCAAGAGGGCGAGGCCCGGGAACCGTCATCTCCTCGAACGTGAGGAGCACCGACCAGATATTGTCTTGTTTACACATCTTGTTCGAGCGTCGAACGAGTCATCTAGAAATTTCTAGATCGCTTCCTTCGTCTCTGCTGTTCGTTCCGCCGGCCTCCAGCCATCTCTCTCGCTCCGTTGGCCGACGTAGCGAGCCGACTGGGCTGCTGGACCGGCGGGCGACGGCGGGGACGAGGGAACCATAATATAAATATGCCGCCGCATACTTGCTTTTCTTATACTCGGCTTAGCGTACAAGTTTAGCGCAGTATTCGAACAATCTGCTTCGGTTGGCAAGAACTGTTAAACTTTTCTTTAATTTTCGCTTTATTCAAATACATTTCTCAGAATAAAAGATCCTGCGTGATCACTTCGCACCTTTTTCTATACGCGGTCGCTCCATCGGAAGATATCGCTTCGGCAAGGTCGCGCACCGGCAAAAACTTTCAGCCGAATCCGTTCTCTAACCCCTTTCCCGGTTAAGGGGCGAAACGATCAAACATTGGTCCTTCGAGCCGGATCTTTGCGGTCAACGAACGTTCTTCCACGTCGCGAGTGAGTGGTGCCAGTGACGATTCCTGGGAAATTGCGGCTGGACTCCAACGCGGGAGGATTGACTCGCCGCCTCAAGACCGGACTCCACGAACAAATCAACCAGGCCTCGGAAAAGGGAGTCAAAAGGAGAAAGATAAGTCCCATTCTTTATTTAAATCATTTCTCTTGCCGTAACGGTCCTGCCGTGACGTCACCCGCTTGGGCGTTGTCTCCTGAGGTCGAGCCTGTGTTTGTAAACGCTTAGGAACGTCTTGAACTTCGAGTCAACAGTCGGTGCTTCTAACGGTTTTCGGAAACGCCCTGATCTGAAAAGGGAAGAATTACGATGCCTTCGACTGAATACGTGGATATTTTACGGGAACAGGAGGAACTCGGACGTTGGATCCAACGGTTTTGGACTAACCTTTGTAAATTGGGTAGGGAAAAAATTACGCGGGCAGTTTTGGAACAGCGTAGAGGTCTCCTTGAGCGATATTGGGATGCGTTTTTAAATGGTCACCGTCAACTGTTGCGATTCAAAGAAGCCGAGGACAGTGCTTACGTAGACCAAGACCGCTTTTCTACCATCGAAGAAGCTTATCTTCAGGTCGCGGCTCAGATGGCGCAGTACCAAGAGGACCTCGCGAATGCGGGTCCCTCGCGTGGAGTACAAGCGCCTCCAGACCCGCCGGCAAAGCCGCAATTGCCAAAGATACAATTACCTACCTTCTCGGGAGACCCCCTGCAGTGGGAGAGTTTCCGAGATCTTTTCCGGAGCCTCGTTCACAGCGTTCCCAATCTTCCAGATGTACAGAAATTGCTGTACCTGAAGACGGCCTTGACCGGGGAAGCGGCGGAGGTCATCCAAAATACGCCAATCACCGATGCTGGATACCAAGGAGCCTGGGAGGATCTGGAGCAGCGGTACGGGAATTTGCGTCTTCTGTCTTTCTCGCACCACCGGGCTCTTCTCTCCTGCCCTCCCGCGCAACAGCAGTCTGCCGCGGATTTGAAAAGGCTGTTAGATACATTCAGACAATCGATCAGGGCGTACACGGCGCTAAACAAACCGGTACCTCAATGGGATGAGTGGTTTGTTTATTTCTTAAGCCAAAAATTGGACAAAACCACCCACCTGGCCTGGGAAACCTCTCTTGCTGATAGTCGTGACATCCCGTCGTTCCGACAGCTTTCTCTTTTCCTAGAAAATCGCATCCAAGCGCTGGATGCTGCTCAGGCGGCCGACCCCGTGTTGCATCCCGCAACAACCAAAGGTGCCCTGGCTAAAACAAACAAGGAGGCGTCTGTAAAACGGTCTAAAGTCGCAGTCCTAGCTGCATCGGCTAAGAGTCCCGCCCCCCGTAAGTGCCCCTCGTGTGCAGGAAATCATAACTTTGCTTATTGTTCTAAGCTAAAGGCGCTCCCACCACGGCGCCGGAAGGAGCGAGCGCAACAACTACAGGCGTGTTTTAACTGCTTGACTGTTGGCCACGACTCGAACAAGTGCCCATCCAGCCAAGTCTGCTTAGCGTGCGGCAACAAGCACCACACGCTCCTCCATGATGCGATGGCGAGTCCCGCGAAGAGTGCACCCACGGCCAAAGGAGACGCTCCAACATCTCCACCGCCAGCGGTTTTTTCCGACATCGAAGAAAAAAACGTAGCTGCCTCCTTCGCCTGTTCAGCTACCACTCGACCCGCCGCGCTCTTAGCAACGGCCAAGGTGAGGGTGGAGGCACCATCAGGGGAACACCTAGAGGTCAGAGCCCTGCTAGACACCGGTTCGGACACGTCGCTGGTATCGGGTTGGGTAGCTCAAGCACTCCGTTTGCCACGGCGGGCGGTTAGCGTCGCCATCTCAGGAGTACAGGAGAATGAGAGTGGACTGGCGAAAAGCGAAGTTTCCTTTTCTTTGCGCTCTCGTCTAGACCCCAGCTTTCACTTGTCGGTTCGTGCATTGGTGCTGCGGAAACTGACGGCGTTGCTCCCAGCTCGAGCAGTGCAACCACAGTCTTGGCCGCACCTTCAAGGAGTGATTCTCGCCGATCCTGAATATGGAGTACCCTCTCGTGTTGACTTGATCCTAGGAGCTGATATTTGTGGAGTTTTGTTACAGGACGAGTCGAGGGTTGGACCGATGGGTACCCCAACGGCGCGGCGTACGCCTCTTGGGTGGGTACTGATGGGCCCTGTCTCTGATGCCAAAGGACCTAGCAGCAAGGCAGTCGTCCACAGCCTTCATTGCCAAACGGACGACTCAACGAATAGGCTGCTTCGGCGCTTTTGGGAGCTCGAGGAGCTAAACGAACAGCCCCCGTTATCACCCGAGGACCGAGAATGTGAGCGGCACTTTCGAGAGACGCACTATCGGGACGAAACAGGCCGCTACTCGGTGCACCTACCTTTCAAATTGGATCCAAGCCTCGCCCTGAAGCCCAGCAGATCGACGGCGCTAAAGCTGCTGCTCAGCTGTGAGCGCAAGTTGGCGTCCAACGAAGCCTGGCGAGACAAGTACTCGCAGTTCATGGACGAGTACGCGGCCTTGAGTCACATGGAGGCGGTACCGGAATCTGCGGTTCAGGATCCAGCCTACTATCTACCGCACCATGCTGTGGCGAAGCGATACGACCCTACTGGCAAAATCAGGGTCGTCTTCAATGCCTCCTTTCGCACCGCCACGGGATCCTCTCTCAACGACTGCCTGCTGTCTGGACCGAAACTACAGTCAGACCTCTGGATGATTTTAACACGATGGCGCCTTTTTCGAGTAGTATTTACCTCGGATATTGTTAAAATGTTTCGGCAGATTCGAGTAGATCCGGCGGACGCGGACTGGACCAGGATACTTTGGCGCTCCAGACCCGATCAACCTGTACAGGACTTCAGGCTCAAGACCGTCACCTATGGCACAGCCTGCGCGCCCTTCCTTGCGCTGCGGGTGTTGGTCCAACTAGCGGCAGACGAAGAGGAGCGTTTTCCGCTGGGAGCGGTTGCAATTCGTCGGCATTCGTATGTGGATGATATCCTTGCCGGGGCCGACGACGAGGAAGCAGCTCTGGAATTACGACGACAGGTCATCTCCATCCTGCAATCGGGAGGCTTCGATCTGAGTAAATGGGCATCGAATAAGCCGAGCTTACAGGAAGCGGAAGAAAGTCAAGCCTGCGTGTTCCAGGACCACACTGGAGTCAGTACCTTGGGAGTCGTCTGGAGGCCAACCACGGACACCTTCTCCTTGCGTGTCCTTCCACCCCTCAAAGAGCCCTCCCGATACACAAAAAGGCGTATCCTCTCGGAAGTAGCCAGTCTCTTCGACCCCTTGGGATGGGCGGCCCCTGTTTTAATTTTCGCAAAGATTCTCATGCAGGACCTCTGGATAATTGGCGCAGAGTGGGATGAGGACTTACCTGACCAACTGCTTTCCGCATGGAAAACCTTCCGGACGTCGCTGAGCCAACTCGACGCTTTGGCCATTCCTCGCTGGACGAACTACTCAGCAGACTCGGCGCAACTGGATCTGCACGGGTTCTGCGATGCCTCCCAGCGAGCTTATGCAGCCGTCGTCTACCTGCGAGTGTCCAAGGGAGAAGTCAGCGTAACCACACTGCTTGTGGCAAAAACCAAGGTCGCTCCGGTCAAAGCAGTTAGCATCCCACGCCTGGAATTATGCGGCGCCGTGCTTCTTTCCAAATTAATTGCGGAAGTACAAAGGGGATTGAACGTACCAGCAACCATCACGGCTTGGACGGACTCTAGCGTTACCCTCCACTGGATCCGAGGGCATGCCTCGACCTGGAAGCCGTTTGTTGCTCACAGAGTAGCCACTGTGCAGTCCAATGTTCCGCCTCAAAATTGGAGACACGTGGCTACCAAACACAACCCTGCGGACTTGGCAACAAGAGGGATAACGCCGTCGGAGCTCCTATCGTCGCAGCTTTGGTGGAGGGGACCCTCCTGGCTCATCAACCCCCCCGATCAGTGGCCTGCATCACCACTAGGAAAGGTCGAGGAGGCCGACTTGGAGCAGGGCCGAGTACAAATCTACCTAGCAAAGGAAAACGAGGAGAACGATCTCTTAACAAGGTTTTCAAGCTTGACACGCCTAACTGCCGTTATTGCTCTCTGCTTTAGATTTCATCGACTTACAAGGAAGCTGAAGACCGAAACCGGGTTCATCCGGGCTTCGGAGCGAGACGCTGCTCTGCGGATCGCTATCGGCCTAGCTCAGAAGTCCAACTTCCACGCAGAGGTCGACCAGCTCCGGCAGCACAAAGAGGTACGGCGATCGTCGACCCTCATCGCCTTGAGGCCCTTCCTGGATGACCAAGGGCTGCTACGCGTCGGAGGCCGCCTGGACCAAGCCTCCCTTCCCTATAATGAGAGGCACCCTTACATCATCGGGAAGAAAAATCCGTTGGCTACTCTTTTGGTGCGAGATGCCCATCTCCGTACTTTACACGGAGGACCACAACTCACCAGGAGCCTGCTGGCGCGACGCTACTGGATCATCCATGGCCGCTCTCTAGTGCGAGACGTCATTAAGGGGTGCGTAAAATGTGCTCGCTACAGTGGAAGGCCGACCACGCAGTTGATGGGCCCCTTACCGATCGAGCGCATCACTCCCCGCCGACCCTTCCTTTCTACGGGAGTGGACTACGCAGGACCGGTGAAGCTGCGAACATCGCCAGGAAGAGGACACAAATCCTACAAGGGATATATAGCGCTGTTCATTTGCCTTAGTACTCGCGCGATTCATCTGGAAGCTGTCTCAGATCTTACCTCTGCCTCATTCCTAGCCGCTTTTCGCAGGTTCATCAGTCGCCGAGGCCGCTGCGCCACGATGTTGAGCGATAATGGGACCGTCTTCCACGGAGCGGACCGGGAGTTGCGCAACATGTTCCGCGGCGCTTCCGCCTTCTACCTAAACGCCGCAGCTTCGCTGGCAGCCGAAGGCACGGATTGGAGCTTCATCCCTCCGTATGCTCCGCACTTCGGGGGCCTATGGGAGGCAGGAGTTAGAACGGTTAAACATCATTTGCGAAGAATCGTCGAAAACGCCACGCTTACCTTCGAGGAGATGACGACGCTTCTGTGCCAGGTGGAAGCTTGCGTAAATTCACGGCCGCTACATCCACTTTCCGACGACCCCTCGGACCTGTCGGCATTAACACCCGGACACTTTTTAATCGGTGAACCCACTTGTATCGTTCCGGATCCAGAATCCGACTCGCATGATATTTCTCTTATTGCGCGCTGGCGACAAATATCTGCATTACGTTCTCACTTTTGGCACAGGTGGAGGCGGGAATATCTGCAGCATTTGCAGCAACTTCCCAAGTGGCGTCAGCAGAAGGAGAACCTGAAGCTGGGGACACTAGTGTTACTACGCGACGAGTTGCAACCACCGGCAAAATGGCCGATGGGCCGGGTTGAAGCCCTTCATCCAGGGCCAGATGGACGAGTAAGAGTAGCCACCTTGAAAACTACTAGCGGTTCCGTCACCAGACCAATCGTCAAGTTGTGCCCCCTCCCGGTGCCCTCTGCTGACGTCACTTCACCTACTTCCACGTAAATTTTCCGTTTCGCGCGTGGAGAAAAAATTTATATCATCATGGCGGGCGGTTTGACGCCGTAATCGATTTAATCACTTATATATGTTCTTTAGTATAATTACTTACCTTTGTATTACGTTAGTTGTAAGTCTTTTAATTTTTATGCACCTCGCACTGTGTTCAACGGTTTGATGCACGTAACTTTACTGTTCACATTAAGGTTAGCTTTATGAATGGATTTGTTTGATGCATGAGTGCTTCTTGCTTTCTGCTTCTTTGCCGTCCAAAGAAGGCGGGCGGTATGTTCGAGCGTCGAACGAGTCATCTAGAAATTTCTAGATCGCTTCCTTCGTCTCTGCTGTTCGTTCCGCCGGCCTCCAGCCATCTCTCTCGCTCCGTTGGCCGACGTAGCGAGCCGACTGGGCTGCTGGACCGGCGGGCGACGGCGGGGACGAGGGAACCATAATATAAATATGCCGCCGCATACTTGCTTTTCTTATACTCGGCTTAGCGTACAAGTTTAGCGCAGTATTCGAACAATCTGCTTCGGTTGGCAAGAACTGTTAAACTTTTCTTTAATTTCCGCTTTATTCAAATACATTTCTCAGAATAAAAGATCCTGCGTGATCACTTCGCACCTTTTTCTATACGCGGTCGCTCCATCGGAAGATATCGCTTCGGCAAGGTCGCGCACCGGCAAAAACTTTCAGCCGAATCCGTTCTCTAACCCCTTTCCCGGTTAAGGGGCGAAACGATCAAACACATCTACTATCTATATATTTATTTATCTGTTTCTTTTCTTATCCAAGCATAATATGAAACACGTGTCGGTGCCCCATATTGTAACCCTAACTGTATCAACGTTCTATCCATTTCTTTCTCTTATACTTACACTAATATTAATTCTTGTTTATTCCCTATATTCATTGATACAGCACGACTGATATTTATACTCGATATTTTACATTCTACGTATTTATATATTTACATATACTGATTGGTTCCCACAGATCAATGTACATTTAATAGCAATATCATTAGTACTATATATAGATTAGATATGTTATGTACATTTAATAACAATATCATTATTGCCATATCTACATAGGATATAATGTTATATACTGATTCACTCTCACAGATCTATGTACATTTAATTACAATATCATTAGTACTATATCTACATTCGATATAATGTAATATACCGATTCCTTCCCACAGATCAATGTACATTTAATAACAATATCATTAGTACTATATCTGCATTAGATATGTAATGTACATTTAATAACAATATCATTATTACTATATCAACACTGGATATGTAATGTACATTTAATAACAATATCATTATTACTATATCAACACTGGATATGTAATGTACATTTAATAACAATATCATTATTACCACATCTACATAGGACATAATGTAATATACTGATTCCTTCCCACAGATCAATGTACATTTAATAACAATATCACTTGTACTATATCTACATACGATATAATGTAATATACTGATTCATTCCCACAGATCAATGTACATTTAATAACAATGTCATTGTTATTACATCTACATTAGATATGTAATGTACATTTAATAACAATGTCATTATTACTATATCCACATTGGACATAATGTAATATACTGATTCCTTCCCACAGATCAATGTACATTTAATAACAATATCACTAGTACTACATCTACATACGATATAATGTAGTAACAACGCAGATATAGTAATACTGGCATTGTTTGTAAATGTATATTACATATCTAATATAGATATAGTAATAATGATATTGCTATTAAATATACATTGATCTGTGGGAAGCAATCAGTATATTACATTATATCGAATGTAGATATAGTACTAATGATATTGTTATTAAATATACATTGATCTGTGGGAAGGAATCAGTATATTGCATTATATGGAACGTGGATATAGTTCTAATGATATGGTTATTAAATGTACATGTATCTGTGGGAACGAATAAGTATATTGCATTATATCGAATGTAGATATAGTAGTAATGATATTGTTATTAAATGTACATTGATTTCTGGGGGTGAATCTGTATATCACAATGTATCTAATGTAGATATAGTAATGATGATATTGTTATTAAATGTACATTACATATCTAATGTAGATATAGTACCAGTGATATTGGTATTAAATGTACATTGATCTGTGGGAAGCAATCAGTATATTACATTATATCGAATGTAGATATAGTACTAATGATATTGTTATTGAATGTACATTACATATCTAATGTATTGTTGAGTTCACCAGAGTCCATAACTGCTACGCGCAGGTTGGAAGATAGTGGGGGAACTTAGTGAGCTTCTAACTTCTACTGCGGTAGGCGCTTCAATCGCGAGTTTAATGTACCGGGTGAAAGAATAGTAGGGTGGATTAGGGAGAGTACAGAATGATACACGTGAGTAAAAAGCCGTGCGCGTCTGCACACGTTGAGTCCGTATAATATTTATAAAAAAATATCCATATGTACATTGGCGCGCTATTTACATGCTTACAAGTAAATGTAGTATTTAAGGAACATGTATACAGAAAAAATAATATTTAAATATCGCTGTCATCGTCGGAGTCCTCCGATTGATCCACCCACTCACCAGTATCTTGGTCCAGCATATTATCTGTTATGCTGTCTATTTCTTGGAATCTCTTCTCTTCATCCGTAGTATGGCGAATAAAATTTTGCCACGACTCAGCGGTTACATTCTCTACGGCTTCATATAGTAATCTCTGTACATCATCCAGTTTGTACGTGGTATTTCGAGTCTTTATATAATGCTTGATTTGTGCCCAGGCTAGGTCGATGGGGTTTAACTCACAATGATAAGGGGGTAGGCGTACCACAGTATGCCCGTGCTGCCTGGCGTATTCGTCGATGACATATTCATGGCGTCTGTACTTGTACGATAATTGCAGCAGCCGTGCTTTGACATAGTGTGGTTGAACGATTTCCCCCTTACCAATGAGCCACGCGATAATGTCGTTTTTTTTCCATCCCATGGTTGGAAATTTTTCGACTTTGGTGCTGTGGTATGGAGCATTGTCCATAACTATCACAGCCTCATCCCGTAGCATGGGCAAAAATGTGCGGAACCAATCGAAAAATACAACGCCATTCATTTCACCGTGGTAGTCTTCCACATTTTTTTTTGATTGGAAACAAAGGAGGGCTCCAGGTACGAACCCATCCGATGACCCGACATGTCCTATTATTAAGCGTTGGCATCTGTTTGCGGGGGGTCGTATGCCCGTGGACAGGCCCCTTTCTTCCGCGTTTGCGGGGCAGGTAACGGAAGTGTCCACCCAAAGTTTTTTTCGGACATCTCTTGCGTTTATCCACGATTCGTCGAGGTAGTAAATTGGCCGTCCTTCAGCACGATATTTTTGGATATTTTCTATGTATTCCTGCCTCCAGGCGATAATATTCCCCTTCTCTATGAGCGCGTTATTACGCGTGCTAACCATGTACTTAAACTCCATTCGCTTTAAAAGGCGGTATAGCGACGTTCGACTGAAATTTGGAAGCTCTGGATCCAGGTTCACGGCTTGCAATATTTTATGACCGTTCGGAATTTCCCGTCGCAACCAAAACTCATGTACCTTCCTCCTTATGGCCAGTATATCATGGTCGGACGTCTTTTCCAAAATGTTCATCCGCGGTCTTTTTTTATATGGGGACGTAACGCTTCCTGTAGCCTTATATTCCGAAATAGCCTTCGAGATTGTTAATTGACCGATTCCAGTCTGTCCAGATATCATTCGTATTAGAGCTCTGTACCTCATTTCCGGATGGTCCACCTTCAGACTTTCGTACAGGTTTACGATCATCATTCTTTGCGAAGATACAACGAACTACAAAAACAATTACGTATGATTTCAAATACACATACTTTATGTACAGAAAAAAGAAATGTTTCGCAGTTCAAATGCCGAAAATTTAAAAAATTTATTTATATTATATATCATCATAACGGCAGCTTACCTTTCCCGATGGATTTCTCTTTCTTGGAGATTCGCCAGACGGTCCAGGTACTCCTTCCTCCATTTCACACACTTTTTAAACAAAAAATAAATACAATAACATAAAAAATAAAAAATATGAAATATAAATGAAAATATAAAATGAAATATAAAATATAAAGGAAATACTTACACAAAAATAATACAATACAGAAATAAATACACTCCACAAAAATAATACAATACAGAAAGAAATACACTCCACAAAAATAATACAATACACTTGAACAAAACACCCCTTCACTACCCAGTATACACTCCAAATGATGCACTTTCGCGTAGATGCAGCGCGTGGGGGCGCCACAGCGACGCTGTGCGCAAGCGCATGGAAGTGAAAATTTCGCCAATCAGGGCCAAGATGCGCAAGAATGAACGAAAACTCGTCTTTTCGCAGTTATGGACTCTGGTGAACTCGACAATAGATATAGTATAATGATATTGGTATTAAATGCACATTGATCTGTAGGACTGAATGAGTATATTATATTATATCGTATGTAGATATAGCACTAATGATATTGTTATTAAATGTACATTGATCTGTGGGAATGAATCTGTATATGACATTATATCTAATGAAGCTATAGTAATAATCATATTGTTATTAAATGTACATTGATCTTTGGGAACGAATCAGTGTATTACATTATATCGAATGTAGATATAGTGGCAGTGATATTGGTATTAAATGTACATTGATCTGTGGGAAGCAATCAGTATATTAAATTAGATCGAATGTAGATATAGTACCAGCGATATTGTTATTAAATGTACATTGATCTGTGGGAAGGAATCGGTATACTACATTATATCTAATGTAGATGAGGTAATAATGATATTGTTATTAAATGTACATTGATCTGTGGGAACGAATAAGTATATTGCATTATATCGAATGTAGATATAGTACCAATGATATTGTTATCAAATGTACATTGATCTGTGGGAAGATATCAGTATATTACATTATATCTAGCGTAGATATGGTAATAATGACATTGGTACTAATTGTAGGTACATTGATCTGTGGGAATGAATCAGTATATTACGTTATATCAAATGTAGATATAGTACTAATGATACTGTTATTATATGTACATTGATCTGTGGGATCGAATCAGGATATTACACTATATCTAGTGTAGGTATGGTAGTAATGACACTGGTGTTAAATGTAGGTACATTGATCTGTTGGAATGTATCAGTATATAACATTATATCTAATGTAGATATGGTAATAATGATATCGTTACTAATTGTACATTACATATCTAATGTAGATGTAGTACTAATGATATTGTTATTAAATGTACATTGATCTGTGGGGGTGAATCTGTATATCACATTGTATCTAATGTAGATATAGTAATAATGATATTGTTATTAAATGTACATTGCTCTGTGGTAATGAATCAGCATATTACATTATATCGAATGTAGATATAGTACCAATAATATTGTTATTAAATGTACATTGATCTGTGGGAAGGAATCAGTATATTGCATTATATGGAACGTGGCTATAGTTCCAATGATATTGCTATTAAAGGTATATTGATCTGTGGGAATTAATCAGTATATTAAATTATACCGAATGTAGATATGGTACTAATGATATTGTTATTGAATACACATTGATCTGTGGGAGGTAATCATAATATTACATTATACCTAATGTAGATATGGTAATAATGACACTGGTATTAAATGTAGGTACATTGATCTGTTGGAATGTGTCAGTATATTACATTATATCTAATGTAGATATAGTACCAATGATATTGTTATTAAATGTACATTACATACCTAATGTAGATATTGTACCAATGATATGGTTATTAAATGTACATTGATCTGTGGGAAGGAATCAGTATATTACATTATATCGAATGTAGATATAGTACTAATGATATTGTTATTACATGTACATTGATCAGTGCGAAGGAATCAGTATATTACATTATATAGAATGTAGATATAGTACTAATGATATTGTGATTAAACGCATATTGATCTGTGAGAATGAATCAGTATATTACATTATATCGAATGTAGATGTAGTAATAGTGATATTGTTATTAAATGTGTATTGAACTGTGGGAGTGAATCAGTATATTTCATTATATCGTATGTACATGTAGTAGTAATGATACTCCTATTAAATGTACATTGATCGGTGGGAAGCAATCAGTATATTACATTATATCGAATGTAGATATAGTACCAATGATATTGTTATTAAATGAAAATTGATCTGTGGAAATGAATCAGTATATTTCATTATATCTAATGCAGGTATGGAAATAATGATATTGTTATTAATTGTACATTACATATCTAATGTAGATATAGTACTAATGATATTGTTCCTAAATGTACATTGATCTGTGGGAATGAATCAGTATATCACATTAATCGAATGTAGATATAGTAATAATGATATTGTTCTTAAATGTACATTGATCTGTGGGAATGAATCAGTATGTCACATTAATCATATATAGTCAAACTGTGGACGGAAATGTGTTATCTGGGTACGACATAA
Organism: Osmia lignaria lignaria; assembly: GCF_051020975.1. Classification (NCBI taxonomy): domain Eukaryota; kingdom Metazoa; phylum Arthropoda; class Insecta; order Hymenoptera; family Megachilidae; genus Osmia; species Osmia lignaria. The sequence goes on along the minus strand of NC_135037.1, from coordinate 13,954 downwards.
TGCAGAGCGACACAAACCGGAGCAAAATCGTGCAAGGGAGTGCGTTTTCAGCGAGAAATGGGTCAAATCAGGCTGTAGTTGTTAAACCGACACTGATACCGTCAAACTCTCGTCGTAAATGTGCTATGTGGGTCCGATGTAGTGCAGAACGGCAGTATCCGGAGCAAAATCGTGCAAGGGAGTGCGTATTCAGCGAGAAATGGGTCAAATCGGGCTGTAATTGTTAAACCGTCGCTGATATCGTCAAAGTCTCGACGGAAATGTGCTATTTGGGTCCGATGTAGTACAGAACAACACAAACCGGAGCAAAATCGTACAAGGAAGTGCGTTTTCAGCGAGAAATGGGTCAAATCGGGCTGTAATTGTTAAACTGACACTGATATCGTCAAACTCTCGACGGAAATGTGCTATATGGGTCCGATATAGTGCAGAACGCCCCAAACCGAAGCAAAATCGTGCAAGGGAGTGCGTTTTCAGTGAGAAATGGTGCAAATCGGGCTGTAATTGTTGAACCGTCGCTGATATCGTCAAACTCTCGACGGATATGTGCTATTTGTGTGCGATATAGGTCAGAACGACACAAACCGCAGCAAAATCGTGCAAGGGAGCGCGCTGTCAGCGAGAAATGGGTCAAATCGGGCTGTAATTGTTAAACCGTCACTGATATCGTCAAAGTCTCGACGGAAATGTGCTATTTGGGTCCGAGGTAGTAGAGAACAACACAAACCGGAGCAAAATCGTACAAGGAAGTGCGTTTTCAGCAAGAAATGGGCCAAATCGGGCTGTAATTGTTCAACCATCACTGATATCGTCAAACTCTCGACGGAAATGTGCTATTTGGGTACGGTATAGTGCAGAACGACCCAAACCGGAGCAGAATCGTGCAAGGGAGTGCGTTTTCAGCGAGAAATGGGTCAAATGATGCTGTAATTGTTGAACCGTCGCTGCTATCGTCAAAGTCTCGACGGAAATGTGCTACTTGGGCCCGATATAGTACAGAACAACACAAACCGGAGCAAAATCCTGCAAGGGAGTGCGTTTTCAGCGAGAAATGGATCAAATCTGGCTGTAATTGTTGAACCGTCGCTGATATCGTCAAAGTCTCGACGGAATTTGTGCTACTTGGGGCCGATATAGTACAGAACAACACAAACCGGAGCAAAATCCTGCAAGGGAGTGCGTTTTCAGCGAGAAATGGGTCAAATCGGGCTGTAATTGTTGAACCGTCGCTGATATCGTCAAAGTGTCGATGGAAATATGCTATTTGGGTACGATATAGTGCAGAACGGCAGTATCCGGAACAAAATCGTGCAAGGGAGTGCGTATTCAGCGAGAAATGAGTCAAATCGGGCTGTAATCGTTCAACCGTCTCTGATATCGTCAAACTCTCGACGGAAATGTGCTATTTGGGTATGATATACATAGTGCAGAACGGCAGTATCCGGAGCAAAATCGTGCAAGGGAGCGCGCTTTCAGCGAGAAATGGGTCAGATCGGGCTGTAATTGTTAAACCGTCGCTGATATCGTCAAACTCTCGACGGAAATGTGCTATTTGGGTCCGATATAGTGCAGAACAAAACAAACCGGAGCAAAATCGTGCAAGGGAGTGGGTTTTCAGCGAGAAATGGGTTAAATAGGGCTGTAATTGTTAAACCGTCACTGATATCGTCAAAGTCTCGACGGAAATGTGCTATTTGGGTCCGATGTAGTACAGAACAACACAAACCGGAGCAAAATCGTGCAAGGGAGTGCGTTTTCAGCGAGAAATGGGCCAAATCGGGCTGTAATTGTTCAACCATCACTGATATCGTCAAACTCTCGACGGAAATGTGCTATTTGTGTCCGATATAGGTCAGAACGACACAAACCGGAGCAAAATCGTGCAAGGGAGTGCGCTTTCAGCGAGAAATGGGTCAAATCGGGCTGTAATTGTTTAACCGACACTGATATCGTAAAACTCTCGACGGAAATGTGCTATTTGGGTCCGAAATAGTGCAAAACGACACAATCCGGAACAAAATCGTGCAAGGGAGTGCGTTTTCAGCTAGAATTGGCTCAAATCGGGCTGTAATTGTTAAACCGTCACTGACATCGTCAAACTCTCGACGGAAATGTGCTATATGGGTCCGATATAGTGCAGAACGCCCCAAACCGAAGCAAAATCGTGCAAGGGAGTGCGTTTTCAGTGAGAAATGGTGCAAATCGGGCTGTAATTGTTGAACCGTCGCTGATATCGTCAAACTCTCGACGGATATGTGCTATTTGTGTGCGATATAGGTCAGAACGACACAAACCGCAGCAAAATCGTGCAAGGGAGTGCGTTTTCAGCGAGAAATGGGTCAAATCGGGCTGTAATTGTTTAACCGACACTGATATCGTAAAACTCTCGACGGAAATGTGCTATTTGGGTCCGAAATAGTGCAAAACGACACAATCCGGAACAAAATCGTGCAAGGGAGTGCGTTTTCAGCTAGAATTGGCTCAAATCGGGCTGTAATTGTTAAACCGTCACTGATATCGTCAATCTCTCGACGGAAATGTGCTATTTGGGTACGATATAGTGCAGAACGGCAGTATCCGGAGCAAAATCGTGCAAGGCAGTGCGTTTTCAGCTGGAAATGTGTCCAATCGGGCTGTAATTGTTAAACCGTCACTGATATCGTCAAAGTCTCGACGGAAATGTGCTATTTGGGTCCGATATAGTGCAGAACAACACAAACCGGAGCAAAATCGTGCAAGGGAGTGCGTTTTCAGCGAGAAATGGGCCAAATCGGGCTGTAATTGTTCAACCATCACTGATATCGTCAAACTCTCGACGGAAATGTGCTATTTGGGTACGGTATAGTGCAGAACGACCCAAACCGGAGCAGAATCGTGCAAGGTAGTGCGTTTTCGGCGAGAAATGGGTCAAATCGTGCTGTAATTGTTGAACCGTCGCTGCTATCGTCAAAGTCTCGACGGAAATGTGCCACTTGGGCCCGATATAGTACAGAACAACACAAACCGGAGCAAAATCCTGCAAGGGAGTGCGTTTTCAGCGAGAAATGGGTCAAATCTGGCTGTAATTGTTGAACCGTCGCTGATATCGTCAAAGTCTCGACGGAAATATGCTATTTGGGTACGATATAGTGCAGAACGGCAGTATCCGGAGCAAAATCGTGCAAGGGAGTGCGTATTCAGCGAGAAATGGGTCAAATCGGGCTGTAATTGTTAAACCGTCGCTGATATCGTCAAAGTCTCGACGGAAATGTGCTATTTGGGTCCGATGTAGTACAGAACAACACAAACCGGAGCAAAATCGTGCAAGGGAGTGCGTTTTCAGAGAGAAATGGGTCAAATCGGGCTGTAATTGTTGAACCGTCGCTGATATCGTCAAAGTCTCGACGGAAATGTGCTACTTCGATCCGAAATAGTGCAGAACGACCCAAACCGGAGCAGAATCGTGCAAGGGAGTGCGTTTTCAGCGAGAAATGGGTCAAATCTGGCTGTAATTGTTGAACCGTCGCTGATATCGTCAAAGTCTCGACGGAAATTGTGCTACTTGGGGCCGATATAGTACAGAACAACACAAACCGGAGCAAAATCGTGCAAGGGAGCGCGCTTTCAGCGAGAAATGGGTCAGATCGGGCTGTAATTGTTAAACCGTCGCTGATATCGTCAAACTCTCGACGGAAATGTGCTATTTGGGTCCGATATAGTGCAGAACAAAACAAACCGGAGCAAAATCGTGCAAGGGAGTGGGTTTTCAGCGAGAAATGGGTTAAATAGGGCTGTAATGGTTAAACCGTCACTGATATCGTCAAACTCTCGACGGAAATGTGCTACTTGGGTACGATATAGTGCAGAACGATACAATCCGGAACAAAATCGTGCAAGGGAGTCCGTTTTCAGCTAGAATTGGCTCAAATCGGGCTGTAATTGTTAAACCGTCACTGATATCGTCAAAGCCTCGATGGAAATGTGCTATTTGGGTCCGATATAGTGCAGAACAACACAAACCGGAGCAAAATCGTGCAAGGGAGTGCGTTTTCAGCGAGAAATGGGCCAAATCGGGCTGTAATTGTTCAACCATCACTGACATCGTCAAACTCTCGACGGAAATGTGCTATTTGGGTCCGAAATAGTGCAAAACGACACAATCCGGAGCAAAATCGTGCAAGGGAGTGCGTTTTCAGCGAGAAATGGGTCAAATCGGGCTGTAATTGTTGAACCGTCGCTGATATCGTCAAAGTCTCAACGGAAATATGCTATTTGGGTACGATGTAGTGCAGAACGGCAGTATCCGGAGCAAAATCGTGCAAGGGAGTGCGTATTCAGCGAGAAATGGGTCAAATCGGGCTGTAATTGTTGAACCGTCGCTGATATCGTCAAAGTCTCGACGGAAATGTGCTATTTGGGTCCGATGTAGTACAGAACAACACAAACCGGAGCAAAATCGTACAAGGAAGTGCGTTTTCAGCGAGAAATAGGCCAAATCGGGCTGTAATTGTTCAACCATCACTGATATCGTCAAACTCTCGACGGAAATGTGCTATTTGGGTACGGTATAGTGCAGAACGACCCAAACCGGAGCAGAATCGTGCAAGGGAGTGCGTTTTCAGCGAGAAATGGGTCAAATGATGCTGCAATTGTTGAACCGTCGCTGCTATCGTCAAAGTCTCGACGGAAATGTGCTACTTGGGCCCGATATAGTACAGAACAACACAAACCGGAGCAAAATCCTGCAAGGGAGTGCGTTTTCAGCGAGAAATGGGTCAAATCGGGCTGTAATTGTTGAACCGTCGCTGATATCGTCAAAGTGTCGATGGAAATATGCTATTTGGGTACGATATAGTGCAGAACGGCAGTATCCGGAACAAAATCGTGCAAGGGAGTGCGTATTCAGCGAGAAATGAGTCAAATCGGGCTGTAATCGTTCAACCGTCTCTGATATCGTCAAACTCTCGACGGAAATGTGCTCTTTGGGTATGATATACATAGTGCAGAACGGCAGTATCCGGAGCAAAATCGTGCAAGGGAGCGCGCTTTCAGCGAGAAATGGGTCAGATCGGGCTGTAATTGTTAAACCGTCGCTGATATCGTCAAACTCTCGACGGAAATGTGCTATTTGGGTCCGATATAGTGCAGAACAAAACAAACCGGAGCAAAATCGTGCAAGGGAGTGGGTTTTCAGCGAGAAATGGGTTAAATAGGGCTGTAATGGTTAAACCGTCACTGATATCGTCAAACTCTCGACGGAAATGTGCTACTTGGGTACGATATAGTGCAGAACGACACAATCCGGAACAAAATCGTGCAAGGGAGTCCGTTTTCAGCTAGAATTGGCTCAAATCGGGCTGTAATTGTTAAACCGTCACTGATATCGTCAAAGCCTCGATGGAAATGTGCTATTTGGGTCCGATATAGTGCAGAACAACACAAACCGGAGCAAAATCGTGCAAGGGAGTGCGTTTTCAGCGAGAAATGGGCCAAATCGGGCTGTAATTGTTCAACCATCACTGACATCGTCAAACTCTCGACGGAAATGTGCTATTTGGGTCCGAAATAGTGCAAAACGACACAATCCGGAGCAAAATCGTGCAAGGGAGTGCGTTTTCAGCGAGAAATGGGTCAAATCGGGCTGTAATTGTTGAACCGTCGCTGATATCGTCAAAGTCTCAACGGAAATATGCTATTTGGGTACGATGTAGTGCAGAACGGCAGTATCCGGAGCAAAATCGTGCAAGGGAGTGCGTATTCAGCGAGAAATGGGTCAAATCGGGCTGTAATTGTTGAACCGTCGCTGATATCGTCAAAGTCTCGACGGAAATGTGCTATTTGGGTCCGATGTAGTACAGAACAACACAAACCGGAGCAAAATCGTACAAGGAAGTGCGTTTTCAGCGAGAAATGGGCCAAATCGGGCTGTAATTGTTCAACCATCACTGATATCGTCAAACTCTCGACGGAAATGTGCTATTTGGGTACGGTATAGTGCAGAACGACCCAAACCGGAGCAGAATCGTGCAAGGGAGTGCGTTTTCAGCGAGAAATGGGTCAAATGATGCTGCAATTGTTGAACCGTCGCTGCTATCGTCAAAGTCTCGACGGAAATGTGCTACTTGGGCCCGATATAGTACAGAACAACACAAACCGGAGCAAAATCCTGCAAGGGAGTGCGTTTTCAGCGAGAAATGGGTCAAATCGGGCTGTAATTGTTGAACCGTCGCTGATATCGTCAAAGTGTCGATGGAAATATGCTATTTGGGTACGATATAGTGCAGAACGGCAGTATCCGGAACAAAATCGTGCAAGGGAGTGCGTATTCAGCGAGAAATGAGTCAAATCGGGCTGTAATCGTTCAACCGTCTCTGATATCGTCAAACTCTCGACGGAAATGTGCTCTTTGGGTATGATATACATAGTGCAGAACGGCAGTATCCGGAGCAAAATCGTGCAAGGGAGCGCGCTTTCAGCGAGAAATGGGTCAGATCGGGCTGTAATTGTTAAACCGTCGCTGATATCGTCAAACTCTCGACGGAAATGTGCTATTTGGGTCCGATATAGTGCAGAACAAAACAAACCGGAGCAAAATCGTGCAAGGGAGTGGGTTTTCAGCGAGAAATGGGTTAAATAGGGCTGTAATGGTTAAACCGTCACTGATATCGTCAAACTCTCGACGGAAATGTGCTACTTGGGTACGATATAGTGCAGAACGACACAATCCGGAACAAAATCGTGCAAGGGAGTCCGTTTTCAGCTAGAATTGGCTCAAATCGGGCTGTAATTGTTAAACCGTCACTGATATCGTCAAAGCCTCGATGGAAATGTGCTATTTGGGTCCGATATAGTGCAGAACAACACAAACCGGAGCAAAATCGTGCAAGGGAGTGCGTTTTCAGCGAGAAATGGGCCAAATCGGGCTGTAATTGTTCAACCATCACTGACATCGTCAAACTCTCGACGGAAATGTGCTATTTGGGTCCGAAATAGTGCAAAACGACACAATCCGGAGCAAAATCGTGCAAGGGAGTGCGTTTTCAGCGAGAAATGGGTCAAATCGGGCTGTAATTGTTGAACCGTCGCTGATATCGTCAAAGTCTCAACGGAAATATGCTATTTGGGTACGATGTAGTGCAGAACGGCAGTATCCGGAGCAAAATCGTGCAAGGGAGTGCGTATTCAGCGAGAAATGGGTCAAATCGGGCTGTAATTGTTGAACCGTCGCTGATATCGTCAAAGTCTCGACGGAAATGTGCTATTTGGGTCCGATGTAGTACAGAACAAAACAAACCGGAGCAAAATCGTACAAGGAAGTGCGTTTTCAGCGAGAAATGGGCCAAATCGGGCTGTAATTGTTCAACCATCACTGATATCGTCAAACTCTCGACGGAAATGTGCTATTTGGGTACGGTATAGTGCAGAACGACCCAAACCGGAGCAGAATCGTGCAAGGGAGTGCGTTTTCTGCGAGAAATGGGTCAAATGATGCTGCAATTGTTGAACCGTCGCTGCTATCGTCAAAGTCTCGACGGAAATGTGCTACTTGGGCCCGATATAGTACAGAACAACACAAACCGGAGCAAAATCCTGCAAGGGAGTGCGTTTTCAGCGAGAAATGGATCAAATCTGGCTGTAATTGTTGAACCGTCGCTGATATCGTCAAACTCTCGACGGAAATGTGCTACTTCGATCCGAAATAGTGCAGAACGACCCAAACCGGAGCAGAATCGTGCAAGGGAGTGCGTTTTCAGCGAGAAATGGATCAAATCTGGCTGTAATTGTTGAACCGTCGCTGATATCGTCAAAGTCTCGACGGAAATGTGCTACTTGGGGCCGATATAGTACAGAACATCACAAACCGGAGCAAAATCCTGCAAGGGAGTGCGTTTTCAGCGAGAAATGGGTCAAATCGGGCTGTAATTGTTGAACCGTCGCTGATATCGTCAAAGTGTCGATGGAAATATGCTATTTGGGTACGATATAGTGCAGAACGGCAGTATCCGGAACAAAATCGTGCAAGGGAGTGCGTATTCAGCGAGAAATGAGTCAAATCGGGCTGTAATCGTTCAACCGTCTCTGATATCGTCAAACTCTCGACGGAAATGTGCTATTTGGGTATGATATACATAGTGCAGAACGGCAGTATCCGGAGCAAAATCGTGCAAGGGAGTGCGTATTCAGCGAGAAATGAGTCAGATCGGGCTGTAATTGTTAAACCGTCGCTGATATCGTCAAACTCTCGACGGAAATGTGCTATTTGGGTCCGATATAGTGCAGAACAAAACAAACCGGAGCAAAATCGTGCAAGGGAGTGGGTTTTCAGCGAGAAATGGGTTAAATAGGGCTGTAATGGTTAAACCGTCACTGATATCGTCAAACTCTCGACGGAAATGTGCTACTTGGGTACGATATAGTGCAGAACGACACAATCCGGAACAAAATCGTGCAAGGGAGTGCGTTTTCAGCTTGAATTGGCTCAAATCGGGCTGTAATTGTTAAACCGTCACTGATATCGTCAAAGCCTCGACGGAAATGTGCTATTTGGGTCCGATATAGTGCAGAACAACACAAACCGGAGCAAAATCGTGCAAGGGAGTGCGTTTTCAGCGAGAAATGGGCCAAATCGGTCTGTAATTGTTCAACCATCACTGATATCGTCAAACTCTCGACGGAAATGTGCTATCCGGGTCCAATATAGTGCAGAACAAAACAAACCGGAGCGAAATCGTTCAAGGAAGTGCATTTACAGCGAGAAATGGGACAAGTCGGGCTGTAATTGTTGAACCGTCGCTGATGTCGTCAAACTATTGACGGAAATGTGCTATCCCGGTCCGATATAGTGCAGAACAACACAAACCGGAGCAAAATCGTTCAAGGAAGTGCGTTTACAGCGAGAAATGGGACAAATCTGTGTGTAATTGTTGAACCGTCGCTGATATCGTCAAAGTCTCGACGGAAATGTGCTACTTGGGTCCGATATAGTGCAGAACGACACAAACCGGAGCAAAATCGTGCAAGGGAGTGCGTTTTCAGCGAGAAATGGGTCAAATCGGGCTGTAATTGTTGAACCGTCGCGGATACTCTAAGAGGCGGAGCAACACGCCGCTGGGACTGAAATATTGCGGAGCGCAACTAAAGTTCGTTATTTTGGCTAAACGGATCGAAAATCGTGATTTATATCATCACGGACATTAGTTTAATAGCGTTTAACGATGGATCACCGGTACAGAATGCAAAAATATGATTGTTAAAATTTTCGACTAATCGGTTGTAAGAGGCGAAGCAATACGCCGCTGGGACTGAAATATTTCGGAGCGCAACTAAAGTTCGTTATTTTGGCTAAACGGAACGAAAATCTTCATTTATATCATCACGGACGTTAGTTTAATAGCGTTTAACGATGGGTAAATCGTACAGAATGCATAAATATGGTTGTTAAAATTTTCGACTAATCGGTTCTAAGAAGCGAAGCAATACGCCGCTGGGACTTTGAAGTCTTTCGGAGCGCACCTAAGGTTCGTTATTTTGGCTAAACGGAGCGAAAATCTTCATTTATATCATCACGGACATTAGATTAATAGCGTTTAACGATGATGCCCGGTACATGACGATGACGATGACGATGACGATGACGATGACGATGACGATAATCATCGGTTCTAAGAGGCAAAGCAATACGCCGCTGTGACTTTGAAGTCTTTCGGAGCGCACCTAAGGTTCGTTATTTTGCTAAACGGAGCGAAAATCGTCATTTATTTCATCACAGACGTTAGTTTAATAGCGTTTAACGATGGATCAACGGTACAGAATGCAAAAATATGATTGTTAAAATTTTCGACTAATCGGTTGTAAGAGGCGAAGCAATACGCCTCTGGGACTGAAATATTTCGGAGCGCAACTAAAGTTCGTTATTTTGGCCAAACGGAGCGAAAATTTTCATTTATATCATCACGGACGCTGAAAACGCATTCCCTTGCAGGATTTTGCTCCGGTTTGTGTTGTTCTGTACTATATCGGGCCCAAGTAGCACATTTCCGTCGAGACTTTGACGATAGCAGCGACGGTTCAACAATTACAGCATCATTTGACCCATTTCTCGCTGAAAACGCACTCCCTTACACGATTCTGCTCCGGTTTGGGTCGTTCTGCACTATACCGTACCCAAATAGCACATTTCCGTCGAGAGTTTGACGATATCAGCGACGGTTCAACAATCACAACCCGATTTGGCCCATTTCTCGCTGAAAACGCACTCCCTTGCACGATTTTGCTCCGGTTTGTGTCGTTCTGCACTATATCGGACCGAAATAGCACATTTCCGTCGAGAGTTTGACGATATCAATGTCGGTTTAACAATTACAGACCGATTTCACCCATTTCTCGCTGAAAACACACTCCCTTGCACGATTTTGCTCCGGGTGGGTGTGGTTCTGCACTATATCGGACTCAAATAGCACATTTCCGTCGAGACTTTGACGATATCAGTGACGGTTTAACAATTACTGCCCGATTTGATCCATTTCTCGCTGAAAACGCACTCCCTTGTATGATTTTTCTCCGGTTTGTGCCGTTTTGCACTATTTCGGACCCAAATAGGACATTTCCGTTGAGAGTTTGACGATATCAGTGTCGGTTTAACAATTACAGCCCGATTTGACCCATTTCTAGCTGTAAACGCCCTTCCTTGCACTATTTTGCTCCGGTTTGTATCGGTCTGCACTGTATCGTACCCAAATAGCACATTTCCGTCGAGAGTTTGACGACATCAGTGACGGTTTAACAATTACAGCCCGATTTGACCCATTTCTCGCTGAAAACGCACTGCCTTGCACGATTTTGCTCCGGTTTGTGTCGTTTTGCACTATTTCGGACCCAATTAGCACATTTCCGTCGAGAGTTTGACGATATCAGTGACGGATTAACAATTACAGCCCGATTTGACCCATTTATCGCTGAAAACGCACTCCCTTGCACGATTTTGCTCCGGTTTGTGTCGTTTTGCACTACTTCGGACCCAAATAGCACATTTCCGTCGAGACTTTGACGATATCAGCGACGGTTCAACAATTACAGCCCGATTTGACACATTTCTCGCTGAAAACGCACTCCTTGCACGACTATGCTCCGGTTTGTGACTTTCTGCACTATATCGGACCCAAATAGCACATTTCCGTCGAGAGTTTGACGATATCGGTGACGGTTTTAACAATTACAGCCCGATTTGACCCATTTCTCGCTGAAAACGCACTCCCTTGCACGATTTTGCTCCGGTTTGTGTCGTTTTGCACCAGTTCGGACCCAAATAGCTCATTTCCTTCGAGAGTTTGACGATATCAGTGACGGTTTAACAATTACAGCCCGATTTGGCCCATTTCTCGCTGAAAACGCACTCCCTTGCACGATTTTGCTCCGGTTTGTGTCGTTATGCACTATATCGTACCCAAATAGCACACTTCCGTCGAGACTTTGACGATATCAGTGACGGTTTAACAATTACAGCCCGATTTGACCCATTTCTCGCTGAAAACGCACTCCCTTGCACGATTTTGCTCCGGTTTGTGTCGTTCTGCACTATATCGGCCCCAAATAGCACATTTCCGTCGAGAGTTTGACGATATCAGTGACGGTTTAACAATTACAGCCCGATTTGGCACATTTCTCGCTAAAAACGCACTCCCTTGTACGATTTTGCTCTGGTTTGTGTCGTTTTGCACTATTTCGGCCCCAAATAGCGCATTTCCTTCGAGAGGTTGACGATATCAGCGACGGTTCAACAATTACAGCCCGATTTGACCCATTTCTCGCTGTAAACGCAATTCCTTGAACGATTTCGGTCCGGTTTGAGTTGTTTTGCACTATATCGGACCCAAATAGCACATTTTCCGTCGAGACATTGACGATATCAGTGACGGTTTAACAATTACAGCCCGATTTGACCCATTTCTCGCTAAAAACGCACTCCCTTGTACGATTTTGCTCCGGTTTGTGTCGTTTTTGCACTATTTCGGACCCAAGTAGCACATTCCCGTCGAGAGTTTGACGATATCAGTGACGGTTTAACAATTACAGCCGGATTTGGCGTATTTCTCGCTGAAAACGCACTCCCTTGCACGATTTTGCTCCGGTTTGAGTCGTTATGCACTATATCGTACCCAAATAGCACACTTCCGTCGAGACTTTGACGATATCAGTGACGCTTTAACAATTACAGCCCGATTTGACCCATTTCTCGCTGAAAACGCACTCCCTTGCACGATTTTGCTCGGGTTTGTGTCGTTCTGCACTATATTGGACCCAAATAGGACATTTCCGTCGAGAGTTTGACGATATCAGTGACGGTTGAACAATTACAGCCCGATTTGACCCATTCCTCGCTGAAAACGCACTCCCTTGCACGATTTTGCTCCGGTTTGTGTCGTTCTGCACTACATCGGACCCAAATATCCCATTTCCGTCGAGATTTTGACGATATCGGCGACGGTTCAACAATTACAGCCCGATTTGAACCATTTCTCGCTGCAAACTTCCTTGCACGATTTAGCTTCGGTTTGTCTCGTTCTGCACTATAACGGACTCAAATAGCACATTTCCGTCGAGAGGTTTGACGATATCAGTGACGGATTAACAATTACAGCCCGATTTGACCCATTTCTCGCTGGAAACGCACTCCCTTGCACGATTTTGCTCCGGTTTGAATCGTTATGCACTATATCGTACCCAAATAGCACACTTCCGTCGAGACTTTGACGATATCAGTGACGGTTTAACAATTACAGCCCGATTTGACCCATTTCTCGCTGAAAACGCACTCCCTTGCACGATTTTGCTCGGGTTTGTGTCGTTCTGCACTATATTGGATCCAAATAGGACATTTCCGTCGAGAGTTTGACGATATCAGTGACGGTTGAACAATTACAGCCCGATTTGACCCATTTCTCGCTGTAAACGCACTTCCTTGCACGATTTTGCTCCGGTGTGTCTCGTTCTGCACTATATCGGACCCAAATAGGTCATTTCCGTCGAGAGTTTGACGACATCAGTGTCGGTTTAACAATTACAGCCTGATTTGACCCATTTATCGCTGAAACGCACTCCCTTGCACGATTTTGTTCCGGTTTGTATCGGTCTGCACTGTACCGTACCCAAATAGCACATTTCCGTCGAGAGTTTGGCGATATGAGTGACGAATTAACAATTACAGCCCGATTTGACCCATTTCTCGCCGGAAACGCACCCCCTTGCACGATTTTGCTCCGGTTTGTGTTGTTCTGCACTATATCGGACCCAAATAGCACATTTCCGTCGAGACTTTGACGATATCAGCGACGGTTCAGAATTACAGCCCGATTTGACCCATTTCTCGCTGAAAACGCTCTCCCTTGCACGATTTTGCTTCGGTTTGTGACGTTCTGTACTATATCGTACCCAAATAGCACATTTACGTCGATAGTTTGACGATATCACGATTTGACCCATTTCTCGCTGAATCCGCACTCCCTTGCACGATTTTGCTCCGGTTTGTGTTGTTCTGCACTATATCGTACCCAAAATAGCACACTTCCGTAGAGAGTTTGACGATATCAGCGACGGTTCAACACTTACAGCCCGATTTGACCCATTTCTCGCTGAAAACGCACAACTTTGCCCGATTTTGCTCCGGTTTGGATCGTTCTGCACTATTTCATACCCAAATAGCACATTTCCGTCGAGAGTTTGACGATATCACGATTTGACCCATTTCTCGCTGACAGCGCACTCCCTTGCACGATTTTGATCCGGTTTGTGTCGTTCTGCACTATATCGTACCCAAATAGCACACTTCCGTAGAGAGTTTGACGATATCAGCGACGGTTCAACAATTACAGCCCGATCTGACCCATTTCTCGCTGTAAACACACTACCTTGCCGATTTTGCTCCGGTTTGTGTCGTTCTGCACTGTATCAGACCCGTGTAGCACATTTCCGTCGAGAG